>NC_090647.1:409516979-410716979 GCF_040937935.1 Hyperolius riggenbachi | reverse complement strand
CGTACTCACCATCTCCTCTTGCTCTTCCTCAGTGACGTCAGGTAAGTCCTCCTCCTCCCCCCAGCCACGAACAATACCACGGTAACATTGAGCAGCACAAGCCCCCTGCGACGCCTGCTGCGGTTGTTCTTCTGCCGCTGCCTCCTCCTCCTCCACAGAAACAACTTCCTCATCATCCAAGTCTGACTCCTCTTCCCCACACGACTCTTCCTCCTCGCCCCTCTGTGCTGCCGCAGGTGTTGAGGAAACATCTGGTTCTGATGTAAATTGCTCCCACAACTGTTCATGCCATAACTGTTCCACTTCATGCTCCTCCACAGCTTGATCCACCACTGTACGCACAGCACGCTCCAGGAAGTAAGCGTACGGGATCAAGTCGCTGATGGTGCTTCACTGCGACTCACCAGGTTGGTCACCTCCTCAAACGGCCGCATGAGCCTGCATGCATTTCGCATGAGCGTCCAGTTCGGGGGCCAGAACATCCCCATCTCCCCAGATTGTGTCCTTGTACTGAAATTGTAAAGGTAGTGGGTGGTGTTATAAATCACCTTTTTGCTTCGACACCAGCAAACTCATAAGCAAGAGTTTGCAAACACGACTCCTCACACAGCAAGCAGGAGATAGACTTTTCTCAGGCTTCTTCAATGTTTAAGGAGTTTTTCAGGAAACATATATACAGATATAGTTCATCATATCCTAGCCAAGCAAGATTCTCATTTAGTCATTCCGTTGCGTTGCAGCTTCTTGATTAAACTTCCTGCTGAAGTCAATCAGGTCTTCTTGTGTCTACTCTATGTTACATCTAGACTACCTATGTACAGCATACATTATATCAGATTACAGAAAGGAATGAAATACTTAAGAGGTTCCAGTCAGCATTAAAGTAGGAAGCATAGCAGGAATCAGAGAGACCTTTTTCAGCTCGTGCGGCTATTTAATACTGACTAGGAAAGAGTTAAATGTGATCTCATCTTCGCCACGACTATTGGTTAGCCCCCTCGTGGTGTCATAATACACACCTACTCGATTAATATTTAATGAGGCTCTTGACATACTTACAGGAATTTGGTATTTAGAAAACATGGCCTATGTTTACTGTTCTTGTGGTGTACATGTTGAGGTCAGTGTAGGCCTGTGGCCTTCTTTCAGGAACATGTTCTCAGATGTTCTCAGTATCTGCTTGTTTATTCAAGCAGACACTGAGATGCCTCTGCCTGCATCACAAGAAACTCTATTTATTTTAAAGGTATACACTGCGGACAAGCCTTTTACCTAAACTCAGGCCAAGTAACTGAGGCCTACTTAAATTCTAACAGGTGGTGGCTTTCTCCTGTTCTAGCAGGCGAGAGAACATGACCAGGGTCGAATTCCAGCGAGTCGGGCTATCACATATTAAGCGTCTCACCGGCAAGTTGTTTCTCCGCTGAATGTCTGCAAAGCGTGCCATGGCTGTGTAAGACCGCCTGCAATGCCCACACAACTTCCTGGCCTGCTTCAGGACATCCTCTAAGCCTGGGTACTTTGACACAAATCTTTGAATGACTAGATTCAGCACATGTGACATGCAGGGCACATGTGTTAGCTTTCCCAAATTCAAAGTGGAAAGGAGATTGCTGCCATTGTCACACACCACGTTCCGATCTCCAGCTGGTGCGGGGTCAGCCACTGATCCACCTATTTGTTAAGAGCAGCCAGGAGAGCTGGTCCAGTGTGACTCTCCGCTTTGAGGCAAGACATGTCTAAGATGACGTGACACCGTCATACCTGGCATGCAGCATAGGCCCTGGGGAGCTGGGTCTGTGTAGCTGGAGAGGAGATCGTGGCGGAGGATGATGACAGCGAAGAGGCTGTAGCAGATAGAGAGGAGGTCTGCCTGCAAGCCATAGAGGTGTCACAAGTTGGTCCGCTGCACAGCCATGTACTCCCTGCTTGCCATCTGTCACCAGGTTGACCCAATGGGCTGTGTAAGTAATGTAGCGGCCCTGACCGTGCTTGGCAGACCAGGCATCTGTGGTCAGGTGGACCCTTGACCCAACGCTGTGTGCCAGAGATGACACCACTTGCCTCTCAACTTCACGGTGCAGTTTGGGTATCGCCTTTTTAGAGAAATAATTGCGGCCTGGCATCTTCCACTGCGGTGTCCCAATGGCCACAAATTTATGGAAGGCTTCAGAGTCCACCAGCTTGTATGGTAACAGCTGGCGAGCTAACAGTTCCGCCACATCAGCTGTCAGATGCCGGGCAAGGGGGTGACTGGCAGAAATTGGCTTCTCCACTCAAAGATTTCCTTCACGGACACCTGGCTTCTGTGGGCAGAGGAGCAGGAACCACTCAAGGTCAGAGGTGGAGTGGAGGAGGGTGGCTGTGAAGGTGCAAGGGAGAAAGCGGCTGAAGATGCTGCACCTGAAGGAGGAAGAGGAGAAGGAGGGTGGCTTTGCTTTTGTGTGCTGCTTTTACTCAGGTGCTCTTCGCATTGCAGTTTGTGCCTTTTCTCCAGGTGCCTTCATAAGGCACTTACGTGAGTGTTGGCCTTTTCACGGCTCAATTTTTGGAGGCAGAGAGAACAGATGGCATTGCTCCGATCTGAGGCAGACACACTAAAAAATTTCCAAACCGCTGAGCCCCCCTGGGGTGATGGCACTATGGTGGCCTCAGCAGCTGACGTTGAAGAGCATGTTGGCTGGCTGTCTATAGGTGGCGATACATGGCGCCGGACACTGCCACCAGCTGTTTCTGACAACGAGATCCCCCTGCTTCTTTCAGGAACTCGTCTCCTCCTACTCCTCTCTGACTCCCCCTCTGAACTGTCCCCTTGGTCATCTTGTCTCTTAGGAACCCATGTGGGATCCATATCATCATAATCATCCTGCCCAGCTTCGCTTGCCTCAGACACCTCCAAAACTGCACCAACAGCAGGTACTTCATCATCCTCCTCCTCACATGTTACGTCCATAGTGTCGCCTAACTCACACATATGATGTGGTGTAACTTGCTTAGTGCCCTTATCTTGTTGTTGCAGTAGTGGCTGTGAATCAGTGATTTCACCAGCAAATAACTCCTGCGAAGTGTCAAATGCAGCAGATGTGGTTCTTGTAGTAGCGCTGGTGGCTGCGGAAGATGAAGTGTTCTGTGTTAAATAGTCAACCACGTCCTGACAATCTTCTGAGCACTGTACTTTGAGCTAGGGCTGCACGAAATCACATCAGCACGACCTCGCACAGACCTGCTGGGTGGCCTTCCTCTGGGTCTGCCTCTACCTCTTCCTCTACCTGGTTTGTCCATTTTGTCCATATTGGAGGGATGAAGTGAAAGGTATGCAATGACTTGACTAATACAATGTGCAGTCACACAGGTGCAGTTAACAGGTATGCACGGAGTGTTATATCACACTGCGTGCACTCACGTAGGTAGGTGGGTGCACTGAACACAACAGGTAGGTATATGCAGTGATGAGGTGGGTGCACTGAACACAACAGGTAGGTATATGCAGGGATGAGGTGGGTGCACTGAACACAACAGGTAGGCATATGCAGTGATGAGGTGGGTTCACTGAACACAACAGGTACGTATATGCAGTGATGAGGTGGGTGCACTGAACACAACAGGTAGGTATATGCAGTGATGAGGTGGGTGCATTTAACACAACAGGTAGGTATATGCAGTGATGAGGTGGGTGCACTGAACACAACAGGTAGGTATATACAGTGATGAGGTGGGTGCACTCAACACAACAGGTAGGTATATACAGTACTGGGTATTACAATGTGCACCTGTCACACACACAGGTAGTCACTGAATGTGCTGGGCCTGGCAGTGGCACACACACAGTATGAATTAGCAAGGCTGTCTATGCAACACAAGTGTCAGTGGGACACACAGAAAAAAAAATTATCACAAAAACAAGGTTAGCTTTTAAAAGAGCTGTTGTGGGGTGCTATTTTAGCAATAAGAAATCAGCAAGGAGCAAGCTAACAAGCCTACAACAGCCTAACTAATCTTTCCCTATGAGAGACTGCCAGCAGCTGTCCCTTCTCTCAGTATTGCAGACACACGAATGAGTGTAATGGCCGTTGGAGCCTGCCTTATATAAGGCGGGGGGGGGGGGGGCTTCCAATATCACCATTCCATTGAAACAGTCCTCACCAAAATTGCAAAATCCAAAGGCCAATTTACTTTACTAATACTCCTTGATATTTCCTCTCGTCACTGGGTGTCAAGGGCCCAGCAGATTCTTGGATTAGCTCCCACCTGTTTGGACACTCTTTCACTGTCTCTTATTCCAACACTAACTCCTCTCCACACCCACTATTTGTTGGTGTACCACAAGGCTCTGCTCTTTTGGTTTCCAGTATCACTTCTGCACTGATGACACTCAATTTATCTCAGCTCTTGACCTCTCTACTTTATCACTTTAAGTCTCTGACTGCTTCTGTGCTCGTGTTATCCTGTTTACTCAAACTTAACATGAATCAAGCAATTATGATATTTCCTCCATCTCTCTCTGCTTTCCCACCTATAGTTAATTAAAGAGGAACTCCAGTGAAAATAATATAGTAAAAAAGTGCTTCATTTTTTACCATAATTATGTATAAATGGTTTAGTCAGTGTTTGCTCACTGTAAAATCTTTCCTCTCCCAGATTCACATTCTGACATGTATTACATGGTGACATTTTTACTGTGGGCAGGTTATGTAGCTGCTCCTAGCTGTTTTGGCTGTTAGAGACAGCTGTAAACAGCTAATTCCTGTCTGTGAACATTGTTACATTGTGGCAGTTTGCCCAGAGTACCGCGGTACTCAGAGCTTCTTGTGGGAGGGGTTTCAGCACAAAATCAGTCATACAGCGCCCCCTGATGGTCTGTTTGTGAAAATCAGTATATTTCTCATGTAAAAGGGGGTATTAGCTACTGATTGGGATAAAGTTCAATTCTAGGTTGGAGTTTCTCTTTAAGGTAGAAAATACCCCAATAACCTCAACTACTAAAGCTCGCTGTCTGGGGGTAACTCTGGACTCTACGCTCTCATTTCAAACACATTAACAACCTCTTGCTACTTCCATCTCAAAAATACCCGTGTCTGTGAGTGAAGTGCGCTGCAGCAAAAAATGTGCATGGCTCCGACACTGAAGAAAACCGCATGCACAGCGTGATGTGGCAAAAAGTGGGCGTGGCCATGACATGTTGTGGGTGGGGCCAAATTCTAGCAAAATACAGGTAGTCCCCGGTTGACAAATGAGATAGGGATTTGTAGGTCCGTTCTTAATCTTTATCCATTCTCTTTTGTCCCCCTCTTTTCTTCATGTGCCTCTTTTGTCCCCCTCTGTCTCACCTCAGTTTGTGCCTCTTTTGTGTCCCTCTGTGTGATCTCATGTTCCCATCTCATTTATTTTCGCCCTGTGCCTCTTTTATCCCCCTGTGTTACCTCTTGTCCCCTTCTGTCTCAGCTCGTCCCCCTGCCCTAGCCAGCTATAGATGCCCCCAGTATAGGTATCCAGGCATAGGCGCTCCCAGTATAGGTAGCCAGGAATAGGTTTCCCCAGTATAAGTAGCCAGCTATAGGTGGTGCCCCAGTATAAGTAGCCTGGTGTAGATATCCCCAGTATAGGTAGCCTGGTATAGTTGGTGCCCCAGTATACATATTCAACTATGAGTGGTGCCCCGGTATAGGTAGCCAGGTATAGTTGCCCCCAGTATAGGTAGCCTGGTATGGGTGGTACACCAGTATAGGTTAGCCAGGAACAGGTGCCCCCAGTATAGGTAGCAAACTATAAGCGCCCCAGTATAAGAAGCCAGGTACAGGTGGTGCCCCAGTATAGGTAGCCAGATACAGGTGGTGCCCTCAGTATAGTTATCCAAGTATAGATGGTGCCCCAGTATAAGTAGCCAGGTGTAGGTAGTGCCCCAGTATAGGTACCTAGGTATAGGTGGTTCCAGCCCCAGTATAGGCAGCTAGGTTCAGGTGTTGGCCCAGTATAGGTAGCCTGTAGCCAGATATAGAAGTGTCCCAGTATATAAAGTCCACTGTAGCGGGCTCAATCATCTGCTCCCCACGTTCAATCGCTGATGTCACTCTTCTCCCAGTGCTGGAACGCGGTGTGCTGGTTAGTGAGCCACAGGCCCGCAGCCAGTATATGCGGCCCTTCCAGCACTTTGGGGGAGGAGCCCAGGGCCCCTCACTGCAGTGTCAGTTGTCCCCCCCTGATGGCTACCCTGCTTGTACATGCTCTGTACCAGTGGCGTAGCTACAAACCTCTGGGCCCCGATGCGGAATCTGGATGTGGGCCCATACCGGCAACAACAGCCCCCCCTCCCCCGGCAACACCCGACGGATGCACACACATATCAAAATCCCTATAGCCAGCTATAGGTACCCCCAGTATAGGTAGTCAGGCATAGGTAAGCCAGTATAGTTGCCTCCGGTATAGGTGAGATAGGCAGGCGCCGCCGGTATAAGTTAGATAGATAGGTGCCCCCAGTACAGGTTAGCTAGGTGGGTGCCTCTAATATAGGTAGCCAGAATAGTTGCCCCCAGCGTAGGTTAGATAGGTAGGTGCCCCCAGTATAGGTTAGTTAGGTAGGTGCCTCCAATATAGGTAGCCAGTTTAGTTGCCACTTGCCACCTGTATAGGCTAGCTAGGTGCCCCCAATACAGGTTAGATAAGTAAGTGCCCCCAGTATAGGTTAGATAGGTAGGTGCCCCCAGTATAAATTAGATTAGGTCGGTGCCCCCTAGTATAGGTTAGATTAGGTAGCTGCCCCCCAGGATAGATTAGGTAGCTGCCCCCAGGATAGATTAGGTAGGTGCCCCCCAGTATAGGTTAGATGAGGTAGCTGCCCCCCAGGATAGATTAGGTAGCTTCCCCCCAGGATAGATTAGGTAGCTGCCCCCCAGGATAGATTAGGTAGCTGCCCCCCAGGATAGATTAGGTAGCTGCCCCCCAGGATAGATTAGGTAGGTGCCCCCCAGTATAGATTAGGTAGGTGCCCCCCAGTATAGGTTAGATTAGGTAGCTGCCCCCCAGGATAGATTAGGTAGCTGCCCCCCAGGATAGATTAGATAGCTGCCCCCCAGGATTAGGTTAGAATAGGTAGGTGCCCCCCAGGATAGATTAGGTAGCTGCCCCCCAAGATTAGGTTAGATTAGGTAGCTGCCCCCCAGGATAGATTAGGTAGCTGCCCCCCAGGATAGATTAGGTAGGTGCCCCCCAGTATAGGTTAGATTAGGTAGCTGCCCCCCAGAATAGATTAGGTAGCTGCCCCCCAGGATAGATTAGGTAGGTGCCCCCCAGTATAGGTTAGATTAGGTAGCTGCCCCCCAGGATTAGGTTAGATTAGGTAGGTGCCCCCCAGGATAGATTAGGTAGCTGCCCCCCAGGATAGATTAGATAGCTGCCCCCCAGGATTAGGTTAGAATAGGTAGGTGCCCCCCAGGATAGATTAGGTAGCTGCCCCCCAAGATTAGGTTAGATTAGGTAGCTGCCCCCCAGGATAGATTAGGTAGCTGCCCGCCAGGATAGATTAGGTAGGTGCCCCCCAGTATAGGTTAGATTAGGTAGCTGCCCCCCAGAATAGATTAGGTAGCTGCCCCCCAGGATAGATTAGGTAGGTGCCCCCCAGTATAGGTTAGATTAGGTAGCTGCCCCCCAGGATTAGGTTAGATTAGGTAGGTGCCCCCCAGGATAGATTAGGTAGCTGCCCCCAGGATAGATTAGGTAGGTGCCCCCCAGTATAGGTTAGATTAGGTAGCTGCCCCCCAGGATAGATTAGGTAGGTGCCCCCCAGGATAGATTAGGTAGCTGCCCCCCAGGATAGATTAGGTAGCTGCACCCCAGGATTAGGTTAGATTAGGTAGCTGCCCCCCAGGATAGATTAGGTAGCTGCCCCCCAGGATAGATTAGGTAGATGCCCCCCAGGATAGATTAGGTAGCTGCCCCCCAGGATTAGGTTAGATTAGGTAGCTGCCCCCGAGGATAGATTAGGTAGCTGCCCCCCAGGATAGATTAGGTAGGTGCCCCCCAGGATAGGTTAGATTAGGTAGGTGCCCCCCAGGATAGATTAGGTAGCTGCCCCGTCCCCATAATGGAGGGGGGGCGCAGCCGCGGGGAGGGCAGCCCGACCTCTCCCTCCCTTCCTCTCCCCGGGGCCCCCCCCTCAGATGCAGAGTGAGCGGCTCACGGAAGCGCTGTAGGCAGAACTTACCTCCGTCCCTGGTTCCAATCGCCGCTGATCTCCTCTCTGGCTGGCTCTGCATAGATGCTTACACACGCAGCTTCCTGTTTAGCCGGAAGCTGCGTGTGTAACAACATCTATGCAGAGCCAGCCAGAGAGGAGATCAGCGGCGAGTGGAACGCAGGGAGGTGAGTTCTGCCTACAGCGCTTCCGTGAGCCGCTCACTCTGCATCTGAGGGGGGGGGGGGGGCCCGGGGAGAGGAAGGGAGGGAGAGGTCGGGCTGCCCTCCCCGCGGCTGCGGCTCCCTCCTACCAGCGCGCACGGGCGCATGGCCCTCCAAATAGAGATGGGCCCCCCGGGCCCCTCCCCCGCCTCCTCAGGAGCCGGGCCCGGTCGCCAAGGTGACCGCTGCGACCACGGGCCCTACGCCCTTGCTCTGTACCACCCTACTCGGTGGCCTACCAATAAAACAGGCTGGCACTTCACCAGTCACTACTGAACTCTGCTGCCCATCTCATCCACCTCTCCTCCTGATCATCTTATGCTTCCCCTCTCTGCCACTCCTTCCACTGGCTACCAGTCACCCAAAATATCAAGTTCAGGCTATTCGCTCCATACATTTGCGTGTAAATCTCCAGATATCATTCATCTTGGAACCTTTGCTCCTCCCAAGAGACCCTTTTCTTATCAAGCTTGGTCACCTCCTCTGAATCTTACATCCAGGACTTCTCACAAGTGTCATCTCTCCTTGGGACTATCTACCACAGCCTATCCATTATGCTCCAAGCCTGGAAATTTTCAAATGTACCCTCAAGAGACACCTTTTCAGACAAGTTTATACTTTGCTATAGCTAGAATTTAGCTTCCTCATCTGCTAACCCCTTTGTCTACTCCCCCAATGTCTCAACCCCACTCCCCTCTAGATTGTAAGCTCGCAAGGGCAGGGACCTCTCTTGTGCATTTTATCAAATGAACATCTATCAGTATTGGTGAGGTTATTTAAAATTACACATCAGTTGTATGTATCTGTATGTGTATCACTGGTTTCCCTGGATGTACAGTATGTTGAACATACATGTATCTATGCTCACCACTGTTGTATGCTTTGCATGTTGTACAGGGCTATGGAATATGTTGGCGCTCTATAAATAAAAATAATAATAATCATGATATATACAGTGCTGCCCATAATTATTAATACCACTGGCAAATTTTGACTTAGTTATTTTTATTCAACCAGCAAGTAATTTTTTTGATGGGAAATTACATAGGGGTCTCCCAAAAGATAATAAGACAATGTACAAAAGGCATTATTGTGGACTTTTTTTTCTCATCTTTGAGTTTGCATTTGAGCAAAAAGTGTCCAGTCCAAAATTATTCATACCCTTCTCAATAATCAATAGAAAAGCCTAATACAGCAATCAAACACTTCCTATAAGTGCGGACCAGCTGTTTGCATGTCTCCACATGTATTTTTGCCCATTCATCTTTAGCAATGAGCTCCAAATCTTTCAGATTGGAGGGTCTTCTTGCTGAAATGTCCACTAGTGCCCAAGGCCAAGTTTCTCTGCAGACTGTCTGATGTTGTTGTTGAGAATCCTCATGTATTGCTCTTTTTTCATGGTGCCATTTACTGTGATTAGATTCCCTGGTCCATCGGCTGAAAAACACCCTCAAAGCATTAGGTTCCCACCACCATGCTTGACAGTGGGGATGGTCTTCGTTGGGTTGAAGGCTTCTCCTTTTTTTACGCCAAACGAAGGAAACATCATTGTGACCAAACAATTAAATTTTTGATTCATCTGACCATAACAGAGAAGACCGGAAGTCTTCTTCTTTGTCCAAATGAGCATTTGCAAAGGCCAATCAAGGTTTGTGTGCCTTATCTGGAGATGTGGCGACCTCCTTGGTCTGCATCCATGGAACCCAGCAGTGTGCAATGTCCATTGGACTGTCTGCCTTGAGACATTGCCACCAGCAGAGCCCAGATTCACCAAGATGGCCTTGGTGGTGATCCTTCTTTTTCACCTCTCTCACTATCCTCCTGGCTAGCACAGGTGTTACTTTTGGCTTCTGACCACGTCCTCTAAGATTTTTCACAGTGCAGAACATCTTGAAAACATTTAAAAATGGCCTTGTAGCCCTTTCCTGACTTGTGAGCACCCACAATGGGCAGCTGCAGGTCCTCACTGAGCTCCTTTGCCTTAGCCATGACTGTCCAAAAACCAACTGCAGAGAGCTGCTGTTTTTCACCTGTTGAGTTGATTAAAACAGCTGTTCTGTAATGATCCGCTCAGCTGGATGCACTGGCAGACAGCTGTTTGACCATTCCTCTAGTCTGTGGGCCGCAGGTCTCTGCAAGAGAGACCTGTTTTTCCATTACAAGTTTCTGGTCTGTTCTGCTGCTGAGGAATTTGCATACACTCGTTATGCAAATCCCTTACCTGCCTCCTTTGATGACTGGCAGTATAAAGAGCTATGTTTCCCAGAGTCCTTTGCTGGTCATAAGAGTTAGTTCCTGTGTAACACTCGCCTGGAGTGTCAGCCTTGCTCTTTGTTGAAGATTAGCCTAGAGTAATTCCTGGAACTGCACTAGGCAGTTTCCCTAGTGCAGTTAGGATTGCATATCTGTTTTGTTTGTCTGTTGCGATTGTCCTGTCCCAGCGGTGGTCGACAGGAAATCGTTCTGTGTGTCTGGGTGCTAACCGGAACAGCTGTTGTTACTGGTAGCCCCTTCTGATCTGTCTTCCTGGATCGCACTAGCCTCTTTCGCTAGTGCTGTGGATCCTATCTCTCGCTTGTTCATGTTTTCGTGTGTCTGTCTTGTCTGCTACGAACGCTTGCTGGAGGCTCGGTGAGGTAACCGTTAAGCAAGTGCTCGCGTCCTCTGTTTCGTGTTTGTCTGTCAGTGGTTAGTTAGGCGTGCTTGTCTCTGTTGTGCTTATCACGCGGGGACCACGCATAAACGCGTGCACTGTTGCGAATGGGTGCGCTGTTCGCGTTTAGCTAGCGTTTGTTATTTTCCTTATCTCCTCATTGTATGATTTGCTGTGCCTTTGCTACTCTCGTGCTCTGCCTTGCTGTAGCCTTGTGTCACCTCTGGCAATCACCTCTGTCGCGATTGTGTTCCTACTTCATATCTGCTGTTGTGTATGCACCGTCGCGGGTTGTTGACTAGTTTGGTGCACACACATACAATCTGTCCCTGTGCTCATTCTCTTCTGTAATCGCTTCTCTTGCGATTGCGTTCTCACTTGGTTTCTTCTGTTGTGTGTCCACCATCGCAGGTTGGCGGCTAGATTGGTGGACATACATACATTCCTCATCTGTGCTTATTCGGTCTTGTGTCGCTGTTAGCAATCGCCATCTCTGGCGATTGCCTTCTCACTTTGTCTTCATGGTTGTGTGTTCATCGTCGCAGGGTGGCGACTAGTTTGGTGGACACACATACCCTCTGTTGCTTTGATCTCTCTCTTTCAGGGCTATCTTGCCCTGCGTTTCTTTCCTTCGTGCAATTCCTGTCTGGCGTGTGTGGCAGGACAGAGGAGCCATTCCTCTGCACTCCACAGCTCCATCTGTCGACAGGATTTTCCCTCTACAGGTGCATTGCACCTTTTGCTGGGTTCCCGCAAATTACACGCTTGTGGAGGATTTCCGCAGTGTCAGCACACGTCTTGTGCGCTGATCACAGAGAGAATTCCACAATCGTTACATGTTCCCAATTAATCAGGGTAATTAGGATGCTTTAGAACAGCTTGGACTATTTGGAATGGTATAGAACTTTGGATTTTCCCAAAGACTGTGACAGTTTGTGAAGAGTATGAATCATTTTGGATTGGACACTTTTTGCTCAAATGTAAATAAAAGCTGAGAAATTTTTTTTCTACAATAATGCTATTTGTACATCGTCTTATTGTCTTTTGGGAGACGCCTATGTCATTTCCAATAAAAAAATTACTTGCTGGTTGAATAAAAGTAACTTTAACCACTTGCCGACCGCCCACTACCTATGGGCGTTGGCAAAGTGGCACCCCCAGGACTGCCTAACGCCGATCGATGGCGGCTCCTGGGGGACTGATACAAAGCGTATTATACAGGCTGCCTCCTGCCCTGGTGGTCCCAGTGATCGAGGGACCACCAGGGCAGGAGGCAGCCCTTCTAGTATACACCCAAGCACACTGATCCTGCCCCCTGATCGCCCACAGCACCCCTCAGACCCACCCCTGATCACCCCCTCAGACCACTGTTAACAAAAGGTTAATAAAGATGTGTACCGTTTAGTTCACAGCACTTTGGCACCAGCTTATTAAGAAACCCTAGGAGAATAATTTTTGTTTAATTTGTGTGCTGCTTTAATAAAGAAAACAGATGAAAAAAAAATTGGAGTGCAGAGACTCCAGGTAAAGGAAACAGTTGTATGTAATGTAATGTAATGTATGTAAATTTATGTTGTGCGTGTGAAACACCAATGTAAGTACAATTATTTAACTTAAAACATGTTCCAATATATTTAGCATCACAAGAAAACAGTGCAAAACACAAGTAAGTACATAGGAAAATATTATTTTAAATAGGCATAGATGTGCGCGCTATTTGTCAAAAAAGATGAAAAAATACTGAGATACAACAGCAATAGCACAGCAGTAGAACAGTAGAGCAATTTGTGTTCAACCAGCTATAATATGTTACATGCTGAAGCTGATTTACTATTGCTGTGGCAATACCCATCAAGTAAAATATTTACAAAAAGAAAAAAAAAAGTCAACTGGTTTCAGGTAACATAGTGCATAAGCCAATGTATCAATTTCTGTAAATAAATATTGATTTTACCTGTTATAATTACTGATTATCATAGTCTTCTAATTACAATTACATGAACTCTTGCTATTATGGTCATGCATAAATTACAATGAAGATTGGTTTTGTATAATCCATTCATAATTTATGATATTACCAGTTTCTCTCTCACACTACCATGCGCCAAAACTCACGTCCAAAGTTATATTGGGGTCTATGGTTTGCTAAGACATGACAGCAGGGTTGCTCGAATGTACCAAAATTCGATTCGGGTACATTCGAATTCGGGCCCGCGGAAAATTCGGATTCGGATTCGATCTCCGAATTCGGTTCTGATTCAAATTTGAATCGGGTTGCATAAAAAAATTTGGGAAAAATTCATGTTCGCGAATTCGGATGTTTTTTTGTTTTTTTTAAAGGGAAATCACATGTAAATGGGTCTTATATAAAAAAAAAAAAAAAAAAAAAAAAAATGTGATGGAACACTTCTTCTTCTCCTTCTTCTTCTCCTTCTTCTCCTTCTCCTTCCACCACCAACATTCTTTGTTTTTTCCCATACAGAACTGTACTGTTGTAAAATGTTATCTTCAACACCAGCTAGTTGTGCATGGCAGCAGCGCATAATTCTGTGGACCCTGGCGGTGGGAACACAGACAGGCAGGAGGACAAACTCAGCAGGAGGAGGAGGAGTGGCGAATGGCAGGAGGCAATGTGTGGACACTGGCGGTGGGAACACAGACAGGCAGGAGGATAACTATAGCAGCAGGAGCAGCAGGAGGAGGAGGAGGAGGAGTAGTGACGTATGGCAGCAGGCAATGTCACAGGCCAATGGTACCTAGCGTTGGTACCATGGCTGAAATTAAACACCAAAGAGCAGGAGGAGGTTCCGGACAGCAGTCGTGCAGCCAACGTTGTGCCCAATGCACAACTGGGACAGCACAGTTTTCTACCCAGACACCTCAGAATTGTTTTTTTTATACAACAGTATAGCTATTGTAGTGGCGTAATAGCTAGTGGCGCATGGCAGCAGCGCATAATTCTGTGGACCCTGGCGGTGGGAACACAGACTGGCAGGAGGATAAACTCAGCAGGAGGAGGAGGAGGAGTGGCGAATGGCAGGAGGCAACGTGTGGACACTGGTGGTGGGAACACAGACAGGCAGGAGGATAACTATAGCAGCAGGAGCAGCAGCAGCAGGAGGAGGAGGAGGAGTAGTGACGTATGGCAGCAGGCAATGTCACAGGCCAATGGTACCTAGCATTGGTACCATGGCTGAAAATAAACACCAAAGAGCAGGAGGAGGTTCTGGACAGCAGTTGTGCAGCCCACATTGTGCCCAATGCACAACTGGGACAGCACAGTTTTCAACCCAGACACCTCAGAATTTTTTTTTTATACAACAGTATAGCTATTGTAGTGGCGTAATAGCTAGTGGCGCAAGGCAGCAGCGCATAATTCTGTGGACCCTGGCGGTGGGAACACAGACAGGCAGGAGGATAACTATAGCAGCAGCAGGAGGAGGAGGAGTAGTGACGTATGGCAGCAGGCAATGTCACAGGCCAATGGTACCTAGCGTTGGTACCATGGCTGAAAATAAACACCAAAGAGCAGGAGGAGGTTCCGGACAGCAGTCGTGCAGCCCACATTGTGCCCAATGCACAACTGAGACAGCACAGTTTTCAACCCAGACACCTCAGAATATTTTTTTTTTATACAACAGTATAGCTATTGTAGTGGCGTAATAGCTAGTGGTGAATGGCAGCAGCGCATAATTCTGTGGACCCTGGCGGTGGGAACACAGACTGGCAGGAGGATAAACTCAGCAGGAGGAGGAGGAGTGGCGAATGGCAGCAGGCAATGTATTCTGTGGACCCTGGCGGTGGGAGCACAGACAGCAGGATAACTACAGCAGCAGGAAGAGGAGTGACGTGTGGCAGCAGCAGGCATGCATTGTGTGGTGAATAGCAGGAGGATGAAAATCAGCGCTTCGTAATATGTTGGCGCTGTATAAATACAATAAATAAATAAATACACAAATAAATAAATTCATAAATAAATCAGTAAATTCATAAATATATAGATACATCAGCAACAGCAGCAGGAAGAGGAGTGACGTGTGGCAGCAGCAGGCATGCATTGTGTGGTGAACAGCAGGTGGATGAAAATCAGTGCTTCGTAATATGTTGGCGCTGTATAAATACAATAAATAAATAAATACACAAATAAATAAATTCATAAATAAATCAGTAAATTCAAAAATATATAAATACATCAGCAACAGCAGCAGGAAGAAGAGTGACGTGTGGCAGCAGCAGGCATGTCACGGGCCATGGTAGCTAGCGTTACTACTACAGCAAGTGAAGAAACACCAGGCCAAATTATCAGGACCCCGGGAATGAAGGTTTATGTTGTCAAAGAATGATGCCCAGGCACCTCATGTCCTCCTCTCGCCGACAGTAGGTGCCAGGAACGTGCCTTCAATCCAGGCCTGGTTGATCTTCAAAAATGTCAGTCTGTCCACTCCCTCTGTGGACAGACGAGAGCGCTTCTCGGTGACAACGCCACCGGCCGCACTGAAGCACCTCTCGGACAGCACGCTGGAAGGGCGGCAAGACAGGACTTCCAGGGCGTACTGTGCCAGCTCACTCCAGATGTGCAACCGCTCTACTCAGTACTCCATGGGGTCCACGCTGCCGGTGTCAAGCCCACTGAAGGACCCCATGTACTCAGCCACCATCTGGGTCATGCGCTGGCTGTGGCTTTCAGAGGAGGTGGCTGCTGCACGCACATCCTCTCTCGGCTGCTCTACCATCATGGAGAGCGCCTGCGTCAATGACAACAGGTCTCCTCGGCGCCTGATGCTGCTGCTGCTGCTGCTGGCCGCAGGCACCAGCTGCTGTGCTGGCTGGACCAGGACAGAGGGGGTGGAAGCCTGGGGGAAGGCTTCCTCCAGTCGCCGAACAAGGAGCTGCTGCAACTCGCTTGTGCACTGCTCACGTCCTGTAGCAGGCAGAAACTGAGCCCACTTCCCCCTCAGCCGTGGATCCAGGATCATGCTGATGCAGGCGTCCTCCCTCGCTTGCATCTGCTTCACCCTGGGGTCTGTGCGCAGGCAACGCAGCATGTGCGCTGCCATGGGGAACAGGGTGGTCTGTGACACAGAGACATCAGGGTCAGCGTCCTCCTCTGGCTCCTGAGCCTCTTCCTCCTCTCTCCACCCTCGCACCACTGCTGCTGCACTCTGCTGTTCCCCCTCAGCAGCGACGTCCAGCACCTCCAACTCCTCCTCATCCTCCTCCAGGGATTCGAATTCCTGCACAGCAGTGGACTGCGCAGGCGGCTGCTGTTCCAGCTGGTTCCGGGCCTCCTCCCCCAAATACACCAAATCGCCAAGTGCCCTGTCCAGCAGACAAACAAAGGACACCCACTGGCAGAGGGATGCCCGCTCCTGGCTCACCAGGTTGGTTCCCTGCAGGAAGGGAGCCAACACCAAGCAGACCTACTGCATCTGCCCCCACTGTGCGTTGGTGAGGAGCTGGAGTTTGGTGGTGCCTTCGAGAGTGCCATCCATGATGTACCGGTTGACAGACCTCCTCTGCTCAACCAGCCGCTTCAACATCGCCAGGGTGGAGTTCCAGCGAGTCGGCACATCGATGACAAGGCGGTGTGGTGGCAGGCCCTCGCACTGCTGGATCTCTGCCAGCTTTGATGCAGCAGCAGCTGAGCGGCGGAAAGTGCGCACAATTTTCCGCCCCGCTTCCAACAGCTCTTCCATCCCCTGGTAGGTGCACAGGAACTTCTGCACCACCAGGCTCAGGACGTGGGCCAAGCAGGTGATGTGGGATAAGTGTCCCCTGCTGATGGCAGCCAGCAGGTTGCGGCATTGTCGGACACCACCAATCCGACTTGGAGGCCTCTGGGGGTCAGCCACGTCTTCTCCTGCTCACTCAGGTAGCGGAGCACGTTGGCTGCTGTCAGACTGTTCTTCCCCAGGCTCACCATCTCCAGCAGCGCTTGGCAGTGGCGGGCCTTCAGGGTGGACCTGCTGCTTCCTCGCTCGGGCTTTCCACCAGGCTGACCCAGTGTGCCGTAAAGGACAGATAGCGTTCTGTCCCAAAATGGCTGCTTCATGAATCCATGGTTATGTGGATCCGTGCACTCACAGCGTGATCGAGTGCGCGGCCCACGTTCGCCATGGCAAACCGGTGCAGTGCTGGGATCGCCGTGCGGGAGAAGTAGTGGCGGCTGGGGACTTGCCACTCCGGGATCCCAAAATGCAGCAGTGCTCTCATGTCACTCCCCTCCTGCACGAAGGAATATGGCAGGAGCTGGGAGCACATGGCCCAGGCAAGCAACCCGTTCAGCACCCGGATGCGCCTGTGAGCGGGAGGCAACACCTTGGTCACACCGGGAAAGGACTCGGTGAGCAGGGTCTGACGGCGTTTGCCTGCGCGGGAGGATGAGGAGGCCACTGTGGAGGGAGCTGATGAGGACACTGTGGAGGGAGATGATGAGGCAACTGAGGACTGGCTACCCCGGGGGGGGGGGGGAGGGAGGAGTGAGTTGCTGCTGCTGTGCTCCTGATGCTGCTGCTGCTGCTGAAATCTGTGCAGTGGCTCTCTGGCTCTGACCACTGCCTGCGCCACTTTGCATCAGCTTCTCATACTCACAAAAATCCTCAAAATGCCTGGTCTCTAAGTGGGTCGACAGGCACGAGGTACTCAGCTTGAGGAAATCACGACCTCTGCTGAGACTGACCTTGCTACTGTTGCAAATTGCACGGGTCGGGTCCTCTGTGCACTTAGTGAAGAACCGCCAGACTGGGGACTTCAACCTGCCCTTTGAGCTTGAGGGCTGGGGTTTTTTGGTGGCCTTTGAGGCTTGTGCCTTTTTTGGTTTGGTTGGAGGTTTGCTGCGGGTGGTGGTAGCGGCTGAAGCAGCAGGCTGTGCCTCCTGCCTTCCACGCCCTGTGCTTGCCGCCTTGCTGCTGCCATGCCTCTGCGCCAGAGACACCTCCTCCTCCGATGACGAGCTGCCTTCAAGCAAGTGTGCTGGTGGTACTGGTGGTGGCACATAGGGAGGATCCAGCACGTCATCATCATCCCCAAACATGTCCTCTGAGCCCGCCTCAACCACATCCAGTAGCCCAAAATCCCCTGCATCACGCCCCTCCTCATCAGCACCAACAACAAACTGCTCCACCTCCAACTCCTCCTCCTCCTCCTTGCAGGATGATGTCCCCATTATCTCCTGCTCAAACTTCTCCACAACATCCCTGTACACGGCTGCAGTCACTGGGGTGAAGACCGAGCTCAGTGAGGGCAGGCTGGTCAATGGGGTCACCGTGACCTCAAGCGGTGGTGGAGGATTGCTGCGGACCGGATTGCTGGTGGTGGTGGCACTGGTCTCGCTGCTGCTGGAGGCCTGGCTGGAAACGGTGGCTTCCTGCTCCACCATCATTTCCACCACAGCCTGCGCCTGACTCTCCATAATGGGCCGGGGGCGACGACCTGTCTCAAAGATGGGCGCAAAGCGCTGCTGTTGCGCCTCTGCTCCCTCCTCCACAACTCTGCGGTCAGTGGCTGGCGGCGGACCAGTCACAGACCTGCTGCTGCTGCTGCTGGCAGTGGCTGCTGCAATGGCGCTGCCTCTCCTGGTGGTGCCTCGTCCTCTACCTCTGCCCATCATTTTGCACTTATATACGAATAAACAAATGTGTAGAAAACGGTGGGAAAGGGTGTAAACTTTAATAAAGTCTGGGGTGGTGGTGAGTGACTGACTGGTGGTAAGTGTCAACAAAAAATGCATTTTTTTTAAGTAGTAGTAGTAGTAGTAGTAGTACTAACAGTGAGTCTCTACAGTACTAACTCGTGTGACAGTGGGTGACAATTACGGTCGGTCACACACGGTCAGACGCAATCAATAGGGTGCGCCGGCAAATGAGTCACAGCAGGTGACAACAAGGGATGCTGGCCTGTGAATGTAACAGTTTACTACAGAAAGGTAATAAATCACACAGTAACAAATGAAAAAAATTAAATGAAGGGGTGGGTGGTAGTAGTAGTGGAAGACTACAACCTACCTAGTAGTAGTACGGTTGTACGCGCAGGTAGTAACTATTAAACGCCTGCTGTACTAAATAGTAAACAATATAACTAACTGCCAGACAGTGGGTGACCAATTACAGTCGGTCGGTCACACACGGTCAGACGCAATCAATAGGGTGCGCCGGCAAATGACAGTCACAGCAGGTGACAACAAGGGATGCTGGCCTGTGAATGTATCAATTTACTACAGAAAGGTAATAAATCACACAGTAACAAATGAAAAAAATTAAATGAAGGGGTGGGTGGTGGTAGTAGTAGTGGAAGACTACAACCTACCTAGTAGTAGTACGGTTGTACGCGCAGGTAGTAACTATTAAACGCCTGCTGTACTAAACAGTAAACAATATAACTAACTGCCAGACAGTGGGTGACCAAATACCGTCGGTCGGTCACACACGGTCAGACGCAATCAACAGGGTGCACCAGCAAATGACAGTCACAGCAGGTGGCAACAAGGGATGCTGGCCTGTGAATGAACAATTTACTACAGAAAGATAATAAATCACACAGTAACTAATGAAAAAAATTAAATGAAGGGGTGGGTGGTAGTAGTAGTGGAAGAGAGACTACCACCTACCTAGTAGTAGTACGGTTGTACGCGCAGGTAGTAACTATTAAACGCCTGCTGTACTAAACAGTAAACAATATAACTAACTGCCAGACAGTGGGTGACAAATTACAGTCGGTCGGTCACACACGGTCAGACGCAATCAACAGGGTGCGCCGGCAAATGTCAGTCACACAGCAGGTGACAACAAGGGATGCTGGCCTGTACACAGTCAATCAGTAACTAACTAGTATTAACTAACAGTACTGAAGCTATAAAATAACAGACTACAGCAAACAGCAGCAGTACAATTTAACTAAACTACTATAGTACACAACTAACTAGAATCCCTAACCTACCTAAGCTAGTAGTAGGCTAAGGCTGCCCTAGGCTGCACACAGACTAACACTAGCCTAGCACAGTATACAGTACACACTAGCTGACTACAAACAATCAAATTACTATCTATCTATATAACAGTACAATGAATGTGTTTAGGAGGTGTTTAGGAAGCAAAACGCTAGGTTTAGCACAGAATACACTTGATCAGACACGCAGCACAGCACTGGAGATGCTCTCAGTATCAGTTCAGTCACACAAGTGCGTAATACAAATAATTGCAAAGTGCGCTCCTCACTATTAATTCACTCAGTTCTGCATCTTTCCTGGTGCGCTATGCTCAGTAAGGGTTGTGTATACCCTATAACTTATTCAAATATAAAATGATGTCAACGCTCAGCAGGTACTTCTCATGGCAAGTTGACTTACAAACATCAGCCCGTTAACCAATAAGCACAATTTGATACCAATCATCTATCCCACAACAATCCACATATTTTTGTGCTCCTATGGTGGAAAGATAAGATATTCCTTATTTCATAACTTCCACCCTCCCGATATAAATACCCCAAACTTCAGTCCACAGATTTGTGTCAAAAGTCCAAGTTTCCAAGTCCCACTGCGGTGTGAGCTGAGATAATCATACGCAGCACACTGATTCTTAGGAATCCACTATTAGTGCAACAGTTACGCTCACCAGATTGTAGTGCCAATCGTGACAGTTGGCATAAATCACATTCAGCCCGGCCAGTAACAATCTTCAGGTCTCCTAAACTTGCATCGGTTTTTTCAGCATCATTTCAATCAGTTCATGCAAAAAAGGAAAAGAAAGACGGCTCCTTTGGTGCAATACGTAAATCCTCAATTTACACCACCTTTGTGCCACACACTCCTTCACCATTGATCACCCAGTGCCTTCAATGTACTTCCCAGGCACCAATTCTAAATGCTAGCCCCTTACCAGACACTATGGCTGACCATCACAACCAGCATCAGAGTTGGTTAAGCTGTACTGCAATCCTCAGAGTGGCGTTCTCAGCATGACTTCACCTTAAACTCAGACAGATACTACCATAGTATAATACCGTTTATTCTCAGTAAAAATCGTATAAAAATGTACTCACAAACATCAATAAAATATGCGCATATCAGTAAAATCCTCGAGGCTCAGCGTACCTCTCCGTGGATAGGCTCCGCCCAACTAGTTTCATCATAAATGACTCATCAGGGGCATGGTCATCCAATGGAGGGGACGCTATTTATCCTAAAAATCCTCCTTCTTTCATGTTAAGGTGCCGCCCATTGACTTCCTCTAACCTCATTGGAGGTTTCGATTGGCCTATAATCATGCCACTCTAACTCACCCTTCTTCCGTATACCTGTAGTGACTCCCCGCCCTGTATTCTCTCTTGGTAATTCCGTGAAGTTACGGAAAGGGATCCTGCACACGCGCCCCGCTCTTCCACTACTATGCGTGCGCAACCTCTATTCTGAGAGGCCAGTATATTCTCTGTATATAAGGTTTCCGCCCCCCTCACTTCCCATTGGCCCTTCATTCTCATCTTCACCCTCGTCCGTACAGCCCGGGGCGTTCCTATGGCAACCATTACGCTAACCCCCGCTAGCCATGGATGCAATAATAATGCATCCTATGATAACTGGATCTTCCTCCACGCCAGCGCAATATCAACCAGCTCCCATTGCACTCTATCAACCCCCCATGCTAGCATTAATCGGGTGCTCCACCCTCATCTCTAGTATGCTCTCTGTCTTAACCACACAGCAATTGCTGCAAGTAAACATAGGATTTGTAGTCCACGTGCCCACCTTAACATATGAGGTATTCATATACATCATAAACTTGTACCACCACAAATACCACAATTAAAAACAAACTGCAACTCATTTTTAATATCCCCACTCCATATGTAGGACATCCCTAGAAAATTCAAACTTTATGTACTCTCAATAATTTTAATCATCAGATATAAAACAGTTGATATCCAACTCGACATTCAATCCCCCTGGTTTCATAGTCTTTAGTTCGTATATCCAGCGAGTTTCCATTTTGGAGATCTCCCTAATTTTGTGACATCCTCTCCAGTTAGTGGTTAATTTTTGGATACCTTGGAAGGTGAGTAAACAAGGGTTTCTAGAGTGTTTCTCATCGAAGTGTTTGGACACACTATGGCCCTGCAGCCCTTTGGCAATATTGTTAATGTGTTCCCCCACCCGTGCCTTTAGGGACCTTTTTGTTCTCCCCACGTATTGTAGCCCACATGGGCATCCTAACAGGTATACCACATGGGTGCTACAGCAGTGTATAAACTCTCGAATTTTGTAATTTTTTCCAGTGATCTGACTTGTCGTAGTCTGTGTCCTAATACCCCGTGCTCTTTCACATACAATACAGTGCCCACAAGGGTAAAACCCCACCTGTCCCCACATATCTGTCCTATTATGCACCCTGGGGCCTTCTATGTAGGTTTTCACCAGCTGACGCTGCAAATTATCTGCTTTTCTGTAAATAAATTTGGGTTTTACCGGTAAAGCAGCCGCCAATACTGGGTCATTTCTCAGTAACCCCCAGTGTCTTTTGATTACCTTTTCCATTTCTCTGTATTGAGAATTGTAATCCATAATGATGAGGGTGGAGCACCCGATTAATGCTAGCATGGGGGGTTGATAGAGTGCAATGGGAGCTGCTTGATATTGCGCTGGCGTGGAGGAAGATCCAGTTATCATAGGATGCATTATTATTGCATCCATGGCTAGCGGGGGTTAGCGTAATGGTTGCCATAGGAACGCCCCGGGCTGTACGGACGAGGGTGAAGATGAGAATGAAGGGCCAATGGGAAGTGAGGGGGGCGGAAACCTTATATACGGAGAATATACTGGCCTCTCAGAATAGAGGTTGCGCACGCATAGTAGTGGGAGAGCGGGGCGCGTGTGCAGGATCCCTTTCCGTAACTTCACGGAATTACCAAGAGAGAATACAGGGCGGGGAGTCACTACAGGTATACGGAAGAAGGGTGAGTTAGAGTGGCATGATTATAGGCCAATCGAAACCTCCAATGAGGTTAGAGGAAGTCAATGGGCGGCACCTTAACATGAAAGAAGGAGGATTTTTAGGATAAATAGCGTCCCCTCCATTGGATGACCATGCCCCTGATGAGTCATTTATGATGAAACTAGTTGGGCGGAGCCTATCCACGGAGAGGGACGCTGAGCCTCGAGGATTTCACACAAGTGCGTAGCTCCGCAAAATGGCCACCGCCTTATATAGAGGAGGGGAGGGCAAGGCTCCCCTCCTCTGATTAGTTGCTAGCGTTGCCAGGGTACTCGGCTGGAGGAATTCTGATTGGCCCGCGTCACTCCCGAATCCCGAAGCCGAACCCAACGCGTCATCCGGCCGAATTCAAATGCGCACATTCGTCCGGCTTCGGGTCCGGCGCATTTGGCTTCGGTTTCGACTTCAGGAACGCTGAAATTTACCCGAATAATTCGGGTAAATTTGCATTCGGGAGTCCTGGCGAGCAAGCCTGCATGACAGGTTCTTCTTACACAGAAAATGCCTGCCTCTTCCGTTCAAAGCTCGGCTATAATCAGTAATCTCAGTGCTGATGTAAAGGGGAAGTTAGTGTTAGGTGAACGGGAGGGGAGGGGTAATGTTGGAGTTAGGTTAGTGAAATCAATAGTAAAATATTGGTAACATTAATGATATTCTAATATAGACTTCCTCTGGTGCCCAAATTAGCGGATGTCTTTTTTTAATGAATGTATGTGACATCTATTAATTTTCCAAACCAACCATTAAGTTGCATGATCATATCTTAATGTGTGGACAATAGAGATGGCCCGAACGGTTCACCGCCGAACGGTTCCCGGCGAACTTCCGGTGGTTCACGATCACGGAGGACCACAAACTTTTCCGGAAGTTCGGTTTACCCTCACGATGCACCATTACGGTCAACTTTGACCCTCTACATCACAGTCAGCAGGCACATTGTAGCCAATCAGGCTACACTCCCTCCTGGAGCCACTCCCTATCTTATAAAAGGCAGGCACCGCCGGTCATTATACTCACTCGTGTGCCTGCAGTAAATAGAGAAGGGACAGCTGCTAGTGCAGACTCTCATAGGGAAAGATTAGTTAGGCTCTTGTAGGCTTGTTAGCTTGCTCCTTGCTGAGTCTTATTGCTAAAATAGCACCCCCACAACAGCTCTTTTGAGAGCTAATCTTGTTCTTATGATCTATTTTTTTTCTGTATGTCCCACTGACACTTGTTGTGTTGCATAGACAGCCTTGTTAATTCATACTGTGTGTGTGCCACTGCCAGGCCCATCACATTCAGTGACTACCTGTGTGTGTGCCAGGTGCACATTGTAATACCCACTGCATATACCTACTTGTTCACAGTGCACCCACCTACCTACGTAAGTTGAGCGCACGCAGTGTCACTGTGCCTGTCCGCTACCTGTCTGTGTGTGACAGGTGCACATTGTAATACCCATCACTGCATATACCTACCTACCTGTTGTTCACATTGCACCCACCTACCTACATGAGCGCACGCAGTGTCACCGTGCCTGTCCGCTACCTGTCTGTGTGTGACAGGTTCATATTGTAATACCCATTACTGCATATACCTACCTACCTGTTGTTCACAGTGCACCCACCTACCTACGTGAGTGCACACAGTGTCACTGTGCCTGTCCGCTACCTGTCTGTGTGTGACAGGTGCACATTGTAATGCCCATCACTGCATATACCTACCTGTTGTGTTCAGTGCACCCACCTCATCACTGCATATACCTACCTGTTGTGTTCAGTGCACCCACCTACCTACATGAGTGCACGCAGTGTGATATACCACTCCGTGCATACCTGTTAACTGCACCTGTGTGACTGCACATTGTATTAGTCAAGTCAGTGCATACCTTTCACTTCATCCCCCCCGATATGGACACAATGGACAAAACAGGCAGAGGTAGAGGCAGACCCAGAGGAAGGCCACCCGGCAGGTCTGTGCGAGGTCGTGTTGATTTCGTGCGGCCCTCAACCAAAGTACAGTGCTGAGAAGAAGGCCAGTCCCATCATCTCCCAAGATTGTCAGGATGTGGTTGACTATTTAACACAGAACACCTCATCTTCCGCATCCACCAGCGCTACTACAAGCACCACATCCGTTGCATTTGACACTTCGCAGGAGTTAATTGGTGGGGAATTAACTGATTTACAGCCATTATTGTTACAACCAGATGAAGGCGCTAAGCAAGTTACACCACCTCATATGTCTGAGTTAGGCGGTAACACTATGGATGTAACATGTGAAGATGATGAAGTACCTGCTGTTGGTGCAGTTTTGGAGGTGTCTGAGGCAAGCAAAGCTGGGCAGGATGATTATGATGATGATGAGGATACGGATCCCACGTATGTTCCCAATAGAGGAGATGAACAGGGGGACAGTTCAGAGGGGGAGTCAGAGAGGAGTAGGAGGAGACGAGTTGCTGAAAGAAGCAGGGGGAGCTCGTCATCAGAAACAGCTGGTGACAGTGTCCGGCGCCATGTATCGCCACCTATGTACAGCCAGCCAACATGCCCTTCAACGTCAACTGCTGATGCCACCATAGTGCCATCACTCCAGGGAGGTTTAGCGGTTTGGACATTTTTTAATGTGTCTGCCTCAGATCAGAGCAATGCCATCTGTTGTTTCTGCCTCCAAAAATTGAGCCATGGAAAGGCCAACACTCACGTAGGGACAAGTGCCTTACGAAGGCACATGGAGAAAATGCACAAACTGCAATGGGAAGAGCACCTGAGCAAAGCAGTACACAAAAGCAAAGCCACCCTCCTTCTCCTCTTCCTCCTTCAGGTGCAGCATCTTCAGCCGCTTTCTCCCTTGCACCTTCACAGCCACCCTCCTCCGCCTCTGCCCTTGAGCGGTTCCTGCTCCTCTGCCCACAGCAGCCATGTGTCCATGAAGGAAATCTCTGAGCAGAAGAAGCCAATTTCTGCCAGTCACCCCCTTGCCCGGCGTTTGACAACTGGCGTGGCGGAACTGTTAGCTCGCCAGCTGTTACCATACAAGCTGGGGGACTCTGAGGCCTTCCATAAATTTGTGGCAATTGGGACACCACAGTGCAAGATACCAGGCCGCAATTATTTCTCTAAAAAGGTGATACCCAAACTGTATTGTGAAGTTAAGAGGCAAGTGGTGTCATCTCTGGCACAAAGCGTTGGGTCAAGGGTCCACCTGACCACGGATGCTAGTTCTGCCAAGCACGGTCAGGGCCGCTACATCACTTACACAGCCCATTGGGTCAACCTGGTGACCGATGGCAAGCAGGGAGTAAGTGGCTGTGCAGCGGACCAACTTGTGACACCTCCACCTCTCCTCCTGCTACATCCTCTTCGCTGTCGTCCTCCTCCTTGGCTGAGTGGAACTTCATCTCTACTGGTGCTGCCATCTCCTCTCCAGCTACACAGACCCATCTCCCCAGGGCCTATGCTGCATGCCAGGTACGACGGTGTCACACCGTCTTAGACATGTCTTGCCTCAAAGCGCAGAGTCACACTGGACCAGCTCTCCTGGCTGCTCTTAAGAAAGAGGTGGAGCAATAGCTGACCCCGCACCAGCTGGACATCGGAAACGTGGTGTGTGACAACGGCAGCAATCTCCTTTCTGCTTTGAATTTGGGAAAGCTGACACATGTACCCTGCATGACACATGTGCTGAATCTAGTCATTCAAAGATTTGTGTCAAAGTACCTAGGCTTCGAGGATGTCCTGAAGCAGGCCAGGAAGTTGTGTGGGCATTTCAGGCGGTCTTACACGGCCATGGCACGCTTTGAAGACATTCAGCAGAGAAACAACTTGCCTGTGAGTCGCTTGATATGTGATAGCCTGACTCGCTGGAATTCGACCCTGGTCATGTTCTCTCGCCTGCTAGAACAGGAGAAAGCCATCACCCAGTACCTCTATTGTGGTGGATTATTGGGTGGGGCTGGGGAAGACCCAGCTGTCATGGTACACATTGGCACCAATGACAAAGTTAGTGGGAGATGGAAGGTCCTCAAAAATGATTTTCAGGTACTTGGAGATAAACTTAAAGCAAGGACCTCCAAGGTGGTGTTCTCTGAAATACTGCCAGTGCCACGTGCTACATCTGAGAGATAGAGAAAGCTTAGGGAGTTAAATAAGTGGCTGAGAAATTGGTGTAGGAAGGAAGGGTTTGGGTTCCTGGAGAACTGGGCAGACTTTGCAGTCGGCTACAGGTTCTACAGCAGGGATGGGCTGCACCTTAAAGCGGAATATAACCCTGCATTTCAACTTAGCTCTAAAACATTATTTACAGTATATTATATGCAACCAGCATTTTTTTTTTACTAGACCAGCATTGGAAGGGTTACACAGTGTTTTAAAGTTCCTGGAGATTTCTGCAGACGCATCCGAAGCTGACATAGATACATTTTGTTTACATAAATGTATCTAAGTGTTGAATGTGACTCACTCTCTCTGACTGAGAAAGGAGCTGGAGGACAGCCAAAGAGTATGTAACATTTCTCAATAGATACATTAAACTAAATAGAATGTAACAATCTGAACTTCTGCATATCTCTCCATGAACTTTAAACCTCTGTGTTTAACCCTTCCAATGCTGGTCTAGTAAAAAAAAAAATGCTTTTTGCATATAATATGCTTTAAATAATGTTTTAGAGCAAAGTTGAAATGCAGGGTTATATTCGGGAGGGTGCAGCGGCATTGGGGGAGAAGATGGCTGAACGGTTGAAGGAGATTTTAAACTAGGATCTGGGGGGAGGCGGGAGGATAAAGTCTCAATACGTAGACAAGATAAGGTAAAAAGACAGTGGGAGCCTAACATTATGGGGGGTGGAGAGGGGGGTGGGGACAGTGTAAAGATTAAGGAGGTTGGTAAAACTTCAAGTAGCCCATTTCATGTAAACAAAATTGGTAAATGTGGTGGTAAAAATATAAAGTGCATGGTAACCAATGCTCGGAGCCTTGCAAATAAAATAGATGAACTAGAGTTCATTCTGAATGACAAAGGCTATGACATTGTGGAAATAACCGAAACATGGATGGATGAAAGCCATGACTGGATAGCTAATCTAAAAGGATACAATGTGTTTAGGAGGGATAGAACAGGGAAAAAAGGTGGAGGGGTTTGTCTCTTTGTTAAGAATTCTTTTACAGCTGTCCTCAACGATGAGATGGAGGAAGATTGCGAAGATGTGGAGTCTGTTTGGGTAAATATTCATGGTGGAAATAAAAGTTGCCAATTGCTTATTGGAGTATGCTACTGACCACCTCATAATGAAGCTGCAGAACTGCGATTACTACAGCAAATTGAAAAAGCTGCAAGTAAAAATGAGGTCATAGTTATGGGCGACTTCAACTTTCCAGACATTGACTGGGGTATTGAGGCTACCCATTCTGGTAAAAGCAGCAGATTTCTGGCAGCACTACAGGACAATTACTTGACTCAAATGGTAACGGAACCAACTAGGGGGAATGTGTTGCTGGATCTGATCATTTCTAATAGACCAGATAATGTATCAAATGTGCAGGTTCAAGAACATTTGGGATATAGTGATCACATTATGATAACGTTTAATCTGGTGACTGATAGGCCACGGGGCAGCGGGACCACTAAAACTATGAATTTTAGAGAAGCAAAGTTCAATCAAATTAGGCAGGCACTACGTTTGGTGAACTGGGAAAATGTACTACAAGGGAAGGACACTGAAGGGAAATGGCAAGCTTTTAAACTTATTCTCAATCAATTGTGTAGTATGTATATCCCATATGGAAACAAAATGTCTAGGAATAAAAAAAGGCCTCTATGGATGAATAGAAAGGTTAGGGATAAAATGAAGAGGAAAAAGAATGCCTATAAGGTCCTAAAACAGAAGGGAACCGAGGCTGCACTAAGCAATTATAAGGAGTGCAATAAAAATTGTAAAAAATAAATTAGGCTGGCAAAGATCGAAGCTGAAAATCAAATCCCTAGGGATATCAAATCTAACCCAAAAAAGTTTTACAAGTACATCAACTCTAAAAAAAGAAAGGTTGACTGTATAGGACTTCTAAAGGATGAGGGTGGGAACTCAATGGTGGATGACCAAGGTAAGGCAGAGTTATTAAATGCTTTCTTTGCTTCTGTCTTCACAAAGGAAACAGCACTGTTGCAAATTACAGAGGCAGAAGAGTCTCAATCTTCTAACTGTAATATTAAATACTTAACGCAGGAAGAAGTGAAGGCAAGACTAAATAAATTAAAA
This sequence comes from Hyperolius riggenbachi, assembly GCF_040937935.1. NCBI lineage: Eukaryota > Metazoa > Chordata > Amphibia > Anura > Hyperoliidae > Hyperolius > Hyperolius riggenbachi. The sequence goes on along the minus strand of NC_090647.1, from coordinate 410,687,716 downwards.
ATAGACAAGGCACCTGGCCCGGATGGCATGCATCCTCGGGTCCTAAGGGAATTAAGTTCAGTTATAGATAAACCCAACTGGCAGAGTCCCAGTGGATTGGCGTACAGCCCACGTTTTCCCATTATTTAAGAAGGGCAAAAAATCAGATCCAGATAATTATAGACCTGTAAGCTTAACATCAGTTGTATGCAAACTATTTGAGGGGTTACTAAGAGATACTATACATGACTTCATAGTAGAAAATAATCTTATTTCTCAGCATCAACATGGGTTTACTAAAGACAGGTCCTGTTTGACTAACATTCTCAGCTTTTATGAGGTAGTGAATGCTAATATGGATATTGGGAATGCTGTAGATGTGATATACTTGGACTTTGCAAAGGCCTTCGACACTGTTCCCCACAAAAGTCTGGTGCAAAAGATGAGGATGTAAGGACTGGGGAAGAGTCTGTGTGCAAATGGATAGGGAACTGGCTAATGGACAGAAAACAAAGAGTTGTGGTCAATGGATCGTACTCAAAATGGGAAACTGTTAGCAGTGGGATCCCACAGGGGTCTGTACTGGGTCCAGTGCTCTTTAATTTATTTATTAAAGTATTAATTATAGTGTCATATTGCAACAGGATCTGGATAGAATGGCTATATGGGCACATAAATGGTAGATGAAATTCAATGTTGAAAAATGTAAAGTCATGCATTTTGGTCGTACCAATGGTCTAGCATCATACAAAATAAATGGGATACAGTTGGGGACATCAAACTTGGAGAAGGACTTAGGAGTACTCATCGACAACAAGTTAAATAATCGTACTCAATGCCAAGCCGCTGCAGCTAAAGCTAACAAAAGTTTGGGATGCATTAAAAGGGAAATAAAAACTTGAGATGCTAGCATAATATTGCCCCTGTTTAACTCTCTAGTAAGGCCACATCTGGACTATGGAATTCAGTTCTGGGCACCACATTACAAAAAAGATATTGCAGTTTTAGAGCAGGTGCAGAGACGAGCAACAAAATTGATACGTGGGATGGAAGGTCTCGCTTACCAAGAAAGGTTAGATAAACTGGGTTTATTTAGTCTAGAGAAAAGACGCCTTAGAGGAGATCTAATTAACATGTATAAATACATCAGAGGGCAATATAATAGCTTGGCAGATGAGCTTTTTGTCCATAGGTCTTTTCAAAGGACTAGAGGACATGATCTGCGCATGGAGGAAAAAACGTTTTAGCCATTTATTTAGGAAAGGGTTCTTTACAGTAAGAGTGATTAAGATGTGGAATGCATTGCCACAGGAAGTCGTTATGGCAAACTCTATACCTGCATTTAAAGGGGGCTTAGATGCTTTCCTTGTGTTGAAAGACATCCATGGCTACAATTACTAGGTAATGCCTAATGATGTTGATCCAGGAATTTTTATCTGATTGCCATCTGGAGTCGGGAAGGAATTTTTCCCTTTTGGGGCTAATTGGACCATGCCTTGTAAGGGTTTTTTCGCCTACCTCTGGATCAACAGGGATATGTGAGGGTGCAGGCTGGAGTAAGTACTTTTTACTGGTTGAACTCGATGGACGTATGTCTTTTTTCAACCATAATAACTATGTAACATATGTAACTCTACAATTTCAGTAGAAGGACACAATCTGGGGAGATGGGGATGTTCTGGCCCCTGAACTGGACACTGATGCAAAATGCATGCAGGCTCATGTGGCCGTTTGAGGAGGTGACCAACCTGGTGAGTCGCAGTGAAGGCAGCATCAGCGACTTGATCCCGTACGCTTACTTCCTGGAACGCGCCTTACGTACAGTGGTGGATCATGCTGTGGAGGAGCGTGAAGAGGAACAGTTATGGCAGGAACAGTTGTGGGAGCAATTTTCATCAGAATCAGATGTTTCCTCAACACCTGTGGCAGCACAGAGGGGGGAGGAGGAGGAAGAGTCGTGTGGGGAAGAGGAGTCACACTGGGATGATGAGGAAGGTGTTTCTGTGGAGGAGGAAGAGGCAGCAGAAGAAGAACAACCACAGCAGCCGTCACAGGGGGCTTGTGCTGCTCCACGTTACTGTGGTATTGTTTGTGGTTGGGGGGAGGAAGAGGACTTACGTAATGTCACTCAGGAAGAGCAAGAGGAGATGGATAGTATGTCTGGATCCAACTTTGTACAGATGGCGTCTTTCATGCTGTCCAGCCTGTTGAGGGACCCCCATATAAAAAAACTGAAGGGGAATGAGCTGTACTGGGTGGCCACGCTACTAGACCCTCGGTATAGGCACAAAGTGGTGGACGTGTTACCAACTCACCAGAAGGCAGAAAGGATGCAGCACATGCAGAACAAGCTGGCAACTATGCTTCACAATGCGTTTAAGGGTGATGTCACAGCACAACGCAATAAAGGTACCTGTAACGAGTGCAGCTGCGGCGAACGGCATCGCCGCCGCAGCTGCCTCTGTTCCCCTGCCCGTCCCGCCAGCGTCTAGGACGCCGAGGACGGGGCTGTTATTTAACCATAGGGTCGCTGTCTCGCGCGGGCGCGCGCACCTTTATGCTAGGAGGAGGCTCGTCAGCTGACCTCAGAGGAGACTCACGGCGCCCCGGACTGGCTGTGAGCAGGGGGCGTGCCAGTGAGGTCTCCTCTGCTTCTTAAGCTTCCGGGCTTCAGTCTGGCGCTGTCTGCTGTCGTGAATACATTGCGTGTTAGCGCTCAGACCTTAGACTAGATCCCAGGTGTTGAAACCAAGGAGTTCACACCTAGACTAGGATTCTGGATATTGTATTGATTATCTGTGTATGATTCTGGCTATACTCTGACCTTGCATCTGCTCACTGATTCTGTACTTCTGCCTATCTGACTTGTTGCTGAACCTCTGCCTGATTACCCGTTATCCTCCTGCCTCATGATTCTGTACTGATACTGTTCTCTCTGTTCCCGAAATTTGCCTGTCTGACCACTCTGTCCTCACCAGTGGGCCTAGCCTCTGGTGAGGGATTCTTAGTGTAGAAACACCTGCTCCTCAGGTGTCCACTAGGCTGCAGTGCAGTCTTAATCACCTGCTCCTCAGGTGATCATTAGTTGCAGTATTGTTTGCAACACCTGCTCCTCAGGTGTCCTCTAGGCTGCAGTACAGTCTTAATCACCTGCTCCTCAGGTGATCATCCGTTGCAGTATGGTTTGTAACACCTGCTCCCTAGATAGTCACTAGGTTGCAGTACAGTCTGAATCACCCGCTCCTCGGGAGATTCTATCTCCCCAGTATCTACATGTCCAGCTTGCTGGGGCTTGTACTCTTGTATGTACTGATTGGACCTCACCAGCCCCTCTGGTGAGGTCTCGCCAAACTATTAGTTACTGTACTCTATTACGGTTTCTGTAACTGATAGTACCTTGCCAGCTCCTCTGGGAAGGTCTAGCCAAGTTATACAGTTACCGAATCTGATAGTACGTAGCCATCCCCTCTGGAAGGTCTGGCCGTACTTATTAGTGCTCTCACAGCTAGTGCCCACCAGCACCTCTGGAGAGGCCTAGCCTTATTGGTTCTGAGGCTCATCAGCTCCACTGATGAGCACTCGGTATTTATTCATCAGTAGTCCCTAGCCAGCTCCTCTGGTAAGGACTAGTTAGCCTATTTTCTGTATTCTCTCTGTTAGTACCATCTCCAGTCCTCTGGGAAGGTCTATTCAAAGCTGTACAGTCAGTGTACTGATAGTACCTTACCAGCCCCTCTGGTAAGGCCTTGCAAACTATTAAAGTTACGGTTGCACCAAGCACTACACTCATAGCATCCTGGTAGCTATACCGGTATTATTGGTGATTCTGCAGATCATTACATAATCAGGTATAGCGTCTGCATTGTTGGTGATTCTGCAGATCACCATATGATCAGACATCTGAGTTGCTACCCAACCGTTACAGTACCACTGTCAGTAATCCTTTTCCCATGTCCACGCAGGCAAGGTCAAGACACTCTAGCGATCTCATGGTGATGTCGGACATGTGGACATTCTTTAGTCCAACGCCTCGACTTTCCAGATCCATCCTCCACCAACGTCTCGACCGGCAGGTAGCCGACTACCTGGCCTTAAATGTGGATGTAGACACTGTGAGCAGCGATGAAGCGATGGACTATTGGGTGTGCAGGTTTGACCTGTGGCCAGAGCTGTCCCAATTTGCCATCCAACTTCTGTCTTGCCCTGCCTCAAGCGTCCTGTCAGAAAGGACCTTCAGCACAGCTGGAGGCATTTTCACTGAGAAGAGAAGTCGCCTAAGTCACAAAAGTGTTCAGTACCTCACCTTTATCAAAATGAATGAGGCATAGATCCCGGAGGGCTACTGCTCGCTCGAAGACTAAGTCAGTCCCCACACACAGCATTTCTGCCTGCACGCCGTGTGACTGGCTGCCTGCCCCAAGACTAAGTCGGTCCCCACACAGCACCTCTGCCCGCAGGCCACTTAACTACCTTCTCCGCCACCACCAACAGGGTCAAGGACTCCAGGCGGATTCCTGATTTTTTTATAGCAGCGGCCGCTATAATAATTTTTCTGGTGCGTGTACATGCCTGCCTAATTTTTCTTTCACTAAGGTTTTATTGCAAGAAAAGCAAAAATAGTACAGACAGTATTTGCATAAGAATATAGCAAATGGTGTTAATTTAAAGATATACCATAATCTCATGCATATAATGACAAGTACAGAAAAACCCAATGGGAACTACAGAAATACACAACAGTTTTTAACAAGGATATTAGGAACTTCAGAAATTAGAACATACTGAGAAGGCGAACCAAACACTCTAGGAAACCTAAAGAGAGTATATGAGAGTATCCACCCCTCCATGCTCAGGGACCACTAAAAGGTGTAGAGAAGATAGTAGAGAGAGACCATTTCTGCCAAGCCAGCAAATATTTTGGGATGGAGTCTTGAGATAAATGGAAGATATAATCCATGGTGCGTATAGTTTCCACTCTTTGTAGAATTTGATCGATAGGTATTCCTGGTTGTTTCCAGTTTCTAGCTATAGCCCATAGAATAGAGCATACAACAGTATAATATATTCGTTTCCAGGCTTTTGGGACGCTCTTATTAGGGGCTAATAACAACACATGTTGGGGTTCTAGCAAAATAGAAACGGATGACAAGTTGCTCAGATCCCTCACAAACCAATCCCAAATATGTTTAACAACCGGGCAAGACCAAAATGTGTGCACAAAGGAGCCTTCATCTTGACAGCCTCGGAAACAAAGAGATGAAGCAGAGGGGAACATTCTGTGAATTTTAGTTGGAGTCCTGTATCAACGTGTGATTAGTTTTAGGACAGTGTCCCTAATCATGGGGGTCTTGGTAGCGTTTGACATATTGAGGCCTATTAGAAGCCAATCACCTGTGTCTAGTGTGATTTGCAGCTCTTCTTCCCAATCCATCATAAATTTGGTTTTTTGATCATATGACAGTCCCAGCATATGGGAATAAATTTGAGAAATATATCCACTGCCCACAGTACAGGATAAATAAAAGTTTTCGTAAAATGTGCAATTAAGTCTCCCGAAAGGGCCCGTGTGCTTTTGAAAAAAGCTCTCAATCTGGATATATCTAAAATATTCCTCATTGGGGATATTTTTATTAAACTTAATTAACGAAAAAGGTATAAATTTATCAGCAAGCCAAAAGTTTTTAGACATAGTTAGTGAGTTAGAGATCCACCAATGAAAGGAGGAATGATCTACTAAAGCAGGAGGAAAATCAGAATGGCCTATGAAGGATAATCTGGGAGGTTTATCTGAGCAAAGCTTCATCTTAAATCTGTGTATATACCAGAGTGAAATGTTGTCCCAAACTATTAAATTAAGAGGTTTCAAAAGTTTTGGAGAACGTCCAACCAGTGAAGGGATTGAGGTGAGATTATAAGGGAGAACCGAATCTCTTTCAAATTGAACCCATGGAACTTGAGAATCCCATATAAACCAGGGGAGCATCTGTGTAAATCTGGCAGCTAGGGAATACAGCCATAGATTAGGTTGCGCAACCCCACCCCTAACGATTCCTCTATACAAGTATATATTTTTGAAACGGGCTGGCTTATTACCCCATACAAATTTATTAATTATCTTCTGAAACTTGTTTAGAAGAGAACGTCCAGGATTGATGGGTATTGCCCTGAGTAAATACAATATTTTTGGTAATATAACTGTAACGATTGTGGGATATCTCCGTGTTCAGCGCACAAAGATGTGCGCTGACACTGCGGAGGTCCTCCACAAGCGTGTCAAGATGCTAGAACCCAGCTTTTGGTGCAAGCACCAGTAGAGGGAAATTCCTGTCGGCAGAGGGCGCTGGGGAGCACAGAGGAACCAATCCCCTGCACCTCCACAAATGCCAGACAGGAATTGCACGAAGCGCAGAACGCTATCGCAAGAGAAGCGATTGCGAATGAGAACGAGCAAAGGGACAGGTTGTATGTGTGTGCGCCAATCTAGTCGCCACCCCGCAACCGCGCACACACAACAGCAGGTGCGAAACAGAAACGCAACCGCCAAGAACGGCGATTGCCAGAAGTGACACAAGGCAGATCAGAACAGAATACGAGGATAGCAAAGGCACAGTAAATCATACAATGAGAAGATATGGAAAATAATAAACGCTAGCTAACCGCGAACACCGCACTCATTCGCAACAGTGCACGCGGTTATGCGCGGTCTCCACGTGATAAGCACAATAGAGACAAGCACGCCTAACTAACCATCAACAGACAAACACGAAACAAAGAACGTGAACGCTTGCTTAACGGTTACCTCATCGAGCCTACAGCAAGCGCCCGTATCAGACAAGACAGACAAACAAGAAACAGGAACTAGGCAGAAAGGATCCACCGCTCTTCCGCCAGAGCAAGTGTGATCCAAGCAGGAACACAGATCAGAAAGATCCACAGCCGCTAACGCTAGCGGCTAGTGCGATCTAAACAAGACAGATCAGATGAGGTAGCTGGTAGCAACCGCTGCTCCAGCTTACACTCCAGGAACTAGATCAGAAGGATCCACAGCCGCTACCGCTAGAGGCTAGTGCGATCCAAACAAGACAGAGCGATTCGCTATCAACCGCCGCTGGTGACAGCGCAATCGCGACAGACAAGACAGGACAGAATAGACAGTACAAATTATACACAAACTGACTGCACTAACTAGGAATGCAAGGAGCACTCCCCAAGAATTAACTATACTAAGATAGCAGTGGCTGACACTGCAGGTGAGTCCAGCAGGAACAAACCTCTATGAGCAGCGAAGCATTGTGGGACACACATAGTACTTATAGTACCCGCCTCCAATGAATGTGGCCAGGCAATTTGCATGACAACGTATGCAAATTCCTCAGCAAGCACAAGCTGCAAAACTGACAGAAAGTCTTCTTTCCAGAGTCCTGCAGCATGCAAACCTGAATAATGATCAAAAGGCTGCCTGCCTGCGCAGGCAGCTGAGCGGATCGTTACAATAACCATTTTGACCGCGTTCACTTCCCCAGCCAAGATATTTGATAATGTGACCAATCCTTTAATGTGGACGATATTGTGTGGAGTAGCGGCATAAAATTCGTATTGATGAGGGTGCTAAAAAGTGGGGGTATTTTTATGCCCAGATAAGAGATATAAGAGTTAACCCATTTAAAGTCAAAATTAGCTCTATATAACTTAACCACCGCCTGAGGAAGATTGATTGGTAAGGTCTGTGATTTGGAAACATTGACAGTCAGACCTGAAAGCTTACCGAAATGTTTCAAAAGTTGAAATAATATAGGCATAGATGTAATGGGTTGCGATAAAAATAATAATGCATCATCTGCATATAGACTCAGTTTATACTCCTTATCAGCTTTAATATAGCCTTTTATATCAGGGTTTGTTTGAATAGCCAATGATAAGGGCTCCATAGCTTTTAAAAAATAAAAGTGGGGAGAGGGGACAGCCCTGTCTAGTGCCTCTACTGATTTGCATAGGATTGGAGAGAAGGCCAGGTAATCTTAATCTAGCTTGGGGCAAGTCATATAGAGCCAAAATCGCTTCCATAAAAGCCCCCTTAATTCCCATTTTATCGGTCACTTTGTGCAGATAAGGCCATAAGACCGAGTCAAATGCCTTATGAAGGTCAAGGCCCAACATTAACAGTCTTTGATCATTTAAGTGAGCATCTTGAAGTATATTACACACTAGCCTAGTATTATTAGTGGTTTGTCGTTGGGGGATAAACCCTGATTGGGAGTAGTGTTGGGCGAACAGTGTTCGCCACTGTTCGGGTTCTGCAGAACATCACCCTGTTCGGGTGATGTTCGAGTTCGGCCGAACACCTGACGGTGCTCGGCCAAACCGTTCGGCCACATGGCCGAACTAAGAGCGCATGGCCGAACGTTCCCCGAACGTTCGGCTAGCGCTGTGATTGGCCGAACGGGTCACGTGGTTCGGGCCCGAACGCGCTCTGATTGGCCGAACGGTCACGTGGTTCGGGTAAATAAATACCCGAACCACGTCATATCTCCGCCATTTCTCTGTGGGTTTAGCTTTGGGTAGGCAGGCAGGGTAGTTCGCTCTCCAGCCACGCTAGCCAGGGTCCCCCCCAGTCATTGTGTGTCGCTGCTGGGAACAGTAGTACACCGCTCGCTCAGCCACACTATATATAGCATTGTTTACTGCCACTGTGTACCTCGCTCAGCCACGCTATATATAGCATTGTGTTTTCTGACACTCTGTGTACACGGCTTAGCCTGACTAATATAGCATTGTGTGTACTGCCACTGTGCACCTCGCTCAGCCACGCTATATATAGCATTGTGTTTTCTGACACTCTGTGTACACGGCTTAGCCTGACTAATATAGCATTGTGTGTACTGCCACTGTGCACCTCGCTCAGCCACGCTATATATAGCATTGTGTTTTCTGACACTCTGTGTACACGGCTTAGCCTGACTAATATAGCATTGTGTGTACTGCCACTGTGCACCTCGCTCAGCCACGCTATATATAGCATTGTGTTTTCTGACACTCTTTGTACACGGCTTAGCCTGACTAATATAGCATTGTGTGTACTGCCACTGTGCACCTCGCTCAGCCACGCTATATATAGCATTGTGTTTTCTGACACTCTGTGTACACGGCTTAGCCTGACTAATATAGCATTGTGTGTACTGCCACTGTGCACCTCGCTCAGCCACGCTATATATAGCATTGTGTTTTCTGACACTATGTGTACACGGCTTAGCCTGACTAATATAGCATTGTGTGTACTGCCACTGTGTACCTCGCTCAGCCACGCTATATATAGCATTGTGTTTTCTGACACTCTGTGTACACGGCTTAGCCTGACTAATATAGCATTGTGTGTACTGCCACTGTGCACCTCGCTCAGCCACGCTATATATAGCATTGTGTTTTCTGACACTCTGTGTACACGGCTTAGCCTGACTAATATAGCATTGTGTGTACTGCCACTGTGCACCTCGCTCAGCCACGCTATATATAGCATTGTGTTTTCTGACACTCTGTGTACACGGCTTAGCCTGGCTATATAGCATTGTGTGTACTGCCACTGTGCACCTCGCTCAGCCACGCTATATATAGCATTGTGTTTACTGCCACTCTGTGTACACCGCTCAGCCACACTATATACCGTTGTTTACTGACACTCTGTGTACACCGCTCAGCCAGACTATATACCATTGTTTACTGACGCTCTGTGTACACCGCTCAGCCTGACTATATAGCATTGTGTGTACTGCCACTGTGCACCTCGCTCAGCCACGCTATATACAGCATTGTGTTTTCTGACACTCTGTGTACACGGCTTAGCCTGACTAGATAGCATTGTGTGTACTGCCACTGTGCACCTCGCTCAGCCACGCTATATATAGCATTGTGTTTTCTGACACTCTGTGTACATGGCTTAGCCTGACTATATAGCATTGTGTGTACTGCCACTGTGCACCTCGCTCAGCCACGCTATATATAGCATTGTGTTTTCTGACACTCTGTGTACACGGCTTAGCCTGACTATATAGCATTGTGTGTACTGCCACTGTGCACCTCGCTCAGCCACGCTATATATAGCATTGTGTTTACTGCCACTCTGTGTACACCGCTCAGCCAGACTATATACCGTTGTTTACTGACACTCTGTGTACACCGCTCAGCCAGACTATATACCATTGTTTACTGACACTCTGTGTACACCGCTCAGCCAGACTATATACCATTGTTTACTGACACTCTGTGTACACCGCTCAGCCAGACTATATACCATTGTTTACTGACACCCTGTGTACATCGCTCAGCCAGACTATATACCATTGTTTACTGACACTCTGTGTACACCGCTCAGCCAGACTATATTGCATTGTTTACTGACACTCTGTGTACACGGCTCAGCCAGACTATATAGCATTGTTTACTGACACTCTGTGTACACTGCTCAGCCAGACTATATACCATTGTTTACTGCCACTCTGATTCTGCTGGGAACAGTAGTACACCGCTCGCTCAGCCAGACTATATAGCATTGTGTTTACTGCCACTCTGTGTACACCGCTCAGCCACACTATATAGCATTGCGTACTCTGCCAGTCAGTGTGTATATTGCTGGGATCAGTAATACTCCACTCACCGTCAACCACTATATGAGCTCAACATGAGTTCCCCAGAGACCTCCGCTGTGAGCAGCACTCCCAACAACAGCAACAGCCAACGCCCCACGCAAGCTATAACATCCACCCCAGCAGCCAGTGGTCAGCAGCAGCCCTCCCCGGAGGAGAACGTTGTGTCCATCGGTCCGTCGCCAGAGCGATTAATGAGGGCTGCCATTGAGGAGATGATGGGGCCTGATGTGGAGGAGGAGGTCTGGCTCAGGCCAGCATCCCAAGTTAATGTTGAGGACGATGAGGGGTCTGTGTCTGGGGATGTTGGGGTGGCAGAGGTGGTGGGTGGGTCAGACTCAGGAGAAGAGTTGTATGATGAGGATGATGATCGGGACCATCTGTATGTGCCTCAGAGTCCGACCCCGGAAAACATGTTGTATCGTGTGTTTAGGTACTAAAATCTGCGTTCCCTCCCAGTAGTGTTGGGCGAACAGTGTTTGCCACTGTTCGGGTTCTGCAGAACATCACCCTGTTCGGGGTGACTATATAGCAGACTATATAGCATTGTGTTTAATGCCACTCTGTGTACACGGCTCAGCCACACTATATAGCATTGTGTTTACTTCCACTCTGTGTCTGCTGGGAACAGTAGTACACCGCTCACCCGCCACTGTATAGCATTGTGCTCTGTGTCGCTGCTGGCAATAGTGGTACACCGCTCACCCACCACTGTATAGCATTTCTGTACTGCCACTGTACTGCTGCCAGTCAGCGTGTACTTTAAGGATAAGTGAAATGAGGAAGAAATCCGGTGAAAGAGGGAGGGGCAAGGGAAGAGGTGTTTCCCCTGACGGTTCACGTACAGGCCACAGGGGAGCACCCAAGAAAACCCACTCAATACCGCCCATGTTGTCCAGGACAACAACCCTCACAGATCCAAAAGAACAGGACCAGATAATTACTTGGATGACCTCTCAAGCGTCCAGCAGTGGGTTAAGCAGCACCAGCACATCACGCACGAGGTCCGAGTCCTCAGCCAGTTACAAGGAGCCAGTGGGCACAACGCTGACACAACCGGCAGCGACACCACGCACACAACTGCCAGATAACCAGACGACGTTGGAGTGAGCTGCGCAGAGGTTGTTCTGGGGAGCTCTACTCCACGGCGGCGGCCCCCCACAATGACATATGACGAGTTTGAGGAGATGGAAGAGGAGGGTATGGACAATGTGGACATAGACCCAGATTTTGTTTGTGAACGAGAACATCGCCGTCGTAGCAGCAGCACAGATGAGTCTGTTGAGGAACCCACTGCTGCACGAGTTCGCCTTGTGCCACAAGGTAGGCGGCGCGCAATTTCAGGCACCGCAAGTATGGAAGTTCAAGTGAGAGGCAAAAGAGGCGCAAACAGAAATCGCCAGCAAGGCAGGTGCTCCAAAGTCTGGGCTTTCTTTGAAGACTGCACTGAGGATGTTACCATGGCGATTTGCAAGGTGTGCAAGACCCGCCTGAGCAGGGGGAAAAGTATTAACAACCTCTCCACCACCAGCATGAGCCGCCACATTCTATCCAAACATCCCACTCTGTGGGCAAACGCGGCAGGACAGGGTACCACCAGCAACACTGCCTCCCTTGGGTTCACCAGACTCACCACCAGACCCGCCTCAGCAGCAGCAGTAGCCCAGCCATTGCGTGGTTCACAACATTCACAAACATCAGACGATGCTGACACTGTCACTTTCCGGACTAGTGCTCTTGAGGTCTCCCAGTGTTCATCAAACACAACAACCAACAGCCCTACGGTGTGCAGCCCTACGGTTGAGTTGTCTGTCTCTGAGATGTTTGAGCGCAAGAGGAAATTGCCAGCAAATGACCCCCGGGCCGTGGCAGTAACAGCCAGCCAGCATAGCCAAGCTTCTGGCCTGCGAAATGCTGCCATATCGAGTGGTGGAGACAAACAGCTTCAAGGGCATGATGTCAGTGGCCATCCCACGTTACGTGGTTCCCAGCCGCTACCACTTTGCGCGCTCTGCAGTGCCTGAGTTGCATGAGCACGTGGTCAGCAAAATAACCCGAAGCTTGAAGAATGCCGTTGCCTGCAAGGTTCACCTCACCACTGACACCTGGACGAGTGCGTTCGGCCAGGGTCTATACATCTCCCTTACCGCGCACTGGGTGAACCTTGTGGAGCCTGGCAGCGATTCCTCACCTGCTACGGCGCGGGTGTTGCCCACGCCGCAAACAGCTGCACCGCCGTCCCTCCCACTGGATAACAACAGCAGCACCTACCTCTCTGACTTCTTCTCCTCCAACGCATCTCAAAGCTGTACCTCATCCGGAAACGCTAACCCAGCACCAGTAGGATCGTGGAAGCAGTGCAGCACAGCTGTTGGCATGCGTCAGCAAGCGTTGCTGAAGCTGATCTGCCTTGGGGATAAGCAGCACACAGGGGAGGAAATTTGGAGGGGAATAAAGGAACAGACGGATTTGTGGCTGGCACCGCTGGACCTGAAACCGGGCACGAAGCTAGACACCTGGCACGAACTGGCAATGTACGCAATAGAGGTGCTGGCTTGCCCGGCAGCCAGCGTTATGTCGGAACGCTGTTTCAGTGCTGCCGGAGGCATCGTCACAGATCGGCGTATCCGCCTCTCCACAGAAAATGCAGACCGTCTGACTCAAATTAAAATGAATCAATCCTGGATTGGAAACGACTACGCAACACTCCAGGACCCCAACCAAGTAACATGACCAATGAACATCTGGGATGGTTTAGCGTTTCCGGTCCCTGTTTATTGAACCTCTCATCTGTATTACATTTATGACTGCATGGCGGCAAAAAGCATTGCTGCTATATCCGCACGCTTTTTGTCCTCATGCAAGGCCTGGGTTGTTGTGTCTCACAAAGCGTGGCCTTCTCCTCCTGCGCCTCCTCCTGTTCCATCACGTGTGCTGCTGCTGCTGCTGCTGGGTTAGCGTTGCCGGTCCCTGTTTATTGAACCTCTTATCTTTATTACATTTATGACTGCATGCATGGCGGTAAAAAGCATGCTATCCGCACGCTTTTTGTCCTCATGCAAGGCCTGGGTTGTTGTGTCTCACAAAGCGTGGCCTTCTCCTCCTGCGCCTCCTCCTGTTCCATCACGTGTGCTGCTGCTGCTGGGTTAGCGTTGCCGGTCCCTGTTTATTGAACCTCTTATCTTTATTACATTTATGACTGCATGCATGGCGGTACAAAGCATGCTATCCGCACGCTTCTTGTCCTCATGCAAGGCCTGGGTTGTTGTGTCTCAAAGCGTGGCCTTCTCCTCCTGCGCCTCCTCCTGTTCCATCACGTCTGCTGCTGCTGGGTTAGCGTTGCCGCCCGGTCCCTGTTTATTGAACCTCTTATCTTTATTACATGTATGACTGCATGGCAGTAAAAAGCATGCTATCCGCACGCTTCTTGTCCTCATGCAAGGCCTGGGTTGTTGTGTCTCAAAGCGTGGCCTTCTCCTCCTGCGCCTCCTCCTGTTCCATCACGTGTGCTTCTGCTGGTGCTGGGTTAGCGTTACCGGTCCCTTTTCCTGGAACCTCTTCTCTGTATTACATTTATGACTGCATGGCGAAAAAAAGCATGTTACCTGTGCAAAGAAACATGACATTTTCCACATTTAAAAGACAGTTTTTCCTTTGAAACTTTACAATCAATTTTCTCAAAAACTATAAGCTCTTTTTGCAAAAAAATGTTTTCCTCTTGTACCCACTCCCAAGGTGCACATACCCTGTAAATTTGGGGTATGTAGCATGTAAGGAGGCTTTACAAAGCACAAAAGTTCGGGTCCCCATTGACTTCCATTATGTTCGGAGTTCGGCTCGAACACCCGAACATCGCGGCCATGTTCGGCCTGTTCGGCCCGAACCCGAACATCTAGATGTTCGCCCAACACTAATTGGGAGTGGGAAATTAGATCTGTAATTACCTGAGAAAGACGATTGGCCAAAATCTTAGAAAACAGCTTCACATCGTTATTAATTAATGAAATGGGTCGATAGTTTTGTGGCAACGTGTGATCTAGATTGGGCTTTGGTAAAAGGGAAACAAGCATTGGTTAACTCATTAGGAAATTTAGTGCCTTGCAATGCATCGTTAAAAAGCTGCTTTAGCTGTTGCAATAATATTTGTTCAAATTTTTTATAATAGAGGCCTGAAAAGCCATCTGGGCCTGGGGCTTTAGAATTTTTAAGAGAAGAAATTGCATTGCTAATTTCTTGAGAGGTGATAGGTGAGTTTAAAGTTTCCAATTTTTCTGCTGTCAGAGATGGAATAGGTAGAGAATTTAGCCAATCATCCAATTCAGTCGAAGGAGGATTGAAAGGAGCAGCAAATAAACCAGTGTAGAATTCTTCAAAAATATGCATTACTTTTTGGGGGATAGATTCTAAAGTCCCGTGTTTATTTTGAAGCTTATACAGGTGGGGGGATCTTTGAAACTGGGAAAGTTTTCTTGCAAACATCGTGCTAGGAGCATTTCCATGGAGTAAAAATTTGGCCTTTGCAAATTTTAAAGATTTTTCAACTGCTTCTGATAAGAGTTGATCTAAAGCCTGTCTTTTTTCTCTAATACTAATAAGCGTAGATTGATCCAAAGAACTGTTTTTTGTATAAATCTTCCAATTCAGAAGTAAGTTTGAGAATGAAAGCTAATCTTTCCCTTTTTCTTTTAGCCCCCACCTGAATAAGCTTTCCACGAATTACAGTTTTATGTGCTGCCCACAGAGTACCATTAGAGACTTCCCCATTGTTCAATATAAAATATTCTTCTAAGGATTGTTGCACATCATTAAAGATAACTGGATCCCGAAGCAGTAGATCATTTAGTCTCCAGTTATCGAATGAGAAAGGGATACCCATTGATCCCAGAAGAACCCCATTGAGTATCTGATGATCTGACCAAACGCAAGCATGGATAGCAGATGCCTGTGCATTGGACATCAAGATGGGAGAGAGGAGTAAATAATCAAGTCTGGCATAAGAATTTTGCGGTTTTATATAATATGTGTAACTCCTGTCTCCCATATTGAAAGCCCACCATAGGTCTGTTAATTGAACATTTTTAAGTGATTTCTGAAGAATCTTAGGAAAAGTTTTACTGCTATTTGTGGCATTACTTCTATCAGTTAAAGGGTTACTAACGCAATTAAAATCACCCCCTAATATTAAATGATTAGATAGATATTTCTTAAGGCGTAGAAATAATTCCTTAAAGAATTGAGCTTGTTGAGAGTGTGGGGCATAGACATTGCAAAAAGTTACTTCCTTTCCCGCCAGAGTACCTTGTAGAATCAAATACCTGCTTTCAGGATCTTTGTATGATTTCTTAAGGTCAAAGGTTATCCCATTTCTAATTAAAATTGCTACACCTCTGGTTTTATTTGAGAATACCGTATAATAATTTTTACCAAAAGACTTGTCCAAATTTTTGGGAGTATTAGAGGAGAAATGTGTCTCTTGAAGCAGAAGAATATCCACTTTCAAAAGCTTGTATTGTTTAAAAGCCTTACGCCTTTTGCTGGGGGAATTAAACCCCTGTACATTGTGGCTTAAAATGTTCAGAGCCATAATTAGAGATCTGGTTTTGCAAAATTGAGGTTATTGGAGGTTTAAAATTGAGAAAGGAACATTGTTCAGAAGGCGTGAAACTGACATATTGAAGTTCAAGCTGAATACTAGTCTCAGAGCATGGAAGGGGGACATAGACCATAAGGTGAAGAGCAGAGGATACTATTGGTTCGATCACACAGAAGATTAAAACTAAAAAGTATCTATAACAAGTAAAAAAACTAGTGCATAAGAAAGCCATTATAATGGGTAAACACTGTTCAATAAACTTTCAGACAAGTGTCCAACCGATATCGGAGAGCCGAATGTCTGAAATACCACAGCTCAGGAAAGCACCTGAAAGCTGGGGGGGGGGGGGGGGTGGGGGGGGGGGCTGAGTTCAATGCACTTAGCCCAGCTCGGAAACAGCCGCAACATATTAAGCTTACAAAACACTAGGCATGTAGGAGAAGCGTGGCAAGTTATCCGGTGCTTACAACAGCATTTTAAAGTGGCAAAGGTGTGTAAAGCAAAACATTGATAAGTAAAACCTCCTGTCAATATGAAAAATCATGAGTGGTCCGGTGATTGAGGAGAAGAGCCAGCTCGAGGAGATCCTTTTTGCGACCAGATGGGCGACGGAGAGCGTCTTCGGGGTTTTTGCGGTGTTGGAGAAGAGTTACGCAGGCCTAGTTTATTCAGCAGCTTTTCCCCTACCCGTGGTGTTGCTGCTAGATGAGTAACCCCGTTGTGCAGCACTATCAGTTTAAAGGGAAAGCCCCAACGGTAACGAATTTGGGCTTTAACCAATGAGGCGGTGATATGCTTCATCTTCCGACGTTTCTCTAGCGTCACTGGTGAAATATCTTGAAATATTTGAATTGCATAATCCTCATATTTGAGATCAGAGATGGTACGTGAAGCTTTCAAAATCTGTTCTTTAATGAGGAAATCTTTAAGGCACAGAATAATATCACGAGGAGGCTGATCAGGTGTAGGTTGTGCTCTGAGAGCTCTATGAACCCGGTCACATAAGAAGGCCTCAGTTGAAACCTCAGGCAGGATCTGATGAAATATTTTAGTGACATATTCAGGCAAGTCAACAAAAGATTCCGGCAAGCCTCTTATCCTTAAATTATTTCTTTGGTTCCGGTTATATAAGTCCTCAGTCTGTGAATGTAATGACTGGACTGTGTCACATAGAGAATCATGTTCAGAGCGCAGTTCTTTATGAGCTTTTAGTAAGTCGTCATATTTTGTTTCCAGCCTGTCTGTTCTACTGCCCAGGGAAGCTATCTCCTGTGTCAGTGAGGCCTCTACCCTTCTGAGCTTGGACTGAAATTTTCCGGCAAGTTTGTTATACATTGCCTCCAAACTTTCCTCTAGGTCGCGTTTAGTGAGGTTCTTACCTCTCTCTGGCTTTGCCTGTGTCCAGTCCGGGCCAGCATCTGAATCTTGTGAGGGAGCAGGAGAGCCGCGGGCCATCTTGCGACATGGTGGAGGATGCACGCGGCCTCAGAAGATAATCCGAAACAGAGGTTTGCCGCTTCGTCGAGCCTGGATTCCGCTTCCCAGGCATGCACCAGTGTCTCCGTTAGGGGTTGCTGAATATCAGTGCCAGATTCGCTGCAGAGAAATCCCCGAAAAGTTGCGGAGAAGGAGCGGAGAGCACGGAGCTACATCGGCTTGCTTCCGTCTCCTGGCGCGCCGGGCATGCGCCCCACCTGCCTAATTTTTCTGGCTGCACTGCGGCTGCAACAACAAAACAAAAGGCATGTACATGTGTCAATTCCCCTTCATGATCACCTTGCCGCAGTGAAGGGGCTTGCGTATCACAATGAAGCAATGGCCTATATGAGTGTCTCGAGGGGGGCACACCCAAGATAATAAGGTCGTTGCTTCATTGTGGACAGACCAAATTTGATCAGCTGAACAGTCACTGTTCCTTTATTATTGAGCTACCACAGCCCAGCGACCATATGGGCTTGAGAACCGCCATGGCCTGCACTCTGGCCATGGTGCGCACCAGTCCAGCACGGCCGTCACTACGCAAACAGCTGTTTGCGGTGCGTTACACAGTGATTTTGGTGTGTCAGTGTGAAGCAGTACTCTAATTACACTCCCTGACTGATGTATACACATGCAATATGTTTTAAAGCACTTTAGGCCTGCAATTTAGCATTTAATGTGATTTCTGCCCTTAAAACGCTGCTTTGCGTCCAATCCAGATTTTTTCCTCGGGACTTTTGGCGTGTATCCCAGTCCGCCATGCCCCCCTCCAGGTGTCAGACTCCTTGAAACATCTTTTCCATCACTTTTGTGGCCAGCATACATTTTTCTAGTTTTCAAAGTTCGCCTCCCCATTGAAGTCTATTGTGGTTCGCGAACGTTTGCGCAAACCGAACTTTCGCGAAAGTTCGCGAACCCGGTTTGTGAACCTAAAATCGGAGGTTCAGGCCATCTCTAGTGGACAACAAAGATATGCAGGGGTCAGATAGCCAGTGCCATCTACTGTGGACAACAATAATAATCCTCATTCTGAAAGGGAATATAGATCATCAATGTATCAAAAAAGTATAAGGGACAGGCGGTTTTGTCCTGCTTTGTCTAAAGTATGGACAGCAGTGTGTTTTGATGCAATACAAAGTTCTTTTTGATGCTGAAATGTCTGAAATTGAACAATTTACATTACAAGGCTGCCACTGCCCTAGGAGCATTTGAAATTAAGTATTCAGTAGCATTGCACATTTTTATGAGGATTTAGCACTTTGCTTCACATTATAAGATTGTCAGTCTTTTCGGCTTTATGTGCTAGGACTTAAAGAATAAATGACTCGGAAGACAGAAAAGGCCCCTAAATCCAACAATACACTTAAATATCTAGTAAGGAGTTTAATGACTTAGTACATTCAGCAAAAAAATTAAGCTGCATTTCTTCAAGTAGGTCAAGAAAATACTGATGAACCGCCACTATGGTTTACTGCGTGTTAGACTGGGAATTAATGATTTGTATTTATAGCTATTATTATTGCGTTAAAAATAAATGTCAGTATACAATGTGTAAACAAGTCAAACATTAGCCAAGTGGTGAACTGTCACATAGAAGTCCACTTTAATTAACTTTTTTTGTAAGCATAAACCCACACATGCTGTTTATTTATTTTTTGTAGTTTTATTAAACTACAGTGTAATTAACCACTTATGCTCCCCAGGGACGAGTAACTACATCCCTGCAAAATGCCATAACTGCTTGCAGGGGTGTAGCTACTATGTCCCTGCACATCGTGCGTTCCCGCTCACCCCCTCAAACCCCCCCCCCCCCCCAAGCTCGTTAGCTCCGCCAATCATTAGCTGCTAGATCGGAACACAGTTCCCATTCATTGATTTAAGTCTGTGTGTGAATGACCGCAGCCGTCTATGAGACTTAGCAGTCATTCACAAAACTCGTCCACTGAATTGCTTCCTGTTTGATTTATACTAAGCATAAGGAAGTGAGCAGTGAGGACAGCTGGACATGGCTGCAGAAGGTCCTTGCCCTAAAAGCAGAACCGAGATCTGTTCCGTTGGTCAAGGAGGTACAGCATTGACAGAACCCTACAATATGACCTCCAGCAAGCCAATGGTGGTAATGTCTCTGACTTAACAATCCAAAACAAAAAAATAGCCTGAGGGCCGGACATCCTCTAGTGAGCCCTGTGCTCATGTGCATCATGACACTCAACTGTAATTTGCTATAGTGCACCAGAAGTAGCTGGTCTGCCATGGGCACCCTGTGCTTTTCACAGATGTGAGCAGGTATGCAAGTGGGTCATTGTCTGGGGAGGTATATTCATGGAGGGGTACACAGAACTCTAGCATCTGGACAATGCCACCTTGATTACCAATAGGTAGGGGGCCATACAAACTATTGAGTATGATTTTGATGTGCTGAAATAAAATTTTGGCTAATGTACTAGCCTTCCATATCATTTTTTAACAGTTTTTAGTGTGTATTTGAAATCTGCCAGTTAGAGGCTGATAATTTTTTATTTCAACAAATTATATGGCATCCTTTCATTCCTAACACATTACCCAGCCCGTATTAGAATGGAACCAGCATGATTTATTCTCTCAAGGGGCCTGATGCAGGAAACCACAACAAAATTTAAGGAACATGTTGAACACACCAGGTTTCAATGTGCCTGATGCAGGAAACTGTGCACAGACATTGCACAGCAACATTACCCTTACTAATGCCACTGTGTACTAAAAGTTATGCTATAAGTGTGACCTGCGGTACTCAACTAGCGCGACTTATGATATGGTAACAGGCATTACTAATGAACGTTACTGTTAGCAGTGCATTTTACCTTAGCAGTGGTTTGTAGTGTAACTTGTGGTACACAGTGCTGTTAGTAAGGGTATTATTACTGGGCAATATATGTGAACAGTTTCCTGCATCAGACTCATTGAGACCTGATGTGTTCAACGGGTTCCTTTAATTTTGGTGAGCCGTGTGTGTGTGACACACACATACACACACACACAGACACAGTAAAACCTTAGATTACTGTAACGATCGGTGTAACACAGAGAGGGTCTGATTACCGGTGTACTGCAGTATCACCGAGAATACAGAATATACCGGATTATTGATGATCTGCAGTATCACCGATAATCAGATATATCTACTAACCTCTGGACACCTGAGATATGCGAGTGTTGGTGCAACAGTAATACAGGAAACTGTACCTAAGGAGTAGGTACAGAGGCAGTAAGGAATACTGCACCGAAGTATGCTCCTTCCGTAAGCCTAGACTCTCCCGGGGGAGGAGCTAAGCAGAATGTGGGAAGGACAGAGCGTGAGTGACACCAATGAGCGGGTGTCACTAACAGATCTGGGAACTGCCTCTAACAGTAAGGCTAGTTCTCGAGGTCGGCCAAGCCAGGTCGTCAGCACACAGACAGATAAAGTACAGAATCAGAAGGCAGATACGGAATCCAATAACAGGCAGGGTCAGGCAATGGAGAATCAGAATAACGAGGTACAGAATCAGGAGGCAGGTACAGAGTCCAGGAACGAGCAGAGATTGGCAACAGGATATCAGAAATAGCAAGGTACAGGATCAGAGTTCAGAGGAATAGTCAGGCAGGCAGAAGGTCATAACAAATAATACAATTCAATATTCCTAATGCTAAGGTGTGAACTCCTTGATGTCAACACCTTTGGAAACTATGCTAGAACACAGAAACAGACAAGGCCTGAGTGCTACCACGTAGTGATCGCAACGACAGACAACCAGAGAATGACCAGCACCCAGTATATAGACTATAGCGCTCTCCAGCGCCACCCTTAAGTGCTGGACCAATGAAAAGTGGTGGAGATGTCAGCTGACCAGCTTGGTCAGCTGACCTTCTTCTGGCTGTCATATAAACTCTGCTTCTCAGCGCGCGCGCGCATCATTCTGAACCTGTGTGGACTATCAGTCCCAGCCACACCAGTCACGTTTTGCAATGTCTCTGCTGGCCTGCACGCGGGGTGAGACGCACCGCTATCTGCACATGCGGTGGCCTCCCCGCGCCTGGTCAGACCGTCAGTAGCAGGCCTGTGCGCGCAGGCCTATAGGCCTGCCGTCTGACGCGGCGGTTTCTCCGCGTTCCGCTATGCCAGCCGCGGAAACAGCCGCCTCATCCTGCATCCATGTGGCGGCTTTTCTGCGTTTCTTCACAATTACAAGTAACTTTGGACTTCGTTTGCAAGCGCTTTGCAAGTCAAGCAAAAAATGTTAAATTTTGACTTCATAAGCAAGCAACGTCTTGATTTACACGCATAATACGTTTACGTTTATCATGTCATCACAACTAGAGTTATTGCGAACCGCAGATTTTGGCTCGCGAACCTCGAACTTTTCGAACCGCCATAGACTTCAATGGGCAGGCGAACCTTCAAAACTACAAACCCTAATTGTGGCCACTAAAGTGATGGAAAAGATGTTTCAAGGGGTCTAATACCTGTAGGGGGGCATGGGGGAGTGGGATACAGCAGGGTTTAAGGGCAGAAATCACATTTTATTGCTAAATTGGAGGTTTAAAGTGCTTTAAAACATCTTGCATGTGTATACATCAATCAGGTAGTGTAATTAGTGTACTGCTTCACACTGACACACCAAACTCACTGTGTAACGCACCGCAAACAGCTGTTTGTGTAGTGACGGCCGTGCTGGACTGGTGCGCACCATGACGAGAGTGCAGGCGATGGCGGTTTTCAAGCCCATATGGTCGGGCTGAGGTAACTCAAGGACAGAACAGTGATCGAATTTGGTCTGTCCACAATGAAGCAACGACCTTATCTATCTTCTTGGGTCAGGTGTGCCCCCCAACCCCAACACACTCATTTAGCTGGTCATTGCTTCATTGTGATACACAAGCCCCTTCACCGTGGCAAGGTGAAGATCACGAAGGGGAATTGACACATGTACATGTCTTTTGTTTTGTTGTTGCAGCCAGAAAAATTAGGCATGTACACGCACCAGAAAAATTATTATAGCGGCCGCTGCTAGCAGCGGCCTTAAAAATTCAGGAATCCACCTGGAGTCCTGGACCCTGTTGGTGAGGCAGAGAAGGCAGTCAAGCGGCCTGCAGGCATAGATGCTGTGTGGGGACCGACTTAGTCTTGGGGCAGGTAACCAGTCACACGGCGTGCAGACAGAGATGCTGTGTGTGGGGACTGACTTAGTCTTCGGGCGGGCAGTAACCCTCCGGGATCCATGCCTCATTCATTTTGATAAAGGTGAGGTACTGAACTCTTTTGTGACCTAGGCGACTTCTCTTCTCACTGACAATGCCTCCAGCTGTGCTGACGGTCCTTTCTGACAGGACGCTTGAGGCAGGGCAAGACAGAAGTTGGATGGCAAATTGTGACAGCTCTGGCCACAGGTCAAGCCTGCGCACCCAGTAGTCCAGGGGTTCATCACTGCTCAGAGTGTCTACATCCACATTTAAGGCCAGGTAGTCGGCTACCTGCCGGTCGAGACGTTGGTGGAGGATGGATCCAGAATGGCTAAGGCGAGGCGTTGGACTAAAGAATGTCCGCATGTCCGACATCACCAAGAAATCGCTAGAGCATCCTGTCCTTGCCTGCGTGGACATGGGACAAGGAATACTGGCAGTGGCACCTTTATTCCGTTGTGCTGTGACATCACCCTTAAACGCACTGTAAAGCATAGTTGCCAGCTTGTTCTGCAAGTACTGCATCCTTTCTGCCTTCTGCTGATTTGGAAACATTTCCGCCACTTTGTGCTTATACAGAGGGTCTAGTAGTGTTGCCACCCAGTAATGGTCATTCCCCTTAAGTTTTTTTATATGGGTATATGGGGGTCCCTCAACAGGCTGGACAGCATGAAAGACCTCATCTGCACAAAGTCGGATGCCGCCGTACTAGCCATCTCGTCTTGCTCTTCCTCAGTAATCTCAGGTAAGTTCTCACGGACAATACCACGTGAAAGGTGAGAAGCACAAGCCCCCTGCGACGCCTGCTGTGGTTGTTCTTCCGCCTCCTCCTAAAAAAACCACTTTCCTCATCTGACTCCTCTTCCCCAGACGACTCCTCCTCCTCCTCCTCCCCCCTCTGTGATGCCGCAGGTGTTGATGATGCCCCAGGTGATGTTTCCAAAAACTCTTCCTCCTCCTCCTGGTCACGCTCCTCTACAGCTTGATCCACCACTCTACGCACAGCATGCTCCAGGAAGAAAGCATATGGTATCAAGTCGCTGATGGCTCCTTCACTGCGACTCACCAGGTTTGTCACCTCCTCAAATGGACTCATGAGCCTGCAGGCATTACGCATGAGTGTCCAGTAGTATAACATCCCCAGCTCCCCAGTGCATGTCCTTTCACTGTAGTTGTACAGATACTCTTTGATGGCTTTCTCCTGTTGTAGCAGGTGGTCAAACATCAGGAGCGCTGAATTTCAGCGAGTCATGCTATCGCAAATCAAGCGCCTCACCGGCAAGTTGTTTCTCTGCTGAATATAGGCCAAGCGCACCATGGCTGTGTAGGACAGCCTGAAATGCCCTACACACCTTCCTGGACTGCTTCAGGACCTCCTGTAAGCCTGGGTACTTGCACACAAATCTTTATATTATGAGATTGAGCACATGTGCCATGCTGGGTGTGTCAACTTTCCCAAACTCAAAGCTGAAATGAGATTGCTTCTGTTGTCACACACCACGTTGCTGATCTCCAGTTGGTGCGGGGTCAGCCACTGATCCACCTGTTTGTTCAGAGCAGCCAGGAGAGCTGCTCCAGTGTGACTCTGGGCTTTGAGGCAAGACATGTCTAAGATGGCGTGACACCGTCGTACCTGGCATGCAGCATAGGCCCTGGGGAGCTGGGGGTGTGTAGTTGGAGAGGATGTAGCAGGAGGAGTAGAAGCACAGGAGAGGAGGTGGCAGCAGGCCTGCCTGCAAGCCACGGAGGTGTCACAACTAGGTCCGCTACACAGCCACGTACTCCCTGCTTGCCAGCAGTCACCACGTTGACTCAATGTGCTGTATAAGTAATGTACCTGCCCTGACTGTGCTTGGCAGACCAGGCATCCGTGGTCAGATGGACGCTTGACCCAACGCTGTGTGCCAGAGATGACACCACTAACCTTTCCACATCACGGTACAGTTTGGGTATCACCTTTTGAGAAAAGTAATTGCGGCCTGGTATCTTCCACTGTGGTGTCCCAATCGCTACAAATTTTCGGAAGGCCTCAGAGTCCACCAGCCGGTATGGTAACAGCTGGCGAGATAACAGTTTCACCAAGCCAGCTGTCAGACACGGGGCATGGAGGTGACTGGCAGACATTTGCTTCTTCCGCTCAAACATTTCCTTCACGGACACCTGGCTGCTGCTGTGGGCATAGAGGTCGGAGTGGAGGAGGGTGGCTGTGAAGGTGCAAGGGATAAAGCGGCTGAAGAAGATACTGCACCTGAAGGAGGAAGAGGAGGTGGAGGGTGGCTTTGCCTTTGTTTGCTGCTTTTCCTCAAGTGGTCTTCCCATTGTCATTTGTGCTTTTTCTGCATGTGCCTTCGTAAGGCAGTTGTCCCACAACTCAATCTTTGGTCTTTCTACGACTCAATCTTTGATCGCAGATAGTACAGAAGGCATTGCTCTCATCTGAGGCAGACACACACAAAAAACTCCACACCGCTGAGCCCTGGAATGATGGCACTTTGGTGGTGGCATCAGCAACTGACCTTGAAGAGCATGTTGCCTGGCTGTCCATAGGTGGTGATACATGCTGTCGGACACTGCCACCAGCTGTTTCTGATGATGACAAGCTCCCCCTGCTTTTTTCAGCAACTCATCTCCTCCTACTCCTCTCTGACTCCCCCTCTGAACTGTTTGTAACAGCCCTTGGCTTCAGTAATTATGCAGAGAGTCTCTAGACTGGTGCTTTAAGTTTAATTTTTTAATATGTTCCATACAGTAGTTGAGCACCGTGAAAACTGCAAACAAAACATAAATGGAACACTTATCAATACAGAGCTAACAATCAAACAAGATGCAATAAGCATGTGAACAGGTATTAACTGCAATGTACCTTGCTCCGCTTAACCAAGGGATGTCAAACTTTAAGGGGTATTATGTCTGCTTCTTCATGAAGGCACTGCTGCTTGGTCAGAATGCCCTGGAACACACACTGAGCTGGGAGGAACTTCCTGTGTCCCAGATTGCAGTTCTCTGAAAGGGGGTTGGGCTGCACACACACCCACACTGTTATAGAACTAAGCTCAGTGTGCAGAGCAAAGCTGTGGCCATTTACACTCCCACCAATCATGTTATTGTGGGTTATAACCTAAACAAAACATGATTTGAATACATTGCATTAAATAACCACACAAAGTCATGTACATACGTGCCTTTTCATGTCAGCCATTTTTTTCCGTTCTGTTGGTCGTCTGAGTTTTCTACAGAACACACAATTTTATCAACTTGGCAATATACTTGCTCCCACCAATAACCCAAAATCCATTTGCTCCGAGTTCCATTAGGGTTTGGTTTTGGTCTTTGTCGCAGAATTTATTGTGGTAATGGGACAAGATCAACTTTGTGATATAATGATCCTTCAGGAGGATGATTGGGTGTTTAACGTCTTGGTTGAGTGATGAGTTCTTTAGTCTTCCACCAACACAAATACGTCCTCTGGTAATAACTGAGTCAAGAAAATAGAGAAGACTTGAGCTTGAAAGAACATTTCTTGTTTGAAGGCTTGGTGTTGGATGAACTTAATTACAGCTTCTGCGTCGCTTTCACATTCTACAAAAGTCACAAGGCCTGAGTAATTTCTTTGTTTGTCTCAGGATTCTTACAATGAGCTCAAGGAGTGTTGTCCAAGATGAGAATATACTCAATTGAGTGAGAAGGTCCACATGACTAGTGGTTCTTGTTGTAAATACATGAACTGGTCTAACTTCAGGATCACCGACAGGCAGGTCAGCACAGGGGTAAAGTGTAGGATGTAGTTCTTGTTCCCACAGAAATTTGGGTCCTGATAACCAGGTTGAAGTGACCTGAAGACCTCTAGAGGCACGATCATCTGGGTTCTCTCTTGTGTCGATGTAACGCCATTGACTGAGGTCTGTGGTTTCTCTTGTAAACTGGACACAATTTGTGATAAGTACGTGGAACCTTTGGACTTCAATTTTCAGGTATGCTACCACAACTTGTGAGTCTGTCCAGAAAGGTTCTTTATCTATCCTCATTTCCAGGTCGGCCTTTAGAATAACACTAATCCTGGTGGCAACCATAGCAGCTGAAAGTTCTAGTCTTGGAATGCTTATAACCGTTGTAGGAGCAGTTCTTGTTCTAGTCATCACAAAGCTGCAGTGAACTTCATTACAGTAGTCCTCTTTGCTGGTATCTGAGAAATTATGTAGTTCTGTTCTGACAATGTTTTTGAAGTCGTGAGGATGATAGCTTCTGGCTATTGTGATTTTCTTGAGGTATCGGAGGCTTTTCTTCCACTTCTCCCACCGTGGGTGCAAGCTATCTGGGAGCAAACCATCCCTTCCAATGCTTCTTCTACACATCTCTTGCAGGATGCACTTTCTACTTATAGTGAATGGAGCAATAAACCCAAGAGGATCATACACAGAAGCAAGTACAGATGGGATACCACAACATGTTGAAGGTTTGCCTTGCAGTTCAATCTTAAAGGTGAAGGTGTCATTGTCTACTAACCGCGGAATTCCACGGGCACGGTCTGCTGACGCATCTAAGTTTAGTTTGAGAATTTTAGGAATAGTTGCTCTTCCTGAGGGATTCACATGGTCATGGACTTCCTTTGCATAAGAGTGGAATTTGTGAAGATGGATGTCTCCCCCTTTGCACAGTTCTTGACTTTCTACAATCAGTTTCTTGTTGTTAGGCATTACTAGCAAACTGTTGCCCTTGAAAGGAAGGGGCATTTGATAGTGTCCATTTTCATTCGGTTTTATGTTTCCACGAAGTGGACGTAGGAAAAGGATATCTTCTTGGGATACATACTTTGTTTCAGTATTTATTTCATTGAAGTCTGCTTCAAGGGTTTTTAAGATGTCAGAGGTAGACGGTACAGGTAATTCCTTTGCCACCACTCGATGTACAAAGCTTTGGCCTTCCTGATGATGCAAATGAGGGTTAGATGACCCTATTATACTCCAGCCTAGCTCAGTTCTTTGTGCAAAAGGTTCATTTTCACGGCCTGTAATGACTTCTAATGGGGCTAGAGCTGATGTGCAGTTGTATCCGATCAACATTCCAACTTCACAGCTTTGGAGTGGTGGTAACTTATCTGCTAAGTGTCTAAGGTGAGGCCACTGCAGCGCTGTCTTGTCAGTTGGAATGTAGGACTTGTCGACAGGAATGAAGTCGCGAGTGTAAGCTTGCTGCAACCTGATGCGGTTTCCAGAGTACAGTCCTCGAATTTGTAAGTTCTGAACTTTTTTACTGGTTACAATTGTGTCAACAGCGGTCATTGTACTTAGCTTTAGTTGAACAGGTTGAGCATTTGCATTTAACTCTGTAGCAAGATCTTGTAAAATAAATGAGGAGTCGCTTTGTGTATCCAGCAATGCATATGTCAGAATCTCTCTATGGGGCTTTTCTACTGATGATACAAAAACAGGAACAATACTAGATGTGGCGGTGACGCACTGCATCAGTACATGGGACGTTACCTTGTGAAATATATGGCTTGCAGGATCTTCTGTAGGGGCGGAATCCTTTTTAGCTACTTCTATAGATGTTTCAGGTTTTTCTTCATGTAGGCAGGTTGGGTGGCGACGACCACATGTATCGCAAGTGTGTCGCCTTCTGCAGTTTTTGCTGATATGTCCCTTTCTTAGGCACCCAAAACATATATAATTTTCAAAAATGAAAGTTTTCTTGTCTTCAGGGCTTTTTGCTGCAAAGATTGGGCATACAGCAAGACTGTGTTCCTCATTTATACAAATAGAACAAGGTGGATTCAAATCTGAGTCAAGCGCATCTTGACTTTTGAGGATGTCCTTCCTAATTTCAACACTTGTGTTAAAGACACTGGCTTTCTTAGATGATCTTTCCTCTGTAGTCCTGAGGTTCATCATAAGAGGGGAGGCTATAGGATTGCAGGCTACCCGTGCTTCCATTTGCATGAACTCTGTGAAGCATGCAAAGCTAGGATAATCTCCTGATGCATCCATTTTCTTTGTGACAACTCTGCTCCACCTATGTACAATCCACTCAGGTAATTTCTTAAGCAGTTTGTGGTTTTCCTCGCAATCATTTAGAATGGCCAGACCTTTAACATGGGGAATAGCCTCAAGACAGCTGTGCAGGAAGTCTGCAAACTCTCTGATTGCCAGGGGATCATGCGCACTAAGCTTGGGCCATTTCATTAGCTTGTCTCGAAATGCCTTTTGTACAATAAATGGATTTCCATACCTTTCTTGCAAGACTTTCAGTGCGCTCTGGTATGCTTCCTCTGAGTTCCTATAAAAATGTCCTTCCACAGCTTTACGTGCTTCTCCAGCAAGGTACCGTTTTAGATAAAGCATCTTTTCACAAGCAGGGATGGGTCTTTGATCAATGAGAGCCATGAACGATATCTTCCAATCTATAAACTTTAAAGGATCACCTGTAAATGTAGTTAATTCAGGAGGAGATAACCGATTTATTGTCAATGCACTTGCAAGTGCCTGGGCAAGGCTGGATGCTTCTGCAGATGATGGAAGGCAGGGAGGGATTTGCTGAGGTTGACAAATAACAGTTTCTGACTTCTGGAGAGGTCTGAATTCAGTACTCTGGCAGGAAAAGTCATCCTCTTCCTTATAACAGTCAGGGTCCACTTGAAAACTGCTGTAGACTTTAACTCTGGCTGCTGCTATTCTGACTTCTTTATCTGTATGCAGCTGCTGAAGCTTTGTTTTCTCTTCCTGCAGCTTTAACTGAAACTCTGCAAACAATTTTGCCTCCTTTAGTTTCCATTCGCTCTCCAGTTTGTGAAGTATTGCTTCCTGAGTCTGAATTTCCTCCATAGCCTTGGCTTGTTCTACTTTAGCTGCAAGCTCTGCTTCTGCATCTACTTGTTTGCTCGAGACCTTGGAGCTGGCATTAGAGTGGACATCTGATGTTTGTGAAGGTTCTGAGTATACGGTTTCTGTGTTTGTGTGTCCAAAAACAGATCCATATTCATCTTTGTTTAATATCATCCTTACTCTGTCTTTCTCTAGCCGATCATTATAAGTTGCATTATTAGTCTCTAGTCGCTTACCTACAAGCTCACACATTTCTGCAGTCAGAATCACACAGGCGTCCATTTTCTTTACAATATCAGTGGTAGTAGAGCGGCTGTGTGTAAGGGATTCATAATGCTGGCAAACCTTGCAATGTCTGCTCTGAATTTCATGCTGTATTATGTGGAGATCCTCTGGTAAACAGAATGATTTTAGTCTAGTCCTTGTCTCTTTTGCTATCTGCATCCAGGAGTCATACGCTTTGTTAAATGCACTCTCATGTTTCATAACTTCCTGGTCATGTAATTCCTGTCCCTTCTCTGTGAGAATTCTCTCCCTGGAGCTGCATCTGACCTGTGCAGTCTTCTCTGATTCCTCTGCAGCTGACAACATTCTTAATATCTCATGCAGCTAAATGCAAATCAGTGACTTATCTTCAGGTGCTCTTTATATGCAGACTCAGATGTAGCGACAAGTTTTCACTGTAACAGCCCTTGGCTTCAGTAATTATGCAGAGAGTCTCTAGACTGGTGCTTTAAGTTTAATTTTTTAATATGTTCCATACAGTAGTTGAGCACCGTGAAAACTGCAAACAAAACATAAATGGAACACTTATCAATACAGAGCTAACAATCAAACAAGATGCAATAAGCATGTGAACAGGTATTAACTGCAATGTACCTTGCTCCGCTTAACCAAGGGATGTCAAACTTTAAGGGGTATTATGTCTGCTTCTTCATGAAGGCACTGCTGCTTGGTCAGAATGCCCTGGAACACACACTGAGCTGGGAGGAACTTCCTGTGTCCCAGATTGCAGTTCTCTGAAAGGGGGTTGGGCTGCACACACACCCACACTGTTATAGAACTAAGCTCAGTGTGCAGAGCAAAGCTGTGGCCATTTACACTGTTCCCCTGGTCATCTTGTCTATTAGGATCCCATGTGGCATCCATGGTAGTATCATCATCATCATCATCATAATTATCCTCCAAAGCTTCACTTGGATCAGTCACTTCCAAAACTGCACCAACAACAGGTACTTCATCATCATCCTCACACCTTACGTCCATGCTGGCGCCTAACTCAGACATATGAGGTGGTGGTGTAACATGCTTAGTGCCGTCATCTTGTAACAAGAATGGCTGTGAATCAGTTAATTCCCCACCAATTAACTCCTGTGAAGTGTCAAATGGGGTGGATGTGGTGCTAGTAGTAGCAGTGGTGGCTGCGTAGGAAGATATATCACGGTTATGTGTGGAAGCTGAGGTAGATGAGGTGTTCTGTGTTAAATAGTCAAGTACGTCCTGGCAATCTTGGGAGTTGATGGCACATGCCTTCTGAACAGTGTACTTTGGTCCAGGACCGCACAAAATCACACTACCTCGACCTCGAACAGACCTGCCGGGTGGCCTGCCTCTGGCTCTTCCTCTGCCTGTTGTTTTGTCCATTTTGGGGGGATGAAGTAAAAGGTGTGCACTGACTTGACTAATACAATGTGCTTTTACACAGGTGCAGTGAAAAGGTGACTGCTGGTAAAACAATGTGTGGTTACACAGGTGCAGTGAAAAGGTTGCAGTGACTGCTGGTACAACGTGTGGTTATACATGTGCACTGAACAGGTTGCAGTGACTGCTGGTACAACAATGTGCGGTTGCACAGGTGCAGTGAAAAGGTTGCAGTGACTGGTGGTAGAACAATGTGCAATCACACAGGTGAAGTAAAATGAATGCACTGACTGCAGGTATATAATACAATGTGCGGTCAGTCACAGGTGCAGTTACAGGTATGCACAGACTGGTATTACACAATACAATGTGCAGCTGTCACACACAGGTGCAGTGAACAGTTATGCAGTGACTGGTATACTATATAACACTGCGTGCTGTCACACACATGAACAGGTATGCACGGTCGGACTGATATTACAAATGTGCAGCTGTCACACACAGGTGCAGTGAACAGTTGTGCAGTGACTGGTATACTATATAACACTGTGTGCAGTCACGCACATGAACAGGTATGCACGGTCGAACTGGTATTACAAATGTGCAGCTGTCTGTCACACACAAAGGTGCAGTGAAAACGTAGGCACTGAATGTGCTGGGCCTTACACAGTATAGCAATTGGCAAGGGCCAGCTGCGACACACAGGGCTGTATTATGCAGTGTCAGTGGCTCACAAATAAATAAATAAATAAATAAAACTTCACAAGAACATTAGCTCTGAAAAGAGCTCTTTTTGTGATGCTTTTCAACAACAAATATCAGCTAGGAGCAAGCTACAAGAGCCTAACTAAGCTTTCCCTATGTCTACACCAGGTTCCTCTCCCTTCTCTAATTACTGCAGCCACACCAAGTGAGATAATGGCCGACGCAGCTGCCTTATATAAGGAGGGGGGGGCTCCAGGAGGGAGTGCAGCCTGATTGGCTCTCATGTGTCTGTTGACTGTGATGTAGAGGGTCAAAGTTTAGCACAATTATTTAGTATAGGGGCGGGTCGAACTCGCCATAAAGTTCGCATTTCGATGCGAATGTGAACCACCGATGTTCGCGCGAATAAGTTTGCAGCCGAACCGTTCGGGACGACTCTAATCACAACTGAGTTGGTTGTTCTTCTCTCTTTAACTCTGCAGGATTGTACTTATCTTGAGTGTAGTGACTGTTTAATGTCACATATCCATGAAATCCTCAAAATGAGGCAAAAGCAACGGTCATTGAATAAGTTCCTTGTTAAAGACACTCTAAAAGAGAAATATTAGGGCGAGTCAACAGATACCTGTAGCAGTGATTCTCTTTGCAATAGTGAAAGTCTTCCGACACAATAACCCTCCTCTTCTCGTCTCCACCAGCCACAATTCTTTTCAAGAGTAAAGTGCAAGTTAATTTGTTTTACTGTTAATTTTTACTTTATACAGTACAGTACTTTGTATCAAACATTTTTCTATAAATCTTTTTGTATTGTGGAACCAAACATCTTAGATTCCATTAATTCTTATGGGGAAATTATCTTTGATATAAGAGTGCTTTGGATTACAAGCATGTTTCAGAAATAGATTATGCTCCCAAACCAGGGCTCCACTGTATATACATACCCACACACGTGTGTGTGTGTGTGTGTGTGTGTGTCTGTCTGTGTGCGTGCGTGCGTGCAATGAGTCATGTTCAGGAACCAAATGTACATGAATGTAGCAGTGATGTAATTCAAAGATAGTGGGCCTGACCAGAAAAACTTTAAAAGAAGCTCCCTCTCCTTTAATAAAAATGAAGGCTCTGCTTACCATGCAACCAGCCTTATGAGTCAGAATAGAACATCATCCACTTCTTATACTATAATTAACCCTTTGGGCACCGGCCGCCTAACCCCCCCCCCCCTTAATGACCAGACGAATTTGCATGCAGGCGGGTGCGCGTTTGGGGGGGTGTCAGGCAGCCGGATCCCTGCTGGAGCGTGCTGGGCATTGTGTCCCCTGTGTGGCCAGGTGTCCCCCCTGTATGCAACAGCCTTTACTCAACTCCCAGGCTCCAGCGATGAGACGCAGTCGGCCGCTCCGGCCGCATTCCCCCTCTTACTGACTCTCAGTTTCAAAGTCGCAGCTTGATGTCGTCATCAAGCCGGGACCTGGACCCGATACTGATGACAGAGCAAGTGCGGATGCCGGCCAGAGCGGAGGGAAGTGATGATCATCATGGTAACGTCAGGGAGGTGATTGGATCCTCTTCTTCCCCCCCTACCATCGCAGCTGTCACAGTGATCTATATGATCCGCCAGCGATCATAGTGATCACTGAGGGGAGATGTCAGCTATCATATGACAGCTTAATCACCCCTCTTAATCACCCCTCTCAGGTGCGCATGATCACGTCAGAAAGCGGAAACGGCGGGCCGTGTAGATCCTATGCCGCATCGGGCTAGAACATCCACAAGTGCGGCGTAGGATCTTATAGAGGCGTAACCAAAAGGTTAAAGGAAAGGTTCAGGGAGGGTGGGTAAAAAATAAAAATCAAATTCCACTTACCTGGGGCTTCCTCCAGCCCGTGGCAGGCAGGAGGTGCCCTCGCCGCCGCTCCGCAGGCTCCTGGTGGTCTCCGGTGGCCGACCCGACCTGGCCAGGCCGGCTGCCAGGTCGGGCTCTTCTGCGCTCCAAGGCCCGGAACTTCTGCGTCCAACGTCGGCGCGCTGACGTCATCGGACGTCCTCCGGGCTCTACTGTGCATGCGCAGTACTTCTGCGCCTGCGCAGTAGAGCCCGGAGGACGTCCGATGACGTCAGAGCGCCGGCGTGGGACGCAGAAGTTCCGGGCCTTGGAGCGCAGAAGAGCCCGACCTGGCAGCCGGCCTGGCCAGGTCGGGTCGGCCACCGGAGACCACCGGGAGCCTGCGGAGCGGCGGCGAGGGCACCTCCTGCCTGCCACGGGCTGGAGGAAGCCCCAGGTAAGTGGAATTTGATTTTTATTTTTTACCCACCCTCCCTGAACCTTCCCTTTAAGCAGGCAGATCCCTCACATAATAATTAGTCAGCATGTTACTACAGAATACAGTAGTGTGTGCACCAAACATCAAATTTAGCTGCTTGTTCTTGAATAATTATTAGACTCGATTTACACTGGCATAAAAATGGTCTGTTCTGTGAAACTAAATATACTGGAACCTAAAAGAGGTGAACAGGTCCTATTTTAATCAAAGAGAAAGAAAACATTACTAGCAAATAATTATTTTCCAGTACAGGAAGAGTTAAAAAAAAGTCAGATATCTATGCAAAAGAGCTTTTCTGAGCTATTTGACCCATCTGGGTTGAATATGGTCGAATACAGTCCTGTTTTCTGAAGAAAGCCAAGGAACAGTAAGAAACAGCTTGAGATAAGGTTTTACTGTAGGAAAGTTCTAAGGGTCATCATTTCTGCTTTGTCTTATAGCAGAGGGCCCAAGTGCCACGATTTTGCCGTGGCAGTTCTGTTTTGGAGCCCCCTTCCCGGTATCACGGGGCAGCCTGCATTCCTCACGGCAAGGAGAGACTAGTCCCACCCGCCTCACAGAGCAGGAGAATCTGGCCAATAGCAGCAGCAGCAGCAGCTTCCCACCAGCCAATGCTGTTGCTGCTGTGGCCATCTAGTAAGAAGAGGAGGGAGGGGCATGATTTGAAAGAATTAGAGATGGGAAGTCCGGATCTTTTCAAGGATTCGGATCATTCAAATTGGATCATTGAAAAGATCCGGATCTTTGATCCGAATCTTTGAATCATTTTACTAGGGAAGCATTTGGGGGTGAAATGACTAGCAGGACAGGACTTTCCCTGCAGTGGACAGAGAAGGGGAGAGGGGTGGACAGACAGAGAAGGGGAGAAGATGGACAAAGAAGGGCAGGGAGTGGACAGAGAAGGGAGGAGGTAGACGAAGAGGGGAGAGCAGAAATGTTTTTTGCACACATTACCCACATGTTGCAATCATATGCTTTAAATATATTTCACCTATATGTTCATCTGTATACTTTGAATGCAAACGTCTCACAGTTAAAGAAAGCATTCCCCAATGTGTCCTTTTCTCACTTCGAACACTCATCATAAATTTAGGGAGAGGTTAAGTGCAGCTGTTTAGAGCAGAGTACAGGAGGATCATATTGCAATGCAATCACAGTACCTGCCCTGTCATTCTAGCCCAGCACGCTGTCTGCAAAGTTACTGAGCTGTGCTTCTGAGCCAAAACTTTCCCATTTGGTCACTATGCACGAACAGACAGCCTAAAATGAGCAGCACATTACAGCCAGTACGTGTGCTCTACACATATCTGGCAGTGGCACCCATGTCCCCTCTCTCATCACCTGTCCCTGCAAGGCTGACTCCCCTCGAACTGAGCGTTCCATCTCTGCTCTGCTTCCAGGACCCCCTGCCCGCTGAGAGGGGGGGGGGGGCTTGCTGCTCCTGGCTCCACCCCCTCTGTGAACCGAATCGTTCATTTTGATGAACCGGATGATTCGACTCACAAAAGAGCTTTGGATCAAAGATCCGAATCGTTCATGATCCGGACAACACTAGAAAGAATCCCCACGCTGTCCTCTGCACTGGAGACATGTGCAGAGGCAGAGAGGATGTGATGTTGGAGACCCATGCTGCTGATCCCCGGGAGATTGTGACAGGCAGCCTGTGTTTCTTTATCTCAGTGACCTGTGCTGCAGACCAGGAGGAGATAAGAGTGACTGAGCTGCCTTCCCGAGTCCCATGCTCTTCACACACTGGTAAGTCACTTGATAATCAGGGCATGGGACTGTCACTGAATTATGGAGGGGGAGGGGGGAAGCTTCAGTAATTTGATGACAGGGCTCAGGATATTATTGCCCATAGCTCCCAACTGTCCCTCTTTTGGAGGGACAGTCCCTCTTTGGGTGTCCCTCTTTCCTCCTCATTTGTCCCTCTTTCGGGACTTTGTCCTTCTCTCTATGTATATATTTCTCTACTAAAAAATGTGTTTGATTGACTCAAAACTTTATTCCCATCCTTTAAATTGATATATTACTAATCTTAAAATGGTAATATGAAGGAAAATGCACCAGGATAGAAAGGACCAGTGTGGTTCGAATTATAAAACAACATTTTTTTTAATGAAATCTTTATGGTATGGGTGACTAGGGGTGTGATGGGGGCGTGATCAGGGGTGTGGCAGGGGCGTGGCTTAAGTGTCCCTTTTTCTCATCTCAAAAAGTTGGGAGGTTTGTTATAGCTTAACCAGTTAAGCCTATGTGGATGAGAATTCTTGTCCAGATAGACGCCTCTCAAGGCTAACTGGACGAGTATTCTTGTGACCACTGCTCGGACTTGGTGGTATTTCCCTGTTGGCGGTTGGGGAAGGAAAGCAAGGCTTATCCAGTGCCTGTAATAAATGGACATGACCCTGATCAGGGACCATGTCCATTCATAACTAAGAATGTGAATAAGTGTAAAAAAAAAACCCCAAAACAAAACACTTCCTGATAAACCAGGGAGTGTTTCTAGTGCCATCTAGTGGCGGAAAATTAAATTACACACATCACATATTTTTCTTATTACAAAAAAATAATATAATGAATCCCGTCCAAAGCCCCCCACCCCAATTACCAAGCACACAGATGAAAATAAATAAAAAAAAAAACAGGGAAAAAAATCCATAAATAGTTGCCTTAGGGACTTTTTATTTTTATTTTTTTATATGTATGTCATGAGGCGTACGAGAGGAAGCGGCGCGGGAGACGTGGGCGCAGGATACAGCTGGTGTATGGTAGAGATGGCCTGAACCTCCGATTTTCGGTTCGTGAACCGGGTTCGCGAACTTACACAAAAGGTTCGGTTCGCGCGAACTTTCGCGAACCGCAATAGACTTCAATGGGGAGGCGAACCTTGAAAAATAGAAACACTTATGCTGACCACAAAAGTGCCCCAGTAGTTAGCTAGGCATAGGTAGGAGTCCCAGTATAGGTAGGTAGGCATAGGTAGGTGTCCCAGTATAGGTAGATAGGCATAAGTAGGTGTCACAGTAGTTAGCTAGGCATAGGTAGGAGTCCCAGTATAGGTAGGTAGGCATAGGTAGGTGCCCTAGTATAGGTAGGTAGGCATAGGTAGGTGCCCGCATAGGTAGGTTCCCCAGTAGTTAGTTAGGCATAGGTTGGAGACCCAGTATAGGTAGGTAGGCATAGGTAGGTGCCCTAGTATAGGTAGGTAGGCAGGCATAGGTAGGTGTCCCCGTATAGGTAAGTAGGTGCCCCAGTAGTTAGGTAGGCATAGGTAGGTGTCCCAGTATAGATAGTTAGGCAGGGCCTGGCTGGCACAGTAATAGCAATTACCAAGGTCCAGCAGCAACAGATAGGGCTGTATAACGCAGTGTCAGTGGGCAACGCAAAAAAAAACACATC
Source organism: Hyperolius riggenbachi (assembly GCF_040937935.1). NCBI lineage: Eukaryota > Metazoa > Chordata > Amphibia > Anura > Hyperoliidae > Hyperolius > Hyperolius riggenbachi. Next base: position 410,649,942 of record NC_090647.1, on the reverse strand, counting down.
AGGAGAACATTCGCTCTCAAAAGAGCTGTTGAGGGGTTCTATTTTAGCAATAACAATCAGCCAGGAGCAAGCTAACAAGCCTACAAGAGCCTAACTAATCTTTTCCCTATGAGAGTCTGCCAGCAGCTGTCCCTTCACATGCAGGCACACGAGTGAGTGTAATGGCCAGCGCTGCCTGCCTTTTATAAGGGGGAGGAGTGGCTCCAGGAGAGAGTGTAACCTAATTGGCTACAATGTGCCTGCTGACTGATGTAGAGGGTCAAATTTAACCCTAATGGCGCACTATGGGGGCGAACCGAACTTCCGGAAAAGTTTGCGTTACATGGTGAACGCGAACCACCTGAAGTTCACCTGGAACCGTTCGCTGGCGAACCGTTCGGGCCATCTCTAGTGTATGGCTGCTGCTGCACAAGTAGCGGCCATGTTAAATACTATTCCTCCTCCTGCCCGCCATAGATGGTGGGGAATGAAATAATTTGGCTTCCAGCAATTGCTGGAAGCTGAATTATTGTGTTTTAAAAGTAACTTCAGCTCTGTCTTCTGACGGTGCTGAAGTTACTCCATGTGCGCCCAAGTCTCCTGCTCTGGATTCACTGTGTTCGTGTCATGACAATATATAACTGTTATTTTAGTACATTGTAAGGGCTTAGTATTCATAGGACATAAAAAACAAAACAAAAAAGAAAAATACACCTTTATTTCCACATAATATATTGACGCCATATATTGTACTAGGAACATAAGCATCCTGGTGTCTAGTGTTTTCCCCTTTCTTCCCCCATATGGCTTCCCTGGTGGTCTAGAGTGGGCCAAACATAATGCAAAGTGGGTAAACCCCCTGAGGGCCAAATTTAATGTCTCTGAGGGCCAGATTTGGCATTTGACATGTATGCTACATGGGATAGAATTGGAGAAATAGTGTATTTTCCTTTTCATTTTTTTTAAATGCATAGAAAATAAAGTAATTACTGAAAACAAGTATTGCCCCCGAAAAACTCAATTTGTGGCAAAAAAAAAGAGAAGAGATATAGATAATTTATGTGAAAAGTAGCGCTCCTATCCCTGCTACCTATACTGGGGGAACATATACCTACTACCGATGCTGGGGCAACTATACCTGCTACCTATACTGGGGCACCTATTCCTGGTTACCTATACGGGCAGCACCTATATTTGGCTACCTGTGCTGGCGGCTACTATATCTGGCTACCAATACTGGCTGAACCTATACCTGGCTACCTGTACTGGCACACCTATTCCAGGTCAGGAAAAGTGGGATACCAATACATATCTGGTACCATTGACTCCTGCAGAATCAGGGCTTTTACAAACAGTAACATTTTTGTCAGTAAATGTAAGTCTTCTTTGAAAAAAAAATACAACAGAAAAATATTTTATTTTACTTTTTTTAACGTATTTCACTCAAAAATGTTGTTATAGCTCCAGAAAAAAAGTACAAAATTTTGTTTCAGAGTTCAAGCCCAATTCAGTATGGAAAGTATATCCTATTTCATGTAGGTTTTCTTGTCAAATATCCTAATAAAACCTAATGAGTGCAAAATGTATAAAAACTGCTTGGCAGTAGATGTTCGCATTCAGGACAATCGGCTGACAGGGAAAGGGTTAAAGAGCTGACCCAGTTCACCTATACTGAAACAGACAGGTCTGCATTGTGCTCAAAATGCATGCAGCAAGCAGTGTGTTGTTGGAGCATACTTCTGCACAGTGCATAAGTGTGCCCATAAGACAATACTGTCTATACACTGTTTCATGTTCGTACATATTGCACACTGATACATGTTGCTAAAATACACACTAAAGGTAGCCACTAATGATCCAATCTTTTTCATCCAATCTTACCAAATCTATGTAGTATAAAGGTAAATTGAGTAAATATGTTGAATGAATCATTTAGAGAGTCCCTTATATTACATAGAAATGGTAAGATTGGATGAGAGAGGTTGGATCATTAGTGGCCACCATTAGATGTGACAGTGTGCCCAGGTCCTTAGGTATTTCCTTCCCAAACACGTTCAGGCAAAGTGTCCTCCCCCACCTACCCTAAAAATAATTAGGCAGCATGCCCCCCCCCCCCTTAAAAACAAAAAAACTAAAACATAAATAGGCAGTATTTCTGTAGCATGTATTAATTTTAAACTATAATGGCCAAAAACTGAGAAATAATGATTTTTTTCCATTTCTATCTTAATCTTCCTGTTAAAATGTATTTACAGTAAAGTGGCTCTTAGCAAAATGTACTACCTAAAGAAAGCCTAATTAGTGGCGGAAAAAACGAGATATAGATCAATTAATTTTGATAAGTAGCGATAAAGTTATTAGCGAATGAATGGGAGGTGAACATTGCTCGGATGCATAAGATTTTCGAAGCTGTAGGCTGAAGTGGTTAAAATACAAAAACAAATAAACCTGTATAGCCCTCCTAAATCCCAAAACATAGTTCAGCACAGCTTCTCTGAATCCATCAAACATAATTAGGCTGAGTCCCCCCTTAAAGGGACTCCGAGCAGTGCAGAAACTATGGAAAGATGCATATCATTTTAAAGCTCTCTTTCTCCTCTTTCCAATGATATATAAACCGCCGCCGTACGCCTTCTAGTTTTCGCTATTTTCGCGATTGAAATTGCCGCGGCCGCGATTTCAATCGCGAAAATAAAGAAAACTAAAAGGCGTAGAGCGACGATTTAGGTGTCGCCAGAAAGAGAGCTTTAAAATGATATCCATCTTTCCATAGTTACTTGTATTACACAGGACGACACTTTCCCCAGTGTCAGCAACTCCATTCAGCAGAAAAAGTTGGCCTGTGTAATACAATGCAACTATGGAAAGATGGATATCATTTTAGAGCTCTCTTTCTCCTCTTTCTGGCGACACCTAGTGTTGGGCGAACATCTAGATGTTCGGGTTCGGGCCGAACAGGCCGAACATGGCCGCGATGTTCGGGTGTTCGACCCGAACTCCGAACATAATGGAAGTCAATGGGGACCCGAACTTTTGTGCTTTGTAAAGCCTCCTTACATGCTACATACCCCAAATTTACAGGGTATGTGCACCTTGGGAGTGGGTACAAGAGGAAATTTTTTTTTAGCAAAAAGAGCTTATAGTTTTTGAGAAAATCGATTTTAAAGTTTCAAAGGGAAAACTGTCTTTTAAATGCGGGACATGTCTGTTTTCTTTGCACAGGTAACATGCTTTTTGTCGGCATGCAGTCATAAATGTAATACATATAAGAGGTTCCAGGAAAAGGGACCGGTAATGCTAACCCAGCAGCAGCACACGTGATGGAACAGGAGGAGGGTGGCGCAGGAGGAGAAGGCCACGCTTTGAGACACAACAACCCAGGCCTTGCATGAGGACAAGAAGCGTGCGGATAGCAATTTGCATTTTGTCGCCATGCAGTCATAAATGTAATACAGATGAGAGGTTCTATAAACAGGGACCGGAAACGCTAACCCATCACAGATGTTCATTGTTCATGTTACTTGGTTGGGGTCCGGGAGTGTTGCGTAGTCGTTTCCAATCCAGGATTGATTCATTTTAATTTGAGTCAGACGGTCTGCATTTTCTGTGGAGAGGCGGATACGCCGCCGATCTGTGACGATGCCTCCGGCAGCACTGAAACAGCGTTCCGACATAACGCTGGCTGCCGGGCAAGCCAGCACCTCTATTGCGTACATTGCCAGTTTGTGCCAGGTGTCTACCTTCGATACCCAATAGTTGAAGGGTGCAGATGGATTGTTCAACACAGCTACGCCATCTGACATGTAGTCCTTGACCATCTTCTCCAGGCGATCGGTGTTGGAGGTGGATCTGCACGCTTGCTGTTCTGTGTGCTGCTGCATGGGTGTCAGAAAATTTTCCCACTCCAAGGACACTGCCGATACCATTCCCTTTTGGGCACTAGCTGCGGCTTGTGTTGTTTGCTGCCCTCCTGGTCGTCCTGGGTTTGCGGAAGTCAGTCTGTCGGCGTACAACTGGCTAGAGGAGGGGGAGGATGTCAATCTCCTCTCTAAAGTCTCCACAAGGGCCTGCTGGTATTCTTCCATTTTGACCTGTCTGGCTCTTTCTTCAAGCAGTTTTGGAACATTGTGTTTGTACCGTGGATCCAGAAGGGTATAAACCCAGTAATTGGTGTTGTCCAGAATGCGCACAATGCATGGGTCGCGGTCAATGCAGTCCTAGGCCAAAGAGGTCATAGCCTAGGGTCACAAAACCTGTTTATTTGGGCAATTTCAATGGTGGCGAGTCTGACGTACATAAATCGCAGCAATGGCCGTTAGCAACGTCTGAATCTCACGAAATGTCTCATGCAGGTAGAAGACATATTGTTAGACTTGGGCTCCAAAGATGGGTTCCCTACATCTCTGCAAACCAGAGTTACAGGGCTCCAAATTTGGTAAAATCCCCCATAGGCTTTCATTGGGCCTCCTATTTACAGTTCCAAAATCTCACATCTTTTCAAAGGGCAATTACTCAGCAGTGGCAAATTTTCTAGCATTGTAGGGACCCTTAGGGGGAACATGACTGGTGAGTTTCGGGCCCCTAGGCCGAAGAGGTCATAGCCTAGGGTCACAAAAACCTGTTTATTTGGGCTATTTCAATGGTAGTGATGGTGACGTACATAAATCGCAGCAATGGCCGTTAGCAAAGTCTGAATCTCACGAAATGTCTCATGCAGGTAGAAGACATATTGTTAGACTTGGATTCCAAAGATGGGGTCCCTACATCTCTGCAAACCAGAGTTACAGGGCTCCAAAATTGGTAAAATCCCCCATAGGATTGCATTGCCTCCCTATTTCACTTTCCAAAATCTCACATCTTTTCAAAGGGCAATGGCTCAGCAGTACCAAATTTTCTAGCATTGTAGGGACCCTTAGGGGGAACATGACTGGTGAGTTTCGGGCCCCTAGGCCGTAGAGGTCATAGCCTAGGGTCACAAAAACCTGTTTATTTGGGCTATTTCAATGGTAGTGATGGTGACGTACATAAATCGCAGCAATGGCCGTTAGCAAAGTCTGAATCTCACGAAATGTCTCATGCAGGTAGAAGACATATTGTTAGACTTGGATTCCAAAGATGGGGTCCCTACATCTCTGCAAACCAGAGTTACAGGGCTCCAAAATTGGTAAAATCCCCCATAGGATTGCATTGCCTCCCTATTTCACTTTCCAAAATCTCACATCTTTTCAAAGGGCAATGGCTCAGCAGTACCAAATTTTCTAGCATTGTAGGGACCCTTAGGGGGAACATGACTGGTGAGTTTCGGGCCCCTAGGCCGAAGAGGTCATAGCCTAGGGTCACAAAAACCTGTTTATTTGGGCTATTTCAATGGTAGTGATGGTGGCGTACATAAATCTCAGCAATGGCCGTTAGCAAAGTCTGAATCTCACGAAATGTCTCATGCAGGTAGAAGACATATTGTTAGACTTGGATTCCAAAGATGGGGTCCCTACATCTCTGCAAACCAGAGTTACAGGGGTCCAAACTTGGTAAAATCCCCCATAGGATTTCATTGCCTCCCTATTTCACTTTCCAAAATCTCACATCTTTTCAAAGGGCAATGGCTCAGCAGTACCAAATTTTCTAGCATTGTAGGGACCCTTAGGGGGATCATGACTGGTGAGTTTTGCCACTGCTGAGCCATTGCCCTTTGAAATGGTGTGAGATTTTGGAACGGTAAATAGGAGGCCCAATGAAATCCTATGGGGGATTTTACCAATTTTGGACCCCTGTAACTCTGGTTTGCAGAGATGTAGGGACCCCATCTTTGGGTGACGTCACCATCACTACCATTGAAATAGCCCAAATAAACAGGTTTTTGTGACCCTAGGCTATGACCTCTTCGGCCTAGGGGCCCGAAACTCACCAGTCATGTTCCCCCTAAGGGTCCCTTCAATGCTAGAAAATTTGGTACTGCTGAGCCATTGCCCTTTGAAAAGATGTGAGATTTTGGAAAGTGAAATAGGGAGGCAATGCAATCCTATGGGGGATTTTACCAATTTTGGACCCCTGTAACTCTGGTTTGCAGAGATGTAGGGACCCCATCTTTGGAATCCAAGTCTAACAATATGTCTTCTACCTGCATGAGACATTTCGTGAGATTCAGACTTTGCTAACGGCCATTGCTGAGATTTATGTACGCCACCATCACTACCATTGAAATAGCCCAAATAAACAGGTTTTTGTGACCCTAGGCTATGAGCTCTTCGGCCTAGGGGCCCGAAACTCACCAGTCATGTTCCCCCTAAGGGTCCCTACAATGCTAGAAAATTTGGTACTGCTGAGCCATTGCCCTTTGAAAAGATGTGAGATTTTGGAAAGTGAAATAGGGAGGCAATGCAATCCTATGGGGGATTTTACCAATTTTGGAGCCCAGTAACTCTGGTTTGCAGAGATGTTGGGACCCCATCTTTGGAATCCAAGTCTAACAATATGTCTTCTACCTGTATGAGACATTTCGTGAGATTCAGACTTTGCTAACGGCCATTGCTGCGATTTATGTACGTCACCATCACTACCATTGAAATAGCCCAAATAAACAGGTTTTTGTGACCCTAGGCTATGACCTCTTCGGCCTAGGGGCCCGAAACTCACCAGTCATGTTCCCCCTAAGGGTCCCTACAATGCTAGAAAATTTGGTACTGCTGAGCCATTGCCCTTTGAAAAGATGTGAGATTTTGGAAAGTGAAATAGGGAGGCAATGCAATCCTATGGGGGATTTTACCAATTTTGGAGCCCTGTAACTCTGGTTTGCAGAGATGTAGGGACCCCATCTTTGGAATCCAAGTCTAACAATATGTCTTCTACCTGCATGAGACATTTCGTGAGATTCAGACTTTGCTAACGGCCATTGCTGCGATTTATGTACGTCACCATCACTACCATTGAAATAGCCCAAATAAACAGGTTTTTGTGACCCTAGGCTATGACCTCTTCGGCCTAGGGGCCCGAAACTCACCAGTCATGTTCTCCCTAAGGGTCCCTACAATGCTAGAAAATTTGGTACTGCTGAGCCATTGCCCTTTGAAAAGATGTGAGATTTTGGAAAGTGAAATAGGGAGGCAATGCAATCCTATGGGGGATTTTACCAATTTTGGAGCCCTGTAACTCTGGTTTGCAGAGATGTAGGGACCCCATCTTTGGAATCCAAGTCTAACAATATGTCTTCTACCTGCATGAGACATTTCGTGAGATTCAGACTTTGCTAACGGCCATTGCTGCGATTTATGTACGTCACCATCACTACCATTGAAATAGCCCAAATAAACAGGTTTTTGTGACCCTAGGCTATGACCTCTTTGGCCTAGGGGCCCGAAACTCACCAGTAATGTTCCAACTAAGGGTCCCTACAATGCTAGAAAATTTGCCACTGCTGAGTAATTGCCCTTTGAAAAGATGTGAGATTTTGGAACTGTAAATAGGAGGCCCAATGAAAGCCTATGGGGGATTTTACCAAATTTGGAGCCCTGTAACTCTGGTTTGCAGAGATGTAGGGAACCCATCTTTGGAGCCCAAGTCTAACAATATGTCTTCTACCTGCATGAGACATTTCGTGAGATTCAGACGTTGCTAACGGCCATTGCTGCGATTTATGTACGTCAGACTCGCCACCATTGAAATTGCCCAAATAAACAGGTTTTGTGACCCTAGGCTATGACCTCTTTGGCCTAGGACTGCATTGACCGCGACCCATGCATTGTGCGCATTCTGGACAACACCAATTACTGGGTTTATACCCTTCTGGATCCACGGTACAAACACAATGTTCCAAAACTGCTTGAAGAAAGAGCCAGACAGGTCAAAATGGAAGAATACCAGCAGGCCCTTGTGGAGACTTTAGAGAGGAGATTGACATCCTCCCCCTCCTCTAGCCAGTTGTACGCCGACAGACTGACTTCCGCAAACCCAGGACGACCAGGAGGGCAGCAAACAACACAAGCCGCAGCTAGTGCCCAAAAGGGAATGGTATCGGCAGTGTCCTTGGAGTGGGAAAATTTTCTGACACCCATGCAGCAGCACACAGAACAGCAAGCGTGCAGATCCACCTCCAACACCGATCGCCTGGAGAAGATGGTCAAGGACTACATGTCAGATGGCGTAGCTGTGTTGAACAATCCATCTGCACCCTTCAACTATTGGGTATCGAAGGTAGACACCTGGCACAAACTGGCAATGTACGCAATAGAGGTGCTGGCTTGCCCGGCAGCCAGCGTTATGTCGGAACGCTGTTTCAGTGCTGCCGGAGGCATCGTCACAGATCGGCGGCGTATCCGCCTCTCCACAGAAAATGCAGACCGTCTGACTCAAATTAAAATGAATCAATCCTGGATTGGAAACGACTACGCAACACTCCCGGACCCCAACCAAGTAACATGAACAATGAACATCTGTGATGGGTTAGCGTTTCCGGTCCCTGTTTATTGAACCTCTCATCTGTATTACATTTATGACTGCATGGCGACAAAATGCAAATTGCTATCCGCACGCTTCTTGTCCTCATGCAAGGCCTGGGTTGTTGTGTCTCAAAGCGTGGCCTTCTCCTCCTGCGCCACCCTCCTCCTGTTCCATCACGTGTGCTGCTGCTGGGTTAGCGTTACCGGTCCCTTTTCCTGGAACCTCTTATATGTATTACATTTATGACTGCATGCCGACAAAAAGCATGTTACCTGTGCAAAGAAAACAGACATTTCCCGCATTTAAAAGACAGTTTTCCCTTTGAAACTTTAAAATCGATTTTCTCAAAAACTATAAGCTCTTTTTGCTAAATTTTTTTCCTCTTGTACCCACTCCCAAGGTGCACATACCCTGTAAATTTGGGGTATGTAGCATATAAGGAGGCTTTACAAAGCACGAAAGTTCGGGTCCCCATTGACTTCCATTATGTTCGGAGTTCGGCCATGTTCGGCCCGAACCCGAACATCTAGATGTTCGCCCAACACTACACGTGACCCGTTCGGCCAATCACAGCGCTAGCCGAACGTTCGGGTAACGTTCGGCCATGCGCTCTTAGTTCGGCCATATGGCCGAACAGTTTGGCCGAACACCATCAGGTGTTCGGCCGAACCCGAACATCACCCGAACAGGGTGATGTTCTGCAGAACCCGAACAGTGGCGAACACTGTTCGCCCAACACTAGCGACACCTAAATCGTTGCCCTACGCCTTTTAGTTTTCTTTATTTTCGCGATTAAAATCACGGCCGCGGCAATTTCAATCGCGAAAATAGCGAAAACTAAAAGGCGCAGGGCAGCGGTTTATATATCATTGGAAAGAGGAGAAAGAGAGCTTTAAAATGATATGCATCTTTCCATAGTTTCTGCACTGCTCGGAGTCCCTTTAAATCTCCAACCATAATTATGCATAGCTTTCCCCCGTCAAATCCTCAAACATACTAAGGCATAGTTTCCCAGACCCTACCCCAAAACTCCCTGCACATCCAAAAATATTATTAGGTATTGTCCCATAGTTAAGCAGTGTGCTCCAAATCCCTGGGGTCAGTGGTGGAAACTGTAATATGAATAAACTTGCAGAGTAAGAAAAGGGAACACAGAGAGCCCAAAATAGTGTAGTACGTTCAATAAGCAATAGCTAGTATTAAGGTGTGCAAGAATTTATACTCACAAACGTGGGTTACCTCAAAGGCAACCACTGTATAGGCAGGTGGAGATGTTATTACCTTACCCCACTCAGGTTTAGAGTTGGGCCGAACCTCCGATTTTAGGTTCGCGAACCGGGTTCGCGAACTTTCGCGGAACGTTCGGTTCGCGTTAAAGTTGGCGAACCGCAATAGACTTCAATGGGGATGCGAACTTTGAAAAAAAAAATTATGCTGGCCACAAAAGTGATGGAAAAGATGTTTCAAGGGGTCTAACACCTGGAGGGGGGCATGGCGGAGTGGGATACACGCCAAAAGTCCCCGGGAAAAATCTGGATTTGACGCAAAGCAGCGTTTTAAGGGCAGAAATCACATTGAATGCTAAATGACAGGCCTAAAGTGCTTTAAAACATCTTGCATGTGTATACATCAATCAGGTAGTGTAATTAAAGTGGACCCAAATTAAAAATACAAGATTTCAGAAATAAAATCTATTTTCTAAATTATAATAATAAATAGCAGCCTTTTTTCAGCTGCATGACGACAAATATAAAATGTTTTACATTTATTGGAGGAACCCCTCCCTTCTTTTCAAATTGCCGGGATTTTTCCGGCAAACTGGTGGAGTAGATGGTGTCCGGCAATGGCGGAATGGCTGCCCCCAGTATAACACTAGCTATGAAAAGAGAAGGGTGAAAAGCATGCACTGAAATGATCATAGGTTTCAAGGAGTGTTTATTTCTCTTTGTATGTGTCAGTGTGGTGCAACTAAATATTTTTAATTAAAAAAATGTTTGGTTTGGGTCCGCTTTAAGGTACTGCTTCACACTGACACACCAAACTCACCGTGTAATGCACCGCAAACAGCTGTTTGTGTAGTGACGGCCGTGCTGGACTGGTGCGCACCATGGCGAGAGTGCAGGTTTTGGTGGCTTTACAGCCCATATGGTCGCCTGGCTGATGTAGCTGAATGACAGAACAGTGACTGTCCAGCTGATCAAATTTGGTCTGACCACAATGAAGCAACGACCTTATTATCTTTTGTGTGCCCCCCGAGACACTCATCTAGGCGCCGGTCATTGCTTCATTGTGATACGCAAGCCCCTTCACCACGGCAAGATAATGATCACGAAGGGGAATGGGCGCATGTACATGCCTTTTCTTTTGTTGTTGCAGCTGCCCGCAGTGCAGCCAGAAAAATTAGGCAGTCATGTACACGCACCAGAAAAATTATTACAGCGGCCGCTGCTAGCAGCGGCCTAAAAAATTCAGCAATCCGCCTGGAGTCCCGGACCCTGTTGGTGGTGGCGGAGAAGGTAGTCAAGCGGCCTGCAGGCAGACATGCTGTGTGGAGGGACTGGGAGCGACTTAGTCTTCTTGGGGCAGGCCAGGCAGCCAGTCACACGGCGTGCAGACAGAGATGCTGTGTGTGCGGGGACTGACTTAGTCTTGGGGCGAGCAGCAGCCCTCCGGGATCCATGCCTCATTCATTTTGATAAAGGTGAGGTACTTAACACTTTTGTGACTTAGGCGACTTCTCTTCTCAGTGACAATGCCTCCAGCTGCGCTGAAGGTCCTTTCTGACAGTTCCTGCCGTAACGGTTCCTGGTCACGCTCATTCGCAGCTTCATCCGCCACTCTACGCACAGCACGCTCCAAGAAGTAAGCGTAGGGAATTAAGTCGCTGATGGTGCCCTCACTGCGGCTCACCAGGTTGGTCACCTCCTCAAACGGCCGCATGAGCCTGCATGCATTTTTCATCAGTGTCCAGTTGTCGGGCCAGAACATCCCCATCTTCCCAGACTGTTTCATTCTACTGTAGTTGTAGAGGTACTGGGTGACGGCTTTCTTCTGTTCTAGCAGGCGGGAGAACATGAGCAGGGTCGAATTCCAGCGAGTCGGGCTATCGCAAATGAGGCGTCTCACCGGCATGTTGTTTTTCCGCTGAATTTCCGCAAAGCGTGCCATGGCTGTGTAAGACCGCCACAAATGCCCACAGAACGTCCTGGCCTGCTTCAGGACATCCGCTAAGCCAGGGTACTTTGCCACAAATCTTTGAACAACTAGATTCATGACATGTGCCATGCAGGGTATGTGTGTCAGCTTCCCCATATGCAAAGCGGCAAGCAGATTGCTGCCGTTGTCGCACACCACGTTGCCTATCTCCAGGTGGTGCGGGGTCAGCCACTCATCCACCTGTTTCTTAAGAGCAGCCAGGAGAGCTGCTCCAGTGTGACTCTCCGCTTTGAGACAAGACATGTCTAAGATGGCGTGACACCGTCGTACCTGGCATGCAGCATAGGCCCTGCGGAGCTGGGGCTGTGTAGCTGGAGAGGAGAACTGCCACTCAGCCAAGGAGGAGGAGGACAGCGAAGAGCATGTAGCAGGAGGAGAGGAGGTGGCAGGAGGCCTGCCTGCAAGCCGTGGAGGTGTCACAATTTGGTCCGCTGCGCCCTGCTTGCCATCGTTCACCATCAGGTTGACCCAATGGGCTGTGTACGTAATGTAGCGGCCCTGCCCGTGCTTGGCAGACCAGGCATCCGTGGTCAGGTGTATCCTTGACCCAACGCTCTTCGCAAGAGATGACACCACTTGCCTCTCAACTTCACGGTGCAGTTGGGGTATGGCCTTTCTCGAAAAATAAGTGCGGCCTGGCATCTTCCACTGCAGTGTTCCGATGGCCACAAATTTACGGAAGGCCTCAGAGTCCACCAGCCAGTATGGTAACAGCTGGCGAGCTAACAGTTCCGCCACGCCAGCTGTCAGACGCCGGACAAGGGGGTGACTGGCCGAAATTGGCTTCTTCCGCTCAAACATTTCCTTCACGGACACCTGACTGCTGCTGTGGGCAGAGGAGCAGGAAGCGCTCAAGGGCAGAGGCGGAGTGGAGGAGGGTGCCTGTGAAGGTGGAAGGGAGAAAGCGGCAGAAGCAGATGATGCACCTGAAGGAGGAAGAGGAGAAGGAGGGTGACTTTTCTTTTGTGTGCTGCTGCTGCTTTTACTTAGGTGGCCATCCCATTGCTGTTTGTGCCTTTTCTCCAGGTGCCTTCGTAAGGCACTTGTCCCTACGTGAGTGTTGGCCTTTCCACGGCTCAATTTTTGTTGGCAGAGCGAACAGATGGCTTTGGTCCGATCTGAGGCACACACATTAAAAAATTTCCACATCGCTGAGACACCCGGGGATTTGGGCACTATGGGGACCTCAGCAGCTGATGCTGAAGGGCAAGTTGGCTGGCTGTACATAGGTGGCGATACATGGTGCCGGACACTGCCACCAGCTGTTTCTGACGAAGAGCTGCCCCAGCTTTTTTCAGCAACTTCTCTCCTCCTACTACTCTCTGACTCCCCCTCTGAACTGTCCCCCTCTTCGTCTCCTCTATTGGGAACATACAGAGGATCCCTATCATCGTAATCATCCTGCCCAGCTTCGCTTGCCTCAGACAAATCCAAACATGCACCATCAGTAGGTCCTTCATCCTCCTTACACGTTACTTCCATAGTGTTGCCGCGTAACTCAGACATATGAGCTGGTGAAAATTCATCTGGCTGTAACAACAATGGTTGTGCATCAGTGATTTCAACACTAAATCATTCTTGCAAAGTGTCAAATGCAGCGGAAGTGGTGCTAGTAGTAGCGCTGGTGGCTGAGCAAGATGAGGTGTTCTGTGTCGCTAAATACTCAACCACGTCCTGACAATCTTGGGAGGTGATGGGACGTGCCTTCTTCCGAGCACTGTACTGTGGGCCAGGTCCACACGAAATTACATTTACACGACCTCGCGCAGACCTGCCGGGTGGCCTTGCTATGGCACTACCTCTTCCTGTACCTGTTTTGTCCATATCGGGTATGCACGGAGTGGTATATCACACTGCGTGCACTCACGTAGGTAGGTGGGTTCACTTAACTGCACAGGTATGCGCACTGATGCGGTGGGTTCACTGAACAGAACAGGTATACAGTAGCGGGTCCACTGAACAGAACAGGTATGCAGTGGCGGGTTCACTGAACACAACAGGTATGCAGTGGCGGGTTCACTGAACAGGTATACAGTGGTGGGTTCACTGAACAGAACAGGTATACAGTGGCGGGTTCACTGAACACAACAGGTATGCAGTGGCGGGTTCACTGAACAGAACAGGTATACAGTAGCGGGTCCACTGAACAGAACAGGTATGCAGTGGCGGGTTCACTGAACAGTGCAGGTATACAGTGGCGGGTTCACAGAACAGGTATGCAGTGGCGGGTTCACAGAACAGGTATGCAGTGGCAGGTTCACTGAACAGAACAGGTATGCAGTGGCGGGTTCACTGAACAGTACAGGTATACAGTGGCGGGTTCACTGAACACAACAGGTATGCAGTGGCGGGTTCACTGAACAGAACAGGTGTACAGTAGCGGGTCCACTGAACAGAACAGGTATACAGTGGCGGGTTCACTGAACAGAACAGGTATACAGTAGCGGGTCCACTGAACAGAACAGGTATGCAGTGGCGGGTTCACTGAACACAACAGGTATGCAGTGGCGGGTTCACTGAACAGGTATACAGTGGCGGGTTCACTGAACAGAACAGGTATACAGTGGCAGGTTCACTGAACACAACAGGCATGCAGTGGCGGGTTCACTGAACAGAACAGGTATACAGTGGCGGGTTCACTGAACACAACAGGTATGCAGTGGCGGGTTCACAGAACAGGTATGCAGTGGCAGGTTCACTGAACAGAACAGGTATGCAGTGGCGGGTTCACTGAACAGAACAGGTATACAGTGGCGGGTTCACTGAACACAACAGGTATGCAGTGGCGGGTTCACTGAACAGAACAGGTATACAGTGGCGGGTTCACTGAACACAACAGGTATGCAGTGGCGGGTTCACTGAACAGTACAGGTATACAGTGGCGGGTTCACAGAACAGGTATGCAGTGGCAGGTTCACTGAACAGAACAGGTATGCAGTGGCGGGTTCACTGAACAGAACAGGTATACAGTGGCGGGTTCACTGAACACAACAGGTATGCAGTGGCGGGTTCACTGAACAGAACAGGTATACAGTGGCAGGTTCACTGAACACAACAGGTATGCAGTGGCGGGTTCACTGAACAGGTATACAGTGGCAGGTTCACTGAACAGAACAGGTATGCAGTGGTGGGTTCACAGAACACGTATGCAGTGGCGGGTTCACTGAACAGGTATGCAGTGGCAGGTTCACTGAACACAACAGGTATGCAGTGGCGGGTTCACTGAACAGAACAGGTATACAGTGGCGGGTTCACTGAACACAACAGGTATGCAGTGGCGGGTTCACTGAACAGGTATACAGTGGCGGGTTCACTGAACAGAACAGGTATACAGTGGCAGGTTCACTGAACAGAACAGGTATGCAGTGGCGGGTTCACTGAACAGAACAGGTATACAGTAGCGGGTCCACTGAACAGAACAGGTATGCAGTGGCGGGTTCACTGAACAGTACAGGTATACAGTGGCGGGTTCACAGAACATGTATACAGTGGCAGGTTCACTGAACAGAACAGGTATGCAGTGGCGGGTTCACTGAACACAACAGGTATGCAGTGGCGGGTTCACTGAACAGGTATACAGTGGCGGGTTCACTGAACAGAACAGGTATACAGTGGCAGGTTCACTGAACAGAACAGGTATGCAGTGGCGGGTTCACTGAACAAAACAGGTATACAGTAGCGGGTCCACTGAACAGAACAGGTATGCAGTGGTGGGTTCACAGAACACGTATGCAGTGGCGGGTTCACTGAACAGGTATGCAGTGGCAGGTTCACTGAACACAACAGGTATGCAGTGGCGGGTTCACTGAACAGGTATACAGTGGCAGGTTCACTGAACAGAACAGTATACAGTGGCAGGTTCACTGAACAGAACAGGTATGCAGTGGCGGGTTCACTGAACAGTACAGGTATACAGTGGCGGGTTCACAGAACAGGTATGCAGTGGCAGGTTCACTGAACAGAACAGGTATGCAGTGGCGGGTTCACTGAACAGAACAGGTATACAGTGGCGGGTTCACTGAACACAACAGGTATGCAGTGGCGGGTTCACTGAACAGGTATACAGTGGCGGGTTCACTGAACAGAACAGGTATACAGTGGCAGGTTCACTGAACAGAACAGGTATGCAGTGGCGGGTTCACTGAACAGAAAAGGTATACAGTAGCGGGTCCACTGAACAGAACAGGTATGCAGTGGCGGGTTCACTGAACAGTACAGGTATACAGTGGCGGGTTCACAGAACAGGTATGCAGTGGCAGGTTCACTGAACAGAACAGGTATGCAGTGGCGGGTTCACTGAACAGGTATACAGTGGCGGGTTCACTGAACAGAACAGGTATACAGTGGCGGGTCCACTGAACAGAACAGGTATGCAGTGGCGGGTTCACAGAACAGGTATGCAGTGGCAGGTTCACTGAACACAACAGGTATGCAGTGGCGGGTTCACTGAACAGGTATACAGTGGCGGGTCCACTGAACAGAACAGGTATGCAGTGGCAGGTTCACTGAACACAACAGGTATGCAGTGGTGGGTTCACTGAACACAACAGGTATGCAGTGGCGGGTTCACTGAACAGAACAGGTATACAGTAGCGGGTCCACTGAACAGAACACGTATGCAGTGGCGGGTTCACTGAACAGGTATGCAGTGGCAGGTTCACTGAACAGGTATGCAGTGGTGGGTTCACTGAACAGGTATGCAGTGGTGGGTTCACTGAACAGGTATGCAGTGGCAGGTTCACTGAACAGGTATGCAGTGGTGGGTTCACTGAACAGGTATGCAGTGGTGGGTTCACTGAACAGGTATGCAGTGGTGGGTTCACAGTACAGGTATGCAGTGGTGGGTTCACAGAACAGGTATGCAGTGGTGGGTTCACTGAACAGGTATGCAGTGGTGGGTTCACAGTACAGGTATGCAGTGGTGGGTTCACAGAACAGGTATGCAGCCAGGAACAAGCTAAGCCTAACTAATCTTTCCCTATGAGAGACAGTCTGCAGCAGCTCGCCCTACTCTCACTAATGCAGGCACACGAGTGACCGTAATGGCCGCCGCTGCCTGCCTTATATAAGGGGGGTGGGGCTCCAGGGGCTAGTGTAGCCTAATTGGCTACACTGGGCCTGCTGACTGTGATGTAGAGGGTCAAAGTTGACCCTCCATGTGCATTATGGGGCGAACCGAACTTCCGCAAAGGTTCGCCTGCGGGACGCGAACGCGAACCACGGAAGTTCGCATGGAACCGTTCGCAGGCGAACCGTTCGGCCCAACTCTACTCAGGTTAAGAAGTCACTCTCTGTAAATAGGAAACAAGGGCTAACACCCCACCACCAGGGGTGGACTTGGCGATAGAAGAGAAGCTAGAACAGAGGCACCAGAATAGAGTAAAAAACGGTTAAAAAACAATTTAAAAGGGCAGCAGTGGTGGACTTACCTCCCCAACAAGTAAAAAACAGACTGTGTTGATTAAATTTCAACTAAGATACCGTTTATTTAAGTACTCCACAATGCAACGTGTTTCGCAGGTTTTACCCGCTTCATCAGGCAATCAAAGAACAAAAACTAGTCTAAGTCTGGGTCCAAGTCAAATGCCTCTGTCATAAGCAGTTGGATATGCTTAATGAACCCCTATTAGTAGATGAGTTTGCTAGCACAGTAACAGTTATAAAACTGGTAAAGTGACTTGCCCCAATGTTTTTTACCTGAATATTTTAAGCTATTTACAGCAGAGCTAGCCCCCCTTTTTGTAAAAGCCTTCAATGACATCACTCCCTTTTCAGTCTTACCTAAAGAGGCAACATTGGTGCACATTTCAGTTATCCACAAACTGGGTAAGGATCCGTCTATCAGCTCTAATTATAGGCCAATTACCTTTGTCAATATTGATTTAGAACATCTTTATCAAGATTTTAGCCAACAGACTATCTAGGTGGTTTCTTCAGTTTGTTGGCACTGCAATCTAGAAGTTGGTAGCATGTCTCATTTATGACATTCTTGCCCTAGTCTCACTCCACTTTGGTTAATGATCTGTAAAGTGGCAGTGGATTGTCTGGATATTATGGTTGCCAATACTCCTGAAGCACTGCATCTATTAATACTGCCCATGCCATCAAGAAATTCCAAGAATCTCTACTGTGAAACTCTTTGGTTGCAGCAAGGCTGACCATACTCAGGCATTAGAAAAGTGAAACAGTTCCTTCAATTCAGGATTGGTTGATGCAATTTGATTTTTATCAGGTGAATGGAATCTTTGGTTCAGGAGTCACATAGTAGACCCTTGAGTCACAACAACTCTTGGATACTGTGGGCTTTCTACACAGACTGATGAAGGCAAAACTCTCTTGGTTATCTAATTGAGTTTTTTTGTGAGTTGTTCATGTTGGCAATTTACAGACTTGATAAATTAAACTAGTTTCATTCCTGTAAAGGGGATAGTAGATGGAGAATACTTTTTTTTGTAGAAGAATCCACCGGAAGAGGGTATGTGGGTGAGTAGGGGGGCGTACCTATAAAAGCAAAAAAAAAAAATGTGTGTGAGATATTGCTGATAGCACAATATCAGTAATTTAATGATATTGTACTAACTGCTTGAAGTTTCTTTCATATATGTACTCCTTTACTCATGTTGCATTTGGATTTATTTTCTGTATATTTGCTAAACTCTTTAACCGGTTGAGGACCACAGGCTTACAACCCCCTAGTGACCAGGCCATTTTTTTACAGTTCAGCACACTGCAGCTTTAACCACTTCCCGACCGCCGCATGTACAAATGGCGGCCGGGAAGTGGACCCCGCAAGGACCTCCACAAATACAATTGGCGGCGGTCCTTGTATGGGCATAGGCGGAGCGATCGCGTCATCCGTGACACGATCCTCCGCCGGCACCTGGCTCCGCCCCCTCGTGCTGTAACCCGCCGGCCGTTCGGAAGCGCCGGCGGGTTACTAGCACCTGGATCGCCGCATACAAAGTGTATAATACAGGCTGCCTCCTGCCCTGGTGGTCCCAGTGTCCGAGGGACCACCAGGGCAGGCTGCAGCCACCCTAGTCTGCACCCAAGCACACTGATTTCTCCCCCCCTGCCCCCTGATCGCCCACAGCACCCCTCAGACCCCCCCCTGCCCACCCCCCAGACCACTGTTAGCACCCAATCACCCCCCTAATCACCCATCAATCACTCCCTGTCACTATCTGTCGACACTATTTTTTTTTAACCCTAAACTGCCCCCTGCTCCCTCCTGATCACCCCCCACCCCTCAGATTCTCCCCAGACCCCCCCCCCCTCTGTGTACTGTATGCATCTATCCCCCTGATCACCTGTCAATCACCCATCAATCACCCCCTGTCACTGCCACCCATCAATCAGCCCCTAACCTGCATCTTGCAGGCAATCTGATCACCCACCCACACCAATAGATTGCCCGCAGATCCAACGTCAGATCACCTCCCAAGTGCAGTGTTTACATCTGTTCTCTACCCTAAACACCCACTAATTACCCATCAATCACCCCCTGTCACTGCTGCTACCCATCAGATTAGACCCCTATCTGCCCCTAGGGCACTCAATCACATGCCCACACCCTCAGAACGCCCTCAGACCCCAGCCCTGATCACCTCGCCAGTGCATTGCTTGCATCTATTCCCCCCTCTAATCACACCTTGAGACACCCATCAATCACCTCCTGTCACCCCCTAGCACACCTACCCATCAGATCAGGCCCTAATTTGCCCCGTGTGGGCTCCTGATCACTCGGCCAAACCCTCAGATCCCCCTCAGACCCCCTTCCGATCACCTCCCCAGTGCATTGATTGCATCTATTTTCCCCTCTAACCACCCCCTGAGACACCCATCAATCACCTCCTGTCACCCCCCTAGCACTCCTATCCATCAGATCAGGCCCAATACAACCTGTCATCTAAAAGGCCACCCTGCTTATGACCGGTTCCACAAAATTCGCCCCCTCATAGACCACCTGTCATCAAAATTAGCAGATGCTTATACCCCTGAACAGTAATTTTGAGACATTTGGTTTCCAGACTACTCATGGTTTTGGGCCCGTAAAATGCCAGGGCGGTATAGGAACCCCACAAGTGACCCCATTTTAGAAAAAAGACACCCCAATGTATTCTGTTAGGTGTATGACGAGTTCATAGAAGATTTTATTTTTTGTCAAAAGTTTGTCAAAGGGGCCCTAAACCGTGAGGAGTAGTCTTGAAACAAAAATGACCTGTGAAATCCTAAAGATACTCATTGGACTTTGGGCCCCTTAGCGCAGTTAGGGTGCAAAAAAGTGCCACACATGTGGTATCGCCGTACTCAGGAGAAGTAGTATAATGTGTTTTGGGGTGTATTTTTACACATACCCATGCTGAGTGGGAGAAATCTCTCTGTAAATAGACAATTGTGTGTAAAAAAAATCAAACAATTGTCATTTACAGAGATATTTCTCCCACCCAGCATGGGTATGTGTAAAAATACACCCCAAAACACATTATACTACTTCTCCCGAGTACGGCGATACCACATGTGTGGCATTTTTTTGCAGCCTAACTGCGCTAAGGGGTCCAAAGTCCAATGAGCACCTTTAGGCTTTACAGGGGTGCTTACAATTAGGCACCCCCCAAAATGCCAGGACAGTAAACACACCCCACAAATTACCCCATTTTGGAAAGTAGACACTTCAAGGTATTCAGAGAGGAGCATAGTGAGTCAGTGGCAGATTTCATTTTTTTTTGGTTGCAAGTTAGCAGAAATGGAAACTTTTTTTTTTGTCACAAAGTGTCATTTTCCGCTAACTTGTGACAAAAAATAGAATCTTCTATGAACTCACCATGCCTCTCAGTGAATACTTTGGGATGACTTCTTTCCAAAATGGGGTCATTTGGGGGGTATTTATACTATCCTGGAATTCTAGCCCCTCATGAAACATGACAGGTGGTCAGAAAAGTCATAGATGCTTCAAAATGGGAAAAATCACTTTTTGCACCATAGTTTGTAAACGCTATAACTTTTACCCAAACCAATCAATATAGGCTGAATGGGTTTTTTTTATGAAAAACATGTTTGTCCACATTTTTCGTGCTGCATGTATACAGAAATTTTATTTGAAAAATAAACACAGAACAAATACAGAAATTTTA
The DNA here is from genome assembly GCF_040937935.1 of Hyperolius riggenbachi. Lineage (NCBI taxonomy): Eukaryota > Metazoa > Chordata > Amphibia > Anura > Hyperoliidae > Hyperolius > Hyperolius riggenbachi. The sequence continues at coordinate 410,629,180 of NC_090647.1, read as the reverse complement.
TTTGAAAAATGTCAGCACAGAAAGTTAAAAAAATCATTTTTTTGACAAAATTCATGTCTTTTTTGATGAATGTAATAAAAAGTAAAAATCGCAGCAGCAATCAAATAGCACCAAAAGAAAGCTTTATTAGTGACAAGAAAAGGAGCCAAAATTCATTTAGGTGATAGGTTGTATGAGCAAGCAATAAACCGTGAAAGCTGCAGTGGTCTGAATGGAAAAAAAGGGTCTGGTCCTTAAAGAGACACTGAAGCGAGACTAAATCTCGCTTCAGCTCTCATATATAGCAGGGGCACGTGTGCCCCTGCTAAAACGCCGCTATCCCGCGGCTAAACGGGGGTCCCTTCACACCCAACCCACCCCCCGCAAAAGTTGGTCGGAAAATGGTCGCTGGTAATATTCTTCCTGGAGGCAGGGCTAACGGCTGCAGCCCTGCCTCCAGTCACGTCTATCAGACGCGCATCGCCGCCTCTCCCCCGCCCCTCTCAGTGAAGGAAGACTGAGAGGGGCGGGGGAGAGGCGGAGATACGCGCTGACAGACGCGCGTGGGGCAGGGCTGCGGCGGTTAGCCCTGCCCCAACCAGGAAGCGCTCCCCCGCATTACGGAGGGGGTTGGGGGGACAGGGACCCCCGTTAAGCCGCGGGATAGCGGCGTTTTAGCAGGGGCACACGTGCCCCTGCTATATATGAGGTCTGAAGCGAGATCTATTCTCGCTTCAGACTCTCTTTAAGGGGGGTAAAGCCCACGGTCCTCAAGTGGTTAACATTGTGCTGCACGGCCATACAACTTAGCACACAAATGAATCTGCCCTCCTTTTCTTGCCACCAACAGAGCTTTCTGTTGGTAGCATCTGATTGCTGCTGCCATGTGTTTTTCTTTTAATTAATTTAATTGTAATTATTTTTTAATAAAAATCGCTATTTTTGTTTAAATTTATGTCTCCCCTCAAGACCCAAACAGCAAGATCGCCTCTCATAGGCATCAGCGGGATCGCTTTGTCAGCCTCTCCAGGGGACAGCTCAGTGACAGAGCTGTCCCCTTACAGCGCTGCACTACATCGCAATGCTGTATAAGCAGTTTCAGCCTTTTTTTTCCCTTTTTTCAGCCTGCCGGCCACGATCACAGTGGCAGGTGTAACTCAGCAGGGATGCACGTGCATCCGTGCGTCCGATCCCCGCTAATTTCTGCCCCCAGAACTTGACGCCTATCGGCATTAGGCGGTCCTGGGGAGCCACCTGCCCGACGCCTACTGGTGTTTTTTTTTTTTTAACAAGAAAAATAGCAGCATTCCTTTCATTTTGAAAAATAACTCAGAGATTTTTATATAGATAATAATTTAATAGCAATTGTACTTCCCCAAACAATGCTTTTCAATTGTTTAACTACTCTAAGACCATTCCACGCCAACGGGCGTGGCCACGGCGGCAGCCCCAGGACCGCCTAACGCCAATTGGCATCAGGTCCTGGAGCCGGCTACTGAAGGAGATTGCGTGCACAGTGTGCGCGCATCTCCTTCTCGGGGGGGGGGCGTAGCTCTTCCCCCCCTTCAGTCTCCGAGCAGCTATTGCCACTCGGGAGAGTGTTAGACGGCGTGATCGCTGTCTATTTACATGTACAGTGCTGCGATCAGCAGCAGCGCTGTACTGGGGACAGCCGTGTGACACGGCTGTCCCCCTGGGGGACAAGAGAGTGATCGGCTCTCATAGGGTGAAGCCTATGAGAGCTGATCGCTATGATTGGCTGGCTGGGGGGAGGGAGGGCTTTAAATAAATAAATAAATAAAAAACTAGTAAAAAATAATAAAAAAAACCCCCACATAAATATTTATTTAAGAAAAATAAACACTGGGGGGCGATCAGACCCCACCAACAGAGAGCTCTGTTGGATGTGGATAAAAGGGGGGGGGGGGGATCACTCATGTGTTGTGTTGTGTGGCCCTGCAGCTTGGCCTTAAAGCTGCAGTGGCCAATTATGAAAATAACAGCCTGGTCTTTAGGGGGGTTTACCACTGTGGTCTTCAAGTGGTTAATGTTACTCTTTATTCTACAGTGTTTCAATGCTATAACTATAAAGGCTGTTGATTATTACAAATAATTTGTTTAAAAGCATTCTCTTTCCTAAGCACATTCTTATTTTAACTTTTTTGTGCATTTTAAAGTTGTATATTTTTTATGTTCACTGGAAAGCACTGTCAAAGCATGTCTCTTACGTGTTTTGAAACATTGTAGACATCTAATTCACAGTGAAAGAAAAATGATTTGAAAAATATCAATCGGTTTACTCTGAACATTCCTTGTACAAACAGACGGTGAAGAAAAAGGATGTCCTGCATCTGTGGCTACCATATGCCATCATTGAACACATGGGATCATGTACAAGCCTTTTCCACCCTATAGCTTTTTGCTTGTAGACATCTGTGCACTAGCATCCAACCACATCCTTTGTCTGTTTGGTATTTCCTTTGTGATTGATGATCTTCTGCTGGATTTTTGTTCTTTGATATTAAAACCAAATACAGTACTTTGCTTGCAAATTGATTTTTAATTTGTATCATTACTCGGAATAGAATGTTCTTCTCTTGCACACCATAACACAATTTAATTTTACCATTGAAGTGATTTTATCTTGAGAAAGTAATATCACTTAACTCACAGCAGCTAGAATGTGCCCTGTTTCCCTTTCTATACAGCCTTATTGGGGTGAGGTATGACTGGTGAACTATGTATTATTTTGTTTCTTAAATACATATTAGCAGTACATATTTGGATGTAAAATAACTTGTTTACTAAATCAGAAGTTAACTTCTTATACCCTAAATAGCCACAAAGACCTGTTATTCATGGTTTAGTTGAACAAGGGGACAAATCCATTACTATATAGGTCTATTGTATCCGGGACTGACCCCGTAAAGCAAGCACTAGCACAATTCAAAGACTATGTGCTTCAACCACTGGCCAAGTTTTTCCAGTGTACCTAAATCCTTCTCGGATAGAAATTTCATGAATTTGATGGCAGAATGGTTGATGTATTGTTGTGTGTTATGGACACTAGCCAATTGCATAACTTATTACCCAATGAGGCTGGAACTGAGGTGGTGAGATTCATTTTGAAAAGATTTGCATTTATGCTAGTAGCTTTAGAGTTTATACTTGCTTGACTTAAACGTATCTTTTCTAAACAACAACCTTTTCAAATTCGCGGATACTTGGTATGAACAATGTTGGGGAACGACAATGCGTAGTTCAGCCATGTATACGCTTTTGTGGATCTTTTTATGGGTTTCCTTGAGAAGCTGGTGGTATTAACCTTGCCAGAGTACCTCATCCAGGTTCTCATGTGGACAATGTACCTGTAAGCGCCGCCGGCGCATGTCAGATGCGGAATGCCGAGAACCGAGCTGCAGCTCTGACTTCCGGGTATCGGCAAGCCGATGACGTCACTGGAGCGCTGGAGGCTGCCGGCTCCCATTGGATAGGCGGCGGACACGTTCCCTGTATGCGTCCCGCCGAGGTACACAGTAACCACGTGTGTACCTTCGTGTCAAGTCAACTGACACGCTGAATTTTCATTGGTTTTGCTGTGAGCGCTCCCAGTTTGCCTGTGATAGCATTTGGCTTTGGCTTGTGCTGGGTATGCGCTCACTCATTGCTCGGATCTCTATTGCCGATCTTGCCTTGTATCCTGTCCTGCTCAAGCTTCTTCTAGATTGATCCCTGCTGCCGACTACTGCTTGCTCCTGACTTCGCCTATTGGATTACCTGTTACAGACCTCTGCTAAGTTACTGGACTTCCTTTGAACTCTGCCGGGACCGACATTGGCTTGAATTGACCGCGTTATCTGCACTCTGCCTACCCACTCCAGCCTGCAGTCACCTGGCCATTGTCTAGACTGCCTCAGCCCTCAAACCTCAGGTGATATACCTTGTAAATACTGTATCTTGCTATTGGTTTGTTAGTTGACTACTATCTGTCAGTCTGTATGCTACATCTACCTGCAGGGTATTGTAGAATTGTATTAGGTAGAAATTTGTGTGGGCTATAGGTCAGTCATATAGGCATACAGCCTGACAGGGTCGGGTTGGGACCCTGGGGGCCCACCAGAGAAATTTCAACCTGGGGCCCACACATCCGAAGATTGTGTTGAAAAAAAGGACATGGCCAAATGTACATGAACTTAGCAGCATTGTAATTCAGAAACACTGCTGCCCAGCAAAACTTTGCATAGAGTCCCCCTCCTTTACTATAAAGTAATGTCCTAGTTACCATACGTATGACATGAATTAGATTGTGAGTTCCTCTGAGGACAGTCAGTGACATGACTAAGTATTCTGTAAAGTGCAGTAGAAGATGACAGTGCTATATAAATACATCATATGGTGGGACATTAGACTATGACTATGGTAGGAATTAGATTGTGATCTCCTCTGAGGACAGTCAGAGACATGACTATGTACCCTGTAAAGTGCTGCAAAAGAGGCAATTGCTATATTAACCACTTGAGGACCTAGGGCTTTACCCCCCTTAAGGACCGGCCACTTTTTTTCCATTCAGACCACTGCAGCTTTCACGGTTTATTGCTCGCTCATACAACCTACCACCTAAATGAATTTTGGCTCCTTTTCTTGTCACTAATAAAGCTTTCTTTTGATGCTATTTGATTGCTGATGCGATTTTTACTTTTTATTATATTCATCAAAAAAGACATGAATTTTGGCAAAAAAATGATTTTTTTAATTTTCTGTGCTGACATTTTTCAAATAAAGTAAAATTTCTGTATACATGCAGCGCGAAAAATGTGGACAAACATGTTTTTGATTAAAAAAAAACCATTCAGCCTCTATTTATTGGTTTGGGTAAAAGTTATAGCGTTTACAAACTATGGTGCAAAAAGTGAATTTTCCCATTTTCCAGCATCTCTGCCTTTTCTGACCACCTGTCATGTTTCACGAGGGGCTAGAATTCGAGGATAGTATAAATACCCCCCAAATGACCCCATTTTGGAAAGAAGATATCCCAAAGTATTCACTGAGAGGCATAGTGAGTTCATAGAAGATATTATTTTTTGTCACAAGTAAGCGGAAAATGACACTTTGTGACAAAAAAAAAGTTTCCATTTCTTCTAACTTGCGACAAAAAAAATGAAACCTGCCACGGACTCACTATGCTCCTCTCTGAATACCTTGAAGTGTCTACTTTCCAAAATGGGATCATTTGTGGGGTGTGTTTACTGTCCTGACATTTTGGGGGTGCTAAATTGTAAGCACCCCTGTAAAGCCTAAAGGTGCTCATTGGACTTTGGGCCCCTTAGCGCAGTTAGGCTGCAAAAAAGTGCCACACATGTGGTATTGCCGTACTCAGGATAAGTAGTATAATGTGTTTTGGGGTGTATTTTTACACATACCCATGCTGGGTGGGAGAAATATCTCTGTAAATGACAATTGTTTGATTTTTTTTACACACAATTGTCCATTTACAGAGAGATTTCTCCCACCCAGCATGGGTATGTGTAAAAATACACCCCAAAACACATTATACTACTTCTCCTGAGTACGGCGATACCACATGTGTGGCACTTTTTTGCACCCTAACTGCGCTAAGGGGCCCAAAGTCCAATGAGTACCTTTAGGATTTCACAGGTCATTTTATGAAATTTCGTTTCAAGACTACTCCTCACGGTTTAGGGCCCCTAAAATGCCAGGACAGTATAGGAACCCCACAAATGACCCCATTTTAGAAAGAAGACACCCCAAGGTATTCCGTTAGTAGTACGGTGAGTTCATAGAAGATTTTATTTTTTGTCACAAGTTAGCGGAAAATGACACTTTGTGAAAAAAAACAATAAAAATCAATTTCCGCTAACTTGTAACAAAAAATAAAATCTTCTATGAACTCACCGTTAGGTGTATGGCGAGTTCATAGAAGATTTTATTTTTTATCACAAGTTAGTGAAAAATGACACTTTGTGAAAAAAAAACAAAAATCTAACTTTTGACAAAAAATAAAATCTTCTATGAACTCGTCATACACCTAACAGAATACATTGGGGTGTCTTTTTTCTAAAATGGGGTCAGTTTGTGGGGTTCCTATACCGCCCTGGCATTTTATGGGCCCAAAACCGTGAGTAGTCTGGAAACCAAATGTCTAAAAATGACTGTTCAGGGGTATAAGCATCTGCAAATTTTGATGACAGGTGGTCTATGAGGGGGCGAATTTTGTGGAACCGGTCATATGCAGGGTGGCCTTTTAGATGACAGGTTGTATTGGGCCTGATCTGATGGATAGGAGTGCTAGGGGGGTGACAGGAGGTGATTGATGGGTGTCTCAGGGGGTGGTTAGAGGGGAAAATAGATGCAATCAATGCACTGGGGAGGTGATCGGAAGGGGGTCTGAGGGGGATCTGAGGGTTTGGCCGAGTGATCAGGAGCCCACACGGGGCAAATTAGGGCCTGATCTGATGGGTAGGTGTGCTAGGGGGTGACAGGAGGTGATTGATGGGTGTCTCAAGGTGTGATTAGAGGGGGGAATAGATGCAAGCAATGCACTGGCGAGGTGATCAGGGCTGGGGCCTGAGGGCATTCTGAGGGTGTGGGTGGGTGATTGAGTGCCCTAGGGGCAGATAGGGGTCTAATCTGATAGGTAGCAGTGACAGGGGGTGATTGATGGGTAATTAGTGGGTGTTTAGGGTAGAGAACAGATATAAACACTGCACTTGGGAGGTGATCTGACGTCGGATCTGCGGGCGAACTATTGGTGTGGGTGGGTGATCAGATTGCCCGCAAGGGGCAGGTTAGGGGCTGATTGATGAGTGGCAGTGACAGGGGGTGATTGATGGCTGGCAGTGCCAGAGGGTGATTGATGGGTGGCAGTGACAGGGGGTGATTGATGGGTGATTGACAGGTGATTGACAGGTGATCAGTGGGTTATTACAGGGAAGAACAGATGTAACTAATGCATTGGCGAATTGATAAGGGGGGGTCTGAGGGCAATCTGAGACGTGTAGGCGGGTGATTGGGTGCCCGCAAGGGGCAGATTAGGGTCTGATCTGATGGGTAACAGTGACAGGTGGTGATAGGGGGTGATTGATGGGTAATTAGTGGGTGTTTAGGGTAGATAACAGATGTAAACACTGCACTTGGGAGGTGATCTGACGTCGGATCTGCGGGCGATCTATTGGTGTGGGTGGGTGATCAGATTGCCCGCAAGGAGCAGATTGATGGGTGGCAGTGCCAGGGGGTGATTGATGGGTGGCAGTGACAGGGGGTGATTGATGGGTGATTGACAGGTGATTGACAGGTGATCAGTGGTTTATTACAGGGAAGCACAGATGTAAATATTGCACTGGCGAATTGATAAGGGGGTCTGAGGGCAATCTGAGCGTGTAGGCGGGTGATTGGGTGCCCGCAAGGGGCAGATTAGGGTCTGATCTGATGGGTAACAGTGACAGGTGGCGATAGGGGGTGATTGATGGGTAATTAGTGGGTGTTTAGTGTAGATAACAGATGTAAACACTGCACTTGGGAGGTGATCTGACGTCGGATCTGCGGGCGATCTATTGGTGTGGGTGGGTGATCAGATTGCCCGCAAGGGGCAGATTGATGGGTGGCAGTGCCAGGGGGTGATTGATGGGTGGCAGTGACAGGGGGTGATTGATGGGTGATTGACAGGTGATTGACAGGTGATCAGTGGGTTATTACAGGGAAGCACAGATGTAAATATTGCACTGGCGAATTGATAAGGGGGTCTGATGGCAATCTGAGCGTGTAGGCGGGTGATTGGGTGCCCGCAAGGGGCAGATTAGGGTCTGATCTGATGGGTAACAGTGACAGGTGGTGATAGGGAGTGATTGATGGGTGATTGATTTGTAATTAGTGGGTGTTTAGGGTAGATAACAGATGTAAACACTGCACTTGGGAGGTGATCTGACGTCGGATCTGCGGGCAATCTATTGGTGTGGGTGGGTGATCAGATTGCCCGCAAGGGGCAGGTTAGGGGCTGATTGATGGGTGGCAGTGACAGGGGGTGATTGACGGGTGATTGACGAGTGATTGACAGGTGATTGACAGGTGATTGACAGGTGATCAGGGGGATAGATGCATACAGTACACAGGGGGGGGGGGTCTGGGGAGAATCTGAGGGGTGGGGGGGGGTGATCAGGAGGGGGCAGGGGGGGGGGATAAAAAAAAAATAGCGTTTACAGATAGTGACAGGGAGTGATTGATGGGTGATTAGGGGGGTGATTGTGTGCAAACAGGGGTCTGGGGGGTGGGCAGGGGGGGGGGGTCTGAGGGGTGCTGTGGGCGATCTGGGGCAGGGGGGGAGAAATCAGTGTGCTTGGGTGCGACATAGGGTGGCTGCAGCCTGCCCTGGTGGTCCCTCGGACATTGGGACCACCAGGGCAGGAGGCAGCCTGTATAATACACTTTGTAAACATTACAAAGTGTATTATACACTTTGTATGCGGCGATCGCGGGGTTAACATCCCGCCAGCGCTTCCGTATGGCCGGCGGGATGTTGCGGCGGGTGAGCTGTGACAGGCGCCGGCGGAGGATTGCGTCACGGATGACGCGATCGCTCCGCCCATGCCCCTACAAGGACCGCCGCCTTTGGGCATGAGCTGGTCCTTGCGGGGTCCACTTCCCGGCTGCCTCTGTGCGTTAGGCGGTCGGGAAGTGGTTAAAAAACAACAACAACAACATGGTGGTAATAATGATACCAATACAGGACCTTAGACTAGCTATACCTAGGAATTAAGAGATTGCAAGCAAATAACAAATTCAGCAACCACAAGGCCTACAAGTGACCAACACAGCAACAATTGGTCACTGGGGGGTGAATTAAGAGAGACAGAGGCTGGGAGAGAGGGTGGTTTGAGAAGCAGAGAGTGTGGGGGGGGGGGAGAGATAGACAGAGAGAGAGAGACGGAGGGTGAGAGAGAAGGACAGAGGCACAGAGAGACAGAGTGTGGGAGAGGTGGACAGAGAGAGAGAGAGAGAGAGAGAGAGAGAGAGAGAGAGAGAGAGAGAGAGAGTGAGAGAGATGGGCAGAGAGGCAGAGAGAGAGACACAGAGGGTGAGAGAGAGATAGACAGAGAGGAAGAGAGAGAGGAAGAGAGAGAGACAGAGGGTGTGAGAGAGAGATGACAGAGAGGAAGAGAGAGAGAGACAGAGGGTGAGAGAGAGATGGACAGAGAGGCAGAGAGAGAGAGGCAGAGAGAGAGAGATAGATAGAGAGAGAGAGAGAGGCAGAGGGTGAGAGAGGCAGAGGGTGAGAGAGACAGAGGGTGAGAGAGAGATGGACAAGAGGCAGAGAGAGAGATAAAGAGAGACAGAGAGGGTGAGAGAGCGATGGACAGAGAGGTAGAGAGAGAGAGACAGAGGGTGAGAGAGAGATGGACAGATTGTGAGTTCCTCTGGGGACAGTCAGTGACATGACTAAGTACTCTGTAAAGTGCAGCAGAAGATGACAGCGCTATATAAATACATCATATGGTGGGACATTAGACTATGACTGTGGTAGGGATTAGATTGTGATCTCCTCTGAGGACAGTCAGAGACATGCCTATGTACCCTGTAAAGTGCTGCAAAAGAGGTCAGTGCTATATTAAAAACAACAACAACAACATGGTGGTAATATTAATAATACCAATCTAGGACCTTAGACTAGCTATGCCTAGGAATTAAGAGATTGCAAGCAAATAAATGCAGCAACCACAAGGCCTACAAGTGACCAATACAGCAACAATGGGTCACTGGGAGGTTTAATAAGAGAGACAGAGGGTGGGAGAGAGGGTGGTTTGAGAAGCAGAGAGTGAGGGGGGGGGGGGGGTGAGAGATATAGAGAGAGATGGAGGGTGAAAGAGAAGGACAGAGGCAAAGAGAGACAGAGTGTGGGAGAGAGAGAGATGGACAGAGAGGAAGAGAGAGAGGAAGAGAGAGACAGAGGGTGAGTGAGAGATGGACAGAGGCAGAGAGAGAGAGAGAGAAGCGCGTTCTTCAAGCAGGGTTGAGGAGTCAGGCAGGGCTGCAGTCTGAGCCCAACGCTCTTTAACATGTTCATTAACCAACTGGCTGTAGCCCTGGAATCCTCCCCAGCACCAGGCCTCCTCCTGCATGACCACGAGGTGAAGTTCCTGCTGTATGCAGATGATCTCCTGCTGCTCTCCCCAACAGAAAGGGGCCTACAGGACAGCCTGGCAGTACTGGAGAGTTTCTGCACCACATGGGCACTGCCCATCAACCCAAAGACGACAAAAGTGATGGTGTTCCAGAGGAAAAATCTAAAAACGCCCACCTCCTCATTTATATTAAATGGCTGCCCACTGGTGACCACAAACAGTTACACCTGCCTGGGGCTGGAAATTAACCAAACAGGGAGCTTTAAACCAGCAGTAGAGGCCCTGAAGGAAAAAGCCTGCAGAACGTTTTATGCCATCAGAAGGCAACTTTACCACCTAAAACCACCGGTGAGAGTCTGGGTAAAGATATTCAACAGCATCATCACCCCTATCCTGCTGTATAGCAGTGAGGTATGGGGCCCGGTCACCTACCCTGACCAATCAAAATGGCACTCCAGCCCAACAGAAATCTTCCATCTAGAGTTCTGCAAGTATCTTCTCCAAGTCCATCACAGCACTTCGAACTCAGCTTGCCGGGCAGAGCTAGGCAGATTTCCACTATGGCTGACTATCCAGCAGAAGGCGCTCTCATACTGGGCGCATATACAGAGCAGCAGCCCCAGCACTTACCACCATAAAGCCTCACTGAGCCAGGGTGGAGAGGCCATACCACGCGCTTTGAAACAAAGCGTCAACAGCCAGCCCAGCCAAGACCACCAACACAGGCTGACAAAAGCCCAAATAAAAGGAACGATAGAAAGCTGCAAGGACCGATACTTAGAGGAATGGAGAAGGGACATAAAGAACTCCCAGAAACTCACTGTCTACCAATCACTACAGAGGGAGTACACAATGGCTCCATATCTGGAGAGGCTACACCACCACAAAGACAGACAGGCCTTAAGCCTGTACCGTCTGAGCACCCACAACCTGGAGATAGAAACAGTGCGACACAGAAAGACATGGAAGCCCTGGGAAGAGAGACTGTGCAGGCAATGTGACCAGGGGGTCCTGGAGGATGAGGCCCACTTCCTGCTACACTGCAGCACATATACACCATTGAGGACCGCCCACTTCCAGAGACTCTCCACCCACATCCCGGATTTCACCTCCATTCTATATCCTACTGGGGGAAGAGAAAAAACTGTGCAAATAGCTGCCCGATATATCACTGCCTGCCACCAACTGAGAGGAACATGATACCGATACCACATGGACTGTATAACCCCATACTCCCCTCCCCTATAGACCGTATACCTATACCCCCCTCCCCTATGGACTATAGATCTCATCCCCCCATACCATCCATTACATCCTCCACACTCATATGGACTGTATACCTGTATCCTTCCCCTTATTCCCACAATCCCCCCCCCCCCCCCCCCCCATGTTAATGTTTTGTTTTGCTTTGGCAATGCTAAATGTATTTTGTCCTGCCAATAAAGTTTTTTTTGGATTTGGAGAGAGAGAGAGAGAGAGAGAGAGAGAGGCAGAGGGTGAGAGAGGCAGAGGGTGAGAGAGGCAGAGGGTGAGAGAAAGATGACAAGAGGCAGAGAGAGAGGGAGACACACAGAGGGTGAAAGAGAGATGGACAGAGAGGCAGAGATAGAGAGACAGGGGGTGAGAAAGAGATGGACAGAGAGGCAGAGAGAGAGAGAGAGACAGATGGTAAGAGAGAGATGGACAGAAAGGGAGAGAGAGAGAGAAAGAGGGTAAGAAAGAGATGGACAGAGAGGCAGAGAGAGAGAGAGAGAGAGATGGACAGAGAGGAAGAGAGAGACAGAGGGTGAGAGAGAGAGAGACAGAGGGTGAGAGAGAGATGGACAGAGAGGCAGAGAGAGAGAGAGAAAGAGAGAGACAGAGGGTGAGAGAGAGATGTACAGAGGCAAAGAGAGAGAGATAGAGGGTGAGAGAGAGATGGACAGAGAGGCAGGGAGAGAGAGACAGAGGGTGAGAGAGAGATGGACAGAGAGACAGAGAGAGAGACAGAGGGTGAGAGAGAGAGAGATGGACAGAGAGGTAGGTAGAGAGAGAGAGAGAGACAGAGGGTGAGAGAGAGAGTGATGGACACAGAGGAATAGAGAGAGACAGAGTGAGAGAGATGGACAGAGAGGGAGAGAGAGAGAGAGACAGAGGGTGAGAGAGACAGAGGGTGAGAGAGAGATGGGCAAGAGGCAGAGAGAGAGAGACTGACGGTGAGAGAGAGTGGACAAGAGGGAGAGAGAGAGAGAGACATAGGATGAGAGAGAGATGGACAGAGAGGCAGAGATAGAGAGACAGTGGGTGAGAAAGAGATGGACAGAGAGGCAGAGAGAGAGAGACACACAGATGGTAAAAGAGAGATGGACAGAGAGGGGAGCGAGAGAGAGAGAGAGAGAGAAAGAGACAGAGGGTGAAAGAGAAATGGACAGAGAGGAAGAGAGAGAGACAGATGGTAAGAGAGAGATGGACAGAGAGACAGAGAGAGAGAGAGAGAGAGAGAGAGAGAGAGAGATGGGACAGAGAGGCAGATAGAGAGAGGGAGAGAGAGATGGGGAAGAGAGAGAGAGAGAGAGAGAGATGGACAGAGAGGCAGAGAGAGAGAGATAGAGAGACAGAGGGTGAGAGAGAGATGGACAGAGAGGCAGAGAGAGAGAGCCAGAGGGCGAGAGAGAGATGGACAGAGAGGCAGAGAGAGAGAGAAGGAGAGAGAGAGAGAGAAGGAGAGAGAGAGAGAGAGAGAGAGAGAGAGAGAGACAGAGGGTGAGAGAGAGAGAAATGTAGCCCTGCTACAAATAGCACAGTTTTTTTTATTTTAAAAAGATTTTATTTCTACCCCTGGCCAGCATTAACTATGAGAAGTAGTGCTGGCACAGGCTGTTTTTACACAGAGCAAGCAGCCAGCACTCAAGATGTCTGTTCTGCTCTCAGACAGGGGGCGGGTGCCAGTTACAGAGGTTGGGAATGCCCTTCCAGCTGAAGAGGCAAGCCCTCTCTGATTCTGATTTTACCTCAGACCTAGGGGGAACAGACAAACCCTTCTCAAGTTGTAAGGGAACTCACTCTTTGTGATAGTAATCGATTGGTCGGTTACAGATGGACAGAGAGGTAGGGAGAGAGGCAGAGAGAGAGAGAGAGAGAGAGAGGGAGGGTGAGAGAGAGATGGACAGAGAGACAGAGAGATGGACAGAAGGTGAGAGAGAGAGAGAGATGGACAGAGAGGTAGAGAGAGAGAGAGAGACAGAGGGTGAGAGAGAGAGAGATGGACACAGAGGAAGATAGAGAGACTGAGAGTGAGAGAGATGGGCAGAGAAGGAGAGAGAGAGTCAGAGGGTGAGAGAGACAGAGGGTGAGAGAGATGGACAAGAGGCAGAGAGAGAGAGAGAGACAGAGGTGAGAGAGATGGACAAGAGGCAGAGAGAGAGAGAGAGAGACTGACGGCGAGAGAGAGATGGACAAGAGGGAGAGAGAGAGAGAGAGAGAGAAAGAGAGAGAGAGACATAGGATGAGAGAGAGATGGACAAAGAGGCAGAGATAGAGAGACAGGGGGTGAGAAAGAGATGGACAGAGAGGAGAGAGAGAGAGACACAATGGTAAAAGAGAGATGATCAGAGAGGGAGTGAGAGAGAGATAAAGAGAGAGAAAGAGAGAGAGAGAGAGAGAGAGAGACAGAGACAGAGGGTGAGAGAGAAATGGACAGAGAGGAAGAAAGAGAGACAGATGGTAAGAGAGAGATGGACAGAGAGGCAGAGGGAGTACACAATGGCTCCATATCTGGAGAGGCTACACCACCACAAAGATAAACAGGCCTCGAGCCTGTACCGTCTGAGCGCCCACAACCTGGAGATAGAGACAGGACGACACAGACAGACATGGAAGCCCCGGAGGAGAGACTGTGCAGGCAATGTGACCAGGGGGTCCTGGAGGATGAGGCCCACTTCCTGCTACACTGCAGCAAATATACACCGTTGAGGACCGCCCATTTCCAAAGACTCTCCGCCCACATTGCAGATTTCACTTCCACAGATGAGGAGAGGAAACTCTATATCCTACTGGGGGAAGAGGAAAAAACTGTGGCAAATAGCTGCCCGATATGTCACGGCCTGCCACCAACTGAGAGGAACATGATACCACATGGACTGTATAACCCCATACTCCCCTCCCCTATGGACTGTATGCCTATACCCCCCTCCCCTATGGACTATATACCCCAGAGGCAGAGGCAGAGAGAGAGATAGAGAGACAGAGGGTGAGAGAGAGATGGACAGAGAGGCAGAGAGAGAGAGAGTAAGAGGGCGAGAGAGAGATGGACAGAGAGGCAGAGAGAGAGAAGGAGAGAGAGAGAGAGAGAGAGAGAGACAGAGGGTGTGAGAGAGAGAAATGTAGCCCTGCTACAAATAGCACAGTTTTTTTTATTTTAAAAAGATTTTAGTTCTACCTCTGGCCAGCATTAACTATGAGAAGTAGTGCTGGCACAGGCTGTTTTTACACAGAGCAAGCAGCCAGCACTCAAGATGGCTGTTCTGCTCTCAGACAGAGGGCGGGTGCCAGTTACAGAGGTTGGGAATGCCCCTCCAGCTGAAGAGGCAAGCCCTCTCTGATTTTACCTCAGACCTAGGGGGAACAGACAAACCCTTCTCAAGTTGTAAGGGAACTCACTCTTTGTGATCGTAATCGTTTGGTCGGTTACAGATGGACAGAGAGGTAGAGAGAGAGAGAGAGGGTGAGAGAGAGATGGACAGAGAGGAAGAGAGAGGTAAGAGTGAGAGAGGGACAGAGAGGGAGAGAGAGAGACAGAGAGTGAGAGAGAGATGGATAGAGAGACAGAGAGAGAGAGGCAGAGGGTGAGAGAGACAGAGGGTGAGAGAGAGATGGACAAGAGGCAGAGAGATAGAGAGACTGAGGGTGAGAGAGAGATGGACAAGAGGCAGATAGAGAGAGAGAGGGTGACCAGGGTGTCCTGGAGCCTGCCACCAACTGAGAGGAACATGATACCACATCGACTGTATAACCCCTTTACCTATGGACTGTATATCTCAGCCCCCATACCATCCCTTACATCCTCCACATGGACTGTATACCTATATCCTTCCCCTATTCCCACAATCCCCCCCCCCCCCCTCCAATGTTAATGTTTTATTATGCTTTGGCAATGCTAAATGTATTTGGCCCTGCCAATATAGCTTTTTGGATTTGGGTGGGAGAGAGAAGAACAGAGAGGCAGAGAGAGAGACAGAGGGTGAGAGAGAGAGAGAGATGGACAGAGAGGCAGAGAGAGAGAGAGAGAGACAGAGGGTGAGAGAGAGATTGACAGAGAGGCAGAGAGAGAGAGAGAGAGAGAGAGAGAGAGAGAGAGAGAGAAAGATGGACAGAGAGGCAGAGAGAGAGAGAGAGAGGGGGGGGGGGGAGAGATGGACAGAGAGGCAGAGAGAGAGAAAGAGAGAGAGAGAGGGTGAGAGAGAGATGGACAGAGAGACAGGCGGAGAGAGAGAGAGATGGACAGAGAGGACAGAGAGGCTGAGCGAGAGATGGACAGAGAGGCAGAGAGAGAGAGGATGCATCCTGAAGAGAGAGAGTAAGCAGCACTGAAGATGAGCTCCTGATTCTATACAACTTATACCTTGTAATGAGCAAATTGAAGGACATCACAAAAGCAAGGAACAGACATACAGACAGAATGAAAAAGTAATGAAAAACTAAAGACATGGACTAAACAATTTTAAACAAGGACATCCAGACAAAATAAAAGAAACAAGCTTATGGAGTAACAACAAGCAGACTGCTGAAGAGACCCCTGCCCTGCCCTCAGAGAAATAACAGAAATCCAGAGGAACAGAACACAAGCCCTCTCCAAGGTAAGGGCTTTCTGCCATACAGCTGCATAAACTGCATAAACTTGTCAATACATTATAATAGAAAGACAAAGATATAAAATAAGAAAAGTACTGTGATAATGCAAAGGCAAAGCAGCATAGACAAGACTGAAGCCTCAGAGACAGAAGGCAGAGCCAGCAGGAGGTCAGGAATCCTAAGGATAACATATCCACAAGGAACAAACAAAGATCAAAGGAAGCCAATTAAGAAGGCAATACTGAAAGCCAATACAGAAACTCTATGTGCAGATTATAACAAACTAGGGAGCATAACTAATTTAATATTATATACAGAACATATCCTCGCATGGCACAAGGCAATATGTGAACACTACAAAGATATTACAATTGTGGACATCAACCAGGATGGGGACACAGGCAGGCAAATCAGAACTCAGGATGAGGACTCCCCCCAGCAGACAGCATTAACCATCAGTGTTTATAACAGTGGAACCATCTTGATCCAAGGTGCTAAATGCAGACTGGAGGAATTTGAGAAGCTATTTCCCCATATCAGAGAGAAAGCAGAAAACTATAAAACCATAAATAACCCTGCTACACAAAAATGTGAGGCTCAAACTACAAAACAGGGAGAAAAACTGCCCCCCAGAGACTCTCAATCACACCCCTCCCTGGAGACCCTCAGAGATTGTTTGTCTAATCTAGAGATAGACTTCACCCTCTTCAGAGAACAATATCAAAGAAGCCAAGGTGTGAAAAATGCAAATGACCAACTGAGAGAAGAACTAGCCAGGCTGAAATCTGAGCACACTGAAGCTCTGTGTGAAATCAAAGCATCTCTTCAACAACTGCAGGAGGAGAATTCACAGCTTAAGGAGGAGATCCGGAAAATACAGATATTAAATCAGCCAAAAGAAGAGGTGACAACAAAATGTACAAAGGTTCCCACAAGTCGTGCGCTGATTGAGGACTGCACTGTACACCACACACAAGATACAGTAAACACCAAAGACCACCACAGCCAGCCAGACCCCTCCCCAAATGCTACCAACACATGCCCACCCAACACCTCAGAGCCCAGCCACTGCCAGCAAGACCCCTCCCCAAATGCTGCCAAGACTGCCCCACCCAACACTCCAGAGCTTAAGCCTAAACACCAAGCAAATGGCTCCTATAGACCTCGCAGTCCTGACATTGTGCTGATTATAGACTCTAATGGGACATACCTAGACATAAAGAGACTCTTTCCAGGGAAGAATGTCATTAAAATCACCTGCTCAACTATTGAACAAGTAGCAGGGGTCATTAATGAGCCTCATTTCACTGACCCAAAACATCTCATCCTGCACACCGGGACCAATGACATTAAACAAAACACCATAGACCAAGAAACCATCACAGACAAACTGTCACAAATTGCAAAAAGGGCACAGCTGAAATTCCCCAATACAAAGATTATCCTCTCTTCCCTGCTCCCAAGAAAAGATATCTCTCACCAGACAATCCAACAAATCAATGCAAAGCTGACCTCCAGTCTCAGATCCTCACCAGGCATACAACTGGCACAGCACCCTACAATCTCAGCTCACCACCTGTACAACAACAAGCACCTTAGCAAACAAGGAGTCAGCCTCCTTGCAAAGGAGTTTAAGGACATGGTACTTGATAGACCTCAGAGACCCCAAGATAGACCTAATCCAACACACAGATGGCAAACTCCAATAAAGCGTTACCAAAGAGAGACGCCACAAACACAACAAATGCGGAGGAAACCGCCTGACCCACAATGGCAACACGGAACAAGGGAGGACAGAAACACGGCGGAAATCAGGACTTTGTGTAGCACTTTATATAGTATACTGATGCGACACCCCGAAAATATTGAGTCCTATGACAATCCCTGCTCATTACAAGGTATACAGACCTAAAATGACATCACTCATTATCAGTAGCTGGAACATTCAAGGGCTGAATGCCTCAGCTTTTGGATGCAAAACAAATGATCCAGACTTTAAAAAGAGACTTGAAAACATTGATATTCAAATCCTCCTGGAGACATGGACCCGGGCAGAGGATGAATCTCTTGCACCCATGGGATACAGGGAATTCTCTGTATCTTCACAGAAAAACAAGAACGTTAAACAGGGTCGTCGTTCAGGAGGCATACTAATCTGGTACAAGGAGGAGCTTACAGAGCACATTAAAGCTATCAAACGAGGAGACAGCCACATCTGGATCAAAATAAACAGCTCCATCCTCACCTCTCAGTCTGACATGTACCTGTGTGCAGCATATATCCCCCCAACAGAGTCCCCTTACTACAAACCTGATATTTATGAGGTCCTACAAAGAGAAGCCAGCCACTTCCAGTCTCAGGGCAGAGTACTCATCTATGGAGACCTTAACGCCAGAACAGGCACAGAAAAGGACTATCTGACCTCTGAGGGAAACACATACATACTTGGAGGGGAGAGCTACTACCAGGAACCAATGCAGACAGCAAGAAACAGCTATGACAAGACAGTAAACAAAAGCGGGAAAGCCCTGTTGAACTTGTGTCGGAGCCTCGGCCTATACATAATGAATGGGCGAACCAGGGGTGACTCTCTTGGGAGATTCACTATGAACTCACACGTAGGCAGCAGTGTGGTAGATTATGCTGTCACAGACACAGATCCCATAAACATCAATGCCCTCATAGTCACCCCTGAAACACACCTGTCAGACCACAGCCAAATCCTGCTGTACCTGAAATCCACCGACAAACCAACCACACAGCAGCCTCATCAGACCGGTCTCTACAAGCTGCCACCACCCCTCAAATGGCCCAAACAGTCTGCCACCGAATACACCAACATGACCAAAACTGCCAAAATCCAAGAACTGCTGACAAACTTTTATAACAACCCATATGAACCAAACCAACAAGGTGTCAGCCATGCAGTGAAGGACTTCAGTAACATCCTACATACCATGGCAGTACAAGCAGGCCTCAAGCAGACCAACTTCAAGAGATCCACAAATAAACAGTCCCAAAAATGGTTTGACAGTGAATGCAAGGCTCTACGTAATTCGCTAAGGGCAGCCTCTAACCAAAAACACAGAGACCCCAACAACCGAGACCTAAGGGAAACCCATGACCACCTACAGAGACAATACAAAGACACCCTCAGGCAGAAAAAACAGAGCCACATCTCCCACAAACTCCAACAGCTGGAGGACTCCCTCCAAGACAACTCATTCTGGGAGACCTGGAACCATATCGGTGCAAAGCCTAAAAAAAGCCCTCTTCATATCCAAAATGGCCACATCTGGCTCCACTACTTCAGGAACCTCTACAAAGACATCCCAGAAAATGCCCAAACCCTGGAGCAGAAACAAATAGCCGCAAAACTGAAGGACATGGAGGAGACAATCAAGGACTTTCAAAACCCTCTGGATACACCAATCACGGTGCAGGAAATAAGAGAAAGAACAAAGCTGATAAAATGTAAGAAGGCTAGCGGTACCGATGGCATCCTGCCAGAGATGATCAAATACAGCCCCCCGGACATACATGAGGCACTCGCAAGACTATTCAACCTTATCCTGAGGGCGGGCTCCTTTCCTCAGGCCTGGAGTGAAGGCCTCATAACACCCATCTACAAGAATGGAGACAGATATGATCCAGCAAACTACAGAGGAATCTGTGTCAGCAGCACACTGGGGAAACTGTTTAACAGCATCATCAATAAGAGGATCCTCTCCTTCCTCACACAGCAGGACGTACTCAGCAAAAGCCAAGCCGGGTTCATGCCAAACCACCGCACAACCGACCACATCTACACACTGCACAGCCTCATCAAGACCCATGTCCACAACTCACGTGGCAAAATACACGCTTGCTTTGTTGATTTTAAGAAGGCGTTTGACTCAGTGTGGCACCCAGGCCTTTTCCTAAAACTCCTAGAGAGTGGAATAGGAGGAAAAACCTATGATGTCATCAAGAGTTCATATACTGGGAACCAATGCAGTGTGAAAGTAGATGGGAAGAGAAGTGCGTTCTTCAAGCAGGGTCGAGGAGTCAGGCAGGGCTGCAGTCTGAGCCCAACACTCTTTAACATATACATTAACCAACTGGCTGTAGCCCTGGAATCCTTCCCAGCTCCAGGCCTCCTCCTGCATGACCGTGAGGTGAAGTTCCTGCTGTATGCAGATGACCTTGTGCTGCTCTCCCCAACAGAGAAAGGACTACAGGACAGCCTGTCAGTATTGGAGACTTTCTGTACCACATGGGCACTGCCCATCAACCCAAAGAAGACAAAAGTGATGGTGTTCCAGAGGAAGAATGGAAATAAAACCCCTACCTCCTCATTTATATTAAATGGCTCCCCACTGGTGTCCACTAACAGCTACACCTACCTGGGGCTGGAGATCAACCAATCAGGAAGCTTTAAACCAGCAGTACAGGCCCTGAAAGACAAAGCCCGCAGAACATTTTATGCCATCAGAAGACAGCTTTACCACCTAAAACCACCAGTGAGAGTGTGGGCAAAGATATTCGACAGCATCATCACCCCAATCCTGCTCTATAGCAGTGAGGTATGGGGCCCGGTCACCTACCCTGACCAATCAAAATGGGACTCCAGCCCAACAGAAATCTTCCATCTAGAGTTCTGCAAGTATCTCCTCCAAGTCCATCGAAGCACTTCAAACTCAGCTTGCCGGGCAGAGCTAGGCAGGTTCCCACTATGGCTTACTATCCAGCAGAGGGCACTCTCATACTGGGCGCATATACAGAGCAGCAACCCCAGCACTTACCACCATAAAGCCTCACTGAGCCAGGGGGGCGAGGCCATACCACGCGCTCTCAAGCAAAGCACCAGCAGCCAGCCCAGCCAAGGCCACCAACACAGGCTGACAAAAGCCCAAATAAAACAGACTATAGAAAGCTGCAAGGAACGATACATAGAGGAATGGAGAAGTGACATAAAGAATTCCAAGAAACTCGCTGTCTATCAATCACTACAGAGGGAGTACACAATGGCTCCATATCTGGGGAGGCTACATCACCACAAAGACAGACAGGTCTTGAGTTTGTACCGTCTGAGTGCCCACAGCCTGGAGATAGAGACAGGGCGGCACAGACAGACATGGAAGCCCCGGGAGGAGAGACTGTGCAGACAATGCGACCAGGAGGTCTTGGAGGATGAGGCCCACTTCCTGCTACACTGCAGCAAATACGCACCTGTGAGGACCGCCCACTTCCAGAGACTCTCCGCCCACATCCAGGATTTTACCTCCACAGATGAGGAGCGGAAACTCTACATCCTACTGGGGGAGGAGGAAACAACCGTGCAAATAGCTGCCCGATATGTCACAGCCTGCCACCAACTGAGAGGAACATGATACCACATGGACTGTATTCCCCCCCAATACCCCCCTATGGACTGTATATCCCAGTCCCCCATGCTGCCCCTTACATCATCCACACACCTATGGACTATATACCCCAACTCCCTATATCCTTCCCTATTCCCACAACCCCCCCCCCCCCCCCCCCATGTTAATGTTTTGTCTTGTTTTGCTTTGGCAATGCTAAATGTATTTGGTCCTGCCAATAAAGCTTTTTTGGATTTGGATTTGGATTTGGAGAGACAGAGGGTGAGAGAGATTGATAGAGAGGCAGAGAGAGAGAGAGAGAGACAGAGAGACAGATGGTGAGGGAGAGATGGACAGAGAAGCAGAGAGAGAGAGAGAGAGAGAGAGAGATAGACAGAGGGTGAGAGAGAGATGGACAGAGAGGCTGAGCGAGAGATGGACAGAGAGGCAGAGAGGTAGAAAGAGACAGAGGGTGAGAGAGAGATGGAATAGAGAGGCAGAGGGAGAGAGAGATAGAGTCAGAGGGTGAGAGAGAGACAGAGGTTGAGAGAGAGATGGATAGAGAGGCAGAGAGAGAGAGAGAGAGAGAGAGAGAGAGAGAGAGAGAGTGAGAGAGAGACAGAGGGTGAGAGAGAGATGGACAGAAAGACATAGAGAGACATAGGGTGAGAGAAAGATGGTCAGAGAGACGGAGAGAGACAGCGGGTGAGAGAGAGATGGTCAGAGAGACGGAGAGAGACAGCGGGTGAAAGAGAGAGAGAGAGATGGTCAAAGAGATGGAGAGAGACAGCGGGTGAAAGAGAGAGATGGTCAGAGAGACGGAGAGAGACAGCAGGTGAGAGAGAGATGGTCAGAGACACGGAGAGAGACAGCGGGTGAGAGAGATGGACAGAGAGAGAGACGGAGAGAGACAGTGTGAGAGAGACATTGACAGAGAGAGAGAGAGAGAGAGAGAGAGAGAGAGAGAGAGATGGAGAGAGACAGGGTGAGAGAGAGATGGACAGGGAGAGAGTTAATGTTTTAACGTGTTAATGTTTTGTTTTGCTTTGGCAATGCAAAATGTATTTGGTCCTGTCAATAAAGCTTTTTTGGATTTGGATGGACAGAGAGAGAAATGGACAGAGAGACAGAGAGAGAGAGAGTAGGAAATAGAGAAATGAACAGAGGCAGAGAGAGATGGATAGAGAGAGAGAGAGAGACAGAGGAGCAGACAGAGATGAACAGAGAGATGGGGAGTGAGAGAGAGAGAGGAGCAGAGAAAAACATAGGTGAGAAAGAGATGGACGGGGGAGGGGCAGCAGACAGTCAGTGGATGGGTGGACAGCAAGAGACGGACTGATAGATAGTTAGAGTTGGTCAGTAGGTGGGAAGCACAGAAAAAGACAGGGTGAGAAGGAGAGGGACAAAGGGATAGAGAGAGAGGCAGGACAGAGTGAGCAGACAGAGAGACAGAAGGTAGGGAGATAGAGAGTGTTATAGAAAAGAGAGATTGAGTATGGGCAAAAAGAAGATGACAGAGCAGTGTACATTATCTCCTCTCCTTCTGTCATGTGACTGAACTGGCTCTCTGTACACTCTGCTGGGCTGGCTTTGGCAGCCCCATTCTCTGGGTGTCTGTGAGCAGTGCTGCTCATCAGGATTCCGAATATCCAGGAGACCCGGATATCTGAACTTTTTTACGCTATCCGATTCGGATTCCAGATTTTTTAAAAAAATCCGGCTAGCTATCTGCGGATATTTGCGCATATATAACGCGGATATCCACGAATATTGCGGGTATCCGGATCCAAAATACTGTAACTAAGGAGATGACGTCGTGGAGCCAATCAGAGGGCTTCCAGCAGAAGCCCTAGCAACCAATCACAGAGGGGAACCCTGGCCAGCCCCACCTGACCTCATTGAGCCAATCAGAGGGCTCCCAGCCTAAATCCTGGCACCCAATCACAGAAAGGAACACTGGCCAGCCCCCCCTGTATATAAGGAGGGCTGCCATGATGAGACATATCGTTTTAGCTTGCTGAATGCTCACTGAGAGACATGCTCCATTGCTGGTGGCCTAACAACTGAGGGCTGTACACAGTTATAAACATAAAGCTGTTCAGTGATTAACCCCTTCACTACTATTACTACACTATTGTTAAATCGTTAATTTGCTTGATTGATGTCATAGTGTGACAGTCAGAGTGTGTGCTCCAGTGCTGCTGGGCCTAGTAGCAAGGGCTGTACACAGTGATAAGCTGTTCAGTGATTAACTCCTTCACTACGATCACTAAACTATTGTTAAATCGTTAATTAGCTTGTGTAATGCTGGAGGGTCATACTGAGTGAGGTAACCAATAGCAACCGCAGCAATGGCTACCTCACAAGGACAGGACTAGGCTAGCTAAGCACGGGTGATCAAGCTAAGCGCAACCTACGGAAACATGCTAAAAACTGATTAGCTGAACACAGGATATCAACAGTTCGAGTACGTATATATCAGAGGCACTGATATATCACCGTAACACGAATACAAGGAAAATAACAAACGCTGACTAGAATATGTATATATTGGCGATGAATCAATATATAACATAAGCAAGGACACTAGCTAGATCTGGACTGGAGCAATACAGCGAACTAACTAGGCAATACAAACAATACAAAATCTCTAAACTAGAAGGAGTACGTATATATGTCCCCATGGGAAATATATAATCGTAGCTCCACAAGATAACTGAACTAGAAGGAATATATTTCACAGTATCAAAAGGCAGAGGCGTATCTAGAGGGGTGCAGGCATGGCTTGTGCCATGGGCGCCAAAGCACCATGGGCGCCATGGCTGGCTCCTCCTCCCTTATGCTTCACCACCATACTGAGGGATGCCTCCCAGGCATTTGTACCTGCTCTTATACTGGAGGACATCTCTCATTACCTATACTGGGGGGGGGGGGGTGTCTACTTCTACTGGGGGACACCTGCCAAATCTATACTGGGGGGGGGAACCTCTCATTACCTATACCGAGGGACTACTTATATTAGGGGATACCTCTTACCACTTATGCTAAAGAAGGCTACTTATACTGGGGAGACATCTCTAACTACATATACTGGAAGGGCAACGTAATCATGCGTCTACTTATACTGGGTGAACTACCTCTGGCTACCTGTACTAGGGTGCAACCTCTGCTTACTTTTACCTGGGGGTTAACTCTAGCAACCTATACTGCGGTGACTTCTGTCATTGCAAGAAAATAAACTGTTATTATGGGACAAGGTGGTCTGATGGGTGGAAGAGAGCGCAATTTCAGTGTTTGCCATAGGCGCTATGTCACCCAGATACGCCCCTGTCAAAAGGACCCAGTAACAGCTTAGACAGAGCTGAAACTATGACGGGTGAGGTCTAAAAGGGGAGGCAGACTTTTATGCTGACATCAGCCAATGGATGCAAGCATGCAAATCTCCACACAGCTGAATGGTAATCATTCAATCCTGAGCTGGCTTGGTTACCATTTGCTAGCTGAAAGACTATGGGCTCTATTCATAAATCATTTGCGTAAAAAAAAAATCTTGGAGGGAAAACACTGCATCGGTATTCTAGACTTTTGTGTGCCAATTCATAAAAATAGTATAAAGAAACTGCTGCGCTCTCCAGACCTGAAACAAAATCAGACTCCACATAGGGTAATAACGTTCAAAATATGCAGATAATTCCACTTCAAGTGACACTGTTCTAATTTCAGCAGAAGCCGGTGCATGAATAGAACCTCCGTGCTAGTAACCTCACTCAGTGCCAATCCCAAAGATCAGGACCTGATGAAGGCACAGGAAGCGCTGAAACCGGTAGTGACGCCCCCTCCTTCCCCTCCTGACGGCGCCACAGCCAGCAGAATTTGGAACAACAACGTCACATCCCGGGTCCTGGCCAGACTGCGGCAGAGGGCTACGATCGGGGGTAGGCCACTACACGCTGATTTTAAAGAAACCTAAATATAACTTTATCGGATTAAAAGAAGATTCATATGACCAGATCTATGGTATTGATTGACAGCTAATCTAAGCGTTGTATCCACCTGCAAGCAGAGGTGGGCAGCATCTGGTGAGCCTTTTGGCATATATTTCTTTGGGATTGGCACGGAGTGAGCACTGAGTGAGATTACTAGCACGGAGGTTCTATTCATGCACCGGCTTCTGCTGAAATTAGAACAGTGTCACTTGAAGTGGAATTATCTGCATATTTTGAAGGTTATTACCCTATGTGGAGTCTGATTTTGTTTCAGGTCTGGAGAGCGCAGCAGTTTCTTTATACTATAACATCCTAATCTGGACTTCCTGCAGCGATCCCAGGGACTGGTGAACAATTAACTTTTTTCTGGAACTGTGGCGCAGTGTTTTAAATTAATTCATAAAAATGTTTACACTTGCGATGAAAGGTCTGGGAATTCCCGCACTAAACTAGCGGTGTTGGCTGAGTTGATACATTTTCTCTGTGCATAGACAGAGTTACTATAAAGGAGGCAGCCCCAGCATCCCTTTAGATGTGCATTTTTTTTAAACTGCCTCTCCTTGCTCTGAATCTGTCTATTAGTCTTTCTTAACAATCTAATTGCCGCAGCTTAGAAGAACTTCCAGAAATGTTACACATGCAGGCTTTCTGATGCTCTGAATCTGTCTATTAGTCTTTCTTAACAATCTAATTGCCGCAGCTTAGAAGAACTTCCAGAAATGTTACACATGCAGGCTTTCTGATGTTCTAATTTCAGCAGAAGCCGGTGCATGAATAGAACCTCCGTGCTAGTAACCTCACTCAGTGCCAATCCCAAAGATCAGGACCTGATGAAGGCACAGGAAGCGCTGAAACCGGTAGTGACGCCCCCTCCTTCCCCTCCTGACGGCGCCACAGCCAGCAGAATTTGGAACAACAACGTCACATCCCGGGTCCTGGCCAGACTGCGGCAGAGGGCTACGATCGGGGGTAGGCCACTACACGCTGATTTTAAAGAAACCTAAATATAACTTTATCGGATTAAAAGAAGATTCATATGACCAGATCTATGGTATTGATTGACAGCTAATCTAAGCGTTGTATCCACCTGCAAGCAGAGGTGGGCAGCATCTGGTGAGCCTTTTGGCATATATTTCTTTGGGATTGGCACGGAGTGAGCACTGAGTGAGATTACTAGCACGGAGGTTCTATTCATGCACCGGCTTCTGCTGAAATTAGAACAGTGTCACTTGAAGTGGAATTATCTGCATATTTTGAAGGTTATTACCCTATGTGGAGTCTGATTTTGTTTCAGGTCTGGAGAGCGCAGCAGTTTCTTTATACTATAACATCCTAATCTGGACTTCCTGCAGCGATCCCAGGGACTGGTGAACAATTAACTTTTTTCTGGAACTGTGGCGCAGTGTTTTAAATTAATTCATAAAAATGTTTACACTTGCGATGAAAGGTCTGGGAATTCCCGCACTAAACTAGCGGTGTTGGCTGAGTTGATACATTTTCTCTGTGCATAGACAGAGTTACTATAAAGGAGGCAGCCCCAGCATCCCTTTAGATGTGCATTTTTTTTAAACTGCCTCTCCTTGCTCTGAATCTGTCTATTAGTCTTTCTTAACAATCTAATTTCCGCAGCTTAGAAGAACTTCCAGAAATGTTACACATGCAGGCTTTCTGATGTGAAATTTATCTGAAAACAGGTACCCAAGGGGTTAAAAAACCCAGCCTTGGTATTCCTGGATGCCTTGTTTGCTCTGCTCTTTCTGCTGCTGTCTGGGAAGTCTGTCTCCATTAGCTTGGCTGTCATCCGCATGCTTATCGCGTTATCTAAACAGCCGGTATTCTCCGTTCCCATTCCCCCTGCTCTAATTTTTATGAATTGACATTAGTGACATGTGTTGTGATAATCACCGCACAAGGCGGTAATTTCCCGCACTGCTCAGGAATTGTAGCTTTTCATGCGGAAAAAGCTTTTCTGAATGGACACTTTGCTAAATGGTCGGTAAAGTCAGCTGTTTTGAGCATTGCCGCATGCGGGAATGCTTTATGAATAGAGGCCTATCTGTACCAATGCATGCAGTCCTATGCAACAACATACATGCAGGAAATTTAGGGCTATCTGGCTGCAGCTCAGCTGTAGTAAGCCATTGGTGGAATGATGACAGCATTCTGAGCTGCCCAGAACTGCAGAGCAATTGCAAATGACAATGTGACTCATTGCGAATGCACAACCAATTGCAGGCTGACAAGCCAGAACTGTCCATTTGCAGCTCCACCGCAATGGACAGAACTCACCACAGGAAGAATCCTTACAGCTTGATTGATGTCATTGTATGACAGTCAGAGTGTGTGCTGTGCTCCAGTGCTGCTGGCCTAGCAGTGATAAACCGAAAGCTGTTCAGTGATTAACCCCTTCACTTTCACTACACTATTGTTAAATCATTAATTAGTTTGATGTCATTTGTGTGACAGTCAAAGTGTGTGCTGCAGGCAGCTACTATGTGTCTGTGTGTGTGCTGTGCACAGACCAGGCCAGCTGCTGCCTGCTGGCCAGCTATTAGCCTTAGGTATAGGTTAGGCATTAGGGGATAGGATTACTGTGTCATTGTGTAGTTAGTACTGCAGTCAGTGCTAGTAGTTGTTAGAGTTGTAGTACTACTGCGTTAGCTTTCTACAGAACTGCTGTGCTGTGAGCAGTGCCAGTGTGAAAGTTAGTGTGCACTAGTGTCTTCTCCTCTGCTGTCTGACTGTCACTCGGCACTCGCCAAGTGTCACGTGTGGTACTCGCCACGTGTCATGTGGTACTCACCGTGCCACACGACACTGGCAAGTGCCACACATGGCAAGTGCCACACGTGACACGTGGCAAGTGGCAAGTGCCACACGTGACACGTGGCAAGTGCCACGTGGCAAGCGACTGAGGAGGAGTGGAAGGAGAAAAAAGGGGGGAGGGTGGCAAAGCATTTACTCCAGGCTGCTCTTTGAGCTTTAGGCTTTTTGCAGTCTGCAGGACTCTGCTGCGGGTGCTAAAGGTAGCGAGCAGCAATCTTAATGGGCCCTTAACGTAATTGAACCTGAAGCACCCCCTGCATCTGCCGTATGTCCGCCCCTACCTCCCTCGTCGTAGCTGTCGCCTCTTCTTGCTTCCCTCCCTGGCCTCAGCTCCATAGACAGCAGCTTTCTGTAATCATCACGCTGGGCTTTGCCACCCCAGCTCAGCACCACAAGGGGGGGGGGACAGAGCTACCCTGACACAGCCAGCGGCGATTTGTGCACAACAGACGTGGAGATGGGGCCCACGGAGATGTGGAGGCGGGGCCCCCGGGCAAATTACCAGTACCCCGGTGGGTCAGTACGACCCTGCAGCCTGACCTATAGTCTTTGACCAGACAAGTCTGACAGTACCTTGATGACATATGGAAGAGTTGTGAATCTCAGTTTATGGAATCTACAGATTTTTTAACGTGTTTGAAGGTACTGTATTACCCAGACATCTCAAAAAGTCTATATTTATTTTCCTTGATGTACTCATTAGTATTGAATGTAGTAGTTTATGAATAACATTTTTTTTGCACAATCTGGTAGAAACAACCTGTTATACTTTAGTAGGTCTTCTGGGGGGTCTTCTCATCTCTCAATGCATCCAGGCCTGTGTGACTAGTAATAGTGAATATTAATGCAGCCACCAATCAAATGTATTTAAAGATGGGTTTCTAGAGAGAGGGTGAATGTTTGAGAAGAACTAGATTGAGAGCCAGCCCACCAGTGTCATCTCAGCAGATGTCTTCAAGATGTGTTGGCAAAAATATAAGGAGTAAATCAAAATAGCGTCCAAGACGTTGCTACAAATGTGCAAAAACTACAAGTGTAACTCACTTGTCCAGGAGGCACATTTCTCCCATGCGAGAAGTGATAAGAGATAGGAGATCAGAGAATATTACAATTGTAATACTGACCTGTGGCTACATGCGTACTTTGATATGTGGGAAAAAGATGGGCCCCCTTAAGATACATTTTCAACACCACAATATTAGATTGGTGCTAGCAGTAAATGAAAAAATGCACACCATTGGCTATACCTAAATTGTTATGGCACATTTTGTTGAATGATACCACCAAATACATGAACTCAAGGACGTGGTTATTAATCAGGATCCAAAATTAAAAAGAGGTAATAGAAACAAGAGGCGTCTTTTGATATGGTTATTCCCATAGGACTAAGCCAGAAAAAAAAAACTGCTGGAATGGTGTATTCATGAAAAGTTATAAGACCATGGTCTACTTTATGTACACAGTGTCTGGTACTTTCGTATCACAAAGATTTATTATACTTTTATTTTGTTTTACTTAGTTCAATTGGTTATTTCTATATTTTATTATTGTATTACTTTCCCCCCTGTCAGCATGCACTTTGCCCCATGGGACTGATGCCCACTGCAGTTTACCAAACATTTGCATTGTTGCTCCCCTTTAAAGGGAAGGTTCAAGCAAAAAAAAAAAAATGAGATTCACTTACCTGGGGCTTCTACCAGCCCCATGTAGCCATCCTGTGCCCTCGTAGTCACTCACTGCTGCTCCAGTTCCCCGCTGGCAGCTTTCTGACCTCGGAGGTCAGGGCCACATTGCATACATTTTTACGCATTCCAGCTAGTGCAGGAACAAAAATTTACGCGTTTCACCACTAACGCGTAAAAATGTATGTGTTAATGTTCCTGCACTAGCGGGAATGTGTAAAAATGTACGCAATTTGGCCCTGACCTCCGAGGTCAGAAAGCTGCCAGCGGGGGACTGGAGCAGCAGTGAGTGACTACGAGGGCACAGGATGGCTGCATGGGGCTGGTAGAAGCCCCAGGTAAGTGAATCTCATTTTTTTTTTTGCTTGGACCTTCCCTTTAAGAGAGTAGGAAGGTGTTGCATCTTACAGATGATGACAGCAGGGTTTATCAGCTGTATAGCTTGTACATTGAAGGGATACTTAAATAAAAAAAAAAAATGATGTTTACTCACCTGGGGCATCCCTCAGCACCCTGAAGCTGTATGGTGCCCTCGCAGCCTCGCTCCGATCCTCCTGTCTCCACCGGCGGCTACTTCCGGGTTCGGCGACAGCCGCCGACAGGCTGGGAACGCGACTGATTCTCCGCGTTCCCAGCTGCTATATCACCCTCTATGCTGCTATAGCGTATAACATATACGCTATAGCAGCATAGAGGGTGATATAGCGGTTGGGAGAATCAGTCGCGTTCCCAGCCTGTCGGCGGCTGTCGCCGAACCCGGAAGTAGCCGCCGGCGGGGACAGGAGGATCGGAGCGAAGCTGCGAGGGCACCATACAGCTTCAGGGGGCTGAGGGATGCCCCAGGTGAGTAAACATCATTTTTTTTTTGACTTAAGTATCCCTCTAATGCCACTATGGTTGTTCTGTGACTTCTTGAATGTCTTTTCTGTGCATATTCTCTCCTTTTATTATTTATGTAATTATTATTACAGATCTAGAGTATAGTGTCTTATGCTGCTGCACACATGGACTTGGGGCACCTACTGTATATTATATATTTTTATATGCACTTCCAGTCCGTATGTGCAGCTGCATAAGACACTGTACTGCAGACCAGGAAAAGCTGCCAGATCTCGCAAAATACATTGTCTTTTCCTGTGTACAATAACATTATTATCTTTACTCACATTTACCCATGCATACTACATTGGGATGCCTCCTACCATTTTGTTTTTCCCCTCCCTCAGGGGTTTCCTCTGTGACAATTATCCAGTGATCCTTTTTCTGGAGTGTGACTCAACCTATCCTGAAAAAAAGGATACCCAATCTGCATGTAATAAACTCGCGGGTCTGGTCCCTCTTAGAGCCAGCTTGGGAGACAGACTTCAGCTGCGAGTCAGCGCAGTGTCTGCAGGAGCCGTGCACAGTGCTAGCCTGCATGGCTAGGACTTCCTATAGATAAAGGCGTGCAGCTTGCCCCTCATTTTATTCTGTCAGACGCGAAAACTACAGACTGGTGGGAAATGGGTGCGGCATGCTTAGCTGCAGTATCACAGAGGAATAGCTAATGAATAAAGATACAGTCTGGCACCATCCAATAATTGCTCTTTTACTTTATTAGATGAATACTGACATTATTCACAACGTTTCGGAGGACAAACCTCCTTTGTCAAGTGTCGTCAGCATCTACAAATATACACTGGGTTTCACAACTTATATAGTTCATGATTCAAACATTGGCCAATCAGCTTGCAACAGTCGCATTGTAGCGACCAATCCCCTTCCGTCCGCCATGCGGACCTTATGGGGAACTTCTAATTCATATGCACAAAACTGCTGCTCATAGAGCAGTAGGAGCGGCTACCTGTACTACGCAGAGGGGCAGGCGACTACCCAGCCGCCCGTGTGGATGCCGACCTATACGGAAGCAGACTCCTGATGACATAGCGTCAGGCCACGCCCATGAACTGACCGGACCTGACGGGAGACTGCATTCCGCAAGGCGGAAAATGTCCGCCTATGGACGGCATCAAATGACGCATGGCTGAGCGGACCAATCATGCTCCGCCCCCCAGCAGCACTAGGCAACCAGATAGACGCCCGCCACTCATGCGGACAGTGCCGCTACATCAGATACAGCAACATGCTGCAGAGACATACCGTGGACCTAAAAAATAAATAAACATAAATAAACATAATTATCAACCAGACATCATATGTAGCAACTGTATAAAGAAGAAAGAAAAAAGAAGAAAAATTAAATAAATGGCATCATATCATATTCCCTATTCATGCCCCTAGGTTCAAGTGTGTCTAACCTCCGAATCCAAATAGCCTCTCTATACAATAGTTTCCTGACTCTGTCTCCCCCACGTCTAAGTGGTGGTATTTGTTCTAGAATTTGAAACCGTAATTGACTAACAGAATGGTTAGCACTATAGAAATGAGAGGGGACAGCCAATTCTATGGCATGATTTCTAATTGTACTCTTATGTGCTGATAATCGAACTTTAATGGGCTGTGTAGTTTGCCCAATATAAAGTAAACCACAGGGACATTTTAATGCATATATAACATAGCGTGAATTACAATCAAATTGTCCATAAATCTTAAATCTTGTGCCTGAATGTGGGTGTGATACATAATCTCCTTTGATTACACTATGGCAATGGACACAATTCATACAAGGATATGTGCCATTGGGGCGAATCGACTGACTACTCACTACTTTATGTGTGCCCATATCTGCCCGTACCAACTTATCCCTTAGTGTAGGGGCACGTTTATAGGACATTAATGGAAAACTCTGAAATTCCTCAACATGAGGGAAAGCTGTACTTAAAATCTTCCAATTGCTGCATATGATGTCCGAAATAACACCACTGTATACATTAAATTGACTTACAAATGCTACCCTTTTATTAACTGATCTCCGGTGTGTACGATGACTTCCAGCGTTATCAACATGGTTTCTGGCTTTGCTCAACAATCGTTGGGGGTACTGTCTCTCAATGAATCTTTCCTGCATCTCATTCAATGACGTTCCCTCAACTGTTCATTCTCTACAATCCTAGCTACTCTTTGAAATTGGCTTGCTGGAATGGAACGTTTTGTGGCTATCGGGTGGAAGCTATTGAAACACAACAATGAATTGGTGTCCGTAGGTTTAATATATACCGGTAGGTCTGTGCCCAACCCACCTCCCGAGACACCTACCAATGTGTCGAGAAAGCTCACCTCCCGACTGTCACAATGTATCGTGAGATGAATAGCAGGACATTGTTTATGCAAATCATCTACAAACTGTTGTAGGCTCGAATGTGACCCCCTCCACACGCAAAAGACATCGTCAATAAATCGAAGCCAACAAAGGGCTTTTCTAGTAAACATTTCATTGGTATATACAAACGTCTCCTCATATGTATTCATAAATATATTTGCGTAGGAGGGGGCCACATTCGAGCCCATAGCTGTGCCCCGCAGCTGTAGAAAAAATTGGTCCTCAACTAGAAAATAATTGCATGTTAATAGAAGCTGTAATAAATCACATAAAAACTTAACCTGTTTCTTATCAAAATCAGAGGCACATGTAAGAACAGATTCAACAGCCTCTACACCCCCATCGTGTGGGATGGAGGTGTAGAGGCTTTCCACATCCAATGTAACTAACAGCGCTCCCTCCGGTATGTCAGGCAGTTTCTTAATAGTATCGATAAACATTGTCGTATCCCTCAGATAGGATTTACCTGACACTACATATGGACGCAAGACTACATCTAGATAACGAGCTATCGGTGAGAATACAGAGTCTATCCCGGCCACAATGGGTCGCCCCGGTGGCCGGGATAGACTCTTATGAATTTTTGGACAAATGTAAAATACAGGTGTGATGGGGTTCTGTTGTATAAGATATTCCATAAGTTTCTCATCTATGATCCCACTATCAACCGCATTTTTTAACAGCATCAATATTTTTTCCTGAAATGTTCTAATTGGATCTTGATCAAGCTTTGCATAAGTTGTTGTATCAGATAATAGACGATAGACTTCATTTCTATAATCCACCAAGTCCATCACAACTACTGCCCCCCCCCTTATCTGCCTGCTTGATAATAATATTTCTATTATTGCTCAGTTCTTGTAGAGCTCTCCTTTCTTCAGCTGTTAAATTATGTTTAACATGAATAGTACTGTCCATAGAAGCCGTTCTCAACAGAGCATTGATTTGATCATTAGTCTGTTTCATGAATTGATCTATCGCCTGGCATGAGGGTGGATTAAATCTGCTTTTTGTCCTTAATGAGGTACCATGTAAGGAAAGTTGATCCATGTCAGGTCTCCGTCCCTGACCAAACATGTGCATCTGAGAATTGCTGAAATAATATTTAAGGCGAATATTTCTATAAAATGTTTGCAGGTCAATGTCCAGTTCTACCTGTTGGGGCCATGCCGTGGGAGCGAATGACAGTCCCTTCTCCAATAGTGATTGCTGAGCTGTTGTAAGTATTGTGGATGAAATATTAACCACTATAGTCTCTGCTACATATTGCTGGACCTGATTTTCTGCTGTCGTGGCCTTTGCCTTAACCGATCCTTTATATTTATGCTTCCTGCCCCCTCTGCGCGTTCGTCTGCGCTTAACGGTAGATCCGATGATGACTGGGAATTTGAGGCCATAAAATCTGATGATTCTTCTGCAGGTGGATTACCTTGACCATCTGTAGGTTTAGGGCGTACTGGCCTTTTACGTTTTGTCATAGGTTTCTGCCACGAATAGACGTAGCCCATACTGTAATCAGAAGCATCGCGTTGGAATTTCTCCCGTTTGATGATCTGTAATTGTTTTTGTGAGTTTCCATCTTATTTGCCAGTTCAAGGGTATATTTGCCACAATCATCAGAGTTCATGTTGTCCATCAATTTACGTTTCAAATCAGTGATCTGAACATCAAGCTTAGGAATTTCCTCCATAATCCGGTCAATCGTTAAAGTCATGGAGTTGAATGAGGCCTTATTCCATATTTTAGTCCATGTTAGGCAAAAGTTTGTATCATTAGGGAACATCAAAGGACTAACGTTTGATCTGATACCACGAGGGATCCGTCCCACCTTAAGGTATTCCGTTAATGTGGTGGCATGGAGCTCCAGTGAAGTACGCATCTTGGATTGCTTCTCAAGTTGTTTCATAATTGATTTCTCATCCACAGTGCTCAAAAATGCCACCTCAGCTGTCACCTTGGGCACGATTCTGGCAGTATCCTCCGGTGTATAGGAGAAAATGTGCTCATCGATTGTAGCAGTGGCCATGTTGACTGGGTGCAAACCAGAGGCTGTCAAAATGGAAAATGTAGAAACAGCTTGCACTCCAGTAGAGATGTCGTTCGGATGTAGAGGAATAGCTAATGGTATGTCAGGATTTAGGTTCCATCATGCTCTGCTCCTATTTAAGCCTGCTCTGATCACTGTACCCTTGACAGTGATATCAAAAGCTGCCTTGTGCTTTTCCACTGGGTGTGATTAATGTTGTGGATTTTTGTGTATGACCTTGCTTTGTCTCTTGACCCAGTTATTGGATTGCTGCCTGGACCATCCTTTGGAACTGTTCTTGGCCTGATATTGCCTTATCCCTTGGTGCCATTTTATTCTGATCTACCGCGTATGACCCCTGGATTGTTATTGGATACGTTTTGAGATTCTTTTCCATGCTATTCTGATCACCTGTTGCTGAGCTGGACTGTCTTATTTTTCCATCTGTAGCTGTCTAGTGTTGTTCTGTTGATACCCCTGTCTCGCTTGCTTCAGTTCATATACCTTGTGCATACAAAGCCTGGGTGAAACTGGGTGTTGGGACAACGCACTTGTTTTCCCTTGGCTGTCTGGGGACACGGCATACAAGGCAAAGACTTTGGAGGACATTGGGGAAAAGGAGCTGAAATAACGCAGTGGATCCAGCAGGCCTCACACCATGTGGTTTTTTCCACCTGCCTGATACTGTAGTTGCCTAATACAGTAGAATCCCTTTATAGGAAACTCCAAGGGACAAGGAAAATAGTTTACTATATCAGAAGTTTACTATATTAGAATTGATCTTCCATTGTATATTTATACAGATGCATTTGCCTGGACCTGAGGAATGAGTTTACTATATCCAGAGGTTTACTATATCAGAGTTTACTATATCGATATTCTACTGTAGCAACCCAGGTAGTGTTGAGCCAAAATGTTCATAATTTCGCATTTCCTTAATTACGGATGCAAATGTTGCCGTTACGACACAAATTCGTAATTGCCATACAAACCGTAATTCTGAATTCTGTAAGCGAAATTTCAGTTTCATAATTTCTCGTTTTGATGCAAATTTTTTTTTAACATGAAATTTCGTAATTTCATGTTTTCTATAGAAACATAGTTATTTTAGTTATGAAAATGGACATAGTTTCATTTCTAATAGTAATTATGCACATTTAGGTAATGGCTAAACTCAGAAAAGTCACTCATTTATTGCAATTACTGATAATGCAAAGATCTCTGCACATGCTGTTGTTTTAGATATATCAGGAGGATCTATCTACAGCCACTTCTAATGCTGCATACACACTTGAGATAAAAGTCTTTGGAAAAGGCAAGGTCACAGACCAATGTTACCCCATTCCATGTAGTATGAGAGCCATACTCTAGTCTACACAGTCTATTCTATGGAGCTGCACTCCCCATCAGATAAAATCTTTGCAAGATGCTGCACACAAAGATGCCCGTACACATTCAAAAGATCATTATCTGCAAAAGATCTCTTCCTGCAAAAGATCCATTCCTGCAAAATGCATTCATAGTCTATGAGATCTGCAGATCATCATACACACCTTGTTTAACAGACATTCATCTGCATATCTGGCAATCATCTGCAGATCTGAAAATCCATCCTGGTGGATCTGATCTGCAGATGATCTGCAGATGATTGCCTGTTAAACAAGGTGTGTATGATGATCTGCAGATCTCATAGACTATGAATGCATTTTGCAGGAATGGATCTTTTGCAGGAAGAGATCTTTTGCAGATAATGATCTTTTGAGTGTGTACGGGCATCTTTGTGTGCAGCATCTTGCAAAGATTTTATCTGATGGGGAGTTCAGCTCCATAGAATAGACTGTGTAGGTATGGCTCTCATACTACATGGAATGGGGTAAAATTGGTCTGTGATCTTGCCTTTTCCAAAGACTTTTATCTCAAGTGTGTATGTAGCATAAGACAGGTGCTCTTATCCATGGTGCACTTAGCGGTCATGTTGCGACACTTGGTTTTGGGCCTTGCAATATCTGATAATGCAAAGGTCCCTGCACATGCTGTCACTTTAAATGCATCAGGAGGACTTCCGGTTCCGGCGCCTGTGATGGTGGACGCAGACTAGCAGAGCTCCGATAAGCCAGGCCGACCGCGGTCATAATATCCTACCAGATCGCTCGGATCTTTTATATCCGAGCTGCACACAGTCCCCGCAGCGCGGGGACAATCATATGGACTGCTACGTTACTCGCCAGACCCGCCAGACCAACTCTCGGGGAGATACGCAGGAACAGCAGCCACAAGGCAAGATGGCTGCCAGCGCGAGGAAGAGAGGAAATTGATCTGAGGCTGCTCACTCGCAGCAAGACTGGGAGGAAGACTCTGATGCCCCATCTGAGGAGGGTAAGTGCCCTACACCTTCCATTAACTATAAAATGATGGCCAAAGAAATGATGAAGCTGCTAGCCCCAGACCTGCAAGGCACCATGGAGGACGCTGTCTCCAGGTCCCTAGCAAGCGTGACTAAAGAACTCAGGGCCCAAAGCGCTAGAATAGGAGAAGCTGAACAACGAATTAGGCAGTGCGAACAGGACTGTGACTTTAATATATCCAAGATGGACTCTCTTATAAAAGACAACGCAGTCTTCCATGCCCGTATAGAAGACCTAGAGAACAGGTCGAGGCGCAACAATCTAAGGATTGTAGGCCTCCCTGAAGCATGCTGCCCTAGCGATATCCCTGAGTTCTGTGAAAAGACCCTGCCGCAGCTGCTAAACTTATCGGGAGACTTCAGAGTGGAGCGTGCCCATAGGGTAGGGCCCCCGAAAAAGAATCCGGCCAAAGCAACCCCCGGATGGCCATGACCAGATACCTGGACTACAATGCTAAGATCAGGATACTCCGGGCTTATAAGGCCCTGGCCGAACCTCTCCTATACCAAGAAGCTACTATCAAGCTCTTCAACGACTACTCCTTTGAAGTGACGGAGAAACATCAGGCATTCAACAAAGCCTGCTCCTTCCTCGCGCTGAAGAAAATTAAATTCTCTCTGCTTTATCCCGCCACCCTCAAGATTTTTGAGGATGAAGATGCTTTTAAAATCTTCAAGCATCCCCGGGAAGCAGATAGATACCTCACCACTAGATTTTCGTCCCCTTCCAGACGATCTGCTTCTCCAAATCAATCCTCCAACGATCCACCGGAATGAGGGTCTGCTTGCTTCTTTAATAACTCAGATGTTACCATTGTCTGACATTCTCCCGCGGACAGTCCTCTTAGGCTTCGGATGCTAGGAAGCTCGCTGGTGTTATTCACCGGGAAGAAGAGAAGTCAATTCCTAACGGTTTATTGGCAATATACGCCACTGTGTTTTATTGTAAGCAGGAACCATAGTCCCCAATAAGGCGGGACTCACTACATGTGATGGAGCTAATCTATCACTCACCTACTATCATCTTTCTCTCCTGCAAGTTCTTGTTAGTTATACTTTTATTCTGTTTACGTGTATTTTGGGGTGTTGCTCTCTCTATCTGGGTCCACATTGTATTTCTTTCGCTGCTTCAGATAGCTATCTTATATCTTATGATGCATATATCATCTGCCTTTTACTCACCGGTGCCTGGAAGTGTAATTTTAACTGCTACACATCGACCTGAAGTATCTGCATATGTTTGCTCAACGGTGCCTTTAAAGAGTAACTGTCAGGCTGCAAAAGCTAATTTAAACCTCTATTCTCCTGTGTTAAACAGTTTAGAAGGAAGCCAAAAAGGCAATACTTCAGTTAAAAATCTCTCTTACTTTAGATGTTTACTGACAGCAAGGCTCCGTATTCCCAGGCTCCTAAGGAGGACGCAAGCCAAATAACAGATACTGCAAAGCATTCTGGGGCCCTCCCCTGGCTGCTAGTGAGGCTCAAGTTTCAACAGCATGTAACAGTCTAGCTCACAGCACTAATAAATCTCGGGCAGAGTACACTGCAGGAGTCTGCTATTGATCCTAGCCACATGGCTAATTAATATTCACTGCACAGTAGTGTTATTCATTACCAGCGTTTGTGAGAGTGGAATCATCAGGAAGCAGGCAGGACATGACGACACATTTGGCTTCATAGGAGACAGACAAACATGGAACCTGCCATGAGCTGTCAGGAGCATCATTCTCTGCAAATACTATATAAAAATTATGTGAAGTACAAACATGGACAGTGAAATGCATATGTAATGTAAGTACAGCCAATCTTTAGCTACTGATATATGTGTTTATTTTCTCTGAGACCTTATACCTAACAGCTCCTCTTTAAGATGTTTGCTGATTAAAGTTATCACTCCGGCTTTTTTGTTAATTGCAGGTGATCCAAAGCAGTGGGATACCCATTTTTTTTAAATATATTGTATTTCAGAGGGGCCCAGATGGGTCTCCTGTAATAAAGCAATATCAGCGTCTAAAGATTTTAGATGCCGGAGTATTTGAGATCCTTTTTATGGGGGAACGTAGTCCCTTAACGTTCCAGGATACAATTTTCATATTATATATAATATGAAAATTGTATCCTGGAACGTTAAGGGACTACGTTCCCCCATAAAAAGGATCTCAAATACTCCGGCATCTAAAATCTTTAGACGCTGATATTGCTTTATTACAGGAGACCCATCTGGGCCCCTCTGAAATACAATATTTAAAAAAAAAATGGGTATCCCACTGCTTCGGATCACCTGCAATTAACAAAAAAGCCGGAGTGATAACTTTAATCAGCAAACATCTTAAAGGCACCGTTGAGCAAACATATGCAGATACTTCAGGTCGATGTGTAGCAGTTAAAATTACACTTCCAGGGGATGTTCTTACCATCTACAATGTCTACGGGCCGCATGAAGGGAAAAAAAGTTTTTTCCAATGTCTAGGTACTCCGTTACTACTAGAACCACAACATTTAATAGTGGGAGGGGACTTTAACGAGGTTATGCACCCTCTCGAAGATAGAAGAACTGAGGGACATGTGCCTCCCTCTCACAGAGCCTAAGATACCTGCCTCTCTCAATTTAGCAATTTCTTAATGCTACAGGATACCTGGAGATACCTCTCACCGAGTGAAAGGGAATTCTCGTTTTATTCTCATCCCCATAGGTCATTCTCGAGGATAGACTACCTGTTCACTTCTCCAGATCTTATCCCTAGACTAACTAAAGCCAGCATACATGATGCAGTAATCTCAGATCATTCTCCTATTTCAGTAGCCTTAAGTGAGCTTACCCCCAGAGGTTCCGATTACATATGGAGATTCCCGTCACATCTTTATAGTGATGAGGAGTTCCATCCCCTATTACAGAACTGGTGGCTTGAATTCAGTGAGGACAACAAAACCCATAAAAATTACCCTCATTTATTCTGGGACACTGCCAAAGCCGTCCTTAGAGGACGCATCATAGCATATGTCAGCTCCAAGAAAAAAAAAGTGGCAAAGGAATACTCTGCTCAGGTAAAAAAAAAGTAAGACAGGCTTTGCTAGAATACCAGAACTCCCACTCACCATCCTCTAGGGAGCAGTGGCTCAAGGCCAAAGTAGTAGCAGATAAATGGCTCAAACAAAGGGAGCTCCTCACTCAACCTTATAAACAGTTACAATTATTCAAACACGGCAACAAATCAGTCAGACTCTTGGCCAGACTTGCCAAGGGGGGATATGACCCTTCCCTCATCTCAGGTCTTCAGAATGACCTAGGGGAAATTAAGAATCATCCAAAAGACATTAATGACATTTTTCTTTCCTATTATAGGAACCTCTATACCAATTCTCACACTTTTAGTGAAGCTGATAGCGCTAGATGGCTAGATTCTGCCCCCCTCAAAAAGCTTAGCGAGGAAGACCTTAATATCCTCAATTTTCCAATTACTACCCCCGAAATAGTTCAAACTATCAAAAGTCTGGCCAATAACAAAGCACCAGGCCCGGATGGCCTATCCTCAGAGTTTTTTTAAAATACTACAATTAGAGATTCCCCCTACCCTATCTGAAGTTTATAATAGGATTCTGCGTGGTGAACAGTTTCTGTCCTCTGGAAATGATACCTACATTAAAGTAATTCACAAAAAGACAAAGGATCCCACTTTAGCTGAGTCATACAGACCCATCTCGCTAATCAATCAAGATCTCAAGGTCTTAACCAAATTAATGGCCAATCGTCTGGCCATATCTATGCCCAAGCTCATTCACCCTAACCAGGTGGGCTTTGTGAGAGGCAGGTCCGCGGTCACTAACATTAGAAAGCTACTATGAATTCTGGAACAGGTAAAAGCGTACCCTTTAACCAAGAAGCAGAGTGCTCTTCTCTTACTTGACGCACATAAGGCCTTTGATGAAGTTCACTGGCAATGGTTAGATATGGTCTTAATAAAAATGGGCTTCACTAGTAGTTTCCTCAATCTCTTTAGATTAATGTACCAAGCCCCTAAGGCTCGTGTTTACACTCCTGGATTCCTATCCACATCCTTTGCCCTTCAGAAGGGGACGAGACAGGGATGCCCCGTCTCCTCTTCTTTTCAACCTAGCCCTTGAACTTCTCGCTAGACTACTAGATAGAGTAATTGAGGGAATTAAGCAGGCCATACACTGGCCCGATTTGCGCCCGTTTCGACAGCAGATTCGATCACTGGGATCGAATCTGCTGCCAATCGTTCACGCTACACGCC
This sequence comes from Hyperolius riggenbachi, assembly GCF_040937935.1. Classification (NCBI taxonomy): domain Eukaryota; kingdom Metazoa; phylum Chordata; class Amphibia; order Anura; family Hyperoliidae; genus Hyperolius; species Hyperolius riggenbachi. The sequence continues at coordinate 410,587,455 of NC_090647.1, read as the reverse complement.
GAATTTCGATCCATTTCGTCCGATCCCGTCGATCGTGCCGTGCGGAAAATAACCGTCGATCGCCCGCGGGTAAAGAGCGCATCGCTAGCGGCGTTCGAGTGCCCGACGACCGACGCAATAGAGCCCGCATACATTACCTGCTCCGCCGGCGCGACTGCAGTCTCCCGGTCACCGCTGCTCCGTCTGCGCTCTGGTCTCCAGGTCCGGCATGCCTCACTTCTTCTAGCCCGGCAGGAAGTTTAAACAGTAGAGCGCCCTCTACTGTTTAAACTTCCTGCCGGGCTAGAAGAAGTGAGGCATGCCGGATCTGGAGACCAGAGCGCAGACAGAGCAGCGGTGACCGGGAGACTGCAGTCGCGCCGGCGGAGCAGGTAATGTATGCGGGCGGGCGGGGGCAGCAGCAGCAGTACCACCACAACAGATTGTGAACGGTTTCAGGCTGAAATCGGTTCACAATCTGTTTGCTGCAAAGGTAGCCATACGATCCCTCTCTGATCAGATTCGATCAGAGAGGGATCTATCTGTTGGTCGAATCTGATGGCAAATCGACCAGTGTATGGCCACCTTTAGGGTAGGAGGTGTCAGGACCACTCGGCTCTATTTGCAGATGATGTTCTGCTATTTCTGGATGATCCTTTAGCTCAAGTACCTAAGATTCTACAACTGATAGCAGAAATAGGCAGAGAATCTGGCTTTAAAGTCAATAAAACAAAAAGCGAACTTATGTTTCTTTCTAGCAAGTGTAATATTCCAACAGATATTGATCTTGGAGTTAAGATCACTAAAGGACCAATTACATACCTGGGAGTGCAGGTGGGTAGGGATCCCCAATCACTTTACAACCTTAATATAACTCCACTCATCCACAAACTAATCAACCAGCTACGCAGCTGGGAAAATCTCCCTCTTAGCCTCTCTGGAAGAGCAGCTTTATTTAAGATGATTACTTTTGGCAGGCTCCTATACCCCCTGCAAGTACTCCCCTTTCTTTTGAAACACTCCAACATACAATCTTTAAATAGAGGCACCTCACTCTTCCTCTGGAAAAACAAGCGATCAAGGATAAAGTTAAGCAGACTTCAAATTCCTAAGAGCCTGGGTGGTCTTGCTCTCCCAAATATTAGACTTTATAATTTAGCCTGTATGCTGCATCACATTTGTGACTGGGTATCCCAAACCTCTGGTTTCTCCAATTATAAGCTCAAGGCAGCTCTAGTAGAACCCTGGACCCCAGTAGGTCTGCTACACTCCAAATGGTCTACTCTCCCTGTTCGCCTCAAATACAATGTCATAGTAAAAGACACCATTGCCACATGGAAGGAATGCAGGAAGTTATTTCATCTGCCATGGAAGATCACTAAATACATGCCCTGATTTCTCTCCAGGTATGCAACATAGCACTTTCCTGGGTTGGGAGGACAGGGGCGTCACCAAGCTTAGCCAACTCTTTAATTTCAAAGGTTAATGTTGGTGGAGTTTATCAGAGCTACACACTCTGTATAGCATCCCTAAATCTGATTTTTTAGCCTACTGCCAAATAAAGTCCTATGTTAAATCACATTTAATGAATACCTCCTGCCTGACGGAGATTACTCCATTCGACAGGTTCCTTAAACCGGGAACTGAGAGACTAACCCTTTCAACGCTACATAACGGCCTACTAGCCATCAATGCAGGAAAATTAGCACAAGACAACTTTAAACGATGGAACAAATACTTTGAGACTCCCTCAATAGAAAAACTTATATGCACCCTCAATAGAAAAACTTATATACTTGTATGCACCCAAGAGCCAAGTTTTCTTTTTTGTGGTTATTACTTATAATAGAAGGCATATCAACATATAGGAAAAACATTATAAGCGAGAGTTGGAGGGACTCTCATCTCCTCCTCCTCTTTCATGCAAAGTATGCTTTTAATATTAAATACGCTATCCCCCCTCAGGGATATTCTCCAGAATGCCCTAAGTGCAAATATCCTAGTGCTGACATGGTACATTGCATATGGCAATGCCCTGCTATTTCTCATTTTTGGGATCAAGTCTCTCGCTTCCTTAAAAGGCTTAAATGCAAACACACTGAGAAGGACCACATACTCTATTTGTTCCACAACAGGACTCCCTCACCAACAACTCCAAATAAAGCCCCCTCTGATCCTGATATATTGCACGTGACACTTGCAGCAGCGAAAAAAGCGTTCCTAAATAGTTGGATATATCCTATTAGTCCGACTATTCAAGATGTAAAAGACGTAACGATAGATCTATACTCTATGGACAGATATGACACACTCCTTCATAAAGAAAAAAGAGCCAAACGCTTTTTTAGTAAATGGAAACCTTTTATTTTAATTATGTTTAATCAGGAAGAAATCACTCACTTGGTTGAACCATTCAAATACTCTTCTTGGTATTGCAACGAAGATCTTCTTGGAACCCTGGGACCTTTCAAGCTTCATGCTTAACTGACCTATTAGCTTATGGAGGTTCCCTGACCTTTACCTACCTATAGTCAAGTTAAGGTGGACCCAATGGAGAGAGGACCCCCCCGGGGGGGGGGGGGACTGTTGGGGTTTAAAGTGTTGATAGTGTTCAATTACTACCACTCTAAATTGACTCTAACTGGACTCGGACATACTATCCTGCAGGCCTGTACTCTACACGGCCTCCCAAGATGGAAGGACTCTTGTATTCGTAGGAGGGGAACATCCTCCAATTCATATGTCTCTGATGTGCTGTTAAGAATATTCCTAACATCTTGGTGATATTTGATTAGTCTGTAAATCTGTGAACACCAAATAAAAATTGTTTTAAAAAAAATGCATCAGGAGGTTTTACCTGCAGTTACTTCTAAGACAGGTGCTCTTTGTCAAGGTGCACTTAGCAGATATGCATGCTCAGACACTTGGTTTTGGGCCTTGCAATATCTGATAATGCAAAAGTCTCTGCATGTGCTGTTGCTTTAAATGTATCAGCACATGCTCTTTGTCAAAGTGCGCTTAGTGGTGCTCTTTGTCAAAGTGCGCTTAGTGGTCATGCATGCTGAGACACTTGGTTGTGGGCTTTACAAAATCTGATAATGCAAAGGTAACTGCAAGTGCTGTTTCTTTAAATGTATCAGGAGGCTCTGGACTGGAACACAATTTCGAGAGCGGACCATTTTCCATGTTAAACACAAAATTTTGATTTGTTTGTGTTACATAAATGATCGTAATGAAAAAAAAGATCATAATTACGAAATTCCCCAAAAACACAAAATTTTGTGTCATTTCTTAAAATTTGCAAAGTTTCGATTACAGCAGTAATTGTAATTTCGCAAATTACGCGAAATTTCACGTAATCGTAATTAGGTCATTACGCTCATCACTAAACCCAGGTTTGTAAGTAGTATTTATTTTACACTATAATTTATTGTCAGGAAGAGTAACGCTATCTGGCACTCGTGGTGTTTTCAGTTTCCTTTTTTCTCTCCCAGTTCGAGGTTTGTCACCGGAATTTCATTGATCCGGCACCCCTCATCACTTTGCAAAACATCCTTGATATAATTTGCCTTCTTAAAACAGAAGGAAATTTGCAATAATTCAGCCATAAGTGAACATTTGTGGTTACCCACAATGCAACACTACTGAATATGCAAATTATCTCTTTTTGCCCCTGTAAGCAAAGCTAGCATATATATTCAGTAGTGGTGCATTGTGGGTAACCACAAATGTTCACTTATGGCTGAATTATTGCAAATCACACCAAGCATTGCTTTTTAGTAGGACGGCTTTTAGGTCTCTTTTATCCCCCTATACATTCCTAGTGGTTTGGGTCACCCTGGGCTGCTTGGTTACTCTTTTGCAAAACATAACATTTTAAAAACCCACAAGCAGGTTCAAATTGTGTACATGTGTGAAAGCCAAGTCACACCTCATCAACCTGCAAATTTAACACATCTTATAATTCTTCTGAAACATACATTACATTTTATACTGGTTTGAAATTGTAAAAAGGTTTTCAAAATGTACCATTTTCCATCATCGGGCTCTTTTAAAAAAATGTATATGTTTTGTAATTTTTAAAGAATATCCCGGTTTATGCTAAGCCAAACAACAAACAGCAATAGGTTTGATCAAGAGAGTTTATGGACTTATCTATAAATCACCTACATTCTACCAGTGTAGATACAGGTAGCAGTAAAGCCAAAATAGACCTAGTACATGTTGGGGTTACTGCTGTTTTTGGAAGAGAATCAGTACTGTCCAATTTGTACAATGAAAAACATACCAATCGAGTCACTGTGATCTCCTGGATCCCTTTTTGCCGTTTCCGCCACTCCCCGCTGTGATCCTTGCTTTTAATCACCAGTTTTAGGCAGTGTTCACAAACAAAAAACATGGCCGCTAACCAGGAAGTGATGTTTTTGTGTGTGTCTATATATTTTATATAAATATATATATATATATATATATATATATATATATAGGGATGCGAAAGTTTGGGCAACCTTGTTAATCATCGTGATCTAAATCGTTGGTTGTTACGATAAAAAATGTCAATCAAATATATCACATAGGAGATACACAGTGATATATGAGAAGTAAAATGAAGTTTATTGGATTTGCAAAAAGTGTGCAATAATTGTTTAAACAAAATTAGGCAGGTGCATAAATTTGGGCACCACAAAAAGAAATGAAATCAATATTTAGTAGATCCTCCTTTTGCAAAAATTACAGCCTCTAATTTCTTCCTGTAGGTTCCAATGAGAGTCTGGATTCTGTTTGAAGGTATTTTGGACCATTCCTCTTTACAAAACATCTCTAGTTCATTCAAGTTTGATAGCGTCCGAGTAGAGATGGCCCGAACGGTTCACTGGCGACCGGTTCCCGGCGAACTTCCGAGGTTCGAACCGCGAACTTTTCCAGAAGTTCGATTCGCCCTCATAGTGCATCATTAGAGTCAACTTTGACCCTCTACATCACAGTCAGCAGGCACATTGTAGCCAATCAGGCTACACTTCCTCCTGGAGCCCCACCCCCCTTATAAAAGGCAGGCAGCGTCAGGCTTTTCACTCACTCATGTGCCTGCAGTAATTAGAGAAGGGAGAGCTGCTGTGCAGAGACCTATAGGGAAAGCTTAGTTAGGCTCTCGTAGGCTTGTTAGCTTGCTCCTTGCTGATTCTTATTGCTAAAAAAGCACCCCTCAACTGCTCTTTTGAGAGCTAATCTTGTTCTTGTGATCTATTTTTTTCTTTTTTTGTGTGGCCCACTTGCATTATATAAAGCCTTTTCAGTCAGTCGCTGCTGGCCTGCGGCCCCTTGGTGGTATAATTACTACTGTGCCAGGTGCAGATTTATAATACCCATCACTGCATATAACTACCTGTTGTTCACTTCAGTGCACCCACCTACCTACGTGAGCGCACGCAGTGTCACTGTGCCTGTCCAGTACCTGTCCGTGTGTGACAGGTGCACATTTGTAATACCCATCACTGCATATACCTACCTGTTGTTCAGTGCACCCACCTACCTACGAGGCGGCACGCAGTGTGATATACCACTCCGTGCATACCTGTTCACTGCACCTGTGTAACCGTACATTGTATTAGTCAAGTTAGTGCATACCTTTTACTTCATCCCCCCCAATATGGGCAGAGCCAGAGGCAGGCCACCCGGCTGGTCTGTTTGAGGTTGCACTGTCGTGATTTCGTGCGGCCCTCGACCAAAGTACAGTGTTCAGAAGAAGGCACGTGCCATCAACTCCCAATATTGTCAGGACGTAGTTGACTATTTAACACAGAACACCTCATCTTTCTCAGCTTCCACACGGAAGCGTGACATATCTTCCTTCTCCTGCTCTGATTCTGGCACCCCACTTAACACTCAGTCGGCCGCCACCACCAAAGTGCCATCACCCCAGGGCTCAGCGGTGTGGAATTTTTTGTGTGCGTCTGCCTCAGATGAGAGCAATGCCATCTGTACTCTCTGCCACCAAAAATTGAGCCATGGAAAGACCAAGACCCGCGTAGGCACAACTACCTTACATGATTACAAAGCGCAAACTGCAATGGCATGACCACCTGAGGAAAAGCAGCACACAAAAGCAAAGCCACACACCGCAGTGGAAGATACCAGGCCGCAATTTGTTCTCAAAAAAGGCGTTACCTAAACTGTACCGTGATGTTGAAAGGCAAGTGGTGACATCTCTGGCACACAACGTTGGGTCAAGGGTCCATCTGACCACGGATGCCTGGTCTGCAAAGCATGGTCAGGCCTGCCCCAAGACTAAGTCGGTCCCCACACAGCATCTCTGCCTGCAGGCCGCTTGACTGCCTTCTCCGCCACCACCAACAGGGTCAAGGACTCCAGGCGGATTCCTGAATTTTTAAGGCCGCTGCTAGCAGCGGCCGCTATAATAATTTTTCTGGTGCAAAGTACATGCCTGCCTAATTTTTCTGGCTGCACTGCGGCTGCAACAACAAAACAAAAGGCATGTACATGTGGGGCTTGCGTATCACAATGAAGCAATGGCCGATGGCTATATGAGTGTATCGGGGGTGGCACACCAAAGATAATAAAGGTTGTTGCTTCATTGTGGACAGACCAAAATTTGATCAGCTGGACAGTCACTGCTGTTCTGCCATTGAGCTACCTCAGCCTGGAGACCATATGGGCTTGAAAACCGCTATCACCTGCACTCTCGCCATGGTGTGCACCAGTCCATCATGGCCGTCACAACACAAACAGCTGTTTGTGGTGCATTACACAGTGATTTTAGTGTGTACTCTAATTACACTCCCTGATTGATGTATACACATGCAAGATGTTTTAAAGCACGTTAGGCCTGCAATTTAGCATTCAATGTGATTTCTGCCCTTAAAACGCTGCTTTGCGTCAAATCCAGATTTTTCCCTGGGACTTTTGGCGTCTATCCCACTCATCCATGCAAAAACTCAGATGTTAGACCCCTTGAAACATCTTTTCCATCACTTTTCTGGCCAGCATAAGTGTTTCTAGTTTTCAAAGTTCAAATCGGAGGTTCGGGCCATCTCTAGTTCCGAGCATGGACAGCCCTCTTTAACTCGCACCACAGATTTTCAATTATATTCAGGTCTGGGGACTGAGAAGGCCATTCCAGAACGTTGTAGTTGTTCCTCTGCATGAATGCCTTGGTGGATTTTGAGCAGTATTTAGGGTTGTTGTCTTGTTGAAAGATCCAGCCCCGGCGCAGCTTCAGCTTTGTCACTGATTCCTGGACAGTGGTCTCCAGAATCTGCTGATACTGAGTGGAATTCATGCATCCCTCAACGTTGACAAGATTTCCAGTCCCTGCACTGACCATACAGCCCCACAGCATGATGGAATCACCACCATATTTTAATGTAGGTAGCAGGTGTTTTTCTTGGAATGCTGTGTTTTTTTCCCCTTCATGCATAACACCCCTTGTTATGCCTAAATAACTCAATTTTAGTTTCATCAGTCCACAGCACCATATTGCAAAATGAAGCTGTGAAGCTGGCTTGTCCAAATGTGCTTTAACATACCTCAAATGGCTCTGTTTGTGCTGTGGGCGGAGAAAAGACTTTCGCATTCCACTGTGTATAATAAATATATATATATATATATATATATATATATATATATATATATATATATATATATATACATATATACACACACACACACACACACACACACACATATACATACACAATTATGTGTATATGTATATGTGTGTGTGTTAAAATAAATATATATTTTATTATGTTACAGTATACTACAAGTTTTTATTACATAGTGAATTATCTGCACTCCAGTCTGCGATCCTGAGACAGGCAGCTCCCTCCCCACTCAGCACAGACAAGCGGGAACTGAGAGCAGAGAGTGAGGAGTAAACAAAGCACACAGAGCCTGCAGGGCCTAAAGCCTCATCTACACGGGTAGATGAGGCTCCGATCCGGCGGCTCAATTAGCCACCGGATCCCCTCTTCCGCGTCCCTGCTCACCGCGCGTGCGCCGGATTCGATTCCCCGCTCGTCCCCGCCAGCGCCGCTTATCTTCCGCTCGATTCCCTGCCATTGTCCCCTCGCGGGGAACGAGCAGGGAATCGGCGGTGGGGAGATCCGTCCTGTCGGATCTTATCAATCGAGCCGCATCAGCGGCTCGATTGATAAGCCACATCGCCGCCTCATCTACCCGTGTAGATGAGGCTTAACTTGTATTCATTACAACAGAGGCAGCCAATTCCTCCCTGGGTCAACAAAGCTTGACAAAGAAAAGAAGATTAGATAGACAGTGCAACTAGAAAAAGCTGCATTAATCCAGACCACATTAGAACAGGTATAGGAATTTATAGGTTAGAAGAAATAAGGCTGAACATTTTGTCACAGAGTCTCTTTAATGCGCAGAGACCCAGTGTTGTAATATTACAACATCACATTTAAGGCTAAAAAAACCCTCCCCCATTCTCTTCTTTTTAAAACCTCATGTACAAACATTACTAATAGGACCGATTGTTCAGTTCTGCAACACTATTGGATGGTTGAATGTATAAATAGGTCTGTTTATCTGGCCATGAAGTCATGCAACCCTGTTGCCTGCTTTGCAGTACATCATCTTGTTGTTTTGGACAGGATACATCAAGACTCAAGTAAATAAAAAGTTTGAAATATTTTTTCCTGTGATAATTAATATGTGTAGATCATGCAGATTTTGTGACATCATCAAATATACTGATATTGAGAGATTTAGAGATGGTTATTTCTATGTTGTAATTTTACAACAGTGGGTCATAATGGTAGCAAGATTTTGTCTGCACAGTAAACTTGAGAAGGTGATAATTTTCTTTGAGACGAGGATGAAAGTGTTTGCATGACTAATTGAATAATATGTCTACCTGATAAGAGTTGTGGAATGGAAAGTGTGAAGTTGAAACATGAAACATGGACTTAATATCAAACCTGGCTGTTCCTGCCTGACAGGAAAGTCATTGGAACTTCCACAAATACCTATCTCCTGCAGCCCTCAGACCTGCCAATACTTATAGTAATTGATGACATTTTTCATCGATTGAGGAGTCCACTGGAAACAGGCACCCAATTTGTACATCACAGGGTCCTGCTGGCAGACTTCCTAACCTTTTTTGTGACCTGTTGTATCAACTGTTATCACCTGTTACCACCTGTTGTTCTTTAACAGCTAATTTAATTAGAGTTTTTGTATACCTGTGATTAGGTGCTGGCAATTAGCTAATTTGTTTAACTTGGGTATGTCTCTACCTACTGTATAGAGCCTTTAGAGTAAATTCATGGGCCAAAAGGCCATTACCCCATAACATCTTCCTGGTCAGCACACTGTTAAACTGTAATATTGCCCACTTGAGCCATAGAGAAACATGCACATTACCTTGCACATTCAGTTGTAACTGACAGCAGCTGATATATAACTGATATATAACTGACAGCAACTGGTATATTTAAGTCCTGACAATCTTGTTAGAACTGGAAGGGATCACTGTAAGAAGAAAATGGTGAGCTTCTGAGAGGAAAGGTAAGGATGTAATATTCATTTGCTGCTACGTCATGTGTTTATTTTAAATAATTTTACTCAGTACAGCTTTCCAGAGGCGCCTCTAGCACCTGGCACTACAGACTACTGCCTAGGGCGCCGTGCAGGGGAAAGGCGCGGTCCCCAGGGCCCCTGACCAGCGCGCTAATACCACCGTCTAAACGCCTGTACGCTACGTGCTCTCCAGCGCCTCCATCGCCGCTTGCCTCTAGACACGCCCTCCGATGACGGCCTGGCCAATAGCAGTATTCAGCACACTGCTCTAAGTTCCCATTCCTCCGATCCGCCTTCTCCTCTAGTCCCCTCTCTATAGCGGCAGCAGACGCACGGGGTGCATTGTTTACCTCAACCGGTGCCGCCTCTAACTCCGCCCCCCCACCAGTCAAGCTATCTACAAGTGCTAGGCGTTCGGGCGCCTGCCCTGCCCTCTCCACCCTGCGTGTCTCCGTCACCCGACTCTCTCCTATCCCAAACACCGGTGGCTATGAGTGCAGTCCAGAGGCCCAGACAGACTACACTCAGTATTCCAGCCAGCAGCAGTGAACAGTCAGTGTGTGTGAGGCAGCCGATCAAAACAGCACTGGACCCAGCTTGTCAAGCTTTACAGGCAGCAGGTGAGAACAGGTGACATCACGTCACTCAGTCACTGACAAACTGACACACACTGTCAGTCTGAGACTCTGATGCAGCTGCAGCACAGCACACTGATGATGATGATGATAATCAGCATTCAATCATGCTGTATGTGTCTGAGGTGATGTTGGCTGCAGCGCTGCTAACTAGTAGTCTCAGTCTCTCTGATTTTTTTTTCTTTCTAATAATAATGAATTCTGTAATTGAAACGCGCCCTGTGGCCCGACGTCTTTGTTCATCTGTAAAAGGTCTCTACGAAGTGGTTGGCTCAGGTGAAGTATGTCTGCTGGAGTATGCACTGGACTAAAAGGTCAGCAGGTAGGGCAGTCACAAGGTGCCTAAGCGGACATACACTGCATATGCACGCGCAGTATGTCCTGGTCAGAGGGCACCGTGCGCCTGATACGTCTTCCTGCATGACATTGTGCCTGTGCTGACCACTACTTTGCATCGGCACCTTTTATAGATGAATGGAGACAGACACTGGGCAATATGAGGTGCGGTAAGCATATGCGCACCTCACCTCCCCCCCCCCACACACACACACACACACATGGGGTTAATTACAGAGTCCTTTAAAGGGAACCTAAAGTGTTAAAAAAAAAGCAAGTTTAACTTATCTGTCTGCCCCCTGCAGCTGTCCTATGCCCGCAACGTGCTATACCGATCCTCCGGTCCCTAACTGTGGCTCAGTTTAGTTTTCCTGTGACAGTCGAAGGCCACTGTGCCTGCATGGCCCTGGTCGCGTGCACAAACAGCCTTAGTTGCAGGAAAATGAAACTGAGCTGCGGTGAGGTATTGGAGGCTCAGTTTGTCATGGCGTGGGCACAGGGCGGCTGCAGGGGCCGCCCTAGGTAAGTTAAACTTGCTTTTTTTGAAACACTTCAGGTTCCCTTTAAGGACTAAGGTATCCTTTTAAATGATCCTGAGCCAAAGCTCAGGTTCAAAATAGGCTATTAAACTAAAGAGAGGAAATCCTATTGAGACTTCCCTTGGTCGTGCAATGTCTCCTCTACTTCAACATTGGGGCCCGCTCCTCCTATGTTACTTGTGTGGCCGTGCAGTAGCCATGCGAGCACGGCTGCACATAAGCAGTAGCATGAAGCCTGCGACTCCAACTTACTGCACTACATGGGCGTGCTTGCATGGCTACTGTGCAGCCACGCTGAAGTAAGAGGAGGTGTGCAGCTCCAATATGATTAGCCTTGTGAAAAATCTTCTGGGGGCCACGATCAGTGACATGGAACATCAGAGCACCAATGAAAGCCTCAATAGGATCCTGAGGCTTCCCTCTCTTTAAGCATTTAATTTTTTACCCAAGCTTTCATTCCGGTGTGCTGTGTTGCTATGTGGAGGGTGGGACGACGAGTGACGCATGCGTGACGTCACGCAGCAGGCAGGGGATCAGCACGCACAATGGGATCGACGTCACTGGGGGTTGCAAGTGGGTGGGTGGTGGGGGGGGGGAGGGTCACCAGAGGTTTTCTTGCATGGAGTGCCAAAATGGCTGGAGGCGCCCCTGTAGCTTCCTGTTAAATACACAGACAGCAGAAACATAAATAACGATAGGGCAGTGCAGGCGATATTGCACTTGGAATTTACTGCCCTGACATGCCCCCTTTCTGCTTTTTGAATACTAGTTTTGGAAAATTTACTGCACAATTACCACACGCACAATATTGACATGCGATGTCATTCATCAATACTAACTTCCGCTACATGCTTGCGCTAAATTACCGAACGCTCGATAAAGCATTCGGTAAGCGTTCGGTAACACTTGATGAATCGAGGCCTTAGTCTGGATCCAGTGTTTTTTTTATATGATACTCATTTTTTTTATTAAATTGATACTAAAAATTACTCTTTTTCTTTTATTATACTATTGTTATTGTGTATACAGTGGCTTGCAAAAGTATTCGGCCCCCTTGAAGTTTTCCACATTTTGTCACATTACTGCCACAAACATGAATCAATTTTATTGGAATTCCATGTGAAAGACCAATACAAAGTGGTGTACACGTGAGAAGTGGAACGAAAATCATACACGATTCCAAACATTTTTTTTAAATAAATAACTGCAAAGTGGGGTGTGCGTAATTATTCAGCCCCTTGAGTCAGTACTTTATAGAACCACCTTTTGCTGCAATTACAGATGCCAGTCTTTTACGGTATGGCTCTACCAGCTTTGCACATCTAGAGACTGAAATCCTTGCCCATTCTTCTTTGCAAAACAGCTCCAGCTCAGTCAGATTAGCTAGACAGCGTTTGTGAACAGCAGTTTTCAGATCTTGCCACAGATTCTCGATTGGATTTAGATATGGACTTTGACTGGGCCATTCTAACACATGGATATGTACTGTTTTAAACCATTTCATTGTTGCCCTGGCTTTATGTTTAGGGTCGTTGTCCTGCTGGAAGGTGAACCTCCGCCCCAGTCTCAAGTCTTTTGCAGACTCCAAGAGGTTTTCTTCCAAGATTGCCCTGTATTTGGCTCCATCCATCTTCCCATCAACACTGACCAGCTTCCCTGTCCCTGCTGAAGAGAAGCACCCCCAGAGCATGATGTTGCCACTACCATATTTCACAGTGGGGATGGTGTGTTCAAAGTGATGTGCAGTGTTAGTTTTCCGCCACACATAGCGTTTTGCATTTTGGCCAAAAAGTTCCATTTTGGTCTCATCTGACCAGAGCACCTTCTTCCACGTGTTTACTGTGTCCCCCACATGGCTTGTGGCAAACTGCAAATGGGACTTCTTATGCTTTTATGTTAACAATGGCTTTCTTCTTGCTACTCTTCCATAAAGGCCAACTTTGTGCAGTGCACGACTAATAGTTGTCCTATGGACAGATTCCCCCACCTGAGCTGTAGATCTCTGCAGCTCGTCCAGAGTCACCATGGGCCTCTTGACTGCATTTCTGATCAGCGCTCTCCTTGTTCGGCCTGTGAGTTTAGGTGGACGGCCTTGTCTTGGTAGGTTTACAGTTGTGTCATACTCCTTCCATTTCTTAATGATCGCTTGAACAGTGCTCCGTAGGATGTTCAAGGCTTTGGAAATATTTTTGTAGCCTAAGCCTGCTTTAAATTTCTCTATAACTTTATCCCTGGCCTGTCTGGTGTGTTCTTTGGACTTCATGGTGTTGTTGCTCCCAATATTCTCTTAGACAACCTCTGAGGCCATCACAGAGCAGCTGTATTTGTACTGACATTAGATTACACACAGGTGCACTCTATTTAGTCATTAGCACTCATCAGGCAATGCCTATGGGCAACTTACTGCACTCAGACCAAAGGGGGCTGAATAATTACACACACCCCACTTTGCAGTTATTGATTTGTGAAAAATGTTTGGAACCATGTATGATTTCCGTTCCACTTCTCACGTGTACACCACTTTGTATTGGTCTATCACGTGGAATTCCAATAAAATTGATTAATGTTTGTGGCAGTAATATGACAAAATGTGAAAAACTTCAAGGGGGCCGAATACTTTTGAAAGCCACTGTATACATAAACTTATGTGGGTCTTTATAAACTGTAAAGTAAAAAAACACTTTTAATTGCTTGTTACATGTGTGCAGAGTGTGAGTGATACTATTGAAATTCTGCTACTCTACAAGCCCAGCGTTGCAATTTTACAACATCCTCCCAAAAAGTTACTAAAATGTTAAAAAAAAAACCAAAACAACAAAAAAAAAAAAGCACTGATTTAGGCATCACAAGCCTCCTATAACAACATGTGAAAGGTTGAAAAAGGTTTTTTTCTATATTTGGGTCTCTGGCGGTTAAAGTGGACTTCATCATTTGCGTACGCATATATGCATTGTCAGGCAGTTGTTGCATGTGAATCTGTACTGTAAATAAGGGAAAACAAGTCATTAGAAAACATGCAGAACAAGCCAATGCTCATATGTTTTATTTTGTATAGGTTAGCCTGTTTAACATGAGCTTCTCTGTCATTTTGTATACTACTGATTGTACCAGTCTGGATCCGAATATCTCTGTCTGTCTATATTTCTTGTGATTTTCTGCTTTGGTTTTAGTCCATTTCTTTTGTGCCAACTTGTCGTTCAGGGAGCCAGATTATCATTGTATATATGCCAGCCTGTCATTTTGTGCCAGTCCTTACATTTATGCCAGAATTAATCACTGTTGCCAGTCTATGCTTTCTGTTTTGTCTGTTACCCATGAGCCTGTCTTTGAGCTGGCTGTTCTGTGTAAAAGTAAGTAGATATGTGCAACACCACATTAACAGAGAAATAAAAACAAACTACTAATAGTGTTTTTTTTTGGGTACCATACAGTGCCAATTAAAAGCATTTAAAGTAACAATGAAAAGAAAGTCCGCTTTATCAGACAAGTAAGAGAGTGAGATCTCAAATGCGCTTATAGAAGAACCATGCATCTCAGTTGGACTCTTCTATAAGCCAATTTGAGATCTCACTCTCCTTTAGCAGGGTGCTGAGCTGTTTATAGGTCAGCCCAATTCCTTGTTATTTATCATATTTCCAGCTAGTGTCCCCATCTTCAGGGAACCGGTTAAAAAAACTCTGGAAAGATAGATGTTCACTGGCATACAATCCTGTGTAGGAAGTGACAGTAGCTGAAACTCGTTCCAGCTTTCAAAATCAGCAGAGTTAAGGATTTTTTTTAAATTTGAAATAGAGATGTCTCTTCACAACAGCCACGTCAGTTGACTGTCATTAAGCATAACATTGTGAAAGAGCTGGGGATACAAAATTCCTTAAGCCAGGAGGATAGCAGTGTCTGAAGAAGTTAGAAACTGTAAGGTCCACTGTGCCTGGTCAGTGGCAGAATGCAATGCCAAGACTCGGGCTGCAGCTCCGGCTTCCGGGTCTCGGCAAGCCGCTGACATCAGTGGAACGCAGGAGGCTTCTCAGACCTCATTGGATAGGCAAAGGACACGTTCCCAGTACGCGCTCTGCAGATGTAAGCAGTAACTCTGACACGCTGGATTACTATTGGTTTGTTTTCAATTCTGCTTTTTGTTGATTGGTTAGTTCTAGTATTTAAACCTGGTGAGTGCCCCCAGTCATCACCTGTGATAGCATTTAGCCATACATCTCAACATTAGAAAATTGCAAAGAGGGACAAATCAAAAGGAAGGGATCACTCGACATAAGTGGTGCCCCACAGCAAAAATTGTGAGTGGTCAAAGAGGTGGAGAATAAGGGGTGTGGCTAAACAATAAGTTATAAACAATAAACACAGCATATACTGCAATAAAAGGTGCAAAAAGTCACTATATTGTTGGCATGATGAGCACACAAAACACTCATTAGGCCCGGTTCACATTAGCGGTCGCCGTCCGGAATCGCCGTGCCGGAGCCGGACCGCATGGACACACGGCATAGCAATGAAAGTCTATGCGTCCGTTCACATGCATCCGTTTCGTCCGGACCGGAGCCGGACCGGATCCGGACTCCGGCATAAGATCCAACATGCGCTATTTTTTGGTCCGGCTCCTCCGGCAGACGTATCCGGAGCGGAGCCGGACTGTTGCATCTGGCCAATTCAAACCAATGAGAACCGGAGAGCGCACAACACACTGGCTATAAAAACCGGACGTTCTACCCCACTTCCTATGCTTTTTCTATGGTATAGTGGCCATTTTGGATGGGGACCACATGGGCCCAACGTTCACAGAGTGGAGCAGCAGCGATTTCATGCTGGAGCTCTTTGGCAGCAACATGTCTGATATGTCTGATAACGAGGAGGTCCTACACAGCAGAAGACCTCATCCTACAGGTGCTGCAGATACCAGCCCTGTGGGACAAGGGGGATGCGGACCACAGCAACGTAAAAAAATGCAGAGGCCTGTGGAAAAAAATTGCCAAGCTGTACATGGAGGGCTTTGAAAGCATGAGCCGCAAACAGCAAGCCACAGAGGGTATGTTGAATAGAAGTGTTTGGGGGGGGCTTGTGGTTTTGTTTGCTTGTGATGTATTCCACTTTTGCTATTGATTTGTGTCACCCACGTGTTGCCCATCCACCCGTGGCCCACCCACCTGTTCCCCACCCACCTGTACCCCACCTGTGATGTATCCCACCCACCTGTGATGTATCCCACCCACCTGTGATGTATCCCACCCACCTGTACCCCACCTGTGATGTATCCCACCCACCTGTGATGTATCCCACCCACCTGTACCCCACCTGTGATGTATCCCACCCACCTGTACCCCACCTGTGATGTATCCCACCCACCTGTGATGTATCCCACCCACCTGTACCCCACCTGTGATGTATCCCACCCACCTGTGATGTATCCCACCCACCTGTACCCCACCTGTGATGTATCCCACCCACCTGTGATGTATCCCACCCACCTGTGATGTATACCACCCACCTGTACCCCACCTGTGATGTATCCCACCCACCTGTGATGTATCCCACCCACCTGTACCCCACCTGTGATGTATCCCACCCACCTGTGATGTATCCCACCCACCTGTACCTCACCTGTGATGTATCCCACCCACCTGTACCCCACCTGTGATGTATCCCACCCACCTGTGATGTATCCCACCCACCTGTACCCCACCTGTGATGTATCCCACCCACCTGTGATATATCCCACCCACCTGTGATGTATCCCACCCACCTGTACCCCACCTGTGATGTATCCCACCCACCTGTGATGTATCCCACCCACCTGTACCCCACCTGTGATGTATCCCACCCACCTGTGAAATATCCCACCCACCTGTACCCCACCTGTGATGTATCCCACCCACCTGTGATGTATCCCACCCACCTGTACCCCACCTGTGATGTATCCCACCCACCTGTGATGTATCCCACCCACCTGTAATGTATCCCACCCACCTGTACCCCACCTGTGATGTATCCCACCCACCTGTGATGTATCCCACCCACCTGTACCCCACCTGTGATGTATCCCACCCACCTGTGATGTATCCCACCCACCTGTACCCCACCTGTGATGTATCCCACCCACCTGTGATGTATCCCACCCACCTGTGATGTATCCCACCCACCTGTACCCCACCTGTGATGTATCCCACCCACCTGTGATGTATCCCACCCACCTGTACCCCACCTGTGATGTATCCCACCCACCTGTGATGTATCCCACCCACCTGTACCCCACCTGTGATGTATTCCACCCACCTGTGATGTATCCCACCCACCTGTGATGTATCCCACCCACCTGTACCCCACCTGTGATGTATCCCACCCACCTGTACCCCACCTGTGATGTATCCCACCCACCTGTGATGTATCCCACCCACCTGTACCCCACCTGTGATGTATCCCACCCACCTGTGATGTATCCCACCCACCTGTACCCCACCTGTGATGTATCCCACCCACCCGTGATGTATCCCAACCACCTGTACCCCACCTGTGATGTATCCCACCCACCTGTGATGTACCCCACCTGTGCACATAAAACATACACAATAACCAATTATTGAACAACAATTTATTTTAAAAAATTAACACATTTTAAATCACTTAAAAACTTTAAACTACAAAATATACACATTTCAACAAAACATATTAAAAACCAAACATTCACCCTCGTCCTGGTGGTGTGTTAAAATAAAGTCTCAGTCGGTCCCTGTTCCTCAGTGACACTACCCTTGGCCTGGTTGCATACCTCCTCAGGGGCATTAGTGGCAGCACATTCGGGGGTTCCGGAGTCTCTCTTTCCTCCTGCCGCACAAAGTTGTGGAATATACATGCTGCCTTCACCACGACAACTGCGTTGGCCGGTTTCAGCAGCATGGGCGTGTGGAACACCCTCCACTTTGACACCAGGATCCCAAATGTGCACTCCACCATTCTCCTTGCACGGCTCAACCGAGCATTGAAGTGTAGCTGGCTGGCATCAAGTCCCCTGTCTGGGTACGGCCGCATTACATGGTCGGACAGGGCGAAGGCCTCGTCCCCCACAAACACATAGGGGTAGGCCGGTGCCCTTGTCCCAGGCCAGGGTCTGTCACGGGGGAGACGCAGTCTGCCTTCCTCCATCAGCCGGCAAAGGGTCGTACGCTGGAAGATTCCAGAGTCATTGGAACTACCGTACGACCCCACATCCACATACACAAACTTGTAGTCCGCATCTGCCACTGCCATTAGAACAATGCTAAATTATTTTTTATAGTTGAAATAATGGCTGCCACTCCCCACGGGTTTCTGAATCCGGATGTGTTTCCCATCCAGTGCGCAACACAATTAGGAAACTTGCACTCAGTCCAGAAGCTCTGGGCGATCTCCTCCCATTTCCTGGTGTCTGGCACTGGCATGTATCTGGCCCTCAGTCGCGTCCAAATGATCCTCGAAGTCCTCACGACGATGCCTGCCACCGTGCTCTTCCCAATACGAAATATCACATGTAGCGATGTATATGTTTGTCCAGTTGCCATGTACCTACAAGAGAAATAATCAAAATCAATTTTTCATGTCGTTACAGGAGAAAGGTTCAAGACAAGGTGGCGCAATATCCGGGATGCCTACGTAAAATTTCTACGCAAGAAAGCATTTGCCGAAAGAAGTGGCAGTGGCGGCGGAAAGCACACAAAGGAATACCAATTCGCCAAGCAATTAACTTTCATAAATGCAAGCGTGGAACCTAGACAGTAAGTACCACTACTGTGGGCAGGAACTGAGAACTCATTGTACCCGACAACTACCATGACTTCGGCCATGTATTGCTAAAACTTGCCTCAATTCCCATGGCTTTAGCAAACTTTTCTCAAATGCTTTATCAAACGTTTGCTACAAATGGTTGATAAAGTGTTTGATAAGTGTTTGCTAGCTCTGTGAATTGACGCCACATGCTGTTTGGCAAACCAATAAATATTGTTTTTATCTACAGGACTGAAGACAATTTGGAGCAAGAGGAACCGACCGAGGAGGCACGCTTCAGCAGTGAGGAGAGCTTGGTGGATGATGAGGTCACCGATGTGACATATTGCCCCGAGGAGAGGAGTAGGAGGAGGGAGTCCTTCCCTGTCGAATCTCTCGACATTGAGGTTGACTTGGGCGAAGAAAGCTGTGATTTGGAGGTTGCAGGACCGAGTGTGGCAGACAGGGGCGTAGCAATAGGGGTTGCAGAGGTTGCGACCGCATCGGGGCCCTTGAGCCAGAGGGGCCCCGAAGGGCCCTCCCTCAACTACAGTATTAGCTCTCTATTGGTCCTGTGCTCATAATAATCACTTCTGTAGATACTTTGAATAGTGGTAATCATTAACAGACTGTTCCCCATCTCCTTCTTGAACCTCTGACACTGTAGTTGCCATTGGCAGGTTTTGGTGCGCCGTATCAATTGTTATGTATAGAGTGCTTAGGGGGCCCCAATGTAAAACTTGCATCGGGGCCCACAGCTCTTTAGCTACGCCACTGGTGGCAGAAGCTGCACCTCCACAATCGACCGGTATGGAAGCTCCAGGGGACCAAGAGCAAAGAGAGGAGCACAGAGAGACTGCAGCACAACCAGCGCGCAGGGCAACCCCTACGCAAGCCAGAGGACGGGAAGATGCTACCACCCCACCACTGAGGCGTCGAGGTGCCCTCCCCCAACAAGAAGAGAGACAGAGTCCGAGATGTCCGGGCTGTCTCCGGACTTCTCGGGATTCTGCAGAGCCACCAAACTCTCATAACCCGGCAGTTGCAAGATGGGGACAGGGGCCATATCATGGAGCACTACAAGGCCCACATCAGTTCACTGCAATGTGAGCTCGAAGCTGTACATGGGCACTACAGGGACGAGCTTAAAATGATGCATGAGATGCACAGAGGAGAAATCGACCAACTGCGTGCGCAGCATCATCTTTCGGTGGGCCAGCTGCAGAACATGATGCATCAAATGCATCAACAAAGTAAGGAACTGCTGAAATTGCAGGCACACCCGTGTTTTCACACTGTGATGTCTCTACTACCATATTTGGAAAAGGTGCCTTCCCAAAACATGATGGCGTGCCATTCAACTTTGCTGGAGGCGATCAAACAACACATGGACACGCCATTGCTCCAACCACCAATTTTTAGACCCCCACAACCTACAGTGGTGCCCCCCTGGCAATCTTCATCACAGATGTACACTGGCTACAGAGGCAGTCAATACGGACCGCCGCTGTCAGGGTCCAGCTCATCCACGACCAGCACCCAAGAAAGTCCGGATTTCCAGGCAGCAACTCCCACCTTCTCTAGTAGTGGTGTCGATACAATTTGAAAAAAACAGTCATATTGTTCCTGGACATGCTCCTCTGAATCCTTCCGAACCTCGGAGGAAGGATACCATGCCAGGGCTTTTTTAGCCCAACCTTTTCCCTGCCCCATCTCCTTCAACCAAGGTTCAGAGGTGTTAAGATGACCATGTCAGGGTACTTTTGTTTTTGCTGGACTTGAACTTTAGGGCCTGGTGTCCCCGAAAGACACTACCTGGGTCACAACCTTGTGCCTGTTGCACTGCACCTGTAGTCCTGCACCTGTGCCTTTGGTTCCTCTTGCTCGTCACTTTGTTGTTGTTCCTAACCACTTGCACAAGACCCTTGGAACCATGGATGAAGGACACCTTGACTGGTCGGTGAGAGGCCTAGCCTTTTCACTGACCTGTGTCCTTGATCCATGGCTCAGAGGGTCATGTGCCAGTGGTTAGGTTTTGGAAGCACTTTAATTTTAGGGACTGGTGTCCCCGAAAGATACTACCTGGGTCACAACCTTGTGCCTGTTGCACTAGACCTGTAGTCCTGCACCTCTTCCGTCGGTTCCTCTTGCTCCTCACTTTGTTGTTGTTGTTCCTAACCACTTGCACAAGACCCTTGGAACCATGGATGAAGGACACCTTGACTGGTCGGTGAGAGGCCTAGCCTTTTCACTGACCTGTGTCCTTGATCCATGGCTCAGAGGGGCATGTGCCAGTGGTTAGGTTTTGGAAGCACTTTAATTTTAGGGACTGGTGTCCCCGAAAGATACTACCTGGGTCACAACCTTGTGCCTGTTGCACTAGACCTGTAGTCCTGCACCTCTTCCGTCGGTTCCTCTTGCTCCTCACTTTGTTGTTGTTGTTCCTAACCACTTGCACAAGACCCTTGGAACCATGGATGAAGGACACCTTGACTGGTCGGTGAGAGGCCTAGCCTTTTCACTGACCTGTGTCCTTGATCCATGGCTCAGAGGGTCATGTGCCAGTGGTTAGGTTTTGGAAGCACTTTAATTTTAGGGACTGGTGTCCCCAAAAGACACTACCTGGGTCACAACCTTGTGCCTGTTGCACTAGACCTGTAGTCCTGCACCTCTTCTGTCGGTTCCTCTTGCTCCTCACTTTGTTGTTGTTGTTCCTAACCACTTGCACAAGACCCTTGGAACCATGGATGAAGGACACCTTGACTGGTCGGTGAGAGGCCTAGCCTTTTCACTGACCTGTGTCCTTGATCCATGGCTCAGAGGGTCATGTGCCAGTGGTTAGGTTTTGGAAGCACTTTAAATTGAGGGCCTGGTGTCCCCGAAAGACACTACCTGGGTCACAACCTTGTGCCTGTTGCACTAGACCTGTAGTCCTGCACCTCTTCTGTCGGTTCCTCTTGCTCCTCACTTTGTTGTTGTTGTTCCTAACCACTTGCACAAGACCCTTGGAACCATGGATGAAGGACACCTTGACTGGTCGGTGAGAGGCCTAGCCTTTTCACTGACCTGTGTCCTTGATCCATGGCTCAGAGGGTCATGTGCCAGTGGTTAGGTTTTGGAAGCACTTTAATTTTAGGGACTGGTGTCCCCAAAAGACACTTGGGCAGCTATGCCCTGCAACTCTTCCTGCACAAAGTTGGTGGTTGGTGTTCCTCAACACTGACCGGGCTATACCATAGAAATGTTTTGTCTTCCATGTTGGAAGAATATTTTCATGTTGAAAAGGTTAATAATTGTTTTTTAAAATAAAAAAAAAAATGTTTTTACATACCTTTAGTGTGATGAGTAGTTGTTCTTGTGGTGTGACTGCTCTCCTGAACGTGGTATCCTTCTTCCTTAGGTCATCCTTCACCATCTCCAAGAGGGTATCAAACCTGTCAGGAGATGGAAAGGAAGAAGCTGTAAAGTATGTTGTGGGACAAGGTGTTGGGTGGAGGATGGGGGGGTGTGTTTACAGAGGTTTGGGAGTGTTGTGGAGGGTGGGGGTGTAGTGTATAGCTAGGTATACAGGGGTGTGGGGGTCAGGGTGTTGTGTTTAGCTAGGTATACAGGGATGAGGTGTTGTGGGGGTGAGGGTGGGGTGTTTAGGGATGGTGGGGGTTGGTGTATTTAGGCCTAAATACTTACAGGGGAATAGACATCCGAGTGTAGCTGTAGAACTTCTGTGGGTGTCGTCTGAGGTCCCGGTAGAGGGCCTGGAACTCTCCCTTCCTCTGCCTCCTGGCTAGTAGAGGGTGCACCCACCATCTCCTGCGAGGAGCACGCCTTCTTCCCACATAGTAGTAGGTGAACAACAGGAAGGAGAGAATTCCCAGGTAATACGAGTAAAAAATGACTGGATCCATGGTCCCAACTGCAGTCTCTGTATCCACGGATGGTCCCCACACGTCCACCTGTCTCCAACAATGACCCCAGAGCTTCTGCTGACCTCCCAGACCCCAGGTATTTATACAGGTTGTTATCTCTTTAAGAAACCGGATCCGGACCGCAACCGTGTTCATACCGCACGGAAAACAGATGCAAACGGACCGGATCCGGATAGGAACCGTACGGATTAGGTCCGGTCCGGATCCGGTGCGGTCCGGACATCCGTTCCGGTTTTTACAAAACCGCAAGTGTGAACGGGGCCTTACACTTAAAAGTGTACTTTAAGAAAGGCACAAATCAGAGTTAAAAAATAAAAAAACTTTATTGATAACAAAATCAGTAGTTACACAGTAACAGATATTAAGCACTGAGTTACATTCTCCCCAAATGGGTCACACAAAAAAAGACAAAAGAATCACTAGGGAAGGACTGATTTTTGAAACAAAGGGGCTATTTTTTTACTTGAAGCCAGTGTACTGTCTTCTTTCTGAAGAGGTGCTGAACCAGCTGAAGACCCTGTAGTGGTGTTTTCAGTACTTGGTCCAGCTATACATTCTACATTTTCAACTGCAGACTCTGTAGAGGCTGTTTGCACTTCTGTACTAGGCCCAACTCCTGACTGTTTTTGGCTGGACAAAGACACAAATGTTGAAGATTTTGTTTTTTCAAGATCAGTGGGGATGGTTGCCATTCATGGCATTGTGTTTGAGAAAAAATATTAATTTTACTGACCAGTATTGCACACAGTGTGTTCCTAACAGTGGTCACATCCTCAAACATTTGAGGCAGGCTATTGAGTTATGGGATTTTTGCTCAGTGAGCCCCTCTGGTCTGTAATAATTTTTCTGATAATGCTGAATAGTCTCTCACAAGAAGCATTAATATGAGGTATCAAGAGCAAGAATTTGGCTAGTCTGCAAATTATTTTGTATCTGCACTGGTCTGTCACAGGATGTTTTATTTGTGACAGTTTGTGCCAAAAGTCATCAATTCTGAGGCCTTCAGCTGATGGAACATCACTTGTCTGATAATCCCTAAATTCTGCAAAAAGTCTATCCATGTCTGTGGCTTCAACTACTTTTGGAAACCTGGAGATAACAGTCTGCAAGTTATCAATAATTGCAGATAACCTGGACTTTGGATTAAGGAAATGAATATTTTTGAGCACTGGATCATCTAAAGGCATTGCCTTTTTCATATAATCCAATGCTCGGCAGTAAAATTCTATGGTTTCACCTGCAAATTTTTTGTATTCAGCAGCGTCAGTCAAGTTCTCTCTCCTTGCATAATTTTGGGTTTCAAACCCAATGAGCATTTCTGAAAGTGGTAATTGTACTGAGGGCTCATGATAATCCAGCTCTGTGATGCAGTTTACAGATGCGATGGCTGCTTGCTGAACAAACCTCATTAACAGGTCTCTGAATAGGGTCATCATTGCAGGATGTAGGACATGTACCATTGGTGATTCAGTCTGAAGGAGCACATTGAAACCATTGAAAACTGGCAGCACCGAGTGTAAAAAATAACATGTACACCTTGGTCATTGCATTTTGCATACACTCAAGAATTATTTTTTCTCTTAACTCAAGTGCTTCACCTTCCAATTCAAATGTACTAATAAAGTATGATTTCAAGGCATCCCATGCAAACAGAGTCCTCTCAATGGATTTTTCTAGTGAGAGCCAGCGAGTTTTCACATGTTTTACAATTTTTCTGACCCCTGTATTGCAGAAAGCCAAATATTTCTGCAGAGCAGCCACTCTCTTGACACCTTTTTGAAAATGAAAATATATGTCTATTATTAAATCTTCAGCACTAAAAGAAAGTGTTTTGGCAGCGTTTTCAGCCATCAAGTGAACTAAATGGCATGGACATCCTACAGCAAAAACTTGTTGGTCCTGTGTCTGAGCTGCTTTAATTCACGATAGCACACTTATGCTTTACCTTCATGTTAGCTGCATTGTCAGAGCAATATGTGGCACATTTATTCCAGTCAACATTATACTTCTTTAAAACAGTCTCCACACACTCAAAAAGATATTGTGCTTTGCCTGAAGCACAAGAGACCATACAATTCATAAGTCCTGTTACTGGGTGTTCATATGTAATGAGGACTGGAAAATACTTTTCAAATTCATCAGAACTTGCATCTAATGATATTCCAAAGTAATTAGCCTGTCCCCCTATTATATTTCTGACATTCTTTAGGGCCTCTGGTGCTATAGCTCCTCGTATGATGTGTGTAGTTTCAGTGGCTGCACAGGCATATTTTGTTGCAACTTTGGAGTCAGGAACCATTTTTTTTTTACTAAGGGCCTAACATGATCACTGGATGAAATTGAAATATTATGCTTTAAAAGAAACTCAGCAAGTAAAACGTCTGCTTGAGTAACCCTTTCTTCCATTTGTGAATCGGCACCGAAAAAAATGTCGTCATTGGTGGTGTTTGAGCAGCAGACTTAGCTGCTCCAATGTGTCTCTCAGTAGACATATGACGTGAGACATCATTATAGCCACCATGGGTTACACTTAAGTCGATACTGCAGAGCTCAAAGAATGCATACGATCCTCCTCGTTTTGATTTCAGTATGAAAGGTTGTTTTTTCTGCCAAGGCTCATTAAACACACACAATCTTTTGGTCCTTTTCTTCGGTGACTCAGCCATTTCTACTAATCTTGTGGGATGATAAGGATTTGTTTGCTATCATATTGGAAAGAGAAGCACAGGCACAATACCTTACATTAAATATAAGCTCAAGAAAAAGTACGAGGACCCATTAGAACTGGAACCATTACAAAACAAATTGTTTTCAGTCTTTGGAAGGGAATGAGGTTTGGGTTGTTAGCTAGAGTTTTAGAATAGCCACCAGTTATCCATGACAAGATAAGAAATATCTACTTCTCGCTGGTTTCACACTTGGTTTATACATTTTGAGGCAGGTATCACCCTGCCCCAAAAAACCCACAAATATGACTCTGTGGCACAGTGCGTCTACAGGGTATTATGCAGCATAGCGCCACCCCTTCACCCAGTGACGTACTCCCTGCTGGACAGGAAGTATGTCACTGGGATTGCTGGGGTTTCCCATCATCCGTGCATGTGTATCGCAACACAAACTGCTGCTAACATTTTCAAAAATCTTGTATCTCCCATTGACTCCAATGACTTTCGGCGCAGAAGTCTGGTGATAACGCCTTGTTGACTTTGGGTTGACTGAACGGCACTTCTAGTGCAGTGCAATGGATTGTAATAAGTATGTAAGGCTCCATAGACTTGCATTGCTTTTGTGGCCCCTTGTAATAACAGAGAGGAAGACAATGCAGAAACTTAAGGTAAGTGTGAAAGGGGCCTGTTAATGTAAGCAGCTGGATAGCCACCATTGGCTACAGAAGCTGGTCACCAAACACACATGGCAACTGGTTATGAGCAAAACAAACTGCTTCTACAATTTTATCGGCTACCCAGCTAATTTAACTTTTGTTTGCGCTTGTCGTCACGCAGACCATTCAGTACAGTACACAAAATGCTTGTTAAAATATACTGTGAAGTGCTTCACACCCAAAATATTAAACATTAACTTGTGGAATTTGGGAAACTAGTATGGTTAACTGAATAGGAATGGGCATATTGAACAACAGGATAGGTGATTCTGAAAAAGCTACAGGATGTGACAAAATTCTACAAACTGGAGAGGCATCTGCCAATATTGAATTGCCACATTATTCTAACACATTAAAAAGAAAAAGAAAACAATTGTTCTTATTGTGCAGTTTGTCTTGATTTTTATGAACAGGTATTCTACATACAGTACTGCTTTTCTTTTCTGGTGGGTAGAACTGTAGAATTGGAATCCCTGTTTGTAAAATGTTTAAAAAGGCGTCATGCTCCCCTGCAGAATCATGCATTTTCTGGTGGGCACCTTCAACAAAAGTAAGAAAAAAATAACCACCCAGGCAAAGTAGTTATGTTTGGAACCAAACTTTATTGAATATTTGAAACTTCCCAACAGGGTAACAATTGTACACTCACCAGACCACACAAGAGATTTGCTTCAGTCACCTTCAGATTCTTCTAGAACACCTACAGAAATGCGCATCAAAACAATTTTTTTGTTAAAATACCTAATTTTAGCTTTAAAGAGAACCTGTCATTAATATTTTGAAATGTGCATATTTACTTAAAATTAGGAATATGTTACAACCTTGTAAGTTTTTTTTTTTTTACAAACCCCAAAGCATCCAGATTCACTCAGTAAAACTAATAACATAAAATTAATTTGTGAGGAGCTCACGGAGATAGGCAAGCAATCACACAACAGAGACTAAATCAGCCTGGCTCAAATCACATGATGCCAGAAGATGAACACAGCTGTCCACTATTCTGTTCATCCACTGGCTTCATGTAAGCTGTGTCAGGGTTCTCTTTTATTCCTATTAATCCCTATCTGGGATTCAACAAGCTGTACTTTATGGGGGAGGGAGGGAGGTGGACAAGTGGCCATTGTGGACCTGAATGATCGTTCCTTTGAAACTCCTGCACAGAAACCACAACAAACCTACTGGATCACTAACAAACTCCAAAAGGACATTGTGTGACACCTGTACACCCAGCATACATTGGGTTGCTGTCCAAATCACTCATGATGGGGTTTGGCCAACAAAAGTCAAATATATGTATATATCTGAAGAACAGTTTTGTATGTAAGAAACTTAAAGAAACATAGAAGTGACAAAAGAAAAAAAAAAAAAAAGATACCTGCTGAGAGGGAAGACTATAGATCCCATAGATCCTTCCCAGTCCTCAGACCACCATTGTACCCCCCATTCTTTCAAAATTTGCACCCGCCTGTGTCTTCAGGGCTCAGAAGTACTCAGCTCTACGTGTACCTCAGAAGACAAGCGGCTCTGTACTGCGTGCACAGTACAGAAACATTCATCTTCAGAAGTACTTGAGGACACGAATACTATCTGGAGGTTAAATATTTTTTTTTAGCTTCAGGGTACCTCTAAAGCCACATTTTTGAGATGGAAGCCAGAGTAAAACATACAGACCCAATGCAGATGGAGTCCTTGGAAAGTAATTATATGTGGTATTCTACCAATAGGTCAGACAGCACAGTACTATAAACATTTCAACCTTAATACCTCTCTGTGTAAATATTTTTAATAAGCTCTGAATGTCAGACTGGACACACAACGCAATCCAGTTCTGATGCTGTGACAGAAAAAAAAACCACTTACTGGAATGATGTCTTCAAGATGCAGATCTTGATTGTAGTGGATCAAAGAGTGGAGTGAGCTTAAAGACAAAAAATACTATATTAGCAAATACAGTTATGTTAAATGGATTTCATAGCCCACATACAACAACCCCCCTCCATAGGGTAAATAAGGTTATTTTCCACTCTTCTGCAAGATACCCTACACACAACTCTCACAGTCCATCCACCATAAGGGAATAGTTTGTCTAGGTAATAACTCAAATTAGTGTAGAGGTAAGATCGATACACCTTTAACGAGACCCTCCATCCCTCCATCCTGAAAAACAAAATCAGTCAGTGCTGCTGAAAAAAAAAAAAAAAAAAAAAAAAAAAAGCAGTAGTGATGGGCCGAACCTCCGATTTTAGGTTCGCGAACTTCCGCGGAAGGTTCGGTTCGCGAAAAAGTTCGCAAACCGCAATAGACTTTAATGGGGAGGCGAACTTTGAAAAATAGAAAAATTATGCTGACCACAAAAGTGATGGAAAAGGTGTTTCAAGGGGTCTAACATCTGAGTTTTTGCATGGATGAGTGGGATAGATGCCAAAAGTCATGGAGAAAAATCTGGATTGAACGCAAAACAGCGTTTTAAGGGCAGAAATCACATTGAATGCTAAATTGCAGGCCTAACGTGCTTTAAAACATCTTGCATCTGTATACATCAATCAGGTAGTGTAATTAGAGTACTGCTTTACACTGACACACCAAACTAACTGTGTAACGCACCGCAAGTTACCAGCTGTTTGTGTAGTGACGGCCATGCTGGACTACTGCGCAACATGGCGAGATTGCTCTTCCTCACTCAGTGATGTCAGGTAATGTGTGACTGCCTTGTCAACTTTCCATGGCATTGTTAAAAAGCTTACGTTTTGTTTTTAAATTAAATTTTCTACTTGCTGTGTACTTGTTCAGTACCGCTACAATGAGAATCCTATGGAGGCGGGCAAGTCTGCCATTGTGACTCCGGGTAATGGCCGGGGAATGAGGGTTTGAATCCGGTGTGGAGCCTGAGAAACGGCTACCACTACACATCCAAGGAGGGCAGCAAGCAGGCATGCACGCCCGCCCTGAGGTAGTGACCAAAAATAACAATACAGGAGGACTATCGAGGGCTTGCTGTATTTGAAATGAATGCACTTTAAATCCTTTAACGAGAACCAGTTATGGCGGGCAAAGATGACACCACATTCCTTTCACGAGAATCATATGGAGGCGGGCAAGTCTGCCATTTGTGACCCCGGGTAATGGCCGGGGAATGAGGGATGGAATCCGGTGTGGAGCCTGAGCAACGGCTACCACTACACAGGCAAGGAGGGCAGCAGGCAGGCATGCATGCCCGCCCCGAGGTAGTGGCCAAAAATAACAATACAGGACTCAGGAGGACTTTTGAGGCCCTAATTGTAATGAATCAACATTAAATCCTTTAACGGGAATCCGTTATGGAGGGCAAGTCTGCCATTGTCACCCCGGGTAATGGGCGGGGAATGAAGGTTGGATTCCGGCCCGAAGTGGGAGCCTGCTGAGACCCATGCTGTACCTGCCCTGACCGTGCTTTGCAGACCAGGCATCTGTGGTCAGATGGACCCTTGACCCAGCGGAAGACAAACCAAGTCGAAAGCATTTGCCAAGAATGTTTTATGGAGGGCAAGTTTGCCATTTTTTTCAATTGTTTGAAACTGTAGATGGTTGTATTTTTCAATTGTTTGAAACTGTAGATGGTTGTATTTTTCAATGGTTTGAAACTGTAGATGGTTGTGTTTTTCAATTGTTTGAAACTGTAGTTGTATTGCGTTCCGGAGTTGGAGCCTAAGAAACGGCTACCACCACACATCCAGGCAAGGAGGGCAGCAGGCAGGCATGCACGCCCGCCCCGAGGTAGTGACCAAAAACAACAATTCAGGACTCAGGAGGACTTTTGAGGCCCTAATTGTAATGAATCAACTTTAAATCCTTTAACGGGAATCCGTTATGGAGGGCAAGTCTGCCATCCATTCAAGTGCAAGTTCTGCACTGACTGCCAGGTATAATACAATGTGCAGTCACAGATGCAGTGAAAGGTATGCAGTGACTGCAAACAGCCGTTTGTGTAGTGACGGCCGTGCTGGCCTGGTGCGCACCATGACGAGAGTGCAGGTGATGGTGGCTTTTCAGCCCATATTGTCGCCCGGCTGATGTAGCTGAATGACAGAACAGTGACTGTCCAGCTGATCAAATTTGGTCTGACCACAATGAAACAATGACCTTATTATCTTTGGTGTGCCACCCCCACCCGAGACACTCATATAGCCGGCGGTCATTGCTTCATTGTGATCCGCAAGCCCCTTCACCGCGGCAAGGTAATGATCACGAAGGGGGATGGGCACATGTACATGCCTTTTGTGTTTTTGTTGCAGCTGCCTGCAGTTCAGCCAGAAAAATTAGGCAGGCATGTACACGCCCCAGAAAAATTAGTATAGCGGCCGCTGCTAGCAGCGGCCTTAAAAATTCTGGAATCCGCCTAGAGTCCTGGACCCTGGTGGTGGTGGCGGAGAAGGCAGTCAAGCGGCCTGCAGGCAGAGATGCTGTGTGTGGGGAATGACGTAGTCTTCGGTCGTGCAATAGCCCTCAGGGATCCATGCCTCATTCATTTTGATAAAGGTCAGGTACTGAACACTGTCATGACTTAGGCGACTTCTCTTCTCAGTGACAATGCCTCCATGTTTTTGTACGGATACTGTGCTTTAAACCATCGCAGAGAGCTCAGATTGTGACACATATTTTTTTACCAGCTAAGTGCTGGTATTAGGCTCCTTATATTATTGATATTATAGGGATCTTTGGTCCAGGTTGGCTCCATTGTTTTTAATGGTTTTTAAATTTGTAGTGGCAATCAATAAAGACATTTTTGCATTCAATTATATCCTGGATTTGCCTTTTTTGCTCTATTGAATTATTTATCATGTCAGGTGGTGCCTTTTTCTTGTTGTTGAGTTTAGTTAATTGTTTGAGGTCGTTGACCTTCCCCCTGATTTTCTAGATTGATTTAATATAGCTATTTAGCTGTTAGATATGATATGCTGTTTGTGCTTTCTTGAGTGAAAAATTAAATGCATTGTAAAGCATCATTGACAGCTTGTTCTGCAAGTGCTGCATCCTTTCCGCCTTGTGTTGAGTTGGTAACAGGTCTGCCACTTTGTGCCTGTACCGAGGGTCCAGTAGCGTGGCCACCCAGTACAGGTCATTCGCCTTGAGTTTTTTGATACAGGGGTCCCTCAACAGGCTGGACAACATGAAAGAGGCCATCTGCACAAAGTCGGATCCAGACGTACTCTCCATCTCCTCTTGCTCTTCCACAGTAACGTCATGCAACTCCTCTTCCTCCCCTCAGCCACGAACAATACCACGGGAACGTGGAGCAGCAGAAGCCCCCTGTGACGGCTGCTGCGGTTGTTCTTCTGCCGCCGCCTCTTCCTCCTCCACAGAAACACCTTCCTCATAATCGTCATCCGAGTCTGACTCCTCTCCTTCCCCACACGACTCCTCTTCTTCCTCCTCCTCCCCCCTCTGTGGTGCCGCAGGTGTCGAGGAAACATGTGGTTCGGATGAAAATCGCTCCCACGACTCCTCCTGCCATAGCTGTTCCTGTTCCCGCTCCTCCACAGCTTCATCCACCACTCTACGCACGGCACGCTCCAGGAAGTAAGCATAGGGGATCAAGTCGCTGATGGTGCTTTCAGCGCGACTCACCAGGTTGGTCACCTCCTCAAACGGCCGCATGGTCCTGCATGCATTTCGCATCAGTGTCCAGCTGTTGGGCAAAAACATCCCCATCTTCCCAGATTGTGTCCTTCTACTGTAGTTGTACAGGTACTGGGTGACGGCTTTCTCCTGGTCTAGCAGGCAAGAGAACATGAGCAGGGTGGAATTCCAGCGAGTTGGGCTATCGCATATCAAGCGTCTCACCGGCAAGTTGTTTTTCCGCTGAATGTCCGCAAAGCGTGCCATGGCCGTATAAGACCGCCTGAAATGCCCACACAACTTCCTGGTCTACTTCAGGACGTCCTGTAAGCCTGGGTACTTTGAGACAAATCTTTGCACGACCAGATTCAGCACATGTGCCATGCAGGGTACATGTGTCAGCTTTCCCAAATTCAAAGCGGAAAGGAGATTGCTGCTGTTGTCGTCACACACCACGTTGCCGATCTCCAGCTGGTGCGGGGTCAGCCATTGCTCCACCTGTTTGTTAAGAGCAGCCAGGAGAGCTACTCCAGTGTGACTCTCCGCTTTGAGGCAAGACATGTCTAAAATTGCGTGACACTGGCGTACCTGGCATGCAGCGTAGGCTCTGGGGAGATGGGGCTGTGTAGCTGGAGAGGAAGAGGAGATGGCAGCACCGCTAGAGTTCAACTGACACTCAGCCAAGGAGGAGGAGGAGGTTGACAGCGAAGAGGATGTAGCTGGAGGAGAAGGAGAGGAGGTGGCAGGAGGCCTGCCTGCAAGCCGTGGAGGTGTCACAAGTCGGTCCGCTGCGCAGCCACGTACTCCCTGCTTGTTGCCATCGGTCACCAGGTTGACCCAATGGGCTGTGTACGTAATGTAGCGGCCCTGCCCGTGCTTGGCAGACCAGGCATCCGTGGTCAAGTGGACCCTTGACCCAATGCTCTTTGCAATAGATGACACCACTTGCCTCTGAACTGCACAATACCGTTTGGGTATGGCCTTTCATGAAAAATAAGTGCGGCCTGGTATCTTCCACTGCGGTGTCCCAATGGCCACAAATTTACGGAAAGCCTCTGACTCCACCAGCTTGTATGGTAATAGCTGGCGAGCTAATAGTTCCGCCACACCAGCTGTCAGACGCCGCGCAAGAGGGTAACTGGCCGAAATTGGCTTCTTCCGCTCAAAGACTTCCTTCACGGACACCTGGCTACTGCTGTGGGCAGAGGAGCAGGAACCGCTCAATGGCAGAGGCGGTGTGAAGGAGGGTTGCTGTGAAGGTTCAAGGGAGAAAGCGGCTGAAGACGATGCACCTGAAGGAGGAAGAAGAGAAGGAGGGTGGCTTGTCTTTTGAGGGGTGCTGCTCTTCCTCAGGTGTTCTTCCCATAGCTGTTTGTGCTTTTTCTCCAGGTGCCTTCGTAAGGCACTTGTCCCTACGTGAGTGTTGGCCTTTCCACGGCTCAATTTTCGGAGGCAGAGAGAACAGATGGCTTTGCTCCTATCTGAGGCACACACGTTCAAATATTTCCAAACCGCTGAGCCCCCCTGGGGTGATGGCACTACGGTGGCATCAACAGCTGACCTTGAAGGGCATGTTGGCTGGCTGGCCATAGCTGGCGATACATGGCGCCGGACACTGCTCCCTGCTGTTTCTGAGGACGAGCTCCCTCTGCTTCTATCATGGAGTCGTCTCCTCCTTCTCCTCTCTGGCTCCCCCTCTGAACTGTCCACCTGGTCATCTCCTCTATTGGGAACATACGTGGCATCCGTATAATCGTCATCATAATCCTCCTGCCCAGCTTCGCTTTCCTCAGACAACTCCACAACTGCACCAACTTCAGGTGGTTCATCATGCCCCTCCTCACACGTTACGTCCATACTATCGCCACCTAACTCAGACGTATGAGGTGGTGTACCTGCACCTTCTTCTTGTTGTTGCAGTAGTGGCTGTGAATCAGTGATTTCACCACCACCACCAAATAACTCCTGCGAAGTGTCAAATGCAGCGGATGTGGTGCTTGTTGTAGCGCTGGTGGCTGGGGGAGATGACGTGTTCTGTGTTAAATACTCAAGCACGTCCTCACAATTTTGGGAAGTGATGGCACGTGCCTTCTTCTGAACACTGTACTTTGGGCCAGGTCCGCATGAAATCACAGCAACACCACCTCGCACAGACCTGCCAGTGCCAGGTGGCCTTCCTCTGGGTCTGCCTCTACCTCTTCCTCTACCTGGTTTGTCCATTTTGTCCATCTCGGGGGGAAGCTAGGTATATGCAGTGAGGCGAGTTCACTCAACACAAAAGGTAGTTAGATGCAGTGAGGTGAGTTCACTCAACCCAAAGGTAGTTATATATGCAGTGAGGTTAGTTCACTCAACACAAAAGGTAGTTATATGCAGAGAGGTGAGTTCACTGAACACAAAAGGTAGCTATATACAGTGAGGTGAGTTCACTCAACCCAAAGATAGTTATATGTAGTGAGGTGAGTTCACTCAACCCAAAAGGTAGTTATATATGCAGTGAGGTGAGTTCACTGAACACAAAAGGTAGCTGTATGCAGTGAGGTGAGTTCACTCAACCCAAAGGTAGTTATATGCAGTGATGCAAGTTCACTCAACACAAAAGGTAGTTATGTGCAGCGAGGTGGGTTCACTCAACACAAACGTAGGCGTATGCAGTGATGAGGTGGGTTAACTAAACACAACAGGTACTAGTAGTAGGTAAATGCAGTACTGGGTGGGTAGTACAATGTGCAGCTCCCTGTCACACACACAGGTAGTCACTGAATGTGCTGCTGATGCTGGTGGGCTGCTGGCAGTGGGACACACACAGTATGAATTAGCAATGCTGTCTAAGCAACACAAGTGTCTCACACACACACAGGTAGTCACTGAATGTGCTGCTGCTGCTGGTGGGTAGCTTGCAGTGGGACACACACATGAATTAGCAATGCTGTCTAAGCAACACAAGTGTCTCACACACACAGGTAGTGACTGAATGTGCTACTGCTGCAAGCAGCGGAAGAAATATAACTTTTCATTTCAGCAGCGCTGACTGATTTTGTTTTTCAGGATAGAGATTCACTTTAAGATCCGGTCACACACAAGCACAACTTGTCTTCCTACTTTCTTTATAGATTATCCATCTCTATGGTTCGCCATGGCAGCGGCATCTGTCTTCATGTGACAAAAGGGGTTTGAACAATAGAGGCAGTGAGCCTTGGAGGAGAAGAGGAAGACTGGTTGCATGTGGTCAGATCCTGGGGAGATGTATATTTCACTCCTCCGCTGTGTTCTATAAACATTTCCCACCTGCTGAGTGCTGGTTTCTCCAAGAGGGGCTCAGAGGTTCTGCTTCTGGCCCATTTAATTAATCTCCCATCTACGCTCAGTATCAACACCAGGGAGGTAACAGTATGATAACAGGGAGTGGGAGGGATCCTAAAGACAATAAACACCTCCAGACAAATGCATCAATCACCCCCAGATATAAGATCCATCAATCACTGCCCCTGACATGAAAAGCATTAATCATCCCCAGATATGAGAGGCATCAATCACCCCTCATATGAAATATGTCTGTGAGAAAACGCGGAAAAGCCGCCGCCAATACTCAAGGTGAGGCGGCTGATTCCGCGTTCAACATGGCAGCTGGCGCGCAGTTGGAGCGCGGAGAAACCGCCGCATGCTCTGACAACAGGGCGGCGGATTCCGCGTCCAATGCGGCAAGTTGCACGCATAGGCCTGCGCCTCTCAGTAATGCGGGATGCAGAGAAAATGCCGCACGCACGGACAGCGGTGCGGCGGATTCCGCATCCAACACAGCAGAAACATTACAACGCATGACTGGTGTGGCTGGGACTGATAGTCCACATTGGTTTAGGAGGACGCGCGCGCAGAGAGGCAGGGCCTTTATGGCAGTCAGAATGGGGTCAGCTGACCAAGCCGGTCAGCTGACAATTTCAGCAACCTTCATTGGTCCAGCACTTAGGGGAGGCACTAGAGAGCGCTAGTGTATATATACTGGGTGCTGGTCATTTATCTGGTGTCTGGTGTTGCGATCACTACATGGTAGCACTCAGACCTTGTCAGTATCTATGTTATTTAGACCAGTTTCTAAGGTGTTGATGGCCAAGGATCTCACACCTTAGTCTAGGAAATCTGTTATTATTTTGTATTATACTCTAGTTCAGTTTCCAAGGTGTTGGTGGCCAAGGATCTCACACCTTAGTCTAGGAATTCTGTATCATCTGTATTATTGTCATATTCTAGGCTAGTTCCAGGAGTGTGAGAATCTTGGAGCTCACACTCAAGCTTAGGCATTGTTGATTATTTGTTATGACCTTCTGCTTTCCTGACCATTCTTCTGATCTCTGATTTTGTACCTTGTCATTCTGATACTCTGTTGCCAAACTCGCCTAGTCTCTGGAATCTGCATCTGCCTCTTGTCTCTGTACCTGATCTGTCTGTCTGTTGCCGACCTGGCCTGTCCGACCTCGAGAACTATCTTCCCAGTTGGAGATAGTTCACAAACCTGTCAGTGACACTGCACCATTGGTGTCACTCACCTTCTGTCCTTCCCTCTCTCACCCTTGCTCCGCCCCTTGGGGAGCTCCAGACCTGGGGAAGGAATCTGAACCATTGCTGTATCTCTTACTGTCTAGCACCTATCTCACGGGTGCGTTCCTCAAAGTATTACTGTTGCACCAACACTCTCATCTCTCAGGTGTCCAGAGGTTAGTAGATATATCTGATTATCGGTGATACTGCAGATCATCGATAATCGGGTATATTCTGTATTCTCGGTGATACTGCAGTTCACCGATAATCTGACCCTCTCTGTGTTACACCGATCGTTACAATGTCAATCTCAATTTAAATGCATAAAATACGCCACACAGCACACAAATGTAGCCACCACAGCTTCAATGATTGACTTCAGTTGAATTCAAAATTTCCCCCCCTTCAATACAGTACATGGCCATCTATCATTGATTACAGACAACTCACCTATCCGGCCAAGCACTCCCTCCTGTGTCCTTTTATCTCCACTGACTCCCATTCTGCATGACCCAGTGGCATGAATATATTTACATAACATACCGCAGGCTCATGGTGAACGGCCATTGGTGGAGATGAAGTCAGACAAACACAGGCTGGAGAGAGCATGCCCAGCAGGTGATAAGGACATCAGGTGAGGAGAAACACAGGGTAGCATGGTAATGCACAGAGCGGGACACACAAGTGGCAGTGGACAGCATGGAGGGGACACACATGAGTCAAGGGACTGCAGCATGTAGGACGACAAACAGAAGGCATTATGAAAGAGAACACACAGGAGGGAAAAGGGACACACAGGAAGCAGTGGAGCATGGAAAGGGCACACAGGAGTAAAGCAATGGTACAGCAACATTAGAAGGGGACACACAGAATAAGGCAGGGGACACTGGAGGTGGCACACACAGCATGGCAGGGGACACTGGAGGGGGACACACTGCACGAGGCAGCAACAGGCGACACTGGAGAGGGGGACACACAGCATGGCAGGGGACACTGGAGGGGGGGCAGACAGCATGGCAGGGCAGGGGACACTGGAGAGGGACACACTGCACGAGGCAGCCACAGGTGACACTGGAGAGGGGGACACACAGCATAGCAGGGGACACTGGAGGGTGGGACACACAGCATGGCAGGGGACACTGGAGGGTGGGACACACAGCATGGCAGGTGCAGGGGACACTGGAGAGGGGGGCACACTGCGGGGCAAGGTAGTGGACACTGGAGGGGGTGACACACAGCATGGCAGCTGCAGGAGACTCTGGAGGGAGGAAACACTGCATGAGGCAGCTGCAGGGGACACTGGAGGGGGGACACACTGCATGAGGCAGCCGCAGGGGACACTGGAGGGGGGGATACACAGCGTGACACTGGAGGAGGGACACAGCATGGCAGCTGCAGGGGACACTGGAGGTGGGGACACACAGCATGGCAGCTACAGAGGACACTGGAGAGGGGGAAACACAGCAGGGCAGGGGACACTGGAGGGGGTAACACACAGCATGGCAGCTGCAGGAGACACTAGAGGGGGGACTGTATGAGGCAGCCGCAGGGGACACTGGAGGGTGGGACACAGCATGACAGGGCAGGGGACACTGGAAAGAGGAGACACTGCATGAGGCAGCCGCAAGGGACACTGGAGGGGGGAGACACTGCATGAGGCAGCCGCAGGGGACACTGGAGAGGGGGATACACAGCGAGACACTGGAGGAGGGACACAGCATGGCAGCTGCAGGGGACACTGGAGGTGGGGACACACAGCATGGCAGCTACAAAGGACACTGGAGAGGGGGAAACACAGCAGGGCAGGGGACACTGGTGGGGGTAACACACAGCATGGCAGCTGCAGGAGACACTAGAGGGAGAAAAACAGCATGGCAGGGCAGGGGACACTGGAAAGAGGAGACACTGCATGAGGCACACAGCATGGCCGGAGACATTGGAGGGGGAGACACACAGCAGGGCATGAGACATTGGAGGGGGAGACACACAGCAGGGCAGGAGACATTGGAGGGGGAGACACACAGCAGGGCAGGAGACCTTGGAGGGGGAGACACACAGCAGGGCAGGAGACATTGGAGGGGGAGACACACAGCAGGGCAGGAGACATTGGAGGGGGAGACACACAGCAGGGCAGGAGACATTGGAGGGGGAGACACACAGCAGGGCAGGAGACATTGGAGGGGGAGACACACAGCAGGGCAGGAGACATTGGAGGGGGAGACACACAGCAGGGCAGGAGACATTGGAGGGGGAGACACACAGCAGGGCAGGAGACATTAGAGGGGGAGACACACAGCAGGGCAGGGGACATTGGAGAGGGAGACACACAGCATGGCAGGAGACATTGGAGGGGAGACACACAGCATGGCAGGAGACATTGAAGGGGGAGACACACAGCATGGCAGGGAGGGGGACACACAGCATGACAGGAGACACTGGAGGGGGAGACACACAGCATGGCAGGGAACACTGGAGGGGTGGACACACTGCATGAGGGAGCTGCAGGGGACACACATGTGGAAGGGGTCAGAGCACTTACCAGTTCTGTAGCAAGGAACTGCAGGATGCAATTCATTCTGCAGGGGCTCTCCTCCACTGTGCAGTCACCGTGACAAGGATCATGCCAGGCAGCTGTATTGATTCACTTGTCTCCATGAGCAGTTCTTGGCTTCCTGCTTCCTCTCACTGTCTGGTCTCTGAAAAAAGGGGCGGAGCTAGATAGAGCTCAGTGTCAGTCCCACAGCACACAGCCTGAGCCAATTAGCTGCAAGCAAGCCACGAGGTGTGTGTGTGTGTGTGTGTGAGATCAGTCTGTCTCCAGAACAGGGAGAGACAGCAGTTATCGAGCATCCTGTAAATTATCCAAACGGCGCCAACCCTGGATTTTGCCTGCAATGGGTGGGACCCGGGAAGGAGGGGTCAAAAAAGTTACAGTCCCGATGAAATCGTGACAGTTGGCCCTATGCATTTAGCTTGTTGCTGGGTAGCGCTCACTGTTATTATGGATTCCTGTTGCCGACCACTGCCTTGTATCTTGTCCACGCTTAACCTCTGCTTGACTCCTGTTGCCGACTACTGCCTTGTATTGACCACGCTTGCTTGCTGGATTCCTGTTGTCATACCTTGCCTTGTACCTCAAATACGCTTTACCTTGCCGCCTGGATTGACCTTTGCTTAAACACGGCTTTGCAAGAACTCTGCCTGGACTGACTTTGGCTTGCTTGATTATGCTACCTCTGGAAAGTTCCTATCTGGACTCCCTTGCTGTCACCAGTAGAGATGGGCCGAACCTCCGATTTTTGGTTCGCGATCTTTCACGAAAGGTTCGGTTTGCGCGAACTTTCGTGAACCGCAATAGACTTCAATGGGGAGATGGGATGTTTCAAGGGTCTAACACCTGGAGGGGGGCATGGCGCAGTGGGATACATGCCAAAAGTCCCAGGGAAAAATCTGGATTTGACGCAAAGCAGTGTTTTAAGGCCAGAAATCACATTGAATGCTAAATTGCAGGCCTAAAGTGCTTTAGGGCTACTTTCACACCAAGACGTTGCGTTTTAGAGGACGTTATGGTCGCATAATGTGCCCCTAACGCAACGCCTGGTGGTGTTGAAGCAGGACGCCTGAGTGAGCTGCGTTATGCAGCTCTTTGTGCGCTCCGTGTGTCTCTGTGTGTCTCCGTGGCGCTGATTGGCTGGCGGGATCACGTGATGCGGAGTGTTCCACTCCGCATCACGTGGTCCCACCAGCCAATCAGCGCACAAAGCGGCCACTCCAGGAAGAAAACACTGCACGTCAGCAGTGCAGTGAATATTAATTAGCCATGTGGCTAATTACTGCGCATGGGCAACCAGTCTAACATGGCTAGAGCTGCGTAGAATGCACAGTATGCTGCACTTTCTCAGAATGTGCAGCGTTACAATGTAACGCAACGTGGGCACTGTGAACAGCCCATTTACTTTTCATTGCTGTGAGTTAGGCTGTGTTACAGGCTGCACTAACGTGCGCCTGTAACGTCTTACTGTGAAAGCAGCCTAAAACAGCTTGCATGTGTATACATCAATCAGGTAGTGTAATTAGTGTTCTGCTTTAGGCTCCCTGCACACTGCAAATCCGTTTTCCGATTCCGATTCCGTTTCCGATTCCGATTCCGTTTCCGATTTTCCTTGAATACATTCAACAGAAAAACGGATCAAAAAACGCAGCATGCAGTTAAGATTAAAAATCTGAATCGGAATCGGATGTAAAAACAGATTAAAAATCTGAATCTGAATCTGATTTGCTTGCAGTGTGCAAGAGGCCTCATACTGACAGACCAAACACACTGTGTAACGCACCTCAAACAGCTGATTGTGTAGTGACAGCCGTGCTGGACTGGTGCGCACCATGACGAGAGTGCAGGTGATGGTGGCTTTACAGCCCATATGGTCGCCCGGTTGATGTAGCTGAATGACAGAACAGTGACTGTCCAGCTGATCAAATATGGTCTGACCACAATGAAGCAACGACCTTATTATCTTTGGTGTACCAACCCCCGAGACACTCATATGGCCGGCGGTCATTGCTTCATTGTGATACGCAAGCCCCTTCACCGCGGCAAGGTAATGATCCCAAAGGGGGATGGGCACATGTACATGCCTTTTGTTTTGTTGTTGCAGCCGCCCGCAGTGCAGCCAGAAAAATTAGGTAGGCATGTAGACGCCCCAGAAAAATTATAATAGCGGCCTTAAAAATTCAGGA
Source organism: Hyperolius riggenbachi (assembly GCF_040937935.1). Taxonomy (NCBI): domain Eukaryota; kingdom Metazoa; phylum Chordata; class Amphibia; order Anura; family Hyperoliidae; genus Hyperolius; species Hyperolius riggenbachi. The sequence goes on along the minus strand of NC_090647.1, from coordinate 410,546,483 downwards.
ATCCGCCTGGAGTCCTGGACCCTGTTGGTGGTGGCGGAGAAGGCAGTCAAACGGCCGGCGGGCAGAGATGCTGTGTGGGGAGCGACTTAGTCTTGGGGCAGCCAGTCACACAGCGTGCAGGCAGAGATGCTGTGTGTGAGGACTGACTTAGTCTTTGGGCGGGCAGTAGCCCTCCGGGATCCATGCCTCATTCATTTTGATAAAGGTGAGGTACTGAACACTTTTGTGACTTAGGCGACTTCTCTTCTCAGTGACAATGCCTCCAGCTGCACGGAAGGTCCTTTCTGACAGGACGCTTGCGGCAGGGCAAGACAGAAGTTGGATGGCAAATTGGGACAGCTCTGGCCACAGGTCAAGCCTGCGCACCCAGTAGTCCAAGGGTTCATCATCGCTGCTCACAGTGTCTACATCCACACTTAAGGTCAGGTAGTCGGCTACCTGCCGGTCCAGGCGTTGGTGGAGGGTGGATCCTGAAGGGCTACGGCAAGGCATTGGACTAAAGAATGCCTGCATGTCCGACATCACCATGAGATTGCTGGAGCGTCCTGTCCTTGTCTGCGTGGACATGGGAGGAGGATTACTGGCAGTGGTACCTTTATTGCGTTGTGCTGTGACATCACCCTTAAACACATTGTAAAGCATAGTTGCCAGCTTGTTCTGCACGTGCTGCATCATTTCTGCCTTCAGGTGAGTTGTTAACAGGTCTGCCACTTTGTGCCTGTACCGAGGGTCTAGTAGCGTGGCCACCCAGTACAGCTCATTCCCCTTGAGTTTTTTTTATACGGGGGTCCCTCAACAGGCAGGACAGCATAAAAGACGACATCTGCACAAAGTCGGATCCAGTACCCTCCATCTCCTCTTGCTCTTCCTCAGTGACGTCACGTAAGTCAACCTCCTCCCCCCAGCCGCGAACAATACCACGGGAAAGTTGAGCAGCTCAAGCCCCCTGTGATGGCTGCTGCGGTTGTTCTTCTGCCACTGCCTCTTCCTCCTCCACAGAAACACCTTCCTCATCATCCGAGTCTGACTCCACTTCTTCCTCACACGACTCCTCTTCTTCCTCCTCCTCCCACCTGCCGCAGGTGTTGAGGAAACATCTGGTCCAGATGAAAATTGCTCCCACGACTCTTCCTGCCGTAACTGCTCCTCCACAGCTTGATCCACCACTCTACACACGGCACGCTTCAGGAAGTAAGCGTTGGGGATCAAGTCACTGATGGTGCCTTCAGTGCGACTCATCAGGTTGGTCACCTCCTCAAACGGCCGCATGAGCCTGCATGCATTTCGCATCAGTGTCCAGTTGTTGGACCACAACATCCCAATCTCCCCAGATTGTGTTCTTCTACTGTAATTGTACAGGTACTGGGTGACGTCTTTCTCCTGTTCAAGCAGGCGAGAGAACACGAGCAGGGTCGGATTCCAGCGAGTCGGGCTATCGCATATCAAACGTCTCACCGGCAAGTTGTTTCTACGCTGAATGTCCACAAAGCGTGCCATGGCTGTGTAAGACTGCCTGAAATGCCCACACAACTTCCTGGCCTGCTTCAGGACGCCCTCTAAGCCTGGGTACTTTGACACAAATCTTTGAATGACCAGATTCAACACATGTGCCATGCAGGGTACATGTGTCAGCTTGCCCAAATTCAAAGCGGAAAGTAGATTGCTGTCACACACCACGTTGCCAATCTCCAGCTGGTGTGGGGTCAGCCAGTGCTCCACCTGTTTGTTAAGAGCAGCCAGGAGAGCTGGTCCAGTATGACTCTCCGCTTTAAGGCAAGACATGTCTAAGATGGCGTGACACTGTCGTACCTGGCATGCAGCATAGGCTCTGGGAAATGGGGCTGTGTAGCGGGAGAGGAGATGGCAGCACCACTAGAGTTGAACTGCCACTCAGTGAAGGAGGAGGAGGATGACAGCGAAGAGGATGTAGCAGGAGGAGAAGGAGAGGAGGTGGCAAGAGGCCTGCCTGCAAGCCGTGGAGGTGTCACTAGTTGGTCCGCTGCGCAGCCACGTACTTTCTGCTTGCCATCGTTCACCAGGTTGACCCAATGGGCTGTGTTAGTAATGTAGCGGCCCCGACCGTGCTTGGCAGACCAGGCATCCGTGGTCAGGTGGACCCTTGACCCAACGCTGTTCGCCAGAGATGACACCACTTGCCTCTCAACTTCACGGTACAGTTTGGGTATCGCCTTACTAGAAAAATAAGTGCGGCCTAGTATCTTCCACTGCAGTGTCCCAATGGCCACAAATTTACGGAAAGCCTCAGAGTCCACCAGCTTGTATGGTAATAGCTGGCGAACTAATAGTTCTGCCACGCCAGCTGTCAGACGGCGGGCAAGGGGGTGATTGGCAGAAATTGGCTTCTTCCGCTCAAAAATTTCCTGCACGGACACCTGGCTGCTGTGGGCAGAGGAGCAGGAACCGCTCAAGGGCAGAGGCGGAGTGGAGGAGGGTGGCTGTGAAGGTGTAAGGGAGAAAGCGGCTGAAGATGCTGCACCTGAAGGAGGAAGAGGAGAAGGAGGGTGGCTTTTCTTTTGTGTGGTTTTGCTCATGTGTTCTTCCCATTGCTTTTTGTGCTTTTTCTCCAGGTGCCTTCGTAAGGCACATGTCCCTACGTGAGTGTTGGCCTTTCCATGGCTCAATTTTTGGAGACAGAGAGAACAAATGGCTTTACTCCTATCTGAGGCAGACGCATCAAAAAATGTCCACACCGCTGAGCCACCCTGGGGTGTGGGCACTATGGTGGCCTCAGAGTCAGCAGCTGACGTTGAAGGGCATGTTGGCTGGCTGTTCATAGCTGGCGTTACATGGCGCCGGATACTGCCACCAGCTGTTTCTGAGTACGAGCTCCCCCTGCTTCTTTCAGGAACTCGTCTCCTTCTACTCCTCTCTGGCTCCCCCTCCGAACTGTCCCCCTGTTCATCTCTTCTATTGGGAACATACGTGGCATCTGTATAATCGTCATCATAATCATCCTGCCCAGCTTCGCTTTCCTCAGACACCTCCAAAACTGCACCAACAGCAGGTACTTCATCATCATCATCCTCCTCCATTAGGTCCATATTGTCGCCTAACTTACACATACGAGGTGGTGTAACTTGCTTAGCGCCTTCATATTGTTGTAGCAGTAGTGGGTGTGAATCAGTGATTTCACCACCAAATAACTCCTGCGAAGTGTCAAATGCAGCGGATGTGGTGCTTGTAGTAGCGCTGGTGGCTGCGGAAGATAAGGTGTGCTGTGTTAAATAGTCAACCACGTCCTGACAACTTTGGGAGGGGATGGGACGTGCCTTCGTCTGAGCACTGTACTTTGGGGCAGGGCCACACGAAATCACATCAACATGACCACGCACACACCTGGTGGCCTTCCTCTGGGTCTGCCGCTACCTCTTCCGCCAACCTGGTTTGTACATTTTGTCCATATCGGGGGGGGGGGGGGGGGTGAAGTGAAAGGTATGCACTGATTTGACTAATACATTGTGCAGTCGCACAGGTGCAGCAGTTAACAGGTATGCACGGAGTGGTATATCACACTGCGTGCACTCACGTAGGTAGGTGCGTTCACTAAACCCAACAGCTGGGTAGGTATATGCAGTAATGTGTATTACAATGTGCAGCTGCCTATCACACACACAGGTACAGTAGTCACTGAATGTGCTGGGCCTGGGCTGGCAGTGGCAATGCACACAGTATGAATTACAAAAGCTGTCGACGCAACACAAATGCAGTAATGGGTATTACACAACGTGCAGCTGACTGACACAGGTAGTCACTGACTGTCTCAATGTGCTGGGCTTGGCTCGCAGTGGCACTGCACACAGTATGAATTACAAAAGCTGTCACCGCAACACAAGAGCAGTAATAATGGGTATTACACAATGTGCAGCTGATACAGTTAGTCACTGAATGTGCTGGGCCTGGCTGGCAGTGGCACTGCACACAGTATGAATTACAAAAGCTGTCGCCGCAACACAAGTGCAGTAATAATGGGTATTACACAATGTGCAGCTGATATAGTTAGTCACTGAATGTGCTGGGCCTGGCTGGCAGTGGCACTGCACACAGTATGAATTACAAAAGCTGTCGCCGCAACACAAGAGCAGTAATAATGGGTATTACACAATGTGCAGCTGATACAGTTAGTCACTGAATGTGCTGGGCCTGGCTGGCAGTGGCACTGCACAGAGTATGAATTACAAAAGCTGTCGCCGCAACACAAGTGCAGTAATAATGGGTATTACACAATGTGCAGCTGATATAGTTAGTCACTGAATGTGCTGGGCCTGGCTGGCAGGGGCACTGCACACAGTATGAATTACAAAAGCTGTCGCCACAACACAAGTGCAGTAATAATGGGTATTACACAATGTGCAGCTGATACAGTTAGTCACTGAATGTGGTGGGCCTGGCTGGCAGTGGCACTGCACACAGTATGAATTACAAAAGCTGTCGCTACAACACAAGTGCAGTAATAATGGGTATTACACAATGTGCAGCTGATGCAGTTAGTCACTGAATGTGCTGGGCCTGGCTGGCAGTGGCACTGCACACAGTATGAATTACAAAAGCTGTCGCCACAACACAAGTGCAGTAATAATGGGTAATACACAATGTGCAGCTGATGCAGTTAGTCATTGAATGTGCTTGGCCTGGCTGGCAGTGGCACTGCACACAGTATGAATTACAAAAGTTGTCGCCACAACACAAGTGCAGTAATAATGGGTATTACACAATGTGCAGCTGATACAGTTAGTCACTGAATGTGGTGGGCCTGGCTGGCAGTGACACTGCACACAGTATGAATTACAAAAGCTGTCGCCGCAACTCAAATGCAGTAATAATGGGTATTACACAATGTTCAGCTTATACAGTTAGTCACTGAATGTGGTGGGCCTGGCTGGCAGTGACACTGCACACAGTATGAATTACAAAAGCTGTTTGTAATAAATGGCGGAGATGCCGCCGCACGGTCTGGCGGTGGGGCAGCTATCTCCGTGTTGAGACGGGCGGTTTCTGCGCAGCGGCACATGTCTGGGTCGGCTGGGATCTCTAGTGCACATGGATGGAGAGCTACGCGCGCATGCGCGCCATAAGTCAGGTCCTTTGTACCAGCAGGAGATGTATCAGCTGATCAGGATGATCAGCTGATTCCTGCTGGACTCCTGATTGGCTGAGTGGCTCGGGCGGGGCGGCAGAGTCCTGCAACTATATATACTGCTTGCTTGCCAGTTGCTGGTGGTCTGCCGTTGCGAACACTTACGTGGAAGCACTCAGACCTTAGTCAGATCCTACAGTGTGTTTGAACCAGGAGGACCTGGGAATTCACACTGAGCCAGATTACTTCTGTTATCATTGTGTTATACTTCAGACTAGTTCCAGGGTGTCGAGACCACGGACCTCACACCCAAGATTAGGGACTTTGTGTTATCATTGTGTTATACTTCAGACTAGTTCCAGGGTGTCGAGACCATGGACCTCACACCCAAGATTAGGGACTTTGTGTTATTATTGTGTTATACTTCAGACTAGTTCCAGGGTGTCGAGACCACGGACCTCACACCCAAGATTAGGGACTTTGTGTTATCATTCTGTTATACTTCAGACTAGTTCCAGGGTGTCGAGACCACGGACCTCACACCCAAGACTAGGGATACTGTGTACCATCATATTATACTCCAGACTAGTTCCAGGGTGTAGAGACCACGGACCTCACACCCAAGACTAGGCATTGTTATCTGTTATGACCTACTGCTTTTCTGACTATCCCTCTGCTTTCTGATTCGGTACCTACGCATATATGATTATCTGTTGCCAACCCTGCCTGCCTTTGGATACCGAATCAGCCTTCTGTCTCCGTACCTTGTCTGTCCGTGTGTTGCCGACCTGGCTTGCCCGACCTTGAGAGCTATCTCGCTCCTTTAAGAGATAGTCTCCATACCTGCTAGTGACATCCACCTTTCAGATGTCACTCACCCACAGGTTCTTCCTACTTTCAGCCTGGGACTCCACCCCTTTGGAGGTCTCAGGCTGCTGAAAGGTTTTTGCACTTCTCAGAAGGCAGTATCGCCCATACTGCCAAAGACCACCTGCTCCTCGGGTGATCTTACTCAAAGTCATTACTGTTGCACCAAACACTCACACTATATAGGTGTCCAGAGGTTAGTTATGCTTGGATTATCGGTGATTCTGCAGATCATCAATAATCGGGTATATACCTGTATTCTTGGTGATACTGCAGATCACCAATAATCAGATTCTCTCTGTGTGCTGACACCGATCGTTACACTGTTGCCGCAACACAAGTGCAGTAATAATGGGTATTACACAATGTGCAGCTGATACAGTTAGTCACTGAATGTGGTGGGCCTGGCTGGCAGTGACACTGCACACAGTTTGAATTGCAAAAGCTGTTGCCGCAACACAAGTGCAGTAATAATGGGTATTACACAATGTGCAGCTGACTGACACAGGTAGTCAGGAGCAAGCTAACAAGCCAAGAGCCTAACTAATCTTTCCCTAGGAGAAACAGTCTGCAGCAGCTCGCCCTACTCTCACTATAGCAGGCACACAAGTGAGTGTAATGGCCGGCGCTCCCTGTCTTATATACAGGGGGGAGTGGCTCCAGGACTGAGTGTAGCCTGATTGGCTACAATGTGCCTGCTGACTGTGATGTAGAGGGTCAAAGTTGACCCTAATGGGCGAACCGTTCGGCCCATCTCTAGTGCTATGTGTATGGTGTGCTGCTTGTGTAGCTTTTCACTGTGTTTGTGTGCTCTGTACTTGGCAGCAGTAGAACACCTATAATGCTCAGTGTATGAGGGTAGATGCTCCACAAAACGTCCCTGCACCATGGATGCACCCAGGCTTAGTATTTTTTTTCCTGGTTTTTGTCCTCTACACCTAGGTGCATCTTATGGTCCAGAGAGTCTTACGGTCCCAAAAAAATATGATGTATCGATTTAACTAATACTGTATATATATTTACATGCACACATACCATAGAAACACAGTTTTGGTTTGACATATTTATACTATTTATACAAATATGAATTAATTTTTGTAGCCTTTTTTGCTCAGTAATGCACGTCTTAGATTTACACAGTCCTGTTATTTACTGCTTTTATCAAGTAAGGGTGTTTTTCACTCATGTTCTTCCTTTCATTCCAAATCAACACAGTAGATTAGATTTTTCTTTCCTTACTGCGCCTTACATCTCACATGGATGTCTGTGTAATGACCTTGTCAAGTTACACAGCTTGTCATTGCTTAGATGAAGAAGTTAAAATCATTTTCAATGCTTTATGTGCACTTTCACACATGAAGGCATTTATCATACATAAATCACAAAATAAATTTGTACTCTAGCTTTCTAATGGAGCACATACAGTGTTAAATAATCATGGGATTATTAATATAAAATCTTTAAGCAAGAAACAAGCACAATAATACATGCAGGTTACTCACAATAGCAATTACATGTATTCTTGTTTTAGTCCAATTTAAATATAACTACAAAAGGCAAGGCAAGCACAAGATAGATAAAATTACACCTCTTTATTTGTGATCCTTCAAAAGACACTATTCCATATACTGTAACAACAGTGTTCCGAAATTTCTTAGGTCACAAGGCTGAATTATTCAATTAACACATTCAGGTATAGAGCAAAGCATGCTGACATGGAGTGGAGCTGTGCAATGCAGGCATCCACTATACTTGCATGTCTGAGATGTGCACTGAATTGGTGGTATGTGGGGATGGTATCCACTAGATCCACACCAGGGGCAGGAGCCATCTAACAGCCATTTTGACGAGAGAGTGGGGCCTCATCAGAGGTGCTCGCTATGTCCCATACCAGCAGTTCATTGGCTTCTAGTGTGGTGTGGGACAGCGACTTCTGCCTTTTTGGTGTCTCATTGCCTTCCCACGCATTTCCAGTCTACTGTGTTTCAGGCCTCTGCCTCGCATGGTTATTGTCAAGAAACAATGTACTGTGGGAGTTCCTAATCCTTTTCTTGACCTGGGTGTTGGTTTGCACCATTGCGATCTTGTGGCCAAAAAAAAGGGTACTGCTTTAGCCTGCAGAAAAGTGGATTCCATCCAGTCAATATAAACTAAATTAAGGGAAAGAGAAGGGAGGAGAGAGAGGAGAAAGACCATGTGAGCCTGAAAATCCCCAAACACCTTTCATCCAAAGGGGGAACTATATAAATAGGGTAAATTGCATGAAATCTAATATTTTTTTTTACCTCTTATTAGCATACTATAAAGGCAAAAATATCAATATAATTTAAATAAATATCATATTCACAAATATCTTACAAAAGGCATAAGCAATACACATCACTAAGAGTCCTCCAGGGATAAATCATTTCTTCCTCATGTTTACAAAGATCCTCTTTTGAGTTGACCAGGACTAGAGATGGTCTGAACCTCCGATTTTTGGTTTGCAAACCTCCGCAAACGTTCCCGAACTTGCAAACCGCAATAGACTTCAATGGGGAGGCCATAAAAGTAATGGAAAGATGTTTCAAGAGGTCTAACATCTGAGTTTTTGCATGGGGGAGTGGGATACACGCCAAAAGTCCTGGGAAAAAATCTGGATTTGACGCAAAGCAGTGTTTTAAGGGCAGAAATCACATTGCATGCTAAATTGGAGGCCTAAAGTGCTTTAAAACATCTTGCATGTGTATACATCAATCAGGGAGTGTAATTAGAGTACTGCTTCACACTGACAGACCAAACTCACTGTGTAATGCACCGCAAACAGCTGTTTGTGTTGTGACGGCCGTGCTGGACTGGTGCACACCATGGCGAGAGTGCCGGCGATAGTGGTTTTCAAGCCCATATGGTCACCAGGCTGAGGTAGCTCAATAACAGAACAACAGTGACTGTCCTGATGATCAAATTTGGTCTGTCCACAATGAAGCAATGACCTTATTATCTTTGGTGTGCCACCCCCCGAGACACTCATATAGCCATCGGTCAGTGCTTCATTGTGATACGCAAGCCCCTTCACCGCGGCAAGGTAACGATCACGAAGGGGAATTGAAACATGTACATGCCTTTTGTTTTGTTGTTGCAGCTGCAGTGCAGCCAGAAAAATTAGGCAGGCATGTACACGCACCAGAAAAATTAGTATAGCGGCCGCTGCTAGCAGCGGCCTTAAAAATTCAGGAATCCGTCTGGAGTCTGGATCCTGTTGGTGGTGGCGGAGAAGGCAAGGCAGTCAAGCGGCCTGCAGGCAGAGATGCTGTGTGGGGACTGGAGCAACGTAGTCATGGGGCAGGCAGTCACACGGCGTGCAGGCAGAGATGCTGTGTTCAGGGACTGACTTAGTCTTTGGGTGGGCAGTAGCCCTCCGGGATCCATGCCTTATTCATTTTGATAAAGGTGAGGTACTGAACACTTTTTTGACTTAGGTGACTTCTCAGTGACAATGCCTCCAGATGCGCTGAAGGTCCTTTCTGACAGGACGCTTGAGGCAGGGCAAGACAGAAGTTGGATGGCAAATTGTGACAGCTCTGGCCACAGATCAAGCCTGCGCACCCAGTAGTCCAAGGGTTCATCGTTGTTTACAATGTCTACATCCACACTTAAGGCCAGGTAGTCGGCTACCTGCCGGTCGAGGCGTTGGTGGAGGGTGTATCCGGAAGCGCTAAGGCGAGGCGTTGGACTAAAGAATGTCTGCATGTCCGACATCACCATGAGATCGCTGGAGCATCCTGTCCTTGCCTGCATGAACATAAGAGAAGGATTACTGGCAGTGGTACCTTTATTCCGTTGTGCTGTGACATCACCCTTAAACGCATTGTAAAGCATAGTTGCCAGCTTGTTCTGCAAGTGCTGCATCCTTTCTGCCTTCTGGTGATTTGGAAACATCTTCGCCACTTTGTGCCTATACCGAGGGTCTAGTAGCGTGGCCACCCAGTACAGCTCATTCCCCTTGTGTTTTTTTATACGGCAGTCCCTCAACAGGCTGGACAGCATGAAAGACGCCATCTGCACAAAGTTGGATGCAGACATACTATCCATCTCCTCTTGCTCTTCCTCAGTGATGTCAGCTAAGTTCTCCTCCTCCCCCTCAACCACAAACAATACCACGGGAAAGTTGATCAGCACAAGTTCCCTGCGACACCTGCTGCGGTTGTTCTTCTGCCTCATCCTCCTCCCCCAAAACAACACCTTCCTCATCATCTGACTCCTCTTCCCCACATGACTCTTCCTCCTCCTCCTCCTCCCCCCCTGTGCTGCCGCAGGTGTTGAGGAATCATCTGCGTCTGCTGAGAATTGATCCCACAACTCTTCCTCCTGTTCCTGTTCATGCTCCTCCACAGCTTGATCCACAACTCTACGCACGGCATGCTCCAGGAAGAAGGCATATGGGATCAAGTCGCTGATGGCGCCTTCACTGCGACTCACCAGGTTTGTCACCTCCTCAAACGGCCGCATGAGCCTGCAGGCATTTCGCATCAGTGTCCAGTACTTCCGGCCAGAACATCCCCATCTCCCCAGACTGTGTCCTTTGACTGTAGTTGTAGAGATACTGTTTGACGGCAGCGATGAGCAGAAACTACGCCAGAGCGAATTTACGCATCTACGCATCATAGTTCGTAGGCGAAGTTTCAAAACAACGCTTACGAATTTACACGTAGCGAGTACCGCTACGCGTAGTTTACGCCTGTTATGCATAGTTTACATGTTTATTGCGAAGTAAACGACAAATGCGATACTAGCGTGTTTTTACGCGTACAATTGTATGCTTACAAAATTACGCATTGCAAAGGGGAATGCACGCATAGAAAAGTTCCTGGTAAAAGCATTTACAGAGGAATTAATGCGGAAATGTTTCCGCAAAAGGGCATAAGCGTCCGCATACACTACACTTCGCACTACGCGTAATTGCGTATTTAACACGTAGTCTACGAAATGCATACGAAGCGAATATTTGGTTTCAAAGCCGTAGTTTGGTGAAGCGTAATTGCGTAAAACTACGCGTAGTTCCAGCGTAGCGAAGTTGGCTGACTACGACCATCCCTGTTTGATGGCTTTCTCCTGTTGTAGCAGGTGGTCAAACATCAGGAGGGTCGAATTCCAGCGAGTCGGGCTATCGCAAATCAAGCGTTTCACCGGCAAGTTGTTTCTCCGCTGAATATTGGTAAAGCGTGCCATGGCAGTGTAAGAGCGCCTGAAATGCCCACTCACCTTCCTGGACTGCTTTAGGACGTCATGTAAGCTTGGGTACTTGGACACAAATCTCTGAATTACGAGATTGCGCACATGTGCCATGCAGGGTACATGTGTCAACTTTCCCAAATTCAAAGCCGAAATGAGATTGCTGCCATTGACACACACCACGGTGCCGATCTCCAGTTGGTGCGGGGTCAGCCACGGATCCACCTGTTTGTTCAGAGCAGCCAGGAGAGCTGCTCCAATGTGACTCTCCACTTTGAGGCAAGACATGTCTAAGATGGCGTGACACCGTCGTACCTGGCATGCAGCATAGGCCCTGAGGAGCTGGGGCTGTGTAGCTGGAGAGTCGATCGCAGCACCAGTAGAGTTGAACTGCCACTCAGCCAAGGAGGAGGAGGAGGATGACAGCGAAGAGGATGTAGCAGGAGGAGAGGAGGTGGCAGCAGGCATGCCTGCAAGCCGTGGAGGTGTCAATAGGTCTGCCGCAGACCAGGCATCCGTGGTCAGATGGACCCTTGACCCAACGCTTTGTGCCAGAGATGACACCACTTGCCTCTCAACTTCATGGTACAGTTTGGATATCGTCGTTTTGGAGAAATAATTGTGGCCTGGTATCTTCCACTGTGGTGTCCCTATGGCCACAAATTTTCGGAAGGCCTCAGAGTCCACTAGCTGGTATGGTAACAGCTGGCAGGATAGCAGTTCCGCCAAGCTGGCTGTGAGTCGCAGGGCAAGGGGTTGACTGGCAGACATTGGCTTCTTCCGCTCAAAGATTGCCCTCACGGACACCTGGCTGCTGCTGGGGGCAGAGGAGCAGGAACCGCTCAAGGTGAGAGGCGGAGTGGAGGAGGGAGGCTGTGATTGTGAAGGTGCAAAGGAGAAAGCGGCTGAAGATGATGCACCTGAAGGAGGAAGAGGAGAAGGAGGGTGGCTTTGTTCTTGTGTGCTGCTTTTCCTCAGGTGGTCTTCCTATTGCAGTTTGTGCCTTTTCTGCATGTGCCTTCGTAAGTGTAACGAATGTGGAACTTTCCCCGTGATCAGCGCACAACGCGTGCGCTGACACGGCGGAAATCCTCCACAAGCGTATAATTTGCAGGAACCCAGCAAAAGGTGCTACGCACCTGTAGAGGGAAATTCCTGTCGGCAGATGGCGCTGGGGAGTGCAGAGGAACCAATCCTCTGTACCTCCACAAGTGCCAGACAGGAATTGTACGAAGCGCAGAACGCAATCGCAAGAGAGGCGATTGCGAATAAGATTGAGCAAAGGGATAGGTTGTATGTGTGTGCGCCAATCCAGTCGCCACCCCGCGACCGCGCACACACAACAGCAGATACGAAATAGGAACGCGATCGCGAGAGGTGCGATCGCCAGACGTGACACAAGGCAGATCAGAATAGAATACGAGGGTAGCAAAGGCACAGCAAATACAATAAGGAGATACGGAAAATAACAAACGCTAGCTAACCGCGAACACCGCACTCATTCGCAACAGTGCACGCGGTTATGCGCGATCTCCACGTGATAAGCACAATAGAGACAAGCACGCCTAACTAACCATTAACAGACAAACATGAAACAGAGGACGCGAGCGCTTGCTTAACGGTTACCTCACCGAGCCTGCAGCAAGCGCAGCGGACAAGACAGACACACGAAAACAGGGACAAACGAGAGATAGGATCCACAGCACTAGCGAAAAGTGGCTAGCGTGATCCAGGTACAGAGTAGCAGAACAGAAGGATCCCCAGCGCTAGCGAAAAGTAGCTAGCGCGATCCCAGGAAACAGAACAGAAGAGATAGCTGGTAGCAACCGCTGCACCAGCTATACTCCAAGAACAGAGATCAGAACCATTTCCTGTCGACCACCATAGGGGCAGGACAATGGCAACAGGCAAGACAAGACAGAACAGGCAATACAGATAATACAACCTGACTGGGCTAGAAGGGGAGCCTAAAGCAACCCCCAGGAATTAACTATACTAGATAGCAATGGCTGACACTCCAGCAGTGTCCATCAGGAACAGACCATGGAAAGGAAATGACCAGCCAAGCCTTCTGGGAAACATAAAGCTCTTATAGTGCCAGTCATCAAAGAAGGCAGGTAGGGGATTTGCATAACGAATGTATGCAAATTCCCCAGCAAGAGAACAGACCAGAAACTTGCAATGGAAAGACAGGTCTCTGTTCCAGAGACCTGCAGCCCACAGACTAGAGGAATGGGCAAACAGCTGTCTGCCTGTGCAGCCAGCTGAGCGGATCATCACAGTACCCCCCGCTCTAGGGATGGATTCCAGACATCCCTCAAAACTGGTATCATCACAAAACTCTAACTGAAGACTCATGAAGGTCGGGGCAGCCCGACAAGGCCCAATTCCAGAGTCAGTCCATCCGAAACCGACCTCATCGGAAGCAGAAGCCACCGAAACATGCCCATCAGCACTACAAGTCTCAGCGTAACACCCATCAGGACTGTGGACACCAGAGAAGAAGCCATCGACACCCTCCAGACAATACCCACCACCTTCCAAGGAGCATCCAAGAATACCAAACCTGCCGCAATACCTGTTCGAAGTGTCCCTTACAACACCAAAGCCATTGCTGATCGTATTCAGGGCACCAAGCAAAACCTTTCCCGGAATCTCCCAGAACGCCTTGAAGCTCCGCAGAGATCCCAAGAAGCCAGAACGCTCACCAGGCTCACATGGAGAACCACCAAGAACCCCTATGGAACCTATGATCATTCCAGACTCAAAATTAGTAGGACACCCATCAAGATCAGGACTTTCAGGGACCACTTCCGGGCATGCAAGCAGGCAGGCCATATCACAGCATGTCTCCACCGAGAAAGCATCTGCGTACGCTGGTAACCGAGGCACACTTGGGCTGTCTGGGTCACAGAGCACATCGGGGTACACCAGTACAGGAGAAACCTCAGGACATGTCGGGGAACTGCCAACCTCAGAGTCCGACACGACAAGACCAAAACCAGTACCGGGCAGAAAATCATCACGAGTAAAGGTCACAGGTACTGGTCTTTCAAAAGAAGACTCGGACTCAAATTCAGAATTTTCTGTAACTGTAATATCATCATTGACTACACATGAATGAAGCTCCACAAGAGCTGCAAAAGTAGTCAGCAAGGCAGCAATGCCTACTGAAGTGGGCAACACCTCAGAAGGACCTGGGGGCAGGAGACATCTCCTACAAGTTCTGCACCCTTTGGGAGGAACTCGGAGACCTTCAGATCATCAAACAAGACCTCAGGAACATCATTTTTCAAGTTGTCTAAGAAGGATTCTGTACTATCCATGTTACAGGGCAAAACTGGAACTTTACTTTGAGAACAGGGCAGATGTCCCAGGGAAGGTTCCACCATAAACTGAGACTGAATTTCATCATCATGAGTGGAACGTACAGGAATATTCACTGGACCACACACTGACTCCCTAACTTTAATCTCGCTGCACTCAGAACTCTGCGTAGCAGTCAAACTAGCTTGCAACTCCAAAACTGCAGAAAAACAGGTAAAAATAGCAGCAATACCTAGACGAGCCTCTAGGGGCAGGGCAGGAGATATTGTACAAGGCAATATTGACTCATCCAGAGTACTGGGTGGAGAGTCAATACTTTCTTCAGAATCAGACTCGCAAATGTCAATGCAAGTGGACATCATGCCTTCATTCATGGTACAGGGCAGGTTCAGAGAAAGCTTCTCTGGACAAGGCAAAGAAGCTTCAGCATCAGATTCGCAAAACCGAAGCGCTGTCTCACTCTTAGATTCGGCTAACAATGTCGAATCCGAGGAGTCAGAACGCAAAATTTGCGGATCCAAGATCGCTTTAGGTTGCGAAACTGACGCTTCCATATCGCAAACCTC
Organism: Hyperolius riggenbachi; assembly: GCF_040937935.1. NCBI lineage: Eukaryota > Metazoa > Chordata > Amphibia > Anura > Hyperoliidae > Hyperolius > Hyperolius riggenbachi. The sequence continues at coordinate 410,531,417 of NC_090647.1, read as the reverse complement.
CGCGATCTGCGGAGCAGACTGCAAGGCATCTAGGACAGAAACACTGGAGCAACTGTCATCAGGCAACAGGCCTGCACAGGTGCAAACAGAATAAGACATAGATTCATTTGCAAAAGAAGTGGCGACAACAACAGGAGAAGCTTTATTAGACACATCAATAATTTTCTTAAAGTTGCATAACTTAGGAATTTTCCCCATGGCAGACTCACAAACGGACGATCTTAGAGAACCTGAGGGAAAAAATCTGTCTTCCTTAGACACAGGACCACACAGACCTTTTGCAGCCATACGTGCGGTGGCGACATCAGACCGCACTGGTTCAACTTCCACACAAGCAACTGCTCTGAACGACTTGCACTCAGACTTCAAACACTCAGTTGCTTTGGGAAAGGGAATGCATTCAAAACTCACTTTCTTTAAATCCAGAGGATTGGAACAATCGTCCGCTGACAATGTGTTTTTAGCAGATTGAAGCGCATGTAGTTCATCCAAAATCATTCTCCACACGTCAAACAGCGGAGTCACAAAGTCAGAGATACATTCACCAGTCTTGATTAAAGTGCACGCAGACTCAATGCACGCATACAAAACTGCTTCGTTTTTAGAACGGTAATGATTGCAAAACGATCTCCAATCACATTCCAATTCATAGACCAGGAGCTCGATCTCCCATTTCTCAAACGGGGGCTCCCATGCACACTTAACAAAGGATGAACAATCATTGTGCGCACAGTCTACAGATGGAACTGGAGCAGGAACGGAACGGGAATCTTTTACCTCTTTATTGGGATCAATTAATTGGTGTGTGTAATTCATCCAAAATGATCTGCCACACATACATCACCAGATCCACAACACACTCGTCACATTCATCAGAATCAATCAAAAGGCACACAGAGTCAAGACAATCGTTCAGGACATCCGCGCTTTTTGCGATGTAAAAATCGCAAAAGGCTTTCCAATCCAAATCAAATTCCTCCACCAAAGCCCCGATTTCCCATGAGACAAATGGCGGTTCGAACAACCCAGTATCTAAATAATCTCCATATGGGTGGGGATCAGGAACGAGTACAGATTTTTTAACTGCTTTAATATAGTGTGCGATCCTACCTATAGCAGGATCCACATAAGCTTTGGATTGGGGCAAAAAACCTGGAAACTGATCAGCAGATGCATTATAAACATCATTATCATACTGCATGGTTTTGCCCATTTCAGACTTGACAGAAATAACCTCTCTATCTGTGGTTGCCATGGGCAACGGATCTTTCCGCTGGGAAGCCTTCCTAGATCTTTTACGTTTAGACTTAGGCCACATACACACATCAGACCATAGTCTTTTGAAAATGAAAGATCACAGACCAATTTTACCCCCTTCCATGTAGTATGAGAGCCATACTCTACACAGTCTATTCTATGGAGCTGAACTCCCCATCAGAAAAAAATCTTTGCAAGATGCTGCACACAAAGATGCTGTACAGACACAAAAGATTACTATCTGCAAAAGATCTGTTCCTGCCAAAGATCCGTTCCTGCAAATTGCATTCATAGTCTATGAGATCTGCAGATCATCATACACACCTTGTTTAACTGACATTCATCTGCAGATCAGACAATCATCTGTAGATCTGAAAATCCGTCCTGGTGGATCTGATCTGCAGATGAATATCAGTTAAACAAGGTGTGTATGATGATCTGCAGATATCATAGACTATGAATGCATTTTGCAGGAACAGATCTTTGGCAGGAACAGATCTTTTGCAGATACTGATCTGTTGAATGTCTACAGCATCTTTGTGTGCAGCATCTTGCAAAGATTTCTGTCTGATGGGGAGTTCAGCTCCATAGAATAGACTGTAGGTATGGCTCTCATACGTCATGGAATGGGGTAAAATTGGTCTGTGATCTTTCATTTTCAAAAGACTATGGTCTGATGTGTGTATGAGCCTTTAGAGGCTTTGGATGGCTGCTTTATGGATGAAAGAGTAGATGGAACAGCTGATTGAGCTGCTGACAACAACTCATTAAGGGGGTATGGTAATTAAGGTAATCTCAGCCAATTGTGAATTAAAAAGGCCAAGAATTCCAGGGGTCTTTGACTCAGGGTGGTATGATCTAACACATCATAACCCCACATTGACATTTCGCCCCCTAACAGAATGTAGACCATTTGGGGGGCCCAGGTAGACACTGGGGTGCATTGGAATTCAGGGTTCGCTAACAGTTTCGTACACTCAGACAAAAATTCGTCTGCTGATTCAGGTTCGAGTTTTTTAAATCTCTTAAAGGTACAAGAGCCATATTCGACAAAATTGTACAAATCGGAAATTCCGTCTACACTGGGGTTTTGGGTTGGGCTGGTCATTCTGTAACGAATGTGGAACTTTCCCCGTGATCAGCGCACAACGCGTGCGCTGACACGGCGGAAATCCTCCACAAGCGTATAATTTGCAGGAACCCAGCAAAAGGTGCTACGCACCTGTAGAGGGAAATTCCTGTCGGCAGATGGCGCTGGGGAGTGCAGAGGAGCCAATCCTCTGTACCTCCACAAGTGCCAGACAGGAATTGTACGAAGCGCAGAACGCAATCGCAAGAGAGGCGATTGCGAATGAGATTGAGCAAAGGGATAGGTTGTATGTGTGTGCGCCAATCCAGTCGCCACCCCGCGACCGCGCACACACAACAGCAGATACGAAAGAGGAACGCGATCGCGAGAGGTGCGATTGCCAGGCGTGACACAAGGCAGATCAGAATAGAATACGAGGGTAGCAAAGGCACAGCAAATACAATAAGGAGATACGGAAAATAACAAACGCTAGCTAACCGCGAACACCGCACTCATTCGCAACAGTGCACGTGGTTATGCGCGATCTCCACGTGATAAGCACAATAGAGACAAGCACGCCTAACTAACCATTAACAGACAAACATGAAACAGAGGACGCGAGCACTTGCTTAACGGTTACCTCACCGAGCCTGCAGCAAGCGCAGCGGACAAGACAGACACACGAAAACAGGGACAAACGAGAGATAGGATCCACAGCACTAGCGAAAAGTGGGTAGCGTGATCCAGGTACAGAGTAGCAGAACAGAAGGATCCCCAGCGCTAGCGAAACGTAGCTAGCGCGATCCCAGGAAACAGAACAGAAGAGATAGCTGGTAGCAACCGCTGCACCAGCTATACTCCAAGAACAGAGATCAGAACCATTTCCTGTCGACCACCATAGGGGCAGGACAATGGCAAGACAAGACAGAACAGGCAATACAGATAATACAACCTGACTGGGCTAGAAGGGGAGCCTAAAGCAACCCCCAGGAATTAACTATACTAGATAGCAATGGCTGACACTCCAGCAGTGTCCATCAGGAACAGACCATGGAAAGGAAATGACCTGCCAAGCCTTCTGGGAAACATAAAGCTCTTATAGTGCCAGTCATCAAAGAAGGCAGGTAGGGGATTTGCATAACGAATGTATGCAAATTTTCCAGCAAGAGAACAGACCAGAAACTTGCAATGGAAAGACAGGTCTCTGTTCCAGAGACCTGCAGCCCACAGACTAGAGGAATGGACAAACAGCTGTCTGCCTGTGCAGCCAGCTGAGCGGATCATCACGGTAAGGCAGTTGTCCCTACGTGGGTGTTGGCCTTTCCACGGCTCAATTTTTGGTGGCAGAGAGTACAGATGGCATTGCTTTGATCTTTGGCATACACACTAAAAAATGTCCACACCGCTGAGCCACCCTGGGGTGTGGGCATTATGGTGGCGTCAGCAGCTGACGTTGAAGGGCATGTTGGCTGGCTGTCCATAGGTGGCGATACATGGTGCCGGACACTGCCACCAGCTGTTTCTGATGATGAGCTCCCCCTGCTTCTTTCAGCAACTCGTCTTCTCCTACTCCTCGCTGACTCCCCCTCCGAACCGTCCCCTTGGTCATCTTGTCTCTTAGGATCCCACGTGGCATCCGTATCATCGACATCATCATAATCATCCTCCCCAGCTTCGCTTGCCTCAGTCACCTCATAAACTGCACCAACAGCAGGTACTTCATCGTCCTCCTCCTCCTCACACGACACATAGTGTCGCCTAACTCAGACATATGAGGTGGTCTAACTTGCTTAGCGCCTTCATCTTATTGTAACAATAATGGCTGCGAATCAGTGATTTCCCCACGAAATAACTCCTGCGATGTGTAAAATGTAGGGGATGTGGTACTTGGAGTAGCGTTGGTGGCTGCGGAAGATGAGGTATTCTGTGTTAAATAGTCAACCACGTCCTGACAATCTTGGGAGTTGATGGGATGTGCCTTCTTCTGAGCACTGTACTTTGGGCAAGGGCCACACGAAATCACGTCAGCATGACCTCGAACAGACCTGCCGGGTGGCCTGCCTCTGGGTCTGCCTCTGCCTCTTGTTTTGTCCATATTGGGGGGGGGATGAAGTGAAAGGTATGCACTGACTTGACTAATACAATGTGCAGTCACACAGGTGCAGTGAAAGGTAGCAGTGACTGGTATTACAATACAATGTGCAGCTGTCACACAGGTGCAGTTAACAGGTATGCATGGACTGGTATACTAAACAGCGTGTGGTCACACAGGTGCAGTGAAAGATAGCAGTGACTGGTATTACAATAAAATGTGCAGCTGTCACACAGGTGCAGTGAACAGGTATGCAGGGATTGGTAATTACAAATGTGCAGCTGTCACACACAGGTAACGTGAACAGGTGCAATGACTGGTGGTATATTTCACTGCTTGCGCTCACGTAGGTGCTGTGAACAGGTTACAGGTATGCACTGCAGTGATTGGAATTACAAATGTGCACCTGTCTCACACACACATACACACACACACAGGTACCGTGAACAGGTGAAGTGACACTGCATGCATCCACGTAGGTAGGTGCGTGCACTGAACAGGTAGGTATATGCAGTGATGGGTATTACAAAGGTGCAACTGCCTGGGTACCGTGAACAGGTACAGGTGGTATTAAATATCACACTGCGTGCGCTCACATAGGTGGGTGCACTGAACAGGTAGATATATGCAGTGATGGGTATTACAAAGGTGCAACTGCCTGGGTACCATGAACAGGTACAGTGACTGGTGGTATTAACCACTTAAGGACTGCAGTCATAAAACCCCTTAAGGACACTTTTTCTCCATTCAGACCACTGCAGCTTTAACGGTTTGTTGCTCAGTCATACAACCTACCATCTAAAAGAATTTTACATCCTTTTCTTTTCACTAATACAGCTTTCTTTTGGTGCTATTTGATTGCTGCTGTGATTTTTAGCTTTTATTATATTTGTCAAAAAAGACATGAATTTTGTCAAAAAATGATTTTTTTAACTTTCTGTGCTGACATTTTTCAAATAAAGTAAAATTTCTGTATACATTTTTGTCCAAATTTATTGTGCTACATGTCGTTGATAAAAAAAAAAACCCCAATAAGTGTATATTTATTGGTTTGGGTAAAAGTTATGGCGTTTACAAACTATGGTGCAAAAAGTGAATTTTCCCATTTTGAAGCATCTCTGACTTTTCTGAGCACCTGTCAGGTTTCATGAGGTGCTAGAATTCCAGGATAGTATAAATACCCCCAAAATGACCCCATTTTGGAAAGAAGACATCCCAAAGTATTCACTAAGAGGCATGGTGAGTTCATAGAAGATTTTTGTAAGGGCTAGCAGAAGTACCGCCGCCGCGGTAAGCAACATGGCGGCGGTCTCTGCATCTCAGCCGGCAGTCTTTAACACACATTCACATTCTGACATTGTGCATAGCCTCTCTGACACACAGAGGCTGAGGGTCACGCGCGTGCGTGCAAGGCGACAGGACCTTTATGCAAGTAGAAGGGCAGTCAGCTGACCAGCCGGTCAGCTGACTCCAGCCGCCCTTCTGATTGGTTGAGTGAATGGGGTGAAGCTAAGGAGTGCTCCAAGTATATATAGACCCTGCCTGTCAGTTGATCCTTGTCTGCTGTTGCGAATACTATATGTGTTAGCTCTCAGACCTAAGTCAGATCCCACAGTGTGCTAGAACCAGCAGGAGCTGGGAATCCACACTTAATCAGATTCCTTGATAGCTTAAAGTACTAATTGAACTGTATTATTTGTTATGACCTCTTGCTTGCCTGACTACTCTCCTGTTTTCTGATTCTGTGCCGTTGCTTATCTGATCTAGTTGCCGAACTCTGCCTGTGACACTACTCTGATCTTGCCTTTTGCTTCTGTACTGCCTTTGTCCGTGTGTTACCGAATCTGCCTGTCTGACTACTCTTCCCTCAGCACTGGGTCTAGCCCAGGCTGAGGGGTTCTTGTTATTCCCGCTCCTCAGGAATATACTTCTGCAGTAAGGTCTGAATCACTACAGCTACACTGTATTCAGCCTTCCCTTACTGCTGCAATAGCACCTCAGTCACGTCAGTCTTGGAGTGGCTATTGCTCAGTCGAGATTGTATCCAGCAGCAATCTTGGGCTGCAGTACTGTCTGAATCACCTCTCACACTCAGGTGATTCAATCTCCTTGCAGACCGTGATCTCCTAGCTTTTGAGATCCTCGGCTGCAGTAGTATCTGAATCACTACTTGTGAATTACTTTGTTGCAGTCAGAGTCTCCTGCTCCTCAGGAGATCATGATCTATTGCCTGTGCTCTTTGTATTACTGTTGCACCAAACACCCTACACGTGTCAAGTACCTTGGTGGCGCTATATCAGCATTATTGGTGATTCTGCAGATCACCATATAATCAGATATAGCATCTGTATTGGTGGTGATACTTTGTCACAAGTTAGCGACACTTTGTGACAAAACAACTAAATAAAAAAAAAGTTTCCATTTCTGCTAACTTGTGACAAACAAAAAAGAAATCTGCCACGGACTCATCATGCCCCTCTCTAAATACTTTGGGATGTCTACTTTCCAAAATGGGGTCATTTGTGGGGTGTGTTTCCTGTCCTGGCATTTTTGAGGGTGCTAAATTGTAAGCACCCCTGTAAAGTCTAAAGGTGCTCATAGGACTTTGGGCCCCTTAGCGCACCTAGGCTGCAAAAAAGTGACACACATGTGGTATCGCCATACTCAGGAGAAATAGTATAATGTGTTTTGGGGTGTATTTTTACACATACCCATGCTGGTTGGGAGAAATATCTCTGTAAATTAGATTTTTTTGATTTTTTTTTTTTTACACACAATTGTCCATTTACAGAGATATTTCTCCCACCCAGCATGGGTATGTGTAAAAATACACCCCAAAACACATTATACTACTTCTCCTGAGTACGGCGATACCACATGTGTGACACTTTTTTGCAGCCTAGGTGCACTAAGGGGCCCAACGTCCTATGGGTACCTTTAGGATTTCACAGGTCATTTCACAGATCATTTTGAGGTATTTGGTTTCTAGACTACTCCTCATGGTTTAGGCCCCCTAAAATGCCAGGGCAGTATAGGAACCCCACAAGTGACCCCATTTTAGAAAGAAGACACCCCAAGGTATTCAGTTAGTAGTATGGTGAGTTCATAGAAGATTTTATTTTTGTCACAAGTTAGCGGAAATTGATTTTTATTGTTTTTTTTCACAAAGTGTTATTTTCCACTAACTTGTGGCCAGTGCAGGGACTGGAAATCTTGTCAAAGTTGAGGGATACATGGATTACACTCAGTATCAGAAGATTGATTCTGGAGACCAATGTCTAGGAGTCAGTGACAAAGCTGAAGCTGCGCCAGGGCTGGATCTTTCAACAAGACAACGACCCTAAACACTGCTCAAAATCCACCAAGGCATTCATGCAGAGGAACAAGTACAACATCCTGGAATGGCCTGGAATGGCCATCTCAGTCCCCAGACCGGAATATAATTGAAAATCTGTGGGGTGAGTTTAAGAGAGCTGTCCATGCCTGGAAGCCATCAAACCTGAATGAACTAGAGATGTTTTGTAAAGAGCAATGGTCCAAAATACTTCCAACCAGAATACAGACTCTCATTGGAACCTACAGGAAGCGTTTAGAGGCTGTAATTTCCGCAAAAGGAGCATCTACTAAATATTGATTTCATTTCTTTTTTGTGGTGCCCAAATTTGTGCACCTGCCTAATTTTGTTTAAACAATTATTGCAAACTTTCTGTAAACTCAATAAACTTAATTTCACTTCTCAAATATCACTGTGTGTGTCTTCTATATGATATATTTAACTGACATTTTTTATCCTAACAACCAACGATTTATATAGGGAAATCATGATGATTAACAAGGTTGCCCAAACTTTTGCATCCCACTGTTAATTGTTTTGTTAGGGACTTAGCTTTTTGTATATGTATGCTATGAGGGTATATTATTATTATTTTGAAAATTAGGGCTTTTAATTTTTATAGAGTACAATGAGAAAACCAGAAACACAAACTGGGAAAAATACAACTTCATTTCCAAATAGAGATGTCGCAAACCCACGGTTTTTTGTTCGCGAACGTGAACTTGCAAAAAAGTTTGCCGAACCGGCGAACATCATGAACTGCAATAGACTTCAATGGGCAGGCGAACTTTCAAAACTTCAAACACTAATTCTGGCCACAAAAGTGATGTAAAAGATGTTTCAAGGGGTCTAACACCTGGAGGGGGGCATGGAGGAGTGGAATACACGCCAAAAGTCCCAGGGGAAAATTACGGATTTGACGCACAGCAGGGTTATAATCCCTAAAGGGCAGAAATCACATTGCATTCCTAAATTGGAGGCCTAAAGTGCTTGAAAACATCTTGCATGTGTACTATACATGGATCAGGTAGTTTAACTAGTGTACTGCTTCACACTGACACACCAAATTCACTGTGTAACGCACCGCAAACACCTGTTTGTGTAGTGATGGCCGTAGTGGACTGGTGCGCGCCATGGTGAGAGTGCAGATGATGGCGGTTTTCAAGCCCATATGGTCAGGCTGAGGTAGCTCAATGACAGAACAACAGTGACTGAGTATCCAGCTGATCGAATTTGGTCTGTCCACAATGAATATTATCCTCTTGGGTCAGGTGTGCTCCCCAACACACTCATATAGCCGGTCATTGCTTCATTGTGATACGCAAGCCCCTTCACCGCGGCAAGGTAACGATCACGAAGGGGAATTGACACATGTACATGCCTTTTGTTTTGTTGTTGCAGACGCAGTGCAGACAGAAAAATTGGGCAGGCATGTACAAGCACCAGACAAAATATTATTGCGGATGCTGCTAGTAGTGGCCTTAAAAATTCAGGAATCCACCAGGAGTCCTGGACCCTGTTGGTGGTGGCGGAGAAGGCAGTCAAGCGGCCTGCACGCAGAGATGCTGTGTGTGGGGACTGACTTAGTCTTCGGGCAGGCCTGGCCATGCTTTGCAGACCAGGCATCTGTGGTCAGATGGACCCTTGACCCAACGCTGTGTGCCAGAGATGACACAATTTGCCTTTCAACATCACGGTACAGTTTGGGTATCACCTTTTTTTGAGAAATAATTGTGGCCTGGTATCTTCCACTGCAGTGTGTGGCTTTTGCTTTTGTGTGCTGCTTTTCTTCAGGTGGTCATCCCATTGCAGTTTGTGCTTTTTCATCATATGCCTTCGGAAGGTAGTTGTCCCTACGTGGGTCTTGGTCTTTCCAAAGCTCGGTGGCAGAGAGTACAGATGGCATTGCTCTCATCTGAGACAGACACACAAAAACATTTCCACACCACTGAGCCCTGGGATGATGGCACTTTGGTGATGGCTGCCGACGGAGTGTTAAGTGGGGTGCCAGAATCAGAGCAGGAGGAGGAAGATATGTCACGCTTCCATGCGGAAGCGGAGGAGGATGAGGTGTTCTGTGTTAAATAGTGAACTACGTCCTGACAATATTGGGGTGTTGATGGCATGTGCCTTCTTCTGAAGGTCGAAGGCCGCACAAAATCACAACAGCACGACCTCGAACAGACCTGCCGGGTGGCCTGCCTCTGGCTCTGCCTTTTGTTTTGTCCATAATGGGGGGATGACGTGAAAGGTATGCACTGACTTGACTAATACAATGTGCAGTCACACGGGTGCAGTGAAATGTATGCAGTGACTGCTATATAAAACAGCGTGCGGTCACACAGGTGCAGTGCCTGGCATTACAATACAATGTGCAGCTGTCACACAGGTGCAGTTAACAGGTATGCAGTGACTGGTATATAAAACTGCATGCTGTCACACAGGTGCAGTGAAAGGTATACAGTGACTGGTATTACAATACAATGTGCAGTTGTCACACAGGTGAAGTTAACAGGTATGCATGGACTGGTATATAAAACAGCATGCGGTCACACAAGTGCAGTGAACAGGTATGCATTGACTGGTATTACAATACAATGTGCAGCTGTCACACACACAGGTGCAGTGAACAGGTATGCAGTGACTGGTACATAAAACTGTGTGCTGTCACACAGGTGCAGTGAAAGGTATACAGTGACTGGTATTACAATACAATGTGCAGCTGTCACACACACAGGTGCAGTGAAAAGGTAGGCACTGAATGTGCTGGGCCTGGCACAGTATAGCAATTAGCAAGAACCAGCTGCGACAGACAGGGCTGTATATGCAGTGTCAGTGGGCCACACACACACACACACACACACACACACACACACACACACACACACACACACACACAAAAAAAAACACATCACAAGAACATTAGCTCTCAAACGAGCTGTTTTGGTGGTGCTTTTCAGCAAAAAATATCAGCAAGGAGCAAACTAACAGACCTCCTATCGCTTTCCCTATCTCTCCAATGTCTCTCCCTTCTCTCACTAATACTGCAGCACACAGAGTGAGAACATGGCTGACGCTGCTGCCTTATATAAGGGGGGGGGGGCCTCCAGGAGTGAGTGCAGCCTGATTGGCTGCCATGTGTCTGCTGACTGTGATGTAGAAGGTCAAAGTTTAGCCCAATGATGTAGTATAGGGGGCGGGTCGAACTGTCATAAAGTTCACTTTTGGCTGCAAACGCGAATCTGTGTTGTTCGCGCGAATAAGATCGCATGCGAACCGCAGGGGACATCTCTATTTGAAAATTAAATATTGTGGTCAACGCATTGTACTACGGTCATAATCCAACCTCCTGGGCGGTATGCCCGACACTGTGCCGGGCAAGAAAAGTTAGCTGAAAGCTGTATGACCAACCCAGTGGCAGGCATGCCCTCAGGAGGTTTTAAAAGGGATAGGCGTCCCCCAGTATAGGTTAACCAGGTTTAGGTGCTTTAGTACTCCCGATCGCCCCCGCGCTGTTACTTACCGTGCCTCTCTCCAGTGAACGCAGCATCTCCAACGTACAGCTCCACTATTTTCTATGCGGAGGATCGGGACTTGACGTCATGACATCATTAACATTATGACTCTAAGTCCCGATCTTCCACATAGAGAATAGCGGAGCTGTGAAGCGGGAGCGAATTAGTGGGATGAGAGCTGAAATGTGAAAATTGCTCTGGTCAATAAGGGGAAAAACCCCTTAGAGGTGAAGAGATTTGAGTCTGCCAGGGGAAAATTTTGATATAAATGTTCTGTCTAATATGATAGGCAGATAGTCAGTGGGTGATGTAGAAGAGAGTATAGACAATGGTGGAAATAAGCAACATCATGTTAATGTAGTTGCTTATGAAGCCGCTACATTTATATAAGCTATGCTGGAGTTGGGAGTGACAAGGAGGAGGCTGAAGACATCTGGATGGTAGAAGAGCATGGTGTACGCTTTCAGTTATGATTGGCCAATCACTGACCAATTTTACCACCTCTCTATGTAGTATGACAGTCAGCAGATATTGAACACTATGAGATTGTATAAGATAAGCTCTCATACTACATACAAGTGGTAAAAGTAGTCTGTGATTGGCCAATCATAATTGAAAGGGTGTACTAGTCTTTAGAGTTGGATTTTAATCTTCATTATCAAGGAGAAAACACACACACACACACACGCACGCACGCACGCACGCACGCACGCACGATGGATGGAATACATTTGTACTTCACCTATTGTTATATTATTCTTATTATAACTGGGGTTAAAATAATTTTAAACCTTATCAACATATTTATAAACCTGTATTTTTAAAACATTGAATGTCTTTCAATAATGTTTTAGACATCACATTTGTTTATAAAGATCTCATAGAATTTAAGTGAGATTTTCAATTTTCAAGGTCATCTCAAAAACTTTACTTTGTGTAACGATCGGTGAAGCACAGAGAGGATCTGATTACCGATGATCTGCAGTATCACTGGGAATACAGATGTATACCAGATTATAAGTGATCTGCAGTATCACCGATAATCCGATATACTAGCTAACCTCTGTTCACCTGAGTAGAGTGTAGTGTCAGACTGACAGTAGGAAGGATGTCTGTAAGTAACCCTCAGAAAGAAGGGTCGCTAACAGAGCGAGGAACCGCCTCTAATGGTAAGGTCTGTTCTCGAGGTCGGACAAGCCAGGTCGTACACACACGCACAGATACAGTACAGGATCAGAAGACAAAAGGCGGAGTCTAAGTACAGGCAGGGTTCGGCAACGGGGTATCAGATATATCGAGGTACAGAATCAGGAGGCTGAGGCAGAGTCTAGGAACAGGCAGGGTTCAGCAACAGAGTATCAGAAATATCGAGGTACAAGATCAGAGTTCAGAGGGGTAGTCAAGGCAGGCAAAGATCATAACAGATAATCACAATCAAACTAGTACTTTAGCTATCAACACAATCTAGCTAAGTGTAGGATTACAGCTCCAGCTGGTCCTGGCACACTTGCGGATCTGACTCCACACTCCGTACAGCCCTGCAAGGAGGCAGCCGCCTCACGCTGAGAGGAGGCGGCTATCTCTCCGCACTCCGACCTGCCATTACGGGAAGCAGCCGCCCCACGCTGAGTGGAGGCGGCTGCCTTCCCGCAAAGCCTCACAGTACCCCCCCCCCCCCCCCCCCCCCCGAGGAGTGGACTCCGGACAACTCCTACCAGGTTTCTCGGGATGTAAGGCATGAAACTCTCTCCTCAACTCGTCCGCATGCATGCGACTCCCCGGTACCCACTGTCTCTCCTCAATGCCATACCCTCTCCAATGCACCAGATACTGTACCGAGCTCTGCACAATATGTGAGTCAATTATTTTCTCTATTTCGTACTCTGGTCGCTCCTCTACCATCACAGGAGGAGGAGGAGTGGGACCCACGTGAACTGCAGGTTTAAGGAGGGACACATGAAAAGATCTTACGCCCCGCATGCTGGACGGAAGATCAATGGCATAAGTGACGTTGTTGATCTTTTTGGTCACAGAAAACGGACCCACAAACCTGGGGCCCAATTTGGCAGAAGGCTGCTTCAGGGTCAAGTGACGTGTGGACACCCAGACTAAGTCCCCTGGCTGAAACTTCCATTCCATGGAACGTCTTTTGTCCGCTTGACCCTTTTGACTTTGGAACACTTTCTGTAAATTATCTCTAACAATTCCCCAATTGTCCCTGAGCGACCTCTGCCAATCCTCCAGCGCTGGGAACGGAGAAGAGGCAACTGGCAAAGGGGAGAACTTGGGCGACCTCCCTGTCACAATCTGGAACGGGGAAAAACCAGAAGAAGAATTCTTTAAATTATTCTGCGCGAATTCTGCAAAAGCCAGAAACTTCACCCAGTCATTCTGTGCCTCCGCAATGTAACATCTTAAGAACTGTTCTAAAGACTGATTAATTCGTTCAGTCTGCCCATTGGTCTGTGGGTGGTAGCCTGACGAGAAAGACAGCTTCATGCCCATTTGGTGGCAAAATGCCCTCCAGAATTTAGAGATAAATTGGACTCCCCGATCGGACACAATGTTTTCCGGAATGCCGTGCAGCCGGAAAATGTGGACGATGAATAGGTCAGCCAATTCTTGGGCCGAGGGGAGTCCTTTCAAAGGCACGAAATGGGCCATTTTGCTGAAGCGGTCGACTACCACCCAAATGACCGACATGCCTTCAGACCTGGGGAGCTCACCCACAAAATCCATGGACAAGTGGGTCCATGGTTCACTCGGGGCGGGCAAAGGCTGTAAGGTACCGACAGGTGCCTGCCGGGAGGGTTTACTTTTGGCACATACCGCACATTCCCTGACATATTCCTTGCAGTCTGTTGCCATAGAAGGCCACCAAGCACATCTGGCAATCAGATCCTGCATTCTGGCAGCACCAGGGTGACCAGCACTCTTATGGGCGTGAAACGTTTGTAAGACCTGTAGACGAAAAGGCAGTGGGATAAACAAGACCCCCTTCGGTTTTCCCTCAGGGACATCCTGCTGAAAGGGACCCAAAACCTTTGTCCAATCCTCCCAGGTCTCTGTGGCTGCTAACACCAGCCTTTGCGGGATGATGGACTCGGGAGCGGGGGGCTGTGCTGTCTCTAATTCGAAACATCTGGACAGGGCATCTGCCTTGATGTTTTTGCTGCCTGGAGTGTACGTGATAATAAATCTGAACCTCGTAAAAAATAACGACCAACGGGCCTGTCGGGGACTTAGTCTCTTAGCCCCCTCGATGTATTCCAGATTCTTGTGATCAGTATACACTGTGATCGTGTGTTCTGCCCCTTCTAACCAGTGGCGCCATTCTTCAAATGCCAATTTAATGGCCAGAAGTTCCCTGTTGCCTATGTCGTAGTTTTTCTCCGCCGGTGAAAACCTCCGAGAGAAATAGGCACACGGGTGCAACCTCCCCTGCAGCCCAGAGCGTTGAGACAGCACAGCCCCTACTCCAACTTCTGAGGCGTCAACCTCCACAATGAATGGGTACGAGGTGTCTACATGTCTCAATATGGGTGCAGAGCAAAACAATTTTTTCAAGTGAGAAAAGGCTGCCACAGCCTCAGGAGACCAGTGGTTGGTATCTGCCCCCTTTTTTGTGAGACTGGTAAGAGGGGCAATCATCGTGGAGTATCCCTTTATGAACCTCCTATAGTAATTCGCAAAGCCTAAAAATCTTTGCAGGGGCTTCAACCCCACTGGCTGTGGCCATTCCAGAACAGCTGTGACCTTGGCAGGATCCATTGACAGGCCCGAGGTGGAGATCACATACCCTAAAAATGTGACAGTGGTCACCTCGAAAATAAATTTCTCCACCTTGGCATACAGCATATTTTGCCTCAATTTGTCCAACACGAATTTAACGTGAACCCTGTGCTCGGAGAGGCTGTTGGAATAGATTAGTATATCGTCAAGGTATACTAGCACAAATCTACCCAACACCTCCCTGAATACCTCGTTGATTAATTCTTGGAAGACGGCTGGCGCATTGCACAACCCGAAGGGCATCACTAAGTACTCGTAATGCCCGTCGGGAGTGTTGAAGGCCGTCTTCCATTCATCGCCCTTTCTAATGCGGACCAGGTTGTATGCACCCCTCAGATCTAATTTTGAAAAGATCTTAGCGTTCGTGACTTGCGTAAATAAATCGTCTATCAATGGTAGCGGATAACGATTCTTCACCGTGATTTTATTCAGGCCACGGTAGTCGATGCATGGTCGAAGCCCTCCATCTTTTTTCTTAACAAAAAAGAAACCGGCCCCTGCAGGCGACCGGGAGGGGCGAATGAACCCTTTGGCTGAATTGTCACGAATGTACTCCTGCATCGCTATTTTCTCTGGTCCAGACAAATTATACAGGTGACCCCTAGGGGGCATACAACCGGCACGGAGATCGATGGGGCAATCGAAAGGGCGATGAGGAGGTAACTTGTCAGCAACTTTGGGACAGAATACATCCGAGAACTCGGAGTATTGCTCGGGAACCCCCTCCACATGCAACTTGGTCTGACCTAAAGTCACCTTCCCTAGACACTGTTGGGAACAGAAGTCTGACCAACTAGTTAATTGCCCTGTAGCCCAATTAATCTGTGGCGAATGGAGCTGCAGCCAGGGCATTCCCAAAACAATTGTGGAGGTGGTCATGTGTAATACATAGAAACTTAGACTTTCGTTATGCAGAACCCCAATAGTGACTTCCACCTCTGGTGTCTGAGACAGCGGACGGTCCCTTTGCAGCGGGGAGTCGTCCACCGCCGTAACCTGGATAGGTGGTTTTACTGGGGTGAGCGGAATGCCCAACTTTTCTGCAAACTCTGAACTCATAAAGTTAGCCGCGGAGCCCGAGTCAACAAAGGCCTCCGTGGCTTCAATTCTGTTCCCCCACGAAATCATGCAAGGAAGGAGAAAACGTCTTTCTTTAAGGGGTGTGAGTTGGGCGCCCAGGGTGTCACCCCTTACAACTTCTAGGCGGTAGCGTTTCCCGGCTTAGTCTTATCTGGCTTAATGGGACAGTCTCGTACCCTATGCCCCCCTTCACCACAGTACAAGCATAACTGTTCCGTCATTCTCCGTCTTCTCTCCACTTGGGTCAGCTTAGACCGACCGATCTGCATCGGTTCAGGTGGAGGCATGACTGGAGGTGATGAGACTGAAGGAGACGGAGAAACCGGAGGTGCTGCATAAGATGTCACCCTGACCCGGTGACTGCCCCTAATCTGTTTCTGATGATGTAGCCTGCGGTCGATACGAATGGCCGATGAGATGGCCTCATCGATTGTTTTGGGCTCGGGTTGACTTAACATTAGGTCAGACACTTCATCCGACAGCCCAGACAGAAGATAATCCAACAAAGCATATGTATCAAACCTGGCCGTAACTGACCACCGACGGAATTCCGCCGCGTAATCTTCGACCGAACCTCTGCCTTGCCGCAAAAGTTTGAGCTTCCGCTCCGAGGTCGCAGCAAGGTCAGGGTCATCGTATATTACTGCCATGGCTTTAAAAAACTCCTCTACCGAGGTCAGAGCGGTATCTGGGAGGCAGGTTGTATGCCCAGGACTGGGAGTCACCAGTTAACAAGGTTTTAATAAAAATGACCTGTTGGGTCTCGGTCCCTGAGGATCGGGGTCTCAACTCGAAATATGACAACACTCTACTCCTAAAATTCCAGAAGTCAGACTTGTGGCCGGAAAATTTATCAGGTACGGACATACGTATGTCATCACTAGGAGGGGATACCACCGAATCAACTGACGTCTGAAGGGTTTGCACAGAGCCTGTTAGGGCATCAATTAAAGCTTTGTGCTGGCCCAGTGCTTGATGGATAGTAACCACCGAAGTGGCAAGCACAGTCAGAGGGTCAGCGCGTGCGTCCATCTGTTTATTGGTCTGGCGTTCTGTAACGATCGGTGAAGCACAGAGAGGATCTGATTACCGGTGATCTGCAGATTATAAGTGATCTGCAGTATCACCGATAATCCGACATACTAGCTAACCTCTGTTCACCTGAGTAGAGTGTAGTGTTTGGTGTGACAGTAACACTTTGAGGACTAGGCCTCAGTGCAGCAAGGAGTACTGCACAGATTCCTTCCGCAGACCTGAGCTCTACAAGACGGGAGGAGTCAGACTGACAGTAGGAAGGATGTCTGAAAGTAACCCTCAGAAAGAAGGGTCGCTAACAGAGCGAGGAACCGCCTCTAACGGTAAGGTCGGTTCTCGAGGTCGGACAAGCCAGGTCGTACACACACGCACAGATACAGTACAGGATCAGAAGACAAAAGGCGGAGTCTAAGTACAGGCAGGGTTCGGCAACGGGGTATCAGATATATCGAGGTACAGAATCAGGAGGCTGAGGCGGAGTCTAGGAACAGGCAGGGTTCAGCAACAGAGTATCAGAAATATCGAGGTACAAGATCAGAGTTCAGAGGGGTAGTCAAGGCAGGCAAAGGTCATAACAGATAATCACAATCAAACTAGTACTTTAGCTATCAACACAATCTAGCTAAGTGTAGGATTACAGCTCCAGCTGGTCCCGGCACACTTGCGGATCTGACTACGGATCTGGGTGCTCCCACATATGTGATCGCAACGCCAGACAGGGAGCAAGTGAACAGCCACCAGTATATATACATGACCCTCTTCCCAGCACCTCCCTAAGTGCTGAACCAATGAGGAGAAGAGAAAGAGTCAGCTGACCAGCCTGGTCAGCTGACTACTTCTGGCAGCTATATTTATTCTGCCTTTCTGCGCGCACGCGCGTCCTCCTGAAACTGAAGGGACTACGAGTCCCAGCCACAGCAGCCGGCTCTGCGGTGTCTCCGCAGCGGGGACATGCGCGCTAACCGCTGCGTCCGACGCGGCGGTTTCTCCGCGCTCCGTACAGCCCTGCAAGGAGGCAGCCGCCTCACGCTGAGAGGAGGCGGCTGTCTCTCCGCACTCCGACCTGCCATTACGGGAAGCAGCGCCCCACGCTGAGTGGAGGCGGCTGCCTTCCCGCAAAGCCTCACACTTTGATATGTAAATGGTAGTGCTCAGTGGGTACCTAGTAAGCATTCTTCAGAAATTCAAGATATCAGTTCATGAGTGCTAAACATGAATGCAAAAGGCCACAAAAATATTTTGCATTAATGATAGTATGACATATAGTTTTAGAGATGTATGAAAAATGGAAGATGTTCACTAGCTAGCTAGTTTCCTACAGGCATACACTTTAAATATGATAAACTAATTAGGACAAGTGATTTTTAACAGTCCTGACATCTTTCTGTTGTGGGAATATACAGGATACATGCATCTGTGAATGCAAAACTAGATGCCATCCAGCAAAGTAATAATCAAGTAGTCAGAATGTTTAACTGTTTTTCATATATAAAATAGTCTGCATATACAGTATGTTTAATATTAATAGATGGACTTACAGTAAAGGGAGAGCTAGAGAATACCATATGTACTGTAGTATAACCCTTTTAAAGAGGAACTCCAGTGAAAATAATGTAATAAAAAAAGTGCTTCATTTTTACAATAATTATGTATACATGATTTAGTCAGTGTTTGCTCATTGTAAAATCTTTCCTCTCCCAGATTCACATTCTGACATGTATTACATGGTGACATTTTTACTGTGGGCAGGTTATGTAGCTGTTTCTAGCTGTTTCTAGCTGTTCTGGCTTTAACAGACAGCTGTAAACAACTATTTCCTGTCTGTGAACATTGTTACATTGTGGCAGTTTGCCCAGAGTACCGTGGTACCAGAGCCTCTTGTGGAAGGGTTTTCAGCACAAAATCAGTCATACAGCGCCCCCTGATGGTCTGTTTGTGAAATGCAATAGATTTGTCATGTAAAAGGGGGTATCAGCTACTGATTGGGATAAAGTTAAATTCTTGGTCGGAGTTTCTCTTTAATACTAAATAGAAAATATATCAGTTGTATAAGAGGGAAGTGTTCGTTTTTGGCAGTTTTTGAAAGACAACTGCGAATGTTTCTGGCAGTTTAAGTTTATGTACACTCAGTATCTTAACCACTTCACCCAAAAGATGTTTTTACCCTAATGGACAGGATCGATTTTCACCTTTCCATGCTCATCTCTTTCATTTGCCAATAGCTTACAGTGAAAATAATGTAATAAAAAGTGCTTCATTTTTACAATAATTATGTATAAATGATTTAGTCATATTTTAAATCCCTGATTTATATTTTGACATTTATTACATGGTGACATTTTTACTGCTGGCAAGTGATGTAGCTGCTGCTTGCTGTTTTGGCAGTTGGAAACAGCTGTAAACAGCTATTTCCCACAATGTAACAGGGTTCACAGACAGGAAACTGCTAGAAGTACCTCGGTACTCAGAGCTTCTTGTGGGAGGGGTTTCACCACAATATCAGTCATACAGCGCCCCCTGATGGTCTTTGTGAAAAGGAATAGATTTCTCATGTAAAAGGGGGTATCAGCTACTGATTGGGATAAAGTTCAATTCTTGGTCGGAGTTTCTCTTTAATCACTACTAATCACAATGAAATGATCTATATCTTGTTTTTTTCACTCCAATTGGGCGTTTTGGGGTTGATATTTGTTTTCAGTAATTACTTTAGTTTCTATGCATTTTAAAGGGAAAAACAAGGAAAAAATGAAAAAACAACATTTCTCCAATTTCATCCCCTATAGCAGCGGTGGCGAACCTATGGCACGCGTGCCAAACCCGGCACGCGTAGCCTAATTTGCTGGCACGCCACTGCTGCTTATGAACTGGCCGCAGCGTCTACTAGACGCCGCCGCGCCAGTTCATAGCCCGCAGCCCCGCAGTCTCCCGGGAGGCAGACCAGGGCTACGGCAAGATGGCTGCTGAAGCCCTGTACTGGAGACTATTTGTGTCACCAGTACAGGGCTTCAGGCGCCATCTTCCCGTAGCCCTGCACTCTGCCTGTCAGCGGCAGCGCGGGAGACTGTCACTGCAGAAGATCCGGGGAAGATGCGCGCCAGAGCCCAGCCGAGAGAGAAGACTTCTGTCAGGTGAGTACATACATTACTTTTTTTGCAGGTGAAATGCGGCCCACTGTGTTTTCAGCTAAAATGTTTTGTCACATGTGTTTATGTCCTGTGAAATGCTGCCCACTGTGTTTGTTTTGCAGGTGAAATGTGGCCCACTGCGTTTGTTTTCTGGTGAAATGCTGCCCGCTGCGTTTGTTTTCTGGTGAAATGTGGCCCACTGCCAGAGGCGGATCTACAAGGGTGCAGGCATGGCTAGTGCTATGGGCGCCAAAGCCCCATGGGCGCCATGCCTGCTAGTCCTGGTCTGCAACAGAATTGCCTTGCGACATGCTCAATTTACCCTGGGCAGCGGCTGTGTCTGTCACTGTCTGCAGCGGGCGCTATCACTATCTCCGCCCTTCTCTTGCCTCCTACCTATCAGTGGGGTGCAGGGGCGGTGAAAGCACAGGAGCCGTCCATGCACAGGCGTTGTGGAGAGAACGTGTGGCTCGCCCAGTGAGTACTGTAATCAATCTCCCTGGCTACTACGGGGCTCTTCATCTCCAGCAATCACATCTCGTAGCAGGCAGGGCCGGCGCTACCATTAAGGCAAAGTAGGCAGCTGCCCCAGGGCCCCAGAGCTTGTAGGGGCCCCCAGTGGCTACAAGAGGAAAAAAAATTTTTTCAAATCGGCCTTATAGTTTTTGAGAAAATCGATTTTAAAGTTTCAAAGGAAAAAAAAACACATTTAAAAACGTGCCGACTTTAATGGTTAATAGCAAATCCACCTTAAATGCTAAAAACCCTAAATTTGCAGGATATGTTAAGGAGATCATTAGGAATAAGAGGAAAAAACAATTTTTCAAAAAGACCTTATAGTTTTTGAGAAAATCGATTTTAAAGTTTAGAAGGAAATAAGTATAGTTTTAAATGCGGTAAATATAACTTTTAGTAGCAAGCCTACCGGTAGTGTAATTTTACATGCATCAAACGAAAGCGCAATACATTTTCTGACAGGGTTTCCAGGGGGTCTATACGCAGCCGCATCGCTTTGGCCAGGGATCGCTATACAGCCGCAATATGGCTGTATGAAGATCCCTGGTATTTTTTCCTATTTTCCCAAATTTTTTTATGTTTAGAGTGTGGGAAATTTTTTTTTTTTTAAATTATGTGGGGTCCCCCCTCCTGAAACTTTTTAACCCCTTGTTCTCCATGCAGTCTGGGATAGCCAGAATGTGGAGCTCTGACCGATTGGGACTTCACACCCTGACTATACCAGCTGCAAAAAAGGTCCCCTAATGCCGATTTTGTTCCGGGGTATATGTTGGGGGGGCCCCCCAGGTTTATTTTGCCCTGGGGCCCCATTGTTGCTTAAACCGGCCCTGGTAGCAGGCTCTCTCTCCCCATGTGCTTCAGCCTCTGCAGTCTCGTGGTTTAGACTCAGAGGTCAGAGGAAAGTTCGGAGCAGCTTTAGCAGGGGCTGGGAAGTAGCGACAGCCTTGCAGTGCAGGTGCATCCCAGCAGCAGATCCTTGCTGTGTCCAGTCACCTCTTTACAGCTGCTTCCCTTCCCCCACTGCTCTGCTCTACTCTGCTGGAGAGACGTTACAACTCCATGAATATAGCTTTGCCTAGACTCAGTGTTTCCCTCCGACCTCATGCAGTGTGATGTGCAGGACAAGGTACACAGGAGCTGTGAGAGACCTGCATTCTTTGCATACATTCAATGTGTAAACTTCATATGGTAGGCAATACTGCTTCTCCAACTTGCAATTATCCTCATATTCCCCTCTCACACATACATTCTCTGTTTAGCATCCACACAGACACACACTTTTCACTGCTCCCCCACCTCAGTTTCCCACATTCAAATACATGTTTTTCTGCATTTAGTCTGTCCCTCACTCAGTATCCACCGCACATATACCGTACTTTCCCTCTGTCTCTCACTCACACTTAGCCTATACACTCTTTGGTACTTATCCGTTAGCTGGGCGCATCCGGCAGGTGGCGCTGTTGATGTTAATTCCAATCATAATTACTTCACGTAAACCTGTGAATGTAAACGCCGGATGCGCCCGGCTTAAACAGATCAAGCCGCCGGCTTGCTTCGTGAGTGTCTCGCTCTCCTCCCCCTCTTGCCCTCTCTCGTATGAGCCTTGGGGAGGGGACACCTGCTGTAAAACATATCTGGGGAGAGCACTGCTACTTAATTATCCTGGGGGCATGTGACTACTTGATTCTTTTAACTTGAGGCATGGAACTATTTGATTATTTTATCTGGCAGCATGTGGCTACCTTATTCTTTTATCTGGAAGCATGTGATGATTTAATTTTCAGGCACATCACTACTTAATTCTAATATAGAGATATTTCTGAAAAAGTGACTATCAATATCCCTTGCCAAAAAACAATAGCCAACAATATCAAATATATGCAAGAAAGGATTCTGCTTTTACAGGGGAAGGGGGCTCTGATGAGAGGGGTGGGGGGTGGGGGGGGCGCAGTTTCAGTGTTTGCCATAGGCGCCATATTACTCTTATACGCCCCTGCCCACTGCGTTTGTTTTCTGGTGAAATGTGGCCCGCTGCGTTTGTTTTCTGGTGAAATGTGGCCCGCTGCGTTTGTTTTCTGGTGAAATGTGGCCCACTGCGTTTGTTTTCTGGTGAAATGTGGCCCACTGCGTTTGTTTTCTGGTGAAATGTGGCCCACATTGCATGATTTTCTGCTGAAATGTTGCACACATTGCGTTTATTTTCTGGTGTCTGTTGCTGCATTATTAAGGGCTCATTCACACTATAGAACGCATGCACGAATGCGATTTCATGCATGCGCTGCCAACGCACAGTGTTCAAACGGAATGCACGTTGTGGTGCGCTAAACAGATACCAACTCAGCCACAATATCAAATCTGCACATGTCCTTTTGTCATACAAGATTTCTCACGTGCTTCACCCCTCCTTTGGAATCCCCTTCCACAACACACTCTCTAATCTTTGAAATATTTGAACACTCCCTCAAAACTTGTTCAGACAAGCAT
The DNA here is from genome assembly GCF_040937935.1 of Hyperolius riggenbachi. NCBI lineage: Eukaryota > Metazoa > Chordata > Amphibia > Anura > Hyperoliidae > Hyperolius > Hyperolius riggenbachi. Next base: position 410,508,118 of record NC_090647.1, on the reverse strand, counting down.
ACTCTCTAACTTAGGCCATTCCCCTTTTTCCTCTGGCCAAGTTGTACTCCTAACTAGATAAACTAAAACACACTGGGCTTGATTCACATTTTCGTACAAATTTTCGCGTTTCACGCGATTGCAAATTTTTGCGCGAAACGAAAACGTTTTCGTGCGCAAACACGAATTTTAGCATGCAAATGTTATCGGTTTCACGCGAACATTCACGTTTGCACGTGAAAATGTTATCGCTTCGCGCGAAGATTCACGATCACGTGAAATGCGAAAATTTGTGCGAAAACGGTCATTCTATCAGTTAGCACTCTTTTGTGAATCAAGCCCACTGCCTCTAGGTATGAATATTGCATACTTCCCTACCTCTTGTTCCACCCCCCCGCCCATTCCTTTAGTTAGTAACCTCACAAGGGCAGGGGTCTCATTATTTATTTATTAATCATATTACTTTTGTCACTATAATTACCAATTCTGTATTTTGTCTATTTGTGTACACCATTGTCTGTATTATTATGTGACCCATGTTTGTTTATTACTTTGTACAGTACCACAGAATATGCTGGCACTTTACAAAATCAGTAATAATAATTATCATCAACATATACTGCCACCTAACTCATTTGAAATGTGAGATTATCATTCATATAAAACTTTTCTAAGTGTATCTACCAATAGAAACATAAAAAGCAATGTTAACAATACATCACTTTGTCTTAGGCCCCATTCACACTTGCGGTTCGAGTCCGCAAGTGTCTGGGGGTCCGGGTCCGGGGGCCGCAAAAAGACCGTACGGGTCTCTGCGCTGGCCACAAGTTGCGCCGGATGCATGTATCAGTTCCGGCTACAATAAAGTAGCCGGAACTAGATACATTGCAGTGCCGGAAAGGCACCACAAGCATGGGGGATACCGGCGTGTAGTCCGGGCCCCCCAAGTGGCATAGGACCGGTGCTGGAAGCATCCGGTCCTATTGCCAGTGTGATGAGAAACATCCGTTTCTCATTGCACAGCATGGGCCGCATGTTCGGGTCAGGATCCGACCCGGGTCCGCAGCCGCACCGGGACGGACTGAAAAATAGCGCATGTTGGAAAAAAAGCCAGACCGTCCCGGAGCTACGTTCCCGGATCGGATCCGGATCCGGACGGCGCACGAGTGTAAATGGATACATTGATTAACAATGTATCTGTTCACCATCCGCTGTGTATGAAGTGTTCCGGGTCCAGGGAAGCCGGACCTGGAACGCTAATGTGAACCGGGCCTTACTCCTTTGTTTACTTTAAAGAGAGTCTGAAGCGAGAATAGATCTCGCTTCAGACCTCATAGCTAGCAGGGGCATGCGTGCCCCTGCTAAAACGCCGCTATAGCGCGGCTTAACAGGGGTCCCTGTCCCCCCAAACCCCCTCCGTGCACCGGGGGAGCGCTTCCTGGTTGGGGCAGGGCTAACCGCCGCAGCCCTGCCCCATGCGCGTCTGTCAGACGCGTATCTCCGCCTCTCCCCCGCCCCTCTCAGTCTTCCTTCACTGAGAGGGGCGGGGGAGAGGCGGCGATGCGCGTCTGATAGACGCGACTGGAGGCAGGGCTGCAGCCGTTAGCCCTGCCTCCAGGAAGAAGAATACGAGCGACCATTTTCCGACCAACTTTTGCGGGGGGTGGGTTGGGGGTGAAGGGACCCCCGTTAAGCCGCGGGATAGCGGCGTTTCAGCAGGGGCACACGTGCCCCTGCTATATATAAGACCTGAAGCGAGATTTAGTCTCGCTTCAGTGTCTCTTTAAGTGGATTTGTTTTTACTAGTGACCTTAACAATTGTTCTTGATCCTCCTAAAATTAATGCAATCATATTTATAAGCCCCTGCATTATTTCCAGCATCCTCAGATTACTTATAATGTTATCTCTTGCTATTTTACAGGTAAAAGCGACAGTGCTAGTCTGTCACTGATGTGTCAGTCATTTTTCCTGCTAGACTGTTGAGAAAAACTATGCTGTTATTTTTATACAACTATCCTAAATTCAGATACATTGAAATTATCTATGAAATAATTTTCTAAATAAGTTGAAATGTAGTCACTTGCAGATAAATGAAGAATATCAAGACAACATCTTGATCGGTTCTTCAAAAAAAAGGAATACCAATGCCTTATGCAGTAAAGGAGAACTAGAACCAAGATTGTAATTTCAAAGCATTGCCTTATGAATATGACAGCTGTTAGGTCTTAATGAGAGATTTACATAGGGAAAATAGGCAATCAATTTATTTTTCCATTTGCCTTCAATGAGCAAAAATTCAATTAGAGGCGTTGTTCTTTCCATATTGCACAGCTGCATCCAATTTGGTACAGCAACAATGATTCCATAATACATTCCCTACTTAAATTTTTGTATGTTTAAATAAGTGTACCATAATAAACTGCACAGCAGTGCTGGGCCGAAATTACGCATTAGCGTAATTACGCATCGTAATTCACTACAAATGCACCATAAGCGTTACGTGTAAGGTTACGGTATTACGCGTAATTAATTACGCGTAGACCATAGGGTTACGTTTTACGCGTAACAAATTACGCGTAAGACAGTAAACTCCCATTGAAATTACACAGTCTGCCGTAATCGCGTAATATTACGCTCCCGTATAATATAAAAAAGCCGCCGACTTTAAGGGTTAATAGCAAAGCCCCCTTAAGTGCTAAGAGCCTCAAATTTGGAGAATATATTAAGGAGATCAGAAGGAATAAGAGGAAATTTTTTTTTTTAAAAAAGACCTTATAGTTTTTGAGAAAATCGATGTTAAAGTTTCAAAGGAAAAATATATACATTTAAAAACCCGCCGACTTTAACGGTTAATAGCAAAGCCTGCTTAAAATTTAGGAACACCAAATTCACAGGGTATATTAAGGGGATCAGTGGGAATAAGAGGAAAAATTTTTTTTTCAAAAAGACCTTATAGTTTTTGAGAAAATCGATTTTTAAGTTTCAAGGGCGAAAATGTCTTTTAAATGCAGAAAATGTCAGGTTTTTTTGCACAGGTAACAATAGTGTTTTATTTTCATAGATTCCCCCAAGTGGGAAGAGTTTTACTTACTTCGTTCTGAGTGTGGGAAATATAAAAAAAAACGACGTGGGGTCCCCCCTCCCAGACCTCTTTAACCCCTTGTCCCCCATGCAGACTGGGATAGCCAGAATGCGGAGCACCGGCCGCGTGGGGCTCCGCACCCTGACTATACCAGCCCGCATGGTCCATGGATTGGGGGGTCTCGGAAGGGGAGGGGCAGCCAAGCTTTCCCCTCCCCCTCCGAGCCCTTGTCCAATCCAAGGACAAGGGGCTCTTCTCCACCTCCGATGGGCGGTGGAGGTGGAGGCCGCGATTTCCTGGGGAGGGGTTCATGGTGGCATCTGGGAGTCCCCTTTAAAAAGGGGTCCCCCAGATGCCCACCCCCCTCCCAGGAGAAATGAGTATAGAGGTACTTGTAGTACCCCTTACCCATTTCCTTTAAGAGTTAAAAGTAAATAAACACACAAACACATAGAAAAAGTATTTTAATTGAACAAAAAACATAACCACAAAAAAGTCCTTTAATATTCTTAATTAACCATTAATACTTACCTGTCCCTTTAAAAGCCAGTTCCCACGCAATATCCTCGGAAATATACTAATCAGTTACAATGTAACAAAGTTATTACAATGTAACAACTTTGTTACATTGTAACTACGCCGCACCCGACGTCACTCACCGCCGCCTCCGCCACCGCGTCTGCGCTGCACAGACCCGACAGAGCTCTGAGCTATAGTTCAGAGCTCTCTAAGCATCTTTGTATTTGGGCTCCAAGGAGCCCCATTGGTCCTTAGCAGACCAATGGGGTTCCTTCTGATTTGAAGGAACCCCATTGGTCTGCTAAGGACCAATGGGGCTCCTTGGAGCCCAAATACAAAGATGCTTTCGAGAGCTCTGAGCTAATATAGCTCAGAGCTCTGTCGGGTGAAGGGACGCTAAGTCCCGCCGGCTCTCGCTGCCCTCCCCGCCTCTCCCACATGTCACCTATATACATGCTGGCACCCATGGGTGCCAGCATGTATATGAGTGACAGGTGTGGGCGGAGTGGATGGCGGGAGCCGGCGGGGACTAGCGTGTATGCGGCGGCCGGCGGGTGAGCGGCGAGTGACGTCGGGTGCGGTGGTGTTACAAAGTAACAAAGTTGTTACTTTGTAATAACTTTGTTACATTGTAACTGATTAGTAAATTTCCGAGGATATTGCGTGGGAACTGGCTTTTAAAGGGACAGGTAAGTATTAATGGTTAATTAAGAATATTAAAGGACTTTTTTCGTGGTTATGTTTTTTGTTCAATTAAAATACTTTTTCTATGTGTTTGTGTGTTTATTTACTTTTAACTCTTAAAGGAAATGGGTAAGGGGTACTACAAGTACCTCTATACTCATTTCTCCTGGGAGGGGGGTGGGCATCTGGGGGACCCCTTTTTAAAGGGGACTCCCAGATGCCACCATGAACCCCTCCCCAGGAAATCGCGGCCTCCACCTCCACCGCCCATCGGAGGTGGAGAAGAGCCCCTTGTCCTTGGATTGGTCAAGGGCTCGGAGGGGGAGGGGAAAGCTTGGCTGCCCCTCCCCTTCCGAGACCCCCCAATCCATGGACCATGCGGGCTGGTATAGTCAGGGTGCGGAGCCCCACGCGGCCGGTGCTCCGCATTCTGGCTATCCCAGTCTGCATGGGGGACAAGGGGTTAAAGAGGTCTGGGAGGGGGGACCCCACGTCGTTTTTTTTTTATATTTCCCACACTCAGAACGAAGTAAGTAAAACTCTTCCCACTTGGGGGAATCTATGAAAATAAAACACTATTGTTACCTGTGCAAAAAAAACTGACATTTTCCGCATTTAAAAGACATTTTCGCCCTTGAAACTTAAAAATCGATTTTCTCAAAAACTATAAGGTCTTTTTGAAAAAAAAATTTTTCCTCTTATTCCCACTGATCCCCTTAATATACCCTGTGAATTTGGTGTTCCTAAATTTTAAGCAGGCTTTGCTATTAACCGTTAAAGTCGGCGGGTTTTTAAATGTATATATTTTTCCTTTGAAACTTTAACATCGATTTTCTCAAAAACTATAAGGTCTTTTTGAAAAAAATTTTTTTCCTCTTATTTCTTCTGATCTCCTTAATATATTCTCCAAATTTGAGGCTCTTAGCACTTAAGGGGGCTTTGCTATTAACCCTTAAAGTCGGCGGCTACCTAACATTGATCCATGCGTCAACTTTTCCGCTTGGCAGCATGACCTTACGCATTAATTGCTAGTAGGATTTTACGTGTAAGCCTATAACGTAATAACCTGAATTACGGTATACTTACGCGTAATTGCGTAAGTGCTATGCGTAATTATAGACATGTACCGAAATTGACTGTCTTTGCCGTAAGCGTAATTTCGTAATGCGTAATAGCGTAAAATTACGCGTAATGATCCGTAAGCGTAGCTTTCTCCATTACGACCAGCACTGCTGCACAGCATAAGTAAATGTAAGGTTAATTTTATAACCTAAGAATATTCAGGCTATGGAGGGTATGTACCGTAACTTGACCCTATAAATCTGAGACAAATTTATACAAATCTGATCAAACTGATGTGAACTCTGGCGGGGACAGTTGTTCTGAAAATCTTAGAATCATCTAATTTTTATTGTCCCCTTTCTCTGCTTCACATTAATTTTATCAGTAGTCGGTTAACGATGGGTGGATGTATCTGCAAAAGTCATACATGGGCCAGTTCGAAAGCTGCCAGATGTTAGTTAACACTTTTTCTTTACCTGATCAAGCTATGTTTAATTGTATTGCTTTTACTGTCACAGAGAAGAGTGAGGATTCTGGAGAAATAAGATATTGCCATTGAAAACATATGTCTCTGTTACTGTAAACAATTAACCTTCTGTGTTCCTGGTGGTCTCCTTATGCATGTAGGAACCCCCACGGCTTTATTGCCTTAGCCAGGTGCATAATGCCTAAGGAAGTTACGCCATACGCGCACGAAAACCGGCTCGTGTGGCACATTTTCGGCACCAGATTCAAATGCCTGGCCTTTAGAGGGCCACCTTGCCTCACTAGCAGTGATGTTCATTCTGACAGTTTGGGCTAAGGCAGTAAGGCATATCCTGTGCCTGTTATCTTACCTTATTGCTGTTTCCGGTATCAATACTTGGCTTTGTGACCCCAACTATTCTGCTTGCCGACTGCTCTCACCCTTGGCTCCTGTTTTCTCCAAACATGTTAATTGCTGCCCCTCCTGACGTTTGACTTGTGACCTCTTGAACGCTGATCTCTGCCTGCCCAAACCTTGGCTCTTTTTCTCGACTACAATTTACCTCTACCTCTAGCACCTGAATGACTCCTCATTGCGGCATCCTCTGTAGTGGTGGCTGGATGGTGTAACTGTTAAGGGCTCTGCCTCTGACACAGGCGACCAGGGTTCGAATCTCAGCTCTGCCTGTTCAGTAAGCCAGCACCTATTCAGTAGGAGAGCTTTGGCAAGTCTCCCGAACACTGCTACTGCCTATAGAGCGCGCCCTAGTGGCTGCAGCTCTGGCGCTTTGAGTCCGCCAGGAGAAAAGCACGATATAAATGTTATTTGTCTTGTCTTGTCTGTTCCGTTCAGGTCATCGGTGGGTCAATCCCAGGGGTCGTGACCTGGTGGCCATCAGGCAGCAAAGTTGTCCACTGCCCACTAGGGGTAGCGGCCCATCATCTCTTGCAGGGTGCTCTGGTGAAGACTGGTGGCCACTTAGACTCCATGCCCTGGGAAAGCCCTCGCCTACCGCCTGTGACTGGGTCAACAGGGTCTGCTCGCACCCAGCATCACCACAAGGAAGCACTGACAAAATAGGTTCCATACTCCCTAGTAATCTCATATTTAATTAATTTATTGTGACATTTTGAACTAGGGAAGGAAGGACCCTGACAAAGACTTACAATCTAATCTAATACAATGTAACGTGTACAGGTTGTATAATTGCGTTTTATTTTGGTGGATCAGGAAATGTACACTGACATTAATATCTAAACCAATATTGCCAATATGCAGTGGTTGCTGAGTAGAGATGTCGGCGAACACCTCACCCTGTACTACTTCCGGGTCGCTATGACCCGGAGTAGTACGGCTGCGCTGGGCCGGCGGTGCGCGTCCTTGATCATGCGCCTGTTGCCGGGCACTTTCTGCGCATATACGTGACGTCATGAGTGACGTCACGCTCATGCGCAGAGAGTGGCCGGCAACAGGCGCGCGATCGAAGAAGCGCACCGCCGACCCATCGCAGTCGTACTACTCCGGGTCATAGCGACCCGGAAGTAGTAGTGGCCCATAGGGGTTCGCCGGCGAACGGGTTCGCCTACATCCCTATTGCTGAGTGCCATGTGGGGTCTGGATATGTGTCATGAGGAAGTACTGGGTGTCATACGGGTTCGGACCATGGGTGGGTCCTGGGTGCTATTTGGGTGCAGGCCATGGAAGGGTACTAGGTGCATATAATAGCTAGGCACTGGGTGCCATGTGGGTACAGGCCATGGTTGGGTACTGGGTGCAGACAAAGAAGGGTATTTGGTACCATGTGGGTGCTGGCATAGGTGGGTACTGGGTGCAACATGGGAGCTGGTTGCTAGGTATGGAGGCCGGGTAGTAAATCCCATGTGGGTGTCAAGTCCTGGCTATTGGGGCAAACTTGGTGTTGTGTAAGTACTGGGTGCCATGTGAGTACTGGGTGTCATGTAGGGATTTATTATGGAAGTATTGTCATGTGGGTCCTAGGTACAAGTACTGAGTGCCAAGTGGGTACTGGGAGCAACTACAGGGTGCCATGTCAGTGGTGGGTGCTGGCTAGCGGGGTATTGGTTGTCATGTGGGTGCTGAATGCAGATGCTGGGTGCCATGTGGTTTCAGGGTTCGGGCACTGGATGTCATGTGGGTTCTGGCTATGGGTGAGTATTAGGTATCATGTGTATGTTGATTGCAGGTATTGCCATGAGAGTTCTGGGTGCAATATACTACTAGGTGCATGTATTGGATGACATGTGAGTACTTGTGGGTGGCTTGGTGTATCAGTGGAGGCTTGGTGTATCTGAAATTACTGCAAATGAAACATGTGCATGTCATGTGGGTTCTGAGTGCAGATACTTTGGATGTGGGTACTGGTTATGTGGGTGCCATGTGGAGGCTGTGTGCAGGTGTGAGTACTGCGGGCCATTTACTGGGTGCAGGTACTGTGCCATGTGAGTGAGTGCGAGTACTGTGTGCCAGCTATAGGTGGAAGTGGTGAGGGTACAGGGTGTCACGTGGCTGCTCGATGTGAGTATTAAGTGTCATACGGAGGCAGGATGCACATATGTGTATGTATGCTTGTAGAAGCAGTAAAGTGTTGTACCGTGTTAGCCATGAGTAAAAGCAAGAAGTTTTGAATCAGGATGATACCATTTATTGGCTAACTTAGAGATGGATAAACAGTGAGCTTTCGACTTATAAAAAACCTTCGTCGGACTGGTTCCTGACCTAAGCTGAAAAACACAGCTTATATACACTGACATACAGAGGAGAAACATTCTTTAGCAAACATAAATGTAATTAGATGCCTTAACTGTTACTGAGGAGGCTTTCCCAGGCATCCTATCTAAATTGATAAGATCAATAGAATCCTCAACATGACATAAAGCAGACTCTGGTGATGGGGAGACATCGTAAATTCCGAATTCAAATGGTAACTGGCCTGGTTACATGCACCATTAATTAATTAATTGTGACATTTAAAGGGGAACTGAAGAGAGAGGTATATGGAGGCTGTCATGTTTATTTCCTTTTAATCAATACCAATTGCCTGGCAGCCCTGCTGGTCTATTTCTCTGAAGTAGTATCTGATTAAAACCAGAAACAAGCATGCAGCTAATCTTGTCAGATCAGACTTATAAGTCTGAACCACTGAAACACCTGATCTGCTGCATGCTTGTTCAGGGGCTATGGCTAATAGTATTAGAGGCAGAGGATCAGCAGGGCTGCCAGGCAACTGGTATTGTCTAAAAGGAAATAAACATGACAGCCTCCATATACCTCTCTCTTCAGTTCCCCTTTAAAGCCAGCACCTGAAGGCAAATAAAATTAATAGTGACAGTGAATTCCATCTTACACAGCATATGGCACAAAAATGAATTAAAAGATAGAAAATTAAAATTAAAAGAATTGTGGCATTTAAAACCCATCGTACCAGCACAAGAAGTTAGAGTCCTTGTTTAAACCATCTTCTACAGTTTTGAACCAATGTATAAACTTAGTTTCTTTTGTTAGTCTCATGTTTCCCGATTTGAAGCCACCCATTAATACAGTGACGCGAAAATCGCTTAAACTGTGTCCAGGTAAATAAAAGTGTGTTGGTATTGGGAGATCAGTATATTTTGTAAATATCCTTTTTCCTGCTGTTAATAGTGGATCTGTGGTGTGTCATGCGATCACGCAGTGGTTGACTTGTTTCTCCCACATAAATTCCTTTGCGGTATTTTGCACACATGATCACGTATACCACATTAGATGAGTCGCAGGAAAAGGTGCCTTGTACTTTGTATTCCTGTTGTGTACCTGGTATTAGTATCCTGTCAGTGGAATGGATGTGTTTACAGGTCCCACACTTTTTCCCTCGGCAGGGGAATGTTCCATTCTGTTCTTGCCTATTTAAGGCACTCATCACTATCCCTGTATGATCTCCTCACTATAATATGTATGCTTGTGGGAGCTAGACTGGATAACATGTGGGTGTTTGGTGCAAGTACTGGGTGCCAGCTATACATTTAGGGGTATTGAGGGCCATGTGGCTAATGGATGCCAACTATGGGGGAGGTGGGTGGTTAATGTGTGACTTGTGGGCACGGAGTGCCTTGTGGCTACTGAGTCCAATGTGTGTGCTTGCCATGGGGAGGGGTACTGGCTGGGTGTAATTTTGTAATCAGGTTATGGTTGACATGTGTGTGCCTGCTATAGTGTGGGCTACTAGCTGAGTGTAATGTGGGTGCTAGATATGGAGGGGGGAATTGCTGTGGGTGCGGGGTGGAATGTCAAATTATCGACCTTAGAGGGAGTCGTTCCTTAGGTATCCCCAATATTTTAGAAAACCCCAAACAAGGTGAAGTATGGGGCCTTAATCAAATGCAAAGTTTCTTTCAAAAATTGGCTCTAAGAGTGTCTTGAGAAATTATCTAAACATGCTTGAAAAACATAATTTTAAATAAAAAAAAATTAGATAAACCCCTTTTTAGAATGTATGAACTAAGTTTTACTGAAAATTTCACAGTTGCTCCATCCTATTGTCATAAATAGGAAAACCAACTTGCCCTTAATTTTAACCTTCCTGGCAGTAAGCCTGAGCTGAGCTCGGGCTATGCCATGCAGGAGGATATCTCAGCCCCTGGTGGGGCGATTCGCCCCATTTAAAGTGCTGTGCGTGCAGCTAGCACTTTGCTAGCCGCGCGCACAGCTTAATCGCCGACACTCTTCGGCGATCGCCCACACACAGCGGCGGAAGAGGGCCCCCCCGCCAGAGCCCTGCGCTGCCCGGACCAATGAGTTCCAGGCAGCGCTATGGGCTGGATCGGAGGCGTCTGACGTCAGGACGTCGGCTGACGTCCATGACGTCATTCCGATCATCGCCATGGCGACAGGAGAAGCCAAACAGGGGAACGCATTATATACGTGTTCCCCTGTTTGCTATTAATGCCGGCGACGATCGCACTAGAGGGACACATGCGCCCTCTAGTGGTGTTTCATGTAGTGGTGTTTCATCTAGTGGTGTTTCACTCTGGTAGCTTTATATGAAACAAAATTTTTTTTTTTTTTTAAAAATGGATTTCTGCCTATTTGGCAGAAAAAATGAACCGCCAGGAGGGTTAAAGAAAGGTGGCCACAAATATGGTCCAATATCTGGAAAGTCCAAGATACAAGGCTACAATTATTACAGTTTAAGAGAATAGCTAGATGGTATGTCATGCCACTTCGTATCCAGAAATTTGCTAACCAGGGAATTCCACCCCAGGAGGGAACACTGGAAAGTCTATTATGGACATTAATGAAAAAGAAGGCGGGAGCAGTTTTTTACGATACCTAATAGAGTCCCAAACATTGAAACAGTGCCTATACACTACACCTAGGGATTTAGGGCGATATATGTTTCATAGCCAAATTGTAGTCTGTACAGACTGAGGTGCTGCTAATGGTTCCTCAAACAAGATCCAAGTAGGCATACGTACTCCCTTCAAGGTCAACTATATGCAAAATTTGAGCCACAACTTGTTTATTGAGATACAGTGTAGATCTAGCAACACTGGGCAAGAGCCACCCCACATTAAGGTGGTCACCTTATGCTATATTGCTTTCAAAATGTAGGGGGGGGGGGGGGGGACTCAAACTGGCATCAATCTGAGAAAAAAAATAACATTTTAGAAGGGGATATATGTTTTTTTTATAATTTCTTAATAGAAATCTATTATTCATATGTATATGTGTTATAACTTGTTTTCTAATTTTCATTTCTAATCTAAATAAGCCAAGTTTTTTTAAACTTTCTTGGTAAGGGCGCCCTTTCATCCCTGTAATTTAGTTTTTTGTTTTTTTTTATTACTGGTTGTAAAATGTTATAGTTTTTTTTTTTTATAGCGATACTCCAAAAACCGTATCCTATACTCTAAATGTGGCCTCACAAGCAATTTATATGGAGGGAGACATACATACTAGCATATCAGTGGAATTTTAATTCTCATTTAATGCATCCCAGAATTCTATCTGCTTTATCTGCTGCTTGGCATTTAATGGAATCAGTTGAAAAGGGCTCCTAAGTCATCTGTATTAAAAGGGCGCCTCCATAGACTTCAATGTTATTTCTGCAAATATGGGCTAGAATGTGGTGAAAAGGGCTCCCGAGTTTTCTTTCAGCTACAAGGTTTTCGATTCGGCTACAAAAGGACGCCCCTTTGTCGTCCATATTTTTCATTTCTTTTATAGAGATTTTTGATTTGGGGGTGGAGGGGGGATAGGATTAGGCATCACAAGGGAGGGGGGTCTTAGGGTTAGGCACCACTAGGAGGGTCTTTGGGTAAGGCTGCAACAGGGGGGGTCTTAGGGTTAGGCACCACCAGGGGGGGTTAGGGGAGGGTTCTGTGTGAGAGTAGGGAGAAGTTAGGTCATAGTAATCACCAGGGGGTGTCTTACGGTTAGGCACCACCATGGAGGGGTTACGGTTAGGCACCACCAGGGGGGTTAGGGTTAGGCACCACCAGGGGAGGGTTCTGTGTGAGAGTAGGGAGAAGTTAGGTCATAGTAATCACTTTTCTCAGCTATATCCAGAGCCCTTTTATAGCCCAACAAACTTTTACACCAGCAGGGCCGGTTCTTTCATGAGGCAAGGTGAAACATTAGCATCAGGCGGCAGAGATTATAGGGGCAGCATTTTTGTACTGTGTTTACACTAACAGCATGTAGACAGAGTAGGAAGAGAACGAGACTAACAGCCAGCCAGTGTGCTATTGTGTTGAACTGCAGCTTGTCATGTGAGAACATAAAATGAAGCAAAACAAATTGTGAGGTGCTGTGCGATCATTCCAAATTGGGTGGGGGCGCATCCTCACAAGTTTGCCTCAGGCAACAAATAGTCTAGAACCGGCCCTGTACACCAGGCACCCTTTGTAGCAAAATTTGGCATATGGGCTATACCAGGTACCCTTTGTAACCAATTTTTGGCATATTGGCAACAGGCACCCTTTGTAGCCAAATTTGGAATATGGCCTACACCAGGGGCCTTTTGTAGCCAAATTTGGCATATGGGCTACACCAGGCACCCTTTGTAGTCGAATTTGGATTTTTTTCATCTATATCAGGCACCCTTTTTTTCAGGAGCCCTTTTCAAATGTACGCCATTTAATACGGCTGCTCAGTTTATCAACAACCAGTATTAAAGTCCTTGTTCAACTCCGATGTCCCCAGCCATATGCTATTCAGCTTTCATGGTGCTCTGAGCCTCTGACATTAACATCCAAGATGCATGACCTTACATTTATCAACTTTAAATTTCATCTGCCATATGCCTGCCCTATATCCATGCTGTAAAGATCCTGTTAAATATTGATAATTCTACAAAATGTTGTATCGTCTGTATAGGTGACAACATTTCTTTGTATTCCATCCATTAGGGTCATTAATAAATAATTTCAATAGAGCTGGACTAAGAACTGACCGGATGCCGGTGACAGACCTAGCTCATTTTTAAACAGGCTAAGGTCACTAGTTTTAAATATGATCGATTTGATACTATTCTTTGCCTTCTTTGCCAGTTCTCTAGGAATGTACACACACAGTTTCCTATAGTCCCCACATCATCTGTTTCTTAGAAAAGTTGAAATATACCATGTTAGTTGCAGGTTCTCATTAATTGTTTCCCATCCTACCTAATAAGACGCAAGTGTCTCCGTGTCCCATATCCCTGTGTGAGTCCTTTTTTTGCTGTGCGCATGTGCAGGGAGGGACGCAAAGACACTGAGGAGGAGAGCTGGGAGAATGACGCGGCAGGGGGGGCGGGCGTGTGTGTGCGCGTGCATGGGCACGTGAGCGCGCAGCGGGCAGGCGCGAGCATGTGTGCGCGTGGATGCCGGTGACAGACCTAGCTCATTTTTAAACAGGCTAAGGTCACTAGTTTTAAATATGATCGATTTGATACTATTCTTTGCCTTCTTTGCCAGTTCTCTAGGAATGTACACACACAGTTTCCTATAGTCCCCACATCATCTGTTTCTTAGAAAAGTTGAAATATACCATGTTAGTTGCTTACCAAAGATATAACATTGCATTCATCACTTCATAAAAACTAAACATGTTGATAATTTCATATTAGATGTGTATTATGTGCTTTATCTTGTATAGGGTCCCTCAGCATACCCTCAGAGTTTCAACGCAGGTAATGGTAATTTTACAACAGTTTAATTTTTCCCTTGTTGAATGGGAAAATTCAGCTGTACACCAGCATATATGGAACCAACCTAACTTGGAAGATAATCCAGTATTGTGCTGTTCGCGGTCACGTCCATTCATTCCATGCATTGCGATTGGGTAGAGGATCGCTCCCCAATCCCAGATCGCGGTGACGTTTTAATAAGTCAGTTTGCCATTAACTGGTTAAGTGTATTGAATTCTTCACATAATATCCTTGTCTGTGTCATTTTTTGGTTGTAGCAAGTATAGATAACCCCATTCATAATCACTAGTCTTAAGAGTAAAATAAAATAGGAGCACAACAGCTTTGTTATTGGTATTGACATGAAGGGGGTTACAGTCTTGCACAGCAGGAGGTTAATTGCAGATCTTCAATTTAGAAAAATACTGAAGCCGAAGATATATGACAACAATTAGTATTTTTATTACGTCTGCAGAATTTAAAGAGAAATAAAGCCTTGGTAAAGTATCACCTACGTAATAAAACATTTAAGCAAATCGCAAGCTAGGACTGCTTTACAACACAACAGCATTTTGCTTATACATTATATAGGTCCCCAATCCCCATCTTGTAGCATTTTTTTTGATCCAAGCCAAGTTTTATGTTACTTAGCATTAGAGTGTGCTATGTATTTTTAATTTTTTAAGTCATGAAAAATTATTTGAAATAAGCTATTGCACTTCACATTATTCAGACTGCTAATAAAATGTCTAATAAAGTTAATTTGCCAGTTCTGTTTTTGTACAGCTGCAAGACTAGTGTATAATATTGGACATTCCTTTTCCACAGCTCAGAGGGGAGCTAGGTCGATTCACATGCCCTAGCTTCACCCCACAATTCATGCACACTGATGTAATATGCTATTATGCAGCTCAGCGTGTTGCCAACATAGATCAAAGTTTTGGAGTTAGTACATGGCGCAGTTGTGGGTGGCAGCTTAGTGTGGATGGCACAGTTGTGGGCAGGAGCTTAGTGTGGGCATTGGCTTAGTGCAATGTTTGGGGTGTGTGCAATTATTTTGAGAATCGGGGGGGGGGGGGGGGGGTTCCTGGGTGTTATAATGCACAGTATTTGGCCTTTGGCACATTTTGTTGTGAATACACCCAGTCTACCAACTCTCTGGTGTCCAGGTGTGCTTTATATATTCTGGGATCCTGGCAACACCACTACCAGTGTTTCAGAGGCAAAGGCAACAATGGGTAAACATTGACATCATTTTAACAGTTCATCTCATAGAAATTCAATTTTTATAATGAGATATGTGATTGTCCTTTAATGTATTGATGGAATATTGTGTAGGACGGTGTAATAGTGTAAGCACTCTGATTGCATTTGCTGGGGCATGAAATAGGGCGGGGATGACCTAATTCAGGTCCCTTTCACATGGGCAACTGACAGGCAGTGAATTCACTGGCTGGGCGCTCGTTAGCACTCGGTACTGGTGCTAGACAGATCTGAGTGCAGCTATGCTCTGACTCGACATGTCGCGGTTCTCTGCCACCCTGTAACACCACTGTGTGTCAATGTTTGACACGCGTGATGTTACTACCGCTGCAATTCAGCTGCATTTAAATTGCACCCATATTGCACTGGCAGTTCAGCCTCTCAACTGAAAGAGGCCTTATTGATCATTTCACTTTAATTTACATTTGTGTTCTCTAATTGAATGTGGGTGTTTCGTAAAAGTAATTCTCAAGATTCTCACAGACCGATCAGAAATTTTCAGGATTTTTTTTGTCAAACTTCAGATCGGTCTGTGAGATTCTTGCAAAACAGTTTCAGAAACAACGACCGGCAACAGTGCAGATAATCTTATGCAGTAAACAAGTAGAACAGTGTTAACTACAGCATCTAACACAATACTCCTGTATTAACTTAAAGGACTTCCAATATGAAAAATAAAATCATTTTTTACTCACCTGGGGCTTCTATAAGCCCCTTGCAGCTGTCTCAGTCCCTCGCCGCAGCTCCAGTAGAGATTGCAATGGAGGAGCCTGCGGGGGAACGAGGACACCGTGAGAAGAGCAGGAAGGCTCTGTAGGACCCAGAGCCTTCCCTCTCCTTAGGTGAGTATCTTTTTTTTTTAAAGCACTTCAGACTCCCTAGTGTGGAAATCAGGCCGAATCCGCAGTTTCCCTGCACGCAAACTGCGTGGGGAAACTATGCCATGGGGGATAATGCAGCAGCTGTCTAAATCACTTGCCATAGCGATTCGGACGACATTGCAGCATTTTTTCGCGGGAGTGGCAGCAAATCCCATAGCCGTGCATGACACATGCATGGCTATGGTATTGGCTGCCACTTGCGCGGAAACATGCTGCAATGTCATCCGAATCACTATGGCAATCGCTACGCCACTCGCACAGACTTCTGGGATTCGGCTGTGTACTCGCACACCAGGAAGTGCCGCCGCATGTTTCATAGGACGCACGGCGGCTGGTGGAAATGGGCCCTCAAGAAAATTCAACTTGGAACAAAGCTCCAGTACAGACTTCTGCAAAAAATTAAAAAAGGGACCGTAAAGGTTGTTGCTGGGACACCCTGTGTGCATTCCTGTGCACAGAGTGTATGCTAATGCATTCTCATACCTCCCAACTTTTGGAGCTAGGAAAAAGGGACACTAAGACATGCCCCATCTGCCACACCTTCAACCATGTCCCAATTTTTCAAAACCACTCCCCTATACAGTTTCCCCCTCCATCATATGCAGAGATTGGCGCATGGAGCAATGATAGGCAAGTTATTTAAAGAATAATCACAGCACACATATGTATTAAAGGATATAAATTAGAGTAAACAGCTCTACACGAAGAGTTATGAATATATTAAATAAGAAAATAAAGACTGAAATGTGCAAAATATTAAATTATTTATTTCTGGAAAAAAAACTTCAGATATCAGAAATGTTAAAGCGGTATTGTCACCATAAAGATCTAATTTCAACAGCAACTGGTCTGGAGTGTATTAAGTGATAAAGATGCTAATCCTGCATTCAAAACTTGCAAAACATTTTCTGCTGTTATGATTTGGAGTCATCATATACTTTATGAGCACTGGCCCTAGTGCCAAACAGTGCCAAAGAGTTGAATGCTGGGAGTTCTTTTTATCTATAATATATTCCTCCTCTTCCATTTATTTCCCTGCCTAGCTGCTTATCAGAAACACCCTCTGATCACTTGTGTTTACAAGCAAGGCTGAGGTGACTCAGCAATTGGATGTGTAAATGAAAAAACAAAACAGTGTAGTTCCTAGTATACACCTCAGTGGGAGTGTCTGAAGACTCTGGGAGGAGGGCAGCTAATGAATACACAATGAGCAAGAGAAGGGAGGGGGGGAAATAAGAGTCAGGGAGGATATGATGTCAGCATTAACTTGGCAAGATGGCCACTGCCTAGAATAGGATTTTCTGCTTTTCCTTTATAAAATTCACAGGAATCATTACGTGGATAGCACAATACATGTGTTATGTAAGTAGAACTAGTATTTATCTACTTATATATGTGTTTTTTATTTCTAGGTTAGCATGGGTGTCGCTTGCTCTGTAACACAGTGCCATAAAGTGCATAACTCTAGTCCCAGGACTGTAAACGCATAAAATCACACAACTATCCCTAATTAAGGATGTTGTGCCACAATATGGGTTATTAATAAGAGCAATAGCTCAGAGGAATGCAACTAATATGAATGATACATACAGGATTTCTAGCACTTCACAAGCATATTGAAAGATAAGATGAGATATCCACCTCACTATTCAGATGCTTTGTAACCAGATAGCCAGGGTAGAGATACCGGTCTCACTATCTCTCTCAACTTCAAAGACATTCCTCTCTGAGCCTGTAGTTTTATGTTGTTGTGCTGCTGAAGTTCAGCGTGAGGCAAAGCTGCAGTGTGTGATGTGATGCATGTATTTTAGCGATCTCTGCAAAGACTCTGGGCAGTGAAACAGACAAACTCTACTGCTTTGTGAAGAGGCTGGGACATTTGACCAGTGCCCCGTGATGCCATGATAGAGGCTGCAAAACAGTGTCATGGTGAAAACATGACAATTGGCAGGTCTGCATTCTCTTCATATGCCAAGTGTGTGATTGCACTAAACACGTGTATGTACTTCTGGCAGCTCACATTCTTACTCCTGGTCATGTGTGGAGCAGATGCTGGAAACCAGTCAAGCCACTAGGGAAGTTATCTTGCCTGCTGAAATGTACAGTATCTCTCAAAAGTAAGTAAACCTCTCACATTTTTGAAAATATTTTATTATATATTTTCATGGGCTCATGCTCTGCTTCAGTAGGTTAGAGTACAGGTTGGCATTCAAGGTTGTCTCAAACTGTAGCATTCCAGTGCTGGCAGCATTCATGAACTTAAACCATTAGACTCCCACCACCATGCTTGACTTTAGGCAAGGCATACTTGTCCTTGTACTGCTCAGGTGGTTGCTCCCACACACACATGACACCATCTGAATCAACTAAGTTTATCATGTTTTTATCAGACCATAGAACATGGTTCTAGTAATACATGTGTGTATGGACCTGGCTTTACCAGCTTTGATCTTCTTGCTTCACATTGATCCACTTATTTCAGAGTTATGGGAGGCACTCCAAGCAAATCATATGCAACTTGAATTTGGGCAAGTTAGTTTCACTTCCTGCTTAACTGATTTGTGTAATTTTCAATTTTCTAGCATCTTACTGAGCATGTCTTAGTAATTTGTTCTTTCTCTGAGTAGCATAAGTCCACACTAACTCCGTGACAGATCGGATCCGTTGGAAACAGATCAGGTTTGTTTTTGTTTTGATTTTCTTCCCCTCCGTTTTTACTCTTTGTGCTATTTTGGTGCATGCGTTTCCAGTCCATGGAAACGTATGCCCAGGAGGAGGCTACCATGCTGGAGGGTGATAGCAGCCAGGACAGGGGTAACAGCAGTCGGCGGGGAGGGGGGACGGCTGCCTCCCTCACCTGGGTCCCCTGTCCCCGTTACTCTTCCAGCTACTTTGCGCAAAGTAATTAAAATGTTGCTATGCCGCGAGTGGGAGCTTACCTTCACTTCCTCTACTCGCCGCATCACCACCTGCAATGCCGCCCTCTATACTTGGGAGGGCGGCATTGCAGGAAGTGACGCGGCGAGCGGAGGAAGTATAGAAGGAAAGCTCCCCGCTTGCCGCATAGCAACATTTTAATTACTTTGCACAAAGTAGCTGGAGGGGTAGCGGGGACAGGGGACCCAGGTGAGGGAGGGGGCATCCCCCCTCCCCGCCGACCACTGTCACCCCCATCCTGGCTGCTATCACCCTTCAGCATGGCGGGTGCACCCCCCCCCCCCCCCCAGGCTGTCACACAGAAACGGATCAGTTTCTGTGCCCAAATTTGCCTATGTAGAGGGGGATCAGTTTTCCCATTGTCTGCCATTACCCCTCAGTGTATCAAATTCCAGATCCGTTGCATGAAAAGGCAGCAGATGCGGACCTTCCATTCAGGTTTTGAAAACGGGTCCCTGCAAACGCAGACGGATCCATTTTTTTCTTGGGTGAAGACGGCTGCCATTTTTAACATTGCTATCTGTCTGCAGCTATCTGCGGCTCTGTCTTTAATCAGGGCTGAAAAACGGAGCCACGGATACATTTTTGGACCTAGTGTGAATCAGCTCTAAGGCTACGAGAGCATTCCCGAGACAGATACTGAAAACATTAAAGTATGAGTATAAATAGAGCTTTCCTATTGTGTTTACTGTATGCTTGTGAGGTTGATGTTATGCATCCTGCCCACAAAGAGAGTGGCTACAGTGCGCCACCATGCTCAGCACATCAATGCAATGCGGTATTTTGCAGCCCCCTCTACGAGTTAGCCAGAAGTAACCCCAGTAATAAGTAGAAAGATATAACTCTACCCCCCCCCCCCCCCCCAGTATAGGTATTCAGGTGACCCCTTAGTATACGTAGCCACATGTAGACCTCCCCAATATAGGGAGCCAGATTCTCCTTAGTATAGTTAGCCACATGTAGCCCCCCCTCACCCCCGGTGTAGGCAGCCAGATTCAGCACCCTCCATCCCCTCCCAGATGTGCTCCCAGTATAGGTAGCCAGGTATTTCCTTAGTATACGAAGTCCCCCCCAGAATTGGTGGCCAAATATATATAGATAGGTGGTCTGTAAGTATAAGAAGTCCCCTCAGTCCCCCTCAGTATTGGTGGCCAGATGTGCAGCCAGTATAGGTAGACAGGTATAGGTGCCCTCCCCCCAAAGAGCTTTGGCAGCAAGCTGGGATTACAGTGTAGGGGGGGAGCAGGTATCTAGACACACAGGCATACACACAAACACAGAGCTCTGGAAGGAAATGAGTGCAATATAGACAATCACAAAAATAAATATATAGACCAGAAAAAAAATGTTACATACTAGACTTAGTCACCCATTTCTTGTTTTTTTTTTTAATCAATATTCTCTTATTTATTCTTCATTCACAGTGTCTTCAAATTGCGGACAAGACGTATGGGTAAAAATCTTTTATGTAAATTGGAACTCTGATTTTGTACCCATACGTCTTGTCCACAATTTGAAGACACTGTGAATGAAGAATAAATAAGAGAATATTGGTATAAAAAAAAAATAAACATTGTTTGTCTGTTTGGAATTGAATTGTTGTAATATTCAGGGGTGGAAAAACACTATTTTTATTTTGTCTATAATGATTGTCACCAATTGGGGATTGGGAAACAATCTCCCAGGCAGAGCTAGCCTTGGGGGGGCAAGTGGGGTAAGTGCCTCAGGCCCCGCGCCTGAATTGGGGCCCCGTGCCAGCCAGTGCCGTTCACCTTAAAACCCCCAGCTCAGACGGACTGAGGGGCTCTCTTCCTTCCTGGTCCAGCTCAGTGTCAGGCGCTGACCCGGCGGCTCATACCACCAACCCAGTGTTGATCAGGAAGTTTCTCAGCAGTCAGCCTGAGAGGAGTCTTTTACGTGAGACGCTGAGTGGACTGGTGTCAAAATTCTAGCGGTTTATGTATGCAAGAAAAGCTGTCATATGTGTATGTTTTAAGTTTTAATGTTCTATGCAAAATTTCATTGTAAAGTTGGGGTACTTCTTTAAAATATTGCTCTGGGACATCTCAGCATACTCCAGGCAGTGAAATGTATAAGATTCATTTAGTTACAGAAGCTAAAACATTTTTGTTTATGTTAAAAGCATCTTGCAAATGTCAAGGTTGTAGATAAGTGTACTGTGTTAAGACTGAAAAGAAACAAGTTTAAAAGACACATTACTGCAACAATCATATATGTATATTTGCTCAGTTATTACATATAAACATTAACCTTCCTGGCGGTAACCCCGAACGTAGTTCGAGGTAAGCCGCGCAGGAGGATTTCTCAGGCCCTGCTGGGCCGATTTGCATAATTTTTTTTTGCTACACGCAGCTAGCACTTTGCTAGCTGTGTGTGCACAACGATTGCCGCTGCTCCACGCTGATTCGCCACTACCTGCCGCGCCACGCTGCCCCCCCTGCAGACCCCTTGCGCAGCCTGGCCTATCAGCGATGACGTCATCACGACCGTCGCCATGGTGACGGGAAAAGCCCTCCAGGAAATCCCGTTCTTTCCGCAGGCGATCGGAGCAGATAGGGGGATGCCGCTGCACAGCAGCTATCATGTAGCGAGCCCTAGGCTCGCTACATGATTTAAAAAAAAACTAAACAAAAAAAAAAACTGCTGCACTGCCCCCTGGCGGTTTTTAATAGACCGCCAGGAGGGTTAATAATCAATACAGTACTTCTAAAGAAATAAATAATTATTGTTAAACCCAATAATTACATATAATAGAATGTATTACTTTGAAATATATTTAAATGCTGGATTCTGACAGTAAAAGTTCAAAACATATTAGATCATGTGTTCCACACTGATGTTTGGGTTATAAGTCTTATCAGACATTCTGGAATGTAAACAATAGAACATTCCAAGGTTGTCCCATATTTAGGACAATTATGCCACCTGGCGTTTTTCATAGTCTTATAAAATGAATATTATTAACCTCCTTAGCGGTAACCCCGTGCTGGACACGGGGTAAGCCGCCGGAGGGTGCCGCTCAGGCCCTGCTGGGCCGATTTACATAATTTTTTTTTCAAACACGCAGCTAGCACTTTGCTAGCTGCGTGTTTGGTCTGATCACCGCCGCCCGTCGCCGATTCGCCACTATCCGCTGCGCCACGTCGCCCCCCCCCAGACCCCTTGCGCTGCCTGGCCAATCAGTGCTAGGCAGCGCTGAGGGGTGGATCGGAGCACCCGCCGACGTCACAACGTCGATGACGTCGGTGACGTCATCGCGATCGTCGCCATGGCGACGGGGAAGCCCATACAGGGAATCCTGTTCGGAACGGGATTCCCTGCAGGGCAAAAGCGCCGGCGGCGATCGGAGGGGTGGGAGGGATAGCGAAGGGAGGGGGGAAGCATGTAGCTAGCGCTAGGCTAGCTACATGCTTTAAAAAAAAAAAAAAAAAAAAGGTGCTGCGCTGCCCCCTGGCGGAATTTTTGCACCGCCAGGGAGGTTAATACGGCTTGTTATTTACATGATTAAATGGTGACATCTGCCGGTGGAAATTATTATATTTATTTCTTCATATGAAAGACAAAAATATAGTACATGATTTTATATTATTAAATTTTAATGTGCAATTATGATTCATTGTTTTAAGAAGAATGATATAATAAGCTTTATATTTAAATAAGTATTTTAGAAGTCCTGTGTACTTCAACAAGCATTACATTACTATATCTGTAATTCACAGATTGTTTGGGTCAGCATGCCCTATTTCTTGTTTGGAAAATGACAAACACATTCCAAACTAATTAGCAGAAGGACATATTATCAGAAATGCGTCATGAATGACATTGTTTAATGTTTGAAAGTCCCAATGTCTGGGGCAAATAAGTCAACCAGCAGACAAGATGGCTGGTGAAGTCCATTTTTATTTACTGCGTCAAATATGACCTGATATAAAATGTCAGAATGTGTAAGCAGACCAAATGACGTTAATGTTAATTCTCACAAGATAAGGTAATTAAAGGGACTCTGAGCAGTGCAGAAACTATGGAAAGATGCATATCATTTTAAAGCTCTCTTTCTCCTCTTTCCAATGATATATAAAAACCGCCGCCCTACGGCTTTTAGTTTTTGCTATTTTCGCGATTGAAATTGCAGCGGCCGCGAAAATAGAGAAAACTAAAAGGGCGTAGGGTGACGATTTAGGTGTCGTCAGAAAGAGGAGAAAGAGAGCTTTAACCTCCTTGGCGGTAATCCCGAGCTGAGCTCGGGGTATGCCGCCGGAGGTCGCCGCTCAGGCCCTGCTGGGCCGATTTCCATTCTGAAAAAAGCAGCACACGCAGCCGGCACTTTCCCGATCGCCGCCGCTCCGCGGAGATCCGCCGCGTGCAGCGGCGAAAGAGGGTCCCCCCAGCCGCCCGAGCCCAGCGCAGCCGGAACAAACAGTTCCGGCCGGCGCTAGGGGCTGGATCGGGCGGCTCTGACGTCAGGACGTCGACTGACGTCCATGACGTCACTCCGCTCGTCGCCATGGCGACGAGGAAAGCGAAACAAGATAGGCCGCTCATTGCGGCCTATCTTGTTACTTTCGATTGCCGGAGGCGATCGAAAGTACGCTTCCGGAGCGCCCTCTAGTGGGCTTTCATGCAGCCAACTTTCAGTTGGCTGCATGAAATATTTTTTTTTTAATTTAAAAAAAACCACATTGCAGCCTCCCTGGCAAAATAAATAAACCGCCAGGGAGGTTAAAATGATATCCATCTTTCAATAGTTACTTGTATTACACAGGACGACTTTTTCCTAAAGTCAGCAGCTCCATTCTGCTGAATGGAGCTGCTGACACTGGGGAAAGTGTCGTCCTGTGTAATACAAGTAACTATGGAAAGATGGATATCATTTTAAAGCTCTCTTTCTCCTCTTTCTGGAGACACCCAAATCGTCACCCTACGCCTTTTAGTTTTCTCTATTTTCGCGATTGAAATCGAGGTCGCGGCAATTTCAATCGCGAAAATAGCGAAAACTAAAAGGCGTAGGGTGGCGGTTTATATATCATTGGAAAGAGGAGGAAGAGAGCTTTAAAATGATATGCATCTTTCCATAGTTTCTGCACTGCTCCCTTTAAGGAATTTATAAGGAGTCCCTTTAAGGAATTTATAAACAATAATATTATGACTTAGGTATTCAACATAATAAAGCAATGCCGCATGGAAGTTTCAGCCAATCAGGCAATCCCAACCTGGGATTTAGGGAAATTCCAGATTAGGCAGCCATATTGCATCCAATCACTATAAAAGTAGGAGCTGAAAGCTCATAGTTTGCACAAGCCTACCAATCTCCTGAGAAGCTACCTTCCCACACGTGGTTCTAGATGCTGAAGAGATGACAGAGAAGGGGTAATATGCTTAATATTCTGGTGATTTACTTTATTAATTTTTCAGCATTAAGTTCTGTTAAAATGTTAGCAAGAAGTTTTTTTAGAAGCTAGGTTTTATGCTATTTCTTTAAAAAGATTACTACAAGTTTTACACAGCTACTAGATACACAGCTATTGATACAGATAAGACTGCTTTTGATTTTTTCTACATAACACAACTGTTATATTCTTTTTTGTATGTACTTAGAAGATTGATGATTGCTTGGCTCTAAATGCTATGATGAGATGGAGTATTGTTAGAAGGAAACGCTACTTGGAACTGTTCATATTTTGTATATATGCTGTATGATAAGCAATTTTTTATATAAAACCCTATACTGAGTGCTCTGATTCATTTCAAGGTATATCATCAATCTATAATTACTGTTATAGAGTGTTCAGACCCCGCTATGCCGGATTTATATGATAGCAACGCTTTAAAGGCTGGTGCTTTTCTGAGTTAGCAATCATGAAAAAGGCAAGAACCGCACAGGTTTTTGACACTGGTGGTGACCTTCCTCATCTGATTAGAATCTGGGTTGATCTCTGCACCTCTGTAGAGGGCCATGGAGGCGGAGCTCAGACAGGGATACGTGGTGGCACAGGGGGAACAGAAGGAACACGAGGGCCAAGAGGTGGCACAGGGGTTACAGAGGGGACACAGGGGGAGAAGAGGTGGCACTGGGGGAACAGAGGGGCACAAGAGGTAGCACGTGGGAACACAGGAAGTGTCTCTCAAAAGATAATAAGACATTGTACAAGCGGCATTATTGTGGAAAAAAAAACATTTCTCCGCTTTTATTTACATTTGAGCAAATAGTGTCCAGTCCAAAATGATTCTTATCCTTCACAAGCTGTCACAATCGGTGGGAAAATCCAAAGTTCTATACCATTCCAAATAGTCCAAGCATCCTAATTACTCTGATTAATTGGGAACTGCTGTTTTTTGTTTTTTTTTCAAATATTTTTATTATTAGTATTGTGCATACAAAATGGTATTTCTGAAATTTTTCCAAACGTTTATACACTTATGCATCAATACCATTCCTATAACAATTTAACAGTTTATCATTAACTCCATTTAAGACATATAAAATATTGTATCACCAGAGCACTGCAGTTAAAGGGTCTCCGAGCAGTGCAGTAACTATGGGAAGATGCATACCATTTTGAAGCTCTCTTTCTCCTCTTTCCAACAATATATAAACCGCCGCCCTACGCCTTTTAGTTTTTGAAATCGCGGCAAACGTGATTTCGATCGCAAAAATAACGAAAACTAAAAGGCGTAGGGTGGCGGTTTATATATTGTTGGAAAGAGGAGAAAAAGAGCTTCAAAATGGTATGCATCTTTCCATAGTTACTTGTATTACACAGGACGACTTTTCCCCAAAGTCGGCAGTTCCATTCAGCTGCCGATTTTGGGGAAAAGTCTTCCTGTGTAATACAAGCAACTATGGAAAGATGCATACCATTTTGAAGCTCTCTTTCTCCTCTTTCCAACGACACATAAACTGCCACCCTACGGCTTTTAGTTTTCAATATTTTCGAGATCAAAATCGCAGCGGCCGCGATTTCCATCGCGAAAATAGCGAAAACTAAAAGGCGTAGGGCGGCGGTTTATATATTGTTGGAAAGAGGAGAAAGAGAGCTTCAGAATGGTATGCATCTTTGCATAGTTTCTGCACTGCTCGGAGTCCCTTTAAATCCAAAGTATATTAATGTACAGAGTTTAAATTCTCTGACGTTTCTATTTCTTAAATACTTATACCAAATTGTCTGTATCTCTGTCCAATGCGAACTGTTTTTTGACAATAAAACATAATTTTATCTGTAAAAAAAAAACTACAAACTAATACAGTTCTCCATTCATCCACTCCCCACTACCCTCCTCCTTGTGTGAGTCCCTTAAATAAATCATTTATGCATTTGAACCATCATATTTCCAATAGGCCCAAATAACCCCCAATCAGGGCTGGTTTAAGGGGCCCTGGAGCCCCTGGGCAAACTTAATCTACGGGGCCCTCCTTCCCCCCACAGTTTCCTCCTGACCACTAATAATAATAATTTGCCTCACCAGGATTGCACTTTTATTTAACTTTCCTGTATGACAAGAAGACACCCAACACTAGGGGAAGAGGGAAACAAAGGTGAATGAGGGAGGGCTGGTGCACACCAAGAGGGCTTCTGTCCCTGCCAGTCTCTCGCACAAGTCAGAAAGCAGCCCTCCTGGAGTCTAGGGACTGTCAAAAACTTTTCAACTTGTTTAACACCTTATCCACACATGCAGTCATTATAACAATGGGGAGAGACCAGACAGATATTTTCCCACAGACCCTCCAGGCAAGCTCTGCATCATGCTGTGTATATTTACCAGTGCACACCAGAGCGGCTCGTTTTTTCCACAAATGCAAACTCGGGGGCTGCAGCATTTTTGAGATTTCTGAGGCGTTTCTGCCTTAATATAAAGTATAGGAAAGTGGAAAACCGCTCTGAAAAACGCTAGATCAGATTGGTTTTCCAGGCGTTTTTGTTACAGAAGCTGTTCAGTAACAGCTTTACTGGAACAATATATGAAATCTGCTAAACAAAAACGCTCCAAAAAACGCTAGGCATGTTTAGAAAACCTCTCGAAACATGCCTAGAATCGCTCTGAAATCTGCTTCAAAAACCTCTAGCATTTTGCAGATCTGCTAGAGGTTTATGGTGTGCATTGTCTGGGCTATAGAGCAGAGAGCATATCTGTATTGCAATCCCACATCACACAGAGGCTACTTGCCTGTAATGTGTCTCCTGCCCCTGCCAGTCTCTCACACAAGTCAGAAAGCAGCCCTCCTGGAGTCTAGGGACTGTCAAAAACTTTTCAACCTGTGAAATACCTTATCTAGTTGTCCACATCAGTCTTTACAATAGTGAAAGAGCTGAGTTTTTCCCACAGACCCTGCAGGAGGCAAGCCTCTGTACAGTTACCAGCTTGCCAGCTGCTTCAGCGATTTCAGGGAATTTTTTTTAAAGGTACAGGAGGTATTCCAGACATCCAACTAGCCAGTGATGTCTCCCACCCATTCACCTTTTCTTGCACACAGTCACAGCATGTCTCTATCCCTCAGCCCCCTCTACCAGGAGATCAGGGGACATCTGCAGGCTGAAAGATAAGATGCAATGCACAGTGAGTTAGACTCACCAAGATGTGTCCGTGTTCCTGGCTGCTTCCAGCCTTGTCAGCACACACAGACACAGCATGCTTCCCTCCCTCAACCCCCCTATCCCAGTGCAGTAAGTAACACATACTCCCTGAGATGTGTTCATTCTCTGGGCTGCTTCTGCTTCACAGTCTGCCCCCCTGCTTGTACACACAGACACTATCACTATACCTCACAGATCAGCAGCCGCTGAATGCCTGGGGGTAAGCAGCTGAATTTTCCTGAAGTGTGCTGGTAGGCGGGGCAGCCTGCATACACTTGGCTTGAACTTTCAAGCCTCTTTAGTAAAAACAAATAAACAGCAGTGGGGAAAACAACTCTGTCAGCAGGGGGCCTTTGAAGTGGTGGGGGCCCTAGGGCAAATGCCTAGTTTGCCTGAATGGTAGCGCAGGCTATGCCCCCAATCTTGCCTTTTAAGTACCACTCAAGGGCCCATATGCAATTGCTTATTTCTCCTGAGTTCCTCCTAGGTGATATTTTAACAATTTGTCATAAAATGCATTTTAAGCCACCAACAAGCAAGAAAATATTTAAAATAAATTGGATAGTGCTTATTACCAACCTTTTGTGTACTTTTCCAGCTGTAAAATGATGAAAATTTAGTTTAAAGAGAAGATGAAAATGATGTCCTAGGAGATAACTCAGGTGAAAAAACCAATTGCATATGGGCCAATGTCTTCAAAACACCTCATCAGTTGTATTATTTGAGTTCTATTATATGTCTTTTCAATGAAGGGCTGCCACGTTTTGAAAAATGTTGGTATTGTTTTGGGTTTCATTTGTTCCAATGATAGGCGTTCAAGATGTAATAAATGGTTAAGAAGAATTTTTGCTTCTGTCAATAGTGGCTGAGATGGATCAAGCCATTTTTTCATAACTGCTTTTTTAGCAGCTAACAGACATAGGTGTTCCCATTTAGAGATCGGGGAAGATTATTTTTCCTCTATTTGTTTAATATTATGAAATAAACAAAATAAAAGATCAACCACCCTCTGATTATGAGAAATGTCGCTCATCATGTCTATTACATCCTTCCAGAATTTCTGAATGGGAGCACAAAGCCATAGCATGTGGTTCAAGTTTGGAGTCAAACTACCACATTTAGGACATTTTACTTCTGTATCAGAATTTTTGGGTTTGTAAGGTTTCATGATGGGGGTGTATGCTCTGTACAAGATTTTAAGAAACATTTCTCTCCATTCTTCGCCAATTATTGATTGCCTCACAGCTTCCCACCCTTTTTTAGCATGTTCTATAAATGCAGACCTTGGTATATCCATCAAGTCTGCCCATTTATGCATTTGAGAATAATAATCTTTGCGCTGGATTTGTGTATCTCTCAAAAAAGCATATATCTAGGACAAAGATTGTTTTTGTTTTGGACAGCTCAGTAGATCTTCAAATTTGGAGTGTGTTTTGATATTCCCTGTTCCTCCTGTAGCTTTCATTACAAAACTTTTAACCTGTCTATAATAATAGTTATGGTTTGAGAGTACTTCTTTCGTTTTAAGGGCCTCATCCCATTCTAATAATTTCCCTTCTGAACCCATGCAGTGCCCCAAATTAGTTATTCCCATTGCTTCCCATTGCTGATAGGCTTCATGCATATTCCCAGGTCTGAAGCTAGGATTTTTTTTATAAAGGGCCATTGTGAGGAGAAGTGTGATGGTAAACCATAGTTTTTTCTGACCTCCTTCCAAGTGTTTATAGTATCTCTTACCAAAACATTCTGTTTAATGTTTGTAGGTAGATTACGCCAGGGGGTATGGAGTATTCCTATAAGAGAATATGGAGCCACCATTTCTGCATCTAGTCCTTTGGATGTGTAAAAAGATGTACCACCCAACCAATCCTAAACATGCCTGAAAAGCGCAGCCAAATTATATGTCCTCAAATCTAGAAAGTTAAGGCCAATGTGAGAAATGGGAGCTTTTAGTTTTGCCAGTGCTATTCTTGTTTTTTTTTATTTCCAGAGGAACTTAATAAACATTGATTCCAAACGTTTGATGTCTTTGTGTTTTAATAATATTGGGAGAGTCTATAGTCTAGCTACACTGACACTGACCATTTTTATTAGTTGTACTCTCCCTGCTAGAGACAATGGTAACTGTTCCCAAGATGTCACTTCTTTTATGATTTTCTGGATTAATGGAGTATAATTTCAATTTTATAATTGATCCATTTTTACCATGGGAGTTTAATTCCTAAACAGGTAATGAAGGAACTCTTATAATTTATCTGCATCGTCTCCAGAGCTGGACAATGTTTACTAGCTTGTTTTGGAGATAAGAATAATAGTTCGCTTTTATGATAGTTTATGACGAACCCAGAGGAAGCTCCAAAAACATTTATATGATCTATGACTCTTTTTACATCTCTCTCAGGATCTGACATAAACAATAAAATGACGTCTGCAAACAACGCAGACAGAAGTTTGTGTTGTCCTATCGAAATTCCTTCAAATATTCAGTTCTGAGCAAAGGAGCACGACAGGGGTTCCAAAGCTAAATTAAACAAGAGTGGAGATAAAGGACAACCCTGTCGCACTCCTCTACCCAGACCAAACACCCGACCGTTCCTCCCCATCAAGGAAATACATGCCTGTGGGTTAACATGCGTAAGGTCCACGAAAGACATACATTTTCCCCCAAATCCATATTTTGTCAGCACCTTGGTTATCCATGTCCATTCAATACTATCGAAGGCCTTCTCAGCATCAAGTGCCAAGAAGACCTCCGCTTTTCCTGCTCCCAAATCCAATCTTTGTCTCTCTAGGACTAGTAAAGCTTTTCTGATATTAATTATACCACTACGGTTCTTAATAAACCCCACTTGAGAGTTACTTATTAAGTTTGGCAATATGTCTGATAATCTATCTGCTAATATTTTAGTAAACAGTTTAAAATGATAGGCCTCTAAGAGGCTGATTCTAGTAAGTCTTCCCCAGGTTTAGGTAGAAGTTTAATAAATGCGTAATTTGCTGTAGGAGGAAATATTTTTTGTTTGTAGATAGCATTAAACAAATTAGCCATCGAGTCTCCACCTTCTGAATTTAGAATTTTAAAGAACTCCGACGATAGGCCATCAGGCACTGGTGTTTTACCTAGTGCGAGAGACTTAATAGCATTTGTTATTTCCCCTGTTGATATATCAGCATTTAACAATTCCAGTTCTTCTTCAGATATTTTTGGGAGGTTTACCTTTTCTAGAAAAGATTTTTGTGCAGTTGTATCTTTCACTTTAGAAGAGTATATATTTTTGTAATAATCACAAAAGACCTCTATTGTTTTTTCCCTCTCCTGGACAATTTCCCCTCTGGCACCTTTTAACTGTGAAATAATCATTGCCGGATGTTTAGCCTTGATCATATTTGCCAGTAATTTCCCGGATTTATTTCCCCATTTAAAAAACTTGGCTGCCCCATGAACTCTATATGCTTTGTCATACATTTCCAGACAAATATCACAGTCTTTTTTGTCTTGTAACCATTTTTCTCTATTTTCCACTGAAGGATCAGATTTAAATAATAAATATGAATTTCTAGTTTTAATACAAGTGGACATATACTTTTCTAATGATTTTTTTTATATGTTGCCGAGTAAGCCATTATCTGTCCTCTCAATACAGCTTTGGCTGTCTCCTAGAACAGGATTGGTTGTTTTAAATGATTTTTATTATTCAAATAATAGTCTCTCCACCAATATGTCAGATCTTTATGGAATTGCTCATCAGTATATAAATATGTAGGAAATCGCCACGTCGCCTGAGGATTTTTTGGTTGAAGTTGTAATTTAGCCATAACAGGGGCGTGGTCTGAGATTACCATTGCTTTAACCTCCTTAGCGGTATGGACGAGCTCAGCTCGTTTATTACCGCCGGAGGGTGCCGCTCAGGCCCTGCTGGGCCGATTTTGCTAATTTATTTTTTTAATCACGCAGCTAGCACTTTGCTAGCTGCGTGGGGGATTCGATCGCGCCGCTCGCCGCCGATCCGCCGCTACCCGACGTGAAAGGAGCCCCCCCGCATACCCCGTGCGCAGCCTGGCCAATCAGTGCCAGGCAGCGCTGCGGAGTGGATCGGGACTCTGGATGACGTCACGGCGTCGGTGACATCGATGACGTCATCACGATCATCGCCATGGCGACGGGGGAAGCCCTAAAGGAAATCCCGTTCAGAACGGGATTTCCGGACAGGCTAATGCGCCGGCAGCGATCGAAGGGTAGAGAGGGACGCCGCAGGGAGGGGGGAATCATGTAGCTAGCGCTAGGCTAGCTACATGATTTTAAAAAAAAAGCAAAAAATAGTGCTGCGCTGCCACCCTGGCGATGTTGATAAAACACTAGGGTGGTTAATGGATATTTCTTTTAGAGGTGTAATAATGTTGTGTGAGAGAAGAATCAGGTCTATTCTGGAGTGGGTTAAATGAACTCTTGAAAAATAAGTATACCGGTAATCTCTCTCTAATGGATTCAGATGTCGCCACCCATCTATTAATGCTGTCTTGGTTAGGAACAAAGCTAATGACTGGTCTTGTGAAGTGGAGTGATCTGACATTTGGCGGGGAGATTGTCTATCTTCCTTTGGGACAGGTACTGCATTGAAATCTCCTAATACTATGCATTTTGTTTGCCCAGGTGTTTGTGATATATCCATTGCTAATTTGTTGAAAAAGTCCCTGTTATTATTAGGGCCGTAGATACCCCATATTAATATAGTATCATTTTCCAGTTGCAGTTCCACTCTTACCCATCTGCCCTCTTCTTTGTCTGTTTCATTAGAAACGACCTTCCCTGGGAAAGACTTACCAAGTAATAATAATACCCCAGCTTTTCTACCTTGAGATGGTGCTCCAATCACTTCTCGGACCCACACGGACATCAAGGGAAGTTTTTAAGTGGGATTCTTGTAGTAGTGCTAAATCTACTTACAGATGTTGCAAGACTTGGATCCGTTTTTGGGGGGTTCTAAGACCTTTAACATGCCAAGTTGTAATAATCACGTTGGGGCCTGAGTTAGTGTTAAGATTAATATAGTGAATATTTCTGCATTATTTAGTCCCCTGCCGTCCCAGCAGCTAGCAAGAAGACTTATTTTTAGAGGGAAGTACAACCATGTTATGTTTTTTACTTTTAAATCAAGAGGGAGTAGGAAAATATGGGGAGGGGGAGAACCATCAACAATACAACCCATCACGAATTGAACATCAACCTTAGCTGACCGAGGATGAGGTCCCTTTAACTGCTGAGGACTTTCTATCCCTGTCAGCAACCAACTTTTTTCTAACATTTGCATATAACCCTCACATCTTATTGACTCCCTTTTTTCCGAGGGAGCATTGTCCCATTCTGTAAAAGGAAAAATTATGGATATCAAACAAGTTAAAATTAACAATGAACATGGAAGATTGCTTGTCTCATTATTAAGTTTGATATGGGACCCTGCGCAAAAGACCATTTTTAAAGCCAGAGCATAGTACTCTAACCTCTCATTCAGAGAGATTCGTGTTGCCTGATTGGGGAGGAGGTGGTCGCTTAGTTGTTACCAGTAAGCAGAGTAGTGTCTCTCCACCTTCCTCCCAACTGTAATAAATGATTCCTGTGAATCTGTCCAAGTTATTTTGTTTGGGTTCGTTAAACCCTGCAAAAGTCATTGTTCTTTTCCTTATTATTAATATCAATCATCCCATGGTGCTGATTCTTGACTTGAAGCAAAGACGCTAGATTTTCCCGGGGTTCCATCTCCGTCGATAGAGAGCTGCTTCACTGGAGATTTGTTTGTTGCTGGGGAGTTGTTTTCTGGGTATTGTTTAAGGTAGTCCTCTGCTTCCGTAGGGGATGTAAAAATTACTGGTTTCTCATCAGGCGGATAAATATATATCGTTGCTGGATAGTTTAGTGCAAACCTAAGTCTGCGGCGTACTAAAGATTGGAAGACTGTATTAAAGGCTTTTCGTGCTCTATTAACCTCAGTGGAGTAATCAGCTAATAAAAGTAATTTTCTTCCATCTACTACCAGATTTCGTAGCGATCTGTAGGTTCTCATTATGGAGGCTTTTTCAGTATAGTCCAAGTAACGTGCTATCACTGCACGAGGAGATATTCTGTCTGGACGCTGTGGACCTATGCGATGTGCCCCTTCCACTTTAAAAGATGCGCTGAGGCCTAGTGCTTTCGGTATTGCGGTAGAGCATAATTCTGGCAAATCAGCAGGTTTTACAGATTCTGGAACCCCTATTATTCTAAGATTGTTCCTCCTTGACCTGTTCTCCAGGTCATCTAACTTATCAAAAAAGATTACTTGCCTAGTGTTTACAGTTTGTGCCAGTTTGTTTGTCTCTTCTAGCTTATCTTCGAGATCACTTATTCTGGCTTCTGCCTTGTTAATCTTTACTGCTTGTAACCTCCACTATTGTAGAGGTTAGCTCCGGCTTTAGTAATTTTACAACTTTTTGTGCTATCAAGATATAGTTAATAGCTGGTGTGACAGGTACTTGCATTGTCATCTCTGTGTTCGCTGATCCTGTCACCACTCGTTTCTGGCTCCGCTGGATGTCCTGAACCTTCATCGGGTAACTTTGCGGAGGGATCTGTGGAGGGCACCAGGCTTTGATTCTCTGCACTGACAGCGGTGGGGTGTTGTTTTTCCTCCAGTATTTCAGGCGTTTCCGCTTCTGGCCCTGATTGTGCGCCCGCCATCTTGGACGCTCCACCACGCTGCCCTTGTCTCGGCGGTTTTGGCTGCTGCTTCTCACGCGGGGTGCGGAGGACATAGCAATCCATCGCCGTTTGTTCTCCAGGCTCTGCCATCTCGTTCTGGGGATAAATTAGCTGTGTGGGATGATCTATCCGAGCAGGAGAGACGGAGCTCTCGTTCTAAGCTGCCATCTCCCGCGGCGCTGGGAACCGGAAGTCCTGGGAACAGCTGTTTTAATCAACAACAGGTGAAAAAACAACAGTTCTTTGAAGTTGGTTTGTAGACAGTCATGGCTAAAACAAAGGAGCTCAGGGAGGACCTGTGCATTGTGGCTGCTCTCACAAGACAGGAAAGGGCTACAAGGCCAATTGTTGTCAAGTTCCATTGGCTACAGTGCAAAGTATTATTAAAAAATGTTCCACCCTGTGGAAAAGCCAAAAGTGACACCTGTGCTGAACAGGAGGATAGTGAGAGAGGTGAAAATAATCCATGGATCACCACCAAGGCCATCCTGGTGAATCTGGGCTCTACTGGTGGCAATGTCTCAAGGAAGACAATCCAATGGACACTACACACTGCTGGGTTCCACGGATGCAGACCAAGAAGGACGCCACTTCTCCAGACAAGGCACACAATAGCTCACTTGGGCTTTGCAAATGCTCATCTGGACAAAAAAGAAGACTTCTGGTCTTCTGTGTTATGGTCAGATGAAACAAAAATGTAATTGTTTGGTCACAATGATGTTTCCTTCATTTGGCGTAAAAAAGGAGAAGCCTTTAACCCAAAGAACACCATCCCCACTGTCAAACATGGTGGTGGGAACCTAATGATTTGGGGGTGTTTTTCAGCCAATTGACTAGGGAACCTAATCACAGTAAACAGCACCATGAAAAAAGAGCAATACATGAGGATTCTCAATGACAACATCAGGCAGTGTGCAGAGAAACTTGGCCTTGGGCACCAGTTGCCATTTCAGCATGACAATGACCCAAAACACACAGCAAAAGTGGTGAAGAAATGGTAAGCAGACAACAACATTAATGTTTTGGAGTGGCCCAGCCAGAGTCCAGACTTTAATCAAATTGAAAATCTGTAGATGGAGCTAAAGATCAGGGTGATAGCAAGAAGACCCTCCAACCTGAAAAATTCTAGTCTACATTCTGGTCTACAATTATAGGAAGCATTTGATCGCTGTAATACCCCAAAAAAGGCTTTTCTATTGATTATTTAGAAGGGTATGAATAATTTTGGACTGGACACTTTTTGCTCACATGTAAATAAAAGCTGAGAATTTTTTTTCCCACAATCATGCCTCTGGTACATTCTCTTATCTTTTGGGAGACACCTATGTAATTTCCCGTGAAAAAAGTACTCGCTGGTTGAATTACTGAAGTTACTGAAAAGTAACTAAGTCAAAATTTGCCAGGGGTATGCATAATTATGGGCAGCACTGTAACTAGCCCTTGATGTAGACTGGTTGGATGTTTGAAATAAGGTTTAAAAAGAGGTTGGACACATTAGGTCTGCATGGCAAACTTCCCCCTGCAGTCCACTAAAGGCCAATATAGGAATAATAACAATATGTAATGTAATCAAACGGCGAATGGTAGTACCACTAGCAGTTTGATTGCGTATTGTAATTGATCTTATATAGGTTGGCTTAGTGGCCTTTAACAAATATAATGGTTTATAACCAATAATAAGGTGTACTGCATTAGAGGCAGACAAGCCTGTGAGCGTGGTGGTACATTATATGGCCTACACTTATGGCCCTAGCATGGCCGTTTCTACCGCCGTGCGGGGCGCTGCTGGGAGGGGGGCGCTGTGATGGAGGGGGGAGCCGCAGCCGCGGGGAGGGCAGCCCTCCCTCTCCCTCCCTCTCCCCGGGCCGCCCTCCGTGCAATCTCCCCTCGGACGGAGTGCAGAGTAATGCGCAGGGAAGCGCTATAGAAAACTACTCACCTCGCTGGCTCCAAGCGCTGCTCTCTCGCCACCAGTCTCCTCTCTCTGCCTACACGCTGATACACACACACGCTGCTTCCGGCTAACAGGAAGCAGCGTGTGTGTGTATCAGCGTGTAGGCAGAGAGGAGACTGGCGGCGAGAGAGCAGCGCTTGGAGCCAGCGAGGTGAGTAGTTTTCTATAGCGCTTCCCTGCGCATTACTCTGCACTCCGTCCGAGGGGAGATTGCACGGAGGGCGGCCTGGGGAGAGGGAGGGAGAGGGAGGGCTGCCCTCCCCGCGGCTGCGGCTCCCCCCTCCATCATGGGGGGCACCTACCTAACCTATACTGGGGCAGCTACCTATCTAACCTATCCTGGGGGGCACCTACCTATCTAACCTATCCTGGGGGGCACCTACCTAATCTAACCTATACTGGGGGGCAGCTACCTAATCTAACCTATACTGGGGGCACCTACCTAATGTAACCTATACTGGGGAGCACCTACCTAATCTAACCTATACTGGGGGGCACCTACCTAATCTAACCTATACTGGGGGGCAGCTACCTAATCTAACCTATACTGAGGGGGCAGCTACCTAATCTAACCTATACTGGGGGGCACCTACCTATCTAACCTATACTGGGGGGCACCTACCTATCTAACCTATACTGGGGGCACCTACCTATCTAACCTATCCTGGGGGGCACCTACCTAATCTAACCTATCCTGGGGGGCACCTACCTAATCTAACCTATCCTGGGGGGCACCTACCTAATCTAACCTATACTGGGGGGCACCTACCTAATCTAACCTATACTGGGGTGGCAGCTACCTAATCTAACCTATACTGAGGGGGCAGCTACCTAATCTAACCTATATTGGGGGGCACCTACCTATCTAACCTATACTGGGGGGCACCTACCTATCTAACCTATACTGGGGGGCAGCTACCTATCTAACCTATACTGGGGGGCAGCTACCTATCTAACCTATACTGGGGGCAGCTACCTATCTAACCTATCCTGGGGGGCACCTACCTAATCTAACCTATACTGGGGGGCACCTACCTAATCTAACCTATACTGGGTGTCAGCTACCTATCTAACCTATACTGGGGGGCACCTACCTATCTAACCTATACTGGGGGGCACCTACCTATCCTATACTGGGGGGCAGCTACCTATCTAACCTATACTGGGGGGCACCTTCCTAACCTATACTGGGGGGCACCTTCCTATCTAACCTATAGTGGGAGCATTAACTTATCTAACCTGTATTGGGGGCACCTACCTACCTAGCTAGTCTATACAGGTGACAACTATACTGGCTACCTATATTGGAGGCACCTACCTAACTAACCTATACTGGGGGCATCTACCTATCTAACCTATGCGGGGGACAACTATTCTGGCTACCTATATTAGAGGCACCCACCTAGCTAACCTGTACTGGGGGCACCTAACTATCTAACTTATACCGGGGACGCCTGCCTATCTAACCTATACTGTGGGCAACTATACTGGCTACCTATACTGGAGGCACCTACCCGGCTAACCTATACCGGAGGCAACTATACTGGCTCACCTATGCCTGGCTACCTATACTGGGGGGACCTATAGCTGGCTACCTATACTGGAGTACCTATTCTGGGGGAATCTATACTGAGTGCAACTAGACCTAGCTAACCTACACTGCGGGCACCCATACCTTGCTTCGGGGGGGGGGGCGCAATTTTTACACCCTCGCCCTGGGTGCATTTTAGCCTAGAAACTGCACTGGGCCCTAGGCCCTGCATATTACACTCGCCCCAGGCCCCACGTACTTTTAGGCCACCTCTGCTCCGGGTTGACAAGTCAGGGAACGATGCTGTAGACGCATCACTATCCTTTAGGCTAGCAATTCATTCTGTAGCTGTGGAGGGGGCAGAGGCACACCATTGAATCACAATGATCAAAATTGGATGTACGCTGTACACATGGAAGACAGTCAAGCGATCCTCAGTTGAACAGGCCATTCTCAGCTGTCTTTACCTCAATGCACACCTTTCCAAGCCCATTTATAAAAACTGAAAAATGTTCCAAGTTATTATATGTTTACTAGAAGACCTAAGCCCGTTTCAAAATGGGCTCTAGGTCTCTCTCACCGCCGCATGGCAGCGCGCGTGGGCACCCGTCCGCCACGCACGCACCCGCCTGCCGCCCACACCCCCTGGCTCTGTCCTCCTCCTGTTCCAACGGTACACATGCTCAGTAGCCAAAACACACTGGACACAGGGACAGGAGGATGACACAGTGACAGTTAGGGTTTTATTACATAGGATACACAATTCCCCCTATTGACACTCACAGTGTGGAAAGGAATAAATTAACTATGTTATTTTCTCTCCAGATTCTGAAAGTACCGGTAGAAGTATAGTAAAATCACAGCAGCAGTACTGCATGTAGCCACTAGAGGACACTTTTCCTCTAGCAAATATGCCTTAAAGCCAATGCATACAGTACATCACCTTGAAAATATTGCGCTGTTAAAAAAAAAAAATGAAAGGGAAAAATCCTTCTAGATTAGAATATGCCTTGGAGGAACGTATACAGAAGGTCAATTTATTAGTTGAATGGAATGGCAATATTAATGAAACAGCTGCCACATTGAGTGCTTTGACAGAGAGGTTTATAGGTTTGTGTACATTACATTACATTAAAGTGTACACAAAAGGAATAGATTTGCCTGGCACTCAGTGATGGGGGTGGAGTTCGGTCCCTGCACCTTTAATTAGTGACTCCGTCCGTTGTGTTTCTCTACTTTGTGGCATGTACAGAAGCGTGCATCAGAACAAGCATGGTCAACTGTGAATATTCAGTACATAAGAGACAATCCGTGCACCGCATTCTTCAATCGCATTATTTATTCCAAATTGCTGCCAGCAGGATTTGACATCATGGTATACATGTTCACATCATATGAGAAGTGGAAAGATCTGACCTGCATCCAGGACGGGTACGGAGGTGTGACCTGGGGGTGGTAGGACGGCACAACAGCCGTTTCGCGCCGGTGTGCCCCAGGGACACACGCACGCGAGCAAGCGCCACACCGGCGCGAAACGGCTGTTGTGCCGTCCTACCACCCCCAGGTCACACCTCCGTACCCGTCCTGGATGCAGGTCAGATCTTTCCACTTCTCATATGATGTGAACATGTATACCATGATGTCAAATCCTGCTGGCAGCAATTTGGAATAAATAATGCGATTGAAGAATGCGGTGCACGGATTGTCTCTTATGTACTGAACATTACATTAAAGGACCACTGTCGCGAAAAAAGTAGGCAGTTAAAAAATTTGACAGATGACAGGTTTTGGGCCAGTCCATCTTTTTAAGGGGAATTCTCAGGGCTTTCTTTGTTTTTAACAGCATTTCCTGAACAGCAGTTTAACTGCCAAAATAGCAAGATACCAGCCGGCCTCCCTAATCACTTGCACACTATTTTGTCAGTTAGATTTTGCAACTGTTGTTCAGTAAATGCTGTTGAAAACAAAGAAAGCCCTGAGAATCCCACTTATGGTGGCCACTAATGATCCAATCTTTTTCTTCCAATCTTACCATTTCTATGTAATATAAGGGAACTGCCAAATTATCCATTCAATATATTCACTCATTTTACCCTTATACTACATAGATTTGGTAAAATTGGATGAAAAAGATTGGATCATTAGTGGCCACCTTTAAAAAGATCATCTGTCACATTTTTTAACTGCCTACTTTTTTCGCGATAGTGGTCCTTTAAGTTTGAGTAGAGTACAGCCTTAGGTAATTGTAAAGGGTTATAAAAGTAGAAATTGCTGCAGGATGTTATCTATTTTTACAGAGCCTCTTCAGGAAGAAAAAGGTGCTGTTAGCTGAAAAAAGTACCAATGAGTGGTGAAAGGTAATAGAAGGGCCCTTGCACATTGTGCGCACTGCATAACGCACATGTTATAATGAGTGTGATCTGCAATGGAGACAGGGGCGTAGCAATAGGGGTTGCAGAGGTTGCGACCGCATCGGGGCCCTTGGGCCAGAGGGGCCCCGAAGGGCCCTCCCTCAACTACAGTATTAGCTCTCTTGGTCCTGTGCTCATAATAATCACTTCTATAGATACTTTGAATAGTGGTAATCATTAGCAAACTGTTCCCCATCCCCTTCTTGCACCTCTGACACTGTAGTTGCATTGGCAGATTTTGGTGCGCCGTATCAATTGTTATGTATAGAGTGCTTGGGCGGCCCCATGTAAAACTTGCATCGGGGCCCACAGCTGCTTAGCTACGCCACTGAATGGAGACATAGACATAATTCAAAGTCTGCACGCAGCGAGATAGAATATGTGATGTGATGTTACAGCACAGCAGGCGTGAACAGCCCCATAGAATTATACGGGTGGTGAACTGACATTCAGAATTATTCTGCAATGCAACTGATGCAGTGCGCAAGGGCCCTAAGCGGCACGAAGGCTCCTTAGAGAACGTAGTGAAGGAAGAGCGCAAAAAAATAAAAAATAAATATATAGGGACATTTAATTAAAAAAAAAATATTGCAGCACCAATCAGAAAGCTCAGTTGGTGGCAAGAAAAAAAAAATCATTTGTGTGCTAAGTTGTAGGGCTCTTGTATGATAACCATTTATGTGAAGAGATGTTTTAACCCCCTTCTGATTGCCTAACGCTGATTGGCAGTGGGAGGGTGGCAGCAACAGGACTGCTTATCGCCGATTGGGGTCAAGTCCTGTAGGCAGAGATTAGCGGGGAATGCGCGCGTGGATGTGCATGCATTCCCGCAGAGTTACGGTGCTCCGATCTGTACACAGCCTGCCAGCTGTGTTCAGAGCTGGCAAGCTGTTAGGGGAAAAAAAACAGTCATTTTCTTTAGTACATCGCTGCGATCTAGTGCAGCGCTGTACTGGGGACAGCCATGTCAATTGACTGTTAACCTCCCTGGCGGTTTGTTAAAATCCGCCAGGGGGCAGCAAATACCTTTTTTTTAATTTTTTTTTTTTTCATGTAGCGAGACAATGTCTCGCTACATGATAGCCGCTGCTGAGCGGCATCCCCCCAGCCCCTCCGATCGCCGCCGGCGAACGGAGATCAAGAGATCCCGTGGCGACGGGGCGGGATGACGTCACCGACGTCATCGACGTCGTGACGTCAAAGGGGAATCCGATCCACCCCACGGCGCTGCCTGGCACTGATTGGCCAGGCAGCGCACGGAGTCTGGGGGGGGGGCGGCTGCGGCGACGGGTATAGCGGCGGATCGGCGGGCAGCGGCGGCGATCGGAGGTTACACGCAGCTAGCAAAGTGCTAGCTGCGTGTAACAAAAAAGAAAATTATGCAAATCGGCCCAGCGGGGCCTGAGCGGTGCCTCCCGGCGGCATAGCCCGAGCTCAGCTCGGGCTTACCGCCAGGGAGGTTAAGGGCTCTGCCTCTGACACAGGCGACCAGGGTTCAAATCTCGGCTCTGCGTGTTCAGTAAGTCAGCACCTATTCAGTAGGAGACCTTAGGCAAGTCTTCCTAACGCTGCTACTGCCTATAGAGTGTGCCCTAGTGGCTGCTGCTCTGGCGTTTTGAGTCCGCCAGGAGAAAAGCGCAATATAAATGTTATTTGTCTTGTCTATTTGTCTTGACTGTCCCGTGGAGTGGCTTACAATCGGATCCCTCTCATAGGCTAATATCTATGAGAGGTGATCATAGCGCTGGATCTCGGAGGGAGGGAAGGGGGAAAGAAGGAAAATTAAACAATATAGCATAATTTAATTAAAAAATATATTTTTAAATTAATAAAAAACAATTGACACAGCAGCAGCAATCAGATCCCACCAACAGAAAGCTCAGATTAATTTGGCTACTAAGTTGTATGGACGAGTAATAAACTGTTAAAGCTGCATAGCACTGAATTGTAAAAAATAGCCTGGCCACTAGGCGGGTGTAAGCCTGTGGTCCTTAAGTGGTTAAGTGTTTATCATATCTTTTTGCAAAGTTTTCAATCCCTTTATTGCAGTAGCATCCCACTCCTCAGTTGGGAAGGAGAAATTGGGGGGGAGCTTGTCTGCATAATAATGCTGCTCAACAAACAGACAAGCGGTGTGGGAGAGAATAGGTTAACCTGGCAGATGCAAGTTAAATTACACAGAAATAATACCTTGCGTGTTAGATACAAAATGGCTCTTACTTTCTGGTCTGTACTTGTTTTTATTTGCTTAAAGGAAGCATCAACAAAAACCATGCCACCCCCGCTCTACTTACCCGGGCTTCCTCCAGCCCATTGCAGATGACACGTCACAGGCTGCAGCTCCGCTCTCAGCCGTTCGGCCCGGAGTCCTCGCCGGTGAAGAGGGTGACTTCCTCTAGTGCGCCTGCACGAGTGCCACTGTCAATTAAGTCCAAGTTGTCCACTGTACTGAGCAAGCACAGTAGTTCTGCGCCTGAGCAGTACACCGCTGACAGCGTGGGCTTGATTGACGCAGTTGCAGTAAAGACGAACTCGAGGTCGGCCTCTGCACCGGCGGGGACCCTGGGCCGAACGGTTGAGAGCAGAGCTGTGGCACGGGACGGGTCATCTGCAATGGGCTAGAGGAAGCCCCGGGTAAGTAGAGCGAGGGGGGGGGGGGGGCATGGTTTTGGCTGAGGTTTCCTTTAAACCAAGATGAGGGTTTTCAGGCCCATAGATAGCCGTCGAGTACTATAAAACATAGCTTTTTATTGTAATTCTCATTAATAGTCATATTT
Organism: Hyperolius riggenbachi; assembly: GCF_040937935.1. Taxonomy (NCBI): domain Eukaryota; kingdom Metazoa; phylum Chordata; class Amphibia; order Anura; family Hyperoliidae; genus Hyperolius; species Hyperolius riggenbachi. The sequence continues at coordinate 410,465,083 of NC_090647.1, read as the reverse complement.
GACAAATACAATAGTCTGCAAAAGTACCAGCTCACTCCAGCCACGCCATTTTGACCCTAAGGACTACCCTGCAGCCAAACACGTCCTTGATGGCTGCTAAGTTCCTGCTATGCACCTTTGAAGACTATCGGTGTTGTGAATTCTATTTCAGTGATCACTACTGGTATACAGTATATACAGTAATCAGCATTTGGCTGACCAGACGAAAAGGACGTCTGGAGCAACTAAGATGTGGATTTATACTAGATTCCATAGATTCCATTGATTTGCAGTTGTCTTTTACGACGCAAGAAATGTGGGTGCCCTGTATCATAGCATAGGCGCCATTATAAACTGCTGCTATAAGAGTGTGAAATACGGGCACTCGATAAAAAGCAAGTTTCACACCAAGGGAGCCCAATAAATAGTAAATGTTCACACTATAGCTACTATTTATAATGGCATCTATGGTGGCGCCCCCAAATTATCGCAACAGAATGATATTGGCGGTTGGGGTCGGTTAAGTGTAGGATTTAAGGTTAGGCATGGAGGGGGGTGTTTTTATGGGTTAGGCATGAGAGGGCTATTAGCTTAGACATGGAGGGGGGGTGGTTAAAATTTGATATGGAGGGTTGTTTTTAAGGTTTACATGTGGGGTTAAGGTTAGGCGTGGGGAGTGTTTTTAAGTGTTAAGGTGTGTACACACTTGAAAGATAAATGAAAGATCTTAGACCAATTTTACCACATTCCATGTAGTATGAGAGCTTACTCTACACAGTCTATTCTATGGAGCTGAACTCCTCATCAGATAAAAATCTTTGCAAGATGCTGCACACAAAGATGCTGTACACATTCAAAAGATTAGTATCTGCAAAAGGTCTAAAGCCCAATCTACACGATACGATTCTTTGTGCGATTCGATTACGATTCTATTTACGATCCGATTAAATCCGACATGTCCGATCGGGATTCGATTCAATTCTTTTTGCCATTGCAAAGCAATGGCAAATCGAATTGAATCGAATCGAATGCAGATCGGACATGTTGGATTTAATCGGATCGTAAATAGAATCGTAATCGAATCGCACAAAGAATCGTATTGTGTACATGGGGCTTTAGATCTTTTATTTAACTTTTAAGTGTGTACACACCATTTGTAGTGGGGGTGGGAATGGTTAACTTCCCTAGCATTCAATTTCTGCAGGATTTCTGTGCAAAAATGGTTCAATTAATTTTCGGGAAATTTTTGCTTGCAACTTTCTAAAATAATAAAAGTTTCAAATATAACATGTCACAAAGTTAAAATTTCTAAAATAAACTTTTTAATCATAAATAGAAAAATCCTCCTCAAATATGGATGAAGAAATAAATATACAGATGCAGAAATAAATACTGCCCAGTGTTTACCTAAAACATCTCCCTTGTGTGGTACAACTAAGGGCCACAGGAAAAAAGACAAGTTGTGCGTAAAGGCTGACGACACTTCTGTACAGTGCTGTTAGTGCACTGTCGCCTTTGTCTGATGACGCCTCTGTTGCGATACGCGGGGGCGAAGGGACGACAAGCGCATCTGATGGAGCGGCCTTCAGCTGGTGGGGAGGTGCCAAGAACAATGCCGTTGGGTCATGCTTAGGCATAAGCTAAAGGTTCGACATGCCAGATCTTTAGGGATCATCATTGGGCCGCTGCACACACTCTGGTCTGCTGCACAACGCTTAGCCATGGTGGCCGTTATAGTCCGTCATGCCTGAGTTCAGACCAGTGTGGCAATAAGTGTCACTCTGTACAATATACAGTATGGTATTTGATTCCAGAACTGAATTTTCTGTAATGCTGTAATATCTGCCTACTGCCAGTAGGTGGTGCACATATACCATTATAACTCTTTCCAGGCCAGTTTTCAGTGTTAACAAAGCTAACTCGTCCATACTGTTTGTAGCAAGTTTTTTTAACGAGTCAGCCTCGTCCTTACCACCAGGACACTACGATTAGGCATCGGTAAGGAAGGGCTCTGTGTTAGAGTAGTGTTAGGTTAAGATGTAGTAAAATATCAGCATTTTCTGATATTTTACTCCGGTCATTTACACTTTTAAAACCTAAAATATTGGTAAATTATACCTATATTTTACTAGTCAAAACTGGGCACCCAGATTTCCTTGCACCCCTTATTCATGAACACATTTTTTTTATTATTCCAGCCATTTAGTCTCTTTCAATCAGCCACCATCTGCCACATGTTCTACACTTGCTGCAGTGCCCTCCACTGCGTCAGCCTTGTTCTGAATAGTGCTGTCCCTTACTCTAGCATCACTCATTGTCATTGTGAAAATAAATAAATGAGACTGAATGATGATGGTGGTGGAGAGCAAAGGAGGTAGCATGACAGAGACCCAATGGTGGGAATGAGTAAAAATAGCTATACAAATCCCCACTCTCAGTATGCTCCTGAAGTGCACTTTCTATGTAGCTGGATGACAGTGAGACTAGAGAGGTGTGGAGGGGGATGGAGGCTTGTTAGGGCACAAGAGTGCTAATGTCATTTGCTGGGGATCGGAGAAGTGATGGGACTGGATGGTAGTACAAAGCAATATCAACACCAGTGGGCAATGAGGAAGGAAGCCACTTTGGGCTTATAGTTAAAGGGAACATGAAGCAAGAAGTATATGGAGGCTGCCATATTTATTTCCTTTTAAACAATACTTTCTTACTAAGGTTGCCAATGATGACCTAGTTGCTAAATCCAAAGGCAGATTTTCTGTACACTGTTGATCATAAACTGCTTCTCCAGACCCTCGCGACACTGGGAATCAAGGGCCTAGCACATTCCTGGATCAACTCTTACCTGTCTGTACGTTCCTTCATGGTCTCCTACGCCAATACCAACTCCTCTCCACGCCCACTGTCTGTAGAAGTACCACAAGGCTCCATCCTTGGACCCCTCCTCTTTTCCATTTACACTCACGGCTTGGGACAAATAATAAGCACTTTTGGTTTTCAATATCACCTCTATGCTGATGACACCTAAATATATTGTTCTGCCCCAGACCTCTCCACACTACTATCTGTCTATCCGCTGGACCTACATTCATGTCATCACGTTTCCTTAAACTCGACATGAGCAAAACAGACAGTGATATTTCCACCTTCACTCTCTGTTATACCTTCCGTAGTCCCAATCAATGTAGATAGCATCCCAATAACCTTAACTCCTAAAGCCAGGGCTAGGGCACCACAGGAGCAAGGGCACCAGAGCAACAGGCTAAACGTATGCTGCATTTTCAAGCTTGTAGGCTTGTAAGCTCACAAGGGCAGGGACCTCCATTTGTTTTGACAGTACAAAACAAATAATGGGGAAAAAATATACATAAGAAAATCAAGACACTGTACAATTTACAGCGCTACGGAAGATGTTGGGATATATAAATAAAAAATAATAATAAATAATACCAGTTGCCAGGCAGCCCTGCTTGTCTGCAGAAGTGTCTGAATCACACCATAAACAAGCATGCAGCAAATCTTGTCAGATTTAACAAAATGTCAGAAACACCTGATCTGCTACATCCTTGTTCAGGGGTGTGTGTGTGTGTGTGTGTGTGTGTGTGTGTGTGCGCGTGTGTGTGTGTGCGTGCGTGTGTCATCTACAGAAGAGGGTTCAAGTGAGAGTGGTTGCTGGCTACTACATATTAAAATAACAGAATTCTAAATTTAACACCTGGTGTCAAATTCATGCAACGGCACTGCAATGCAATACGGTACTTCTCCCCCCATCATGCTTGTGGAGAGTTATGTGCTCACCTGCCTTTCTCCTTTTGCTACTGCCTGGCCTTTGCTGTTTTTTTTTTTTGAGCAGCTGAATGCACCACTACGGTATGTGGGTAAAGTATAAAGCTGGGATTGATTACTATTTTATAAACAGACCACTTCCTTTTTAAACCATTGCAGCTACTGCTAAACACTGGCTGCAGAAATATAGTTGTTCATCTTCCTTTATCATGGTTATCTAAGTAGGAAACTGCAGTGCAGAAAACGGAAAAGCAGCATTTAATCAGCCAAAATTACTAAGTGTTGAAGTAATGCTGCTTTGTAAAGGGAAGCAGCTATATTCACAATTGTATAATACATCCTGACGATATCCCTCTTTTATAGGGTTTTTTTTTTAAACCAAATTCAAAGTAGTCCCTCTTTCAGGCATAAAAGATACCTGAAGCGAGAGGGACATGGAGGTTGCCATATTTATTTCCTTTTAAGCAATATCAGTTGCCTGGCTATCCTGCTGATCCTCTGCCTCTCATACTTTTTGCCATAGACCCTAAACAAGCATGCAGGAGCAGATCATGTGGTTCAGGGGGTAGGGGAAGATTTCCCTCTGGGCCACCTCCCTCTAAATCAACCTGGGCTGTCGCTGAATTTAAATACCTATCTGCAACACAGCGGCCACTCGATTCTTTACCCTGCTCCTGATTGTTTTCCGAGCGCATAACATGCATCTGTCTCACTGGTTCTGCCCCTTGATTCTTAGCCCTGCCCCCAGCAGCCCTCCATACTATTCCTGGGACTCTCCCTCTCCTCTCCTGTTGCTCAGCTGTACCACTGTGTGGGGTCATATACTCTAGTGTAGTGGTTGGTCCCCAAACATTTTGGCTCAAGGACCGTTTCCACATCAGGCAGTTTTGCCAAGGACTGGTGTGTGTGTGTGTGTGTGTGTGTGTGTGCGTGTGCGTGTGCGTGTGCGTGTGTGTGTGTGTGGTCTCAAGAAGTCCTGGCAGCACAAGCCCCTGACCACCAACCTAATCACTCTCAGCAGTTTGGATTTTTAGTTTGTTTTGTTCTGCTGACTAGCGCAGTGCTGCTGCATAACCCGCCATAGTTCACTATTGGAGTATAGAGGAGTGTACTCCACTCAAGATGCACATGTTGTGGCAGGTAGTGAAAGTGAGGGGGATACTGCCTGGGCTTCCCCATCTACTGGCACAGACAGTCCCCTCCAGCATTTCCTGCCCTCATCTGCCCCCCCAGTCAGTTTTACCCTTTTCTCCCCCTCACTGACTTTTACCTTTCCTTCCTTCCCACACTCACTTAAGCTATGTACACACATCATACAAAAATTGGTTGGAACATAGTCAGACCAACGGTCGTTCGACGAAAGTATACGACCATGAAAGACCGACTTCAATCGACTGTTATACACAAAGAAACGATGCCAGAAAGTTCAGACGGAGTTTGAGAGCGGATATGACGTGACTAAATTAATTGAGTTAACGATCGATTTGTGTACAAACGAGTCAAACCATGGACGACTGGCAGGAAGTGAGTTTAGTAAGTTGTTGATACATGAAAAGTGTGTTAATGTGTGGGAAGTGACATATGAAAGCGACCAGTAGAAAAGAGGAAGATGCGTAGTTAGAATGCACCGTTCTTTAAACGTTCTTTCTTCTGAACGAAGCATGCTAACCCGTCGAAAGAAGGTTGCCTGTGCTCTGCTAATATTGTGTTTAGCCAGAAAGTGTTCTTTGCAAGCTCATGATGAGGATCCACCAAGAAAGCGTAGTTTCTGGTGTAAGAAATGGCTTCAAGAGCGTGACAATATCTCTCATGAAAACTTATTAAGGGAACTACGTGTTTCATCTCCAGAAGATTTTAAAAATTATTTACGGATGAGTAATTCAACGTTCCAGCACCTCTTGGAGCTTCTAATACCACATAAATCGAAGCAAGATACTTGGATGCGTAAGGCTATATCTGCCCAGCAACGATTAATGGCCACGCTGCGCAGGGGCGTCGCTAGCCCTATTTTGGGGGGGCCCGTGCCCCCAATCTGTCCTGGGGTGCCACGGATCTCCCAGCCGCCGCTGCCCCGCTCTGCCCTGCTGTCCCCGGTGCGCTGCATTCAGACCTCGATCAGCGCCGGGCGACCAGATAGAGCGGGCGCTAGGACCTAGCGGACACCGCTGATATGCGGAAGTGACATCACTTCCGCATATTTGTGCCCCGCGCACGCTGTATCTGGTCGGGTCGCCCGCTGATCCTGAGGTCTGAAGCAGCAAGGTAGGTGGGGTGGGGAGCGCGCCTGCCACTCACTACCTAACGGGGGTCCCTGTCACTCACTCACTACCTAACGGGGTCCCTGCTGTCACTCACTACCTAACGGGGGTCCCTGCTGTCACTCACTACCTAACGGGGGTCCCTGCTGTCACTCACTACCTAACAGGGGTCCCTGCTGTCACTCACTATTTAACTGGGGGTCCCTGCTGTCACTTACTATTTAACTGGGGGTCCCTGCTGTCACTCACTATTTAACTGGGGGTCCCTGCTGTCACTCACTATTTAACTGGGGTCCCTGCTGTCACTCACTATTTAACTGGGGGTCCCTGCTGTCACTCACTACCTAACGCGGGTCTCTGCTGTCACTCACTACCCAACTGGGGGTACCTGCTGTCACTCACTACCCAACTGGGGGTCCCTGTCACTCACTACCTAACTGGGGGGTCCCTGTCACTACCTAACTGGGGGGTGCCTGTCACTGCCTACACTGGGGGGCTCCTGTCACTAACTGAACTGGGGGGCTCCTGTCACTACCTAAACTGGGATACTCCTGGCGCTACCTTAACTAGGGGGCACCTGTCACTACCTAAACTATCCAGGCCAGCCAGCCCAGCATCACCACCAGCCAACCAGCCCAGAATCACTATCAAAAAGGCCACAGCATCACCACCAGTCAGGCCAGCATTTACTTCAACCAGCCAAGCACAGCCCAGCATCACTGCCAGCCAACCCAGCCACAACATCGGCCACAGCATCACCGCCAGCCAGGCCACAGCATCACTGCCAGGCCTTTCAGCTCACACATCATCCCCAATCCAGCCAAAAACAGTATTGCCAGGTACAGCAGCCAGTAGAGGAGAATTCAGAAGCCAAGTGAGAGGTGTCTACTATTTATGTGAAATGCTGTGTATTTATGTGCCTCATGGCTGCTGAATTTGTCTTGTTGAGGGCCTCATGATTGCTGAATTTGTCTTGTTGAGGGCCTCAAGATTGCTGAATTTGTCTTGTTGGGTGCCTCATGATTTGTTGGGGGCCTCATGATTGCTGAATTTGTCTTGTTGGGGGCCTCACGCTTGCTGACTTTGTCTTGTTGAGGGCCTCATGATTGTTGAATTTGTCTTGTTGGGGGCCTCATGATTTCTGAATTTGTCTTGATAGGGGCCTCATGATTGCTGAATTTGTCTTTGTTGAGGGTCACATGATTGCTAACTGCGAGACTATGGAAAAAAAATGAATCATCATCATATGAGACAATAGCATTAAACCTACTTTTTTAGCTTTTTAAAACTGAAAATAAAACTGGGAGGTTCTAAAAAAATGAATATATTTTTTCAGGAGTAGGATGGATGAAATTGTTTATCTTTTCAGTTTTTCAACTTGTATTTTCCATAATGTTCATGTATAACGTTTGTATAGTATTTAGTTTAAATTGCTATTGCCACTTTGCGATAGATAAGTGACTTGTGGGTTGCAGTTTGGGCCTCCAAAAAGTTCGTCACCACTGTCCTAATCTAATGTACGATTGGCCCCACCCATGGCCATGCCCACTCACTGCATGACCACGCCCATTTTTTTGCGCGCGCCGCACATAGCCCCCACCTAGTGCCCCCAGGTGCCACTGATCTCCAAGGACCGTAGGAACGCCCCTGACGCTGCATTTTCTGGCAACAGGAAGATCACTTCAAGACCTAAAGTTTTCCACCGGCATTTCACCCCAGGCCCTTGGTTACATTATCCCTAAGACGTGCCAGGCTATTGTGAACTGCCTTAAACGTGACTATATGAAGGTAAATATCTTTAATTGTATTTACTGGTTGTAGTATTTTGATTAATGCCCATAATATACGTTTTTGGTGTAGCATGTGTAAGAAGCAACAAGGAACCTTTTTTATTGCATCTTAAGAAACATAAGTTTTATTTCTGAAAGTAAAGGAACATACTGACAATGTCTAAAACCTCTGTATGCGAGGTTTCTGACATACATTTAATCCAATGCAAGGTAATTTATACATGTGTTTAATGTTGGTTTTCTGTGTGTCGTGACATTTCCATTTGATTGTATGGATAGTGTTGTTCAAAATATTGATACTGTTGTTGTGGTGGTGGTGGTAGTGTTGGTGGTGTTGATGTAGTTATTTGTTGTGGGGTTTGAGCAGTGGTGGCTTGAGGTGAGTATGAAGGTATATTAGTATTGAGTAAATTAATTTTAGCTTTAAATAAAATGTCAGTTATGTATACCTCAGCAGCATGTCTTTGTGCAGGCTCTAGTGTTTTCATTTTTTTTTTTACTAACACCAAGTACAATCAACTTCATCCTCGGGTTCTTTCAGGAGTCCAATGGCCTGATGCACTGCTTCATCTATATAATTATCAACTTCCGAAGCTTTTCTTTTCCTGGTCCTCCTCTGTTTCTTTGGCTGCTGTGTGTGAATATCAGAGAAAGTGGAACTGCTTTCTGTTTCCAAAGCTTCATCAGCTTCATAGTTTGTCTAAGTTTGTGAAAAATAAATGTAAATTATTCATTCGTGCCACTATTAATATATATATATATATATATATTTACATTTTTATACACAGTTTCCCTCAAAACCTGAAGAATGGTTGGCTATAGCCGAAGATTTTGACCATCTTTGACACTTTCCAAACTGTGGCGGTGCCTTGGATGGGAAACACATTAGAATTATTCCACCCAGAGGAAGTGGCTCATTCTACTTTAATTACAAAGGCTTCCACAGAATTGTGCTAATGGCATTAGTTAATGCCCATTATGAATTTGTCATGGTTGATATAGGTGCAAATGGCAGAGTTTCAGATGGTGGTGTCATAGAAAAAACATCTTTAATGTACTATGAACTCAAGTGGAATTTGCAGAATTTACCCAATAATGGACAAACTAAACTTGGGTTAAATTTTGTATATGTTGCCGACGAGACCTTTGCATTGCATGAGCATTTTCTAAAGCCTTTTTAAATAATGTACATTGAACTATGAGCATAAAATCTTTAATTATAGACTATCAAGAGCACGCAGAATAGTCGAGAATGCTTTTGGGATACTAGCCAACAGATTTTGAATATTACATACAGCTATAAATTTAAAGGGGTTCTGTGGGGGTTTCTGAGGAGAAAAACTGCCACTTACCTGGGGCTTCTATCAGCCCCCTGCAGCGGTAATGTCCCACGCCGTCCTGCTCCCATCCGCCGTTCCCCACAGCCAGCACCGGGCTATTATTCGTCTGACACACAGACGAATAATGCGCGCTACCGCTCCTCCGATTGCGTCATCTGAGGCATACTGCGCAGGCGCAGTACAACGGTTTCTTGTACTGCGCTTGCACAGTAAGCTTCCAATGACGCAGGCAGAAGCGAGCGGTTGCGCGGCCACTGTAGCACAGCCGCAGTTGGATCCCATGCCGCTTAGACCGGGGCCGGCAGCGGAGAACGGCAGATGGGAGGAGGACGGCGTGGGACATTACCGCTGCACGGGGCTGATAGAAGCCCAAGGTAAGTGTCTGTTTTTCTCCTCCGCAACCCCCCACAGAACTCCTTTAAGAATGGATAAAATTGATGTGGTTGTATATGCATGTTGCAAGCTGCATAATTTTCTGAGGCATAGACATGGTTTGCAATACATGCCCCCCAACAGTGTGGACCAGGAGGACTTTGAATTAGGTACAGTTATTCCTGGAGAATGGCATAATCAACACACACCATTGACTGAACTGCAACCAGCCGCCCCCAGGAATCCAACATTGAGTGCAAAAGAAAACAGAGATCAATATCTGAATTATGTTAATGGTGCAGGTTCAGTTTCATGGAAATATCGAATGGTGTAGTATGTGGTACTTAATAAAAATGTATTTCATTTAATTGTTGTGGGAGGGGAGTGGTTGTGCCATTTATTCAGCTGGTATGTTAATTTTCCATTATTAAAAATTAGTGTTACCTGATCTTCATTGTATGTGTCCTCTTCAATATTTTCCTTCTCCTCGTCTTCACACAATGCTGACTCCATTTGCGCACTTTTATAGCTGGTAGTAGCCTCATTAGTATTATCATTAGTTAGGTTGCTGATAGTTTCTCTGCTTTCCTCCTGGTCAGATGTGAACTCCAACATATGGTAATACCATAACCTTGGCTTATAGATGTCACGGGCTGCACAGCCTGATTTTTTTGAATCTCTGACTTTATTATGTTCTCTTTTAAATACTGTGCGCATCACTCCCTGAAATAGTGCGGGGAGTTGCAAGATGCCGCGCAGAAGGAGTCACAGCCGAGCAACACCCATGAGCAGAGAAGAAATGGCTGAAATGGTTCGCATTCTGGACAAACATGATTATGACGGGAGGTTACAGGTTTACCAACGGCCCAACAAACGGAAAAGTGACATTCTTGACCATGTCATACATAGATTAGAAAAGAAGTTTGGGGTACAGAGAACCAAAGATCATTTAAGAAAGCAGTGGTGTGATTTAAAATTACGAGAACAAACAGTTCTGGAGAGATTGAAAGCAAAAATAGCACATGATAGTAAGTACAAAAACGTAAATGTTTAATGTGATATAGGATGTGTAATTGATTTTTTTCATGTCTTGTTAAAGTGTAACTGTTGGGCATAAAATCAAAAATCAATTATTTATTTTTATCTGGTAAACAAGTAATGAGGATGCTAACCAGGCAATCCAAAAGTTAAAATCTCTATTACTTTTCTTGTTTATAAATGATCATTCCCCAGTTTACCTGACTCTTATTTGGTACACACAAAATTTGGTACACAAAAAGGAAGTTGCAGGGCATGCTGGGTTGTTATTTTTTGCTTCTGTACATTAGTTAAGGGCTGGTTCAGACGGACGTTTGTGCAGCGTTTACCGCCAGCGTTCGGAGCTTGGCGTTAAACGCTCCCATTCAAGTGAATGGGAGCGTTTGTACCAAGCTTTTACGCGCGTTTACACGAACGCGGCGTTCGGGTCCCGATTTTCCCTGGCGTTCAAGGAGCCCCTGGAAGCTACATGTAGCTTCCAGGGGTGGTTAACCGCGACGGGTAATGTTCCCCTACGGGAAGAAAAAACGCGACCGCATCCGAACGCAATGCGAACGCTGCTGAAAGCCCGAACGCATTGCCGCCGCGACGCCAACAAACGCGACGCCTCCAAACGTCCGTCTGAACCAGCCCTAAGTCTGAGGGGAAATAAAGAAGCAAAAAAAGACAACCAAGCATGCCCTGCAACTTCCTTTGTGCGGCAAAGTACCAAATAAGAGTCAGGTAAACTGGGGAATGATCATTTCTAAACAAGAAAAGTAATAGAGACTTTAACTTTTGGATTGCCCGGTTAGCATCCGTATTCCTTGTATACCAGATAAAACTAAAGAATTGATTTTTGATTTTATGCCCGACAGTTACACTTTAACAGTGAAAAGAAGCTTGTTATTAACTTTATACCTGTCACCACTAGATGGCAGTCATGAGGCAATGCTAAGGAAGGCTTATAAAGGTCCACTATGTTTTTGAATTAATGCAACTTAATATTAAAAAAAACTTAAAGCCATGTAGTGTGTAAACATTCTTGAATTCTTTATAAGCTGCTAGATCTTTAAATATTTTACATAATTAACACAGTACAAATTACGATACTTCCATGACCATATTAATACACTTTATCAATAACTTTATTTACACAGAGAGAAAAGCTGAAAGGGATCGCCTGAGGGAGATAGACGATGCACAACATGCAGCACAAGAAGAAGCAGCAGAAGAAGAAGCAGCAGAAGAAGAAGATGCTGCACAAGAACATGAAGATAATGGGGAGCACACTGACCCACAACTAACATGCCAAGGTGGAATGGACACTCAACAAGAAGTGGCAAAGGAGAATCAACATGAAAGGGAGGATGTGCCATCATATGCACTAACAGCAGAGGATATGGAAGGCAACAGTGTCAGGAACCGGCCCGCGGCACGCCTGCGTATACGGTTCCCGACTGCGGGTTTGACCAGATCAAGCGGGGAGCAGCCTTATTCGAGCTAAAACAAGGCTGGGACCCCTCAGAACACCTCTCACTGCCACCACTAGCGGTTCGCTAGACACTTCCACTCTGCTGTCGAGTCCTCAGCGCGCAATCCACGTTTTCGTATTCAGGTCAGCTTTGCGCTTAGGCCGAATACGGGAACGCCACGCACCCACACACACACACAGTTGCAATCTTACACTGTAGTGAAGCAAAACCACTAACAGTCGTTCCGAACGATACTGTTAGCTACTCGCACTGGCATTTTCGTACGTTGGGTCAGCTGCGCGCTTTAGGCCAACGTATGACAAATGCCCCCACACACAATGCAATTACAATTTCACATGGTAGTGTTGCTCAAGCATACAATTAGGCATGGATTTATACACAGTTGCACATCAATCGCTTCTAGGCTATGAGTGTTAGTTTAATACAGCAGAAGTCAAGCTTATTAAATAATAATTTAATATTCCAGGGAAAAAAGTGGAACAATGCAGAACAGAATATATACAAAAGATTACAAAAAAGCAAAATAAAAAGTTACAAAATTAAGAGTCTACAAAGATACACACAAAGCGATTTGCTTACCAAAATACAGGGATCCAGATAGAAGAACCTAGTACTTTTGTGGACGGACACAATTCAGGTTAGACCAGGAGTCCACTAGCCTGGGCCAGGAGTCCAGCTGCAGCTACCGTCAGGAGGGGACTGATTTGAGGTGTCTGTCCCCTGGTTTTTATAATGAAATATTTGTCTGGAGGCTGAAAGCCTGTGTGGATGGGGGGGGGGGGGGGGGGAAACGACTAGATTTAATTACATCCTCAGTCATAATTGGATTTCCAGAGATCTAACATCCACACGTGAAAAATGTACTATAGCACACACACACAACAAAAGACTTCCTTAATCCAAGTTCTCCAGGTAAAAGTCTATACATCAAAAGATTGTGAAGTGAGACTTTTCAACTCCATTGTTGACCGTATTTCCTAGCTGATCAAAGATAAGGATATAGTTTGCACCTCCACCAATAATTTAATTTCCTCACAACGAAATAGTGTTTAACACACAGGAGGCTCTTCCTGGCTAGTCTAGAGTTCTTGATAATGCTTTAACAGCCTTCATCAACAGAAGTGGTAAATGTTTCAGTTGTCAATGACTTCCAAGCTTCCACTCCAGTTAGGTAGAACAAAACCCTTCACTTCTGCCATTGTCTAATTAACCAATGTCTTTGCTGGAGGCTAACACTCCAGCTCTATTCACTGAAGTCCCTTTAGATGCAAATGTAGTACAGCCAGATGACCATCGCTTCAAAGCAGAATACACATGTGAGATATAGCAGACAGAAAAATGACAGAAATATGTTCCTGTATTCCCTAATATCATCAGCACCTCAATATATCACCAAAACAGCACACAACATATAGTGGAAGACGTTGAGGATATAGAGGACCCACAGGAGTGTGATGTACAAATCAGCCATGAAGGTAATGTTGTTCATTAATGCTATTAACTTTGTTTTTGGATACAGTCCTATGTACATTTGTCATGAACTCCTGCTTGCAACACAAAATAAAGATATAGATGTAAACACTCTATGGCCTGGTGCACACCAAAAACCGCTAGCAGATCCATAAAATGCTAGCAGATTTTGAAACGCTTTTTCTTATTTTTCTGTAGCGTTTCAGCTAGCATTTTGCGGTTTTGTGAAGCATTTTTGGTGTAGTAGATTTCATGTATTGTTACAGCAAAGTTGTTACTGAACAGCTACTGTAACAAAAAACGCCTGGCAAACCGCTCTGAAGTGCCGTTTTTCAGAGCGGTTTGTGTTTTTCCTATACTTAACATTGAGGCAGAAACGCATCCGCAATCCAAAATCTGCAGCAGCCCGGGAGTATGCGTTTCTGCAAAACGCCTCCCGCTCTGGTGTGCACCAGCCCATTGAAATACATTACCCAAGCGAATCCGCACCCGCAAGCGGATCGCAAACCGCAGCAGAACCGCTCTGGTGTGCACTAGGCCTAAGTGTACAGAGACATTACTCTGACTCTTTTGCCATCATTGGTATAATATATAACGAACACAGCATTGACACAATGGGATGCTGATGTAGAAAAGTGGAAGCACTTGCTTAATATGTCATGACATAGTAATGTAAAACAAAAAAAAACAAAAAAAAAAAAAACACTCTATATATATATATATATATTTATGAACATCAGAACATGTTCTATTTGTGTATAATTTACATATGTACACCTAGAGATATGCATTTCACATATAACATGTATGCTCTTTAATTATACTGAGGAAAAAGTGAGGTACAGTACAATGGAGACTATATCTGCAGAGGAATCCACTTCTGGAAAATTTGTTGGCACTATTGGTGAGTTATTTGCATAATGATGCTAAACACTGTTGTATCATGTTTTTTATACAACATATACAAAATTAGGAGGAAATATATATATAGGCCTTCCTCTTACACAAAACCTTTCAGGCCAATTGTACATTATGTGTGTGCTGTACTCGTGCCATACAAGAACAACTTTATGTATATACACTTGTAATCATACAGGTAGTACGTTGCTGTAAGTTCAATTACTATCTAATGTTCTTCTCTAATATGTAGGCATTGCATTGAGTACACGGAGATAAAGGGATAATGAACATAAAGTAATATGGAGGCTGCCATATTTCCTTTATGCCCCCCAAACAAAATCTGTCTGTCAGCCCTAGTGATCCTCTTTTAACAATATGTTTCATCATACTGTTGAAACGAAAAAAAACATATAAAATATGGGAAACGAAATTTTTTAAAATTTTATATTACATTTGATTAATTGCAGATAAGGAAAAGGGACGTGCCCTCATTGATGACATCAATGAAGCGCTTAACAGGGTGGAAATATTAAAAGCCAATACTTGGGCTGCCTTGACCAAAACTCAGGAACATTTACAAGAACTGAAGCAAAAAGTCGTAGCCTTTTGTAAATAATATATACAGGTTTATTATTATTTTATTTTTATATGCTAATTTGTTAATATATGTACATGTATATTAAAGTTTATTTAAAAAAAAAAATCTCCATTTGTTAAATAATAAATATGTGGGAGTGTCCCTAGTTGAAAAATAAAGAAAACACAACTAAAAAAATAAACATTCATCTACAGAGGAACGTTCTTACTATTAAACTTTTTAATAAACTAAAGTTTTGCTAAAAAACTTTGTACGAACGTTCTTAGTCTGAATGTACGTCAAAGGAACTTTGTGCATGCTCAGTAATGAGCTATCAAGTTCATGCAGTGCGCAACTGTTCTATTAGCGCTCGCGCTTTAAAGAAAACTATCGTTGTACGTCGTTTAATTAGCCATATACACATACGATGGTAAAAGACCGTTGGTTGAAGGAATCCAACAAGTTTGATCATGAACGACTACAGATATCAGTCGTTTCCATAGGTCTGAAGTAGTTGGTCATTGTTGGTCTGAAACCACTAATCGGTCGATAGCTCATTAACCTTCCTGGCGGTAAGCCCGAGCTGAGCTCGGGCTATGCCGCGCAGGAAGATATCTCAGCCCCTGGTGGGGCGATTTGCTCAGTTTAAAATGCTGTACGCGCAGCTAGCACTTTGCTAGCCGCGCGTACAGCTCGATCGCCGCCGCTCTGCGGCGATCGCCCGCACGCAGTGGCGCAAGAGGCCCCCCCCCGCCAGAGCCCTGCGCTGCCCGGACCAATGAGTTCCGGGCAGAGCTATGGGCTGGATCGGAGGCGTCCATGACGTCATTCCGATCGTCGCCATGGCGACAGGAGAAGCCAAACAGGGGAGCGCGTTATATACGCGTTCCCCTGTTTGCTATTGATGCCGGCGATGATCGCACTAGAGGGACAAATGCGCCCTCTAGTTGTGTTTCATGTAGCTACCACTCTGGTAGCTTTACATGAAACAAAAAAAATAAATAAATAAAAAAAGGATTTTTGCCTAAGTGGCAAAAAAATTTACCGCCAGGGAGGTTAAACGATCGTTTTAGTAGCATTCAGACCAACTTTTATCTGATGTGTGTACGTAGTTTTAGCCTTCCATTGTTCCTACACTAACTTCTAGCATCAGCTGCTTACCTCACCTCCATGCAGAGAGATGCAACTCTGCGGCTGGCAAGAGACCAGAGGTCTCAGCCATCCTCACTGCTACCACCCGGTGTCTGTACAGACAAAAAAATATGCTGCTTTAAAATTACAGACACCAGGTGGCAGCAGTAAGAGTCTGCAGACAGCTCTGCTTCTCATCAGCATCTTGTTTAGTGCAGTGACGCTAAACGGAGCGTCTCACTCTGTGCAGTCAGAAGGACGTGGCCCGGCTCAGAACAGCCTGCGGCCCAGTAGTGGGCTGTGGCCCGGGGGTTGAGGAACCCCTGCTCTAGTGTACAGCATTGGCTGAGAGGCTCTGCTACTTCTTGCATCTTCCCTCTTATTCTATGGGCAATCTTGGGCTGGAACGTTCTACATTTCTATTGGTTGGCTCTGGCTGCCACCATGGTGTGCACACTGTTCAAACTTTGCCCAGATCTGAAAACCTCAGATTGGAGGCTATGAACCCAGCACACTTCAGGCATGCTTTGGCAAAGTGCTGAGACCCTTGCCTGCACCTAACTGATGAGGAGACCACATCAAATGGCAGAGTGGGTGGACCAAAGTACACTCACAGAGAGACAGAGGAGACATGGAGACACTACCTGGTTGTTACAGTGTCAGTGTGTGTGCGCACATGCAATAGGGCATGTTTCAGGCACACTTGCAGAAGCATTAGAGAGCAATGTGGCAGGACGCCCACTTGAACTGAGCCTTAGGTGTGCAGTCTGCAGTAAAGCGGTTATAGTGAAATAATGGAGGGGGGGGGGGGGGTTAGGGGGTAAACAGGCAATGTGGCTGCATAATTGGGGAAGGGGGTACATACATCATTTAGGCCCACTGAGTTGAGGGGGCAATGGCTGCTCTATGAGAGGTACCCAATGGAACTCTGGCTGCACACCACCAGGGCCGGATTTCTACTTTCCAGTGCCCTAGGCCTGCTGTCATCTACCGTTGCCGCCCCACCCCCTGCCACCACCACCACCAAAAAACATTCTGTCCAACACTCTGATTATCGATCATTGATTTAAATGGGCTCATTTCAGTTGTGCTGCTCTGCCTCCCATTCAGCCAAGAATCAGAGGATGCTCTGTCTGCTCAATAATTCCTGCAATTTGTGCTCCTGCCAGAATGTGCACAGCAGCCAATAGTGTTCTGTGCATGCATACTTGAGAAATGACGCTGATATATGTACTTATCAAGAATGCATAACACTATACTGGCGTTGGTTTCTGTGCACATCTGGGCAGGAGCAGAAAACGTGCGCAAGTCGCAAGTGGCCAGAGCATGCGCTGCTTCTTTGTCCTCTGCGACTGGCTGCAGTCATAGCCACAAACAGGTTACAGGACAGCTCAATGGAGAGAAACAGAGCACAGGTATGTAGCAAACATCCTGTCAATACCCACTTTGGATGTTTGGTTGTAATTAGAGCGGACCAGAACTCAGAACTTCCTCTCTGCTTCAAAAGATACACAATAACATAATAACCTTTAAAAAAAAAACATTTCTTTGTTACAGCTGATACAAATCCTGCAATAAATTGGCAGTGTCTACTGCCTGCTTTCATGGAAGCAGACATATTGTTAACATCCTGTGCTTTCAAATGAGCTTAGATGTTGTGGCAGTCAGGAGACACAGGGGAGAGATCAAATTGCAACTTCAGATTAGACACAGATGAGGGGGAATTACACAGGCTCTCTAAAAACATACAAGGTGGATTTTCTATGTTTTCCTTCTGTCCTGTGCAAGAGTTCAGCTCCACTTTAAAGCATCTGAATGATATTGATTTATATTTGAAAAATCTATGTATCTCTTTTGAATGCTGAGTATACATATGGTGGTGTGCTCTAACATATTGACAGTATACAGCAACAAAGTCTTAAGAAGGCTTATTCACAGAAAGATTACTTTTTTTCTTTTAAGCCAATAAATGGTATCATCCTGATTAAAAACTCTCTGCTTTCACTGATGGCTAAGATGGTACAATGCTTTACTGCTACAGGAAAGGAGAAGGATGCCAAACCAAACACACTAGCATAGAGGTAGTAACAGCTCAGGTGACAGTGACAGTTTAGCAATGAAAGTAAAGCAAACAGCATTTTTATTCCTCTCATAGATGGTAGGAACTGAAGGACAGAAAATGAGTCAGGAAAGAGTTAACTGAGACCACTGCTGGCTAGGAAGAAAAAAAAACCTAAAGCCATAAATTTAGGTAGACTAGAGATAAGAAAGTGTAATTTAGAGCTGATGGGGTCAGTGTCACAGCTGTAAAGGAGAAAGTGAAGAAATTAGCAGAGTTCACTGATGTCTGTGAATGCCTGCACTAAAACTCAGCGGAACTTAGTTCTATCTGTTTTGTAATGTAAATCCCTGGTATTTCTCACATCAACTTGTATGATCATGATAAGAGGAATGGGTCATCAGGTGAGGTGACAGCAGATGTTGATTGTCATAACACACCAGGAAATGTGAGAGAGAGACTTGCTGGAATTGGGGAACTCTGGAAATCAGCTATTAGTGCAGAGCAGGGCGCTGGCTGGCTGCTCTGCGGGACAAGAAGAGGTGATTAACTTTGACATATGACCTCTTCTCTCTCCAAGTCATGCCGCCCTTCTTATCTTATCTGATTTTATCGCCCAAGGCCGTGGCCTTTGTGGCCTTTCCAGAAATCCGGCCCTGCACACCACACTGAGCAGTGCAGATGAGGAAGTGTCTGTTTGTGTGTGTGCTGGGGGAGGGGGTGCAGGCAGTAGTATAGCTACTGGCTTCTGAGCCCTGACGCAGAATTTGGACCTGGACCCCCACCCCACTAGTAGCATCAGATAGTATGTGATGACTAGTGACAAACAGTGGGAGACGCCAATAGAGAATATTGGTATTTGGGCGCCGGGCCGGAAATTTGGGGGTCCAGGAAATAGCTGGCACTGATAAAACGCCCACTATATATCGGGCACCTAGGGTGCCCAAATGCCAATATTTTGCGACGTCTGAGATTTTACATACTTTTTTTCCCCCCTGCAGATGCAATGAGATAATCACTTCACAACACAGCATCTTGGGGGTGGGGACACTGTTAGGCAGGTAGTGTGTGCGGGGGGGGGGGGGGGGGGAAGGGGTGGAGAGAGTTTAGGTTTAGGTTTAGGCCAGTGTTTCTCAAACCTGTCCTCGTGACTCCCCAACGGTCCATGTTCTGCAGGCAACCTCACCTATGCACAGGTGGGGTAATAAGTGAATGAAAGTTGAAAATATTTTTTTTTCGATCAAGAAATTCGAACGATTATCCTGTTTTTTCGAGAAAAATCTGATCGGACATGATGGAAAAATCTTAATATTCGATCTAACGGAATAATCAAACTAAATTATCTAATCGAAAAAAAATTAAAAATTGTACCATGTATGGCCACCTTTATATAGATCTTTACATCAGTCCTGAAAGAAGGACAAATAAGGAAGTAAAAGGGACAGAGGGACTGGATACCAAGAGGGACAGTTGGGGACTCTGCTTAATGTATCACTACTATACTATATGTGGCGATACTTTACATTCTCTAATTATACCATTGCTTATTTCAATGTGAACTGTTTTTTTTTTAGTATTCTCTTCATTACAGTATCTGTGGAAAGATAACATTTAACTTTTTCTGATGAATGCCTTATGTTCCTCCTAGCCTGCAGTGCAGCCAGTGATATAGTCTTCATCTTCGCCTAAAGATTTTCATTAAAAGATGTGTCTTTACCCAGATTATAAAGGGGACAGGCACGAATCACTGAAGAAGAGATCCGAAAACAATATTTATTCATTGTCAGCATTGTTGGAAGTCTACCCTTCCTCTTTCTTTAGCTCTCGGCAACCTTTCTACAAGTAAACTTTGAGAGGCTGGACTGTACGTGATCTAAATCAAGCGAGACTGCTCTTGTCAATAAGCAGAAACAGCCAATCTCTGTCATGTTGTCCCTTTCACCCCTGCCTGTTTGCTTACAGAGTGGGAGGGCAGCCCAGTCCCAGAGAGAGCCAGACCAATGCCAGTGTTGGAAGCTGCAGAGTGACGTGGGAAGGGCTGTGCTCATGTGCTGTTCTTTCCGTTTTGCTGAAGTATCTTTCTGCCTAGAGGATTCGTCTCCACCTCCATTCAGTAGTGTCCATGATTTAATCTTTGCAATTGCAAAGGATACACAAAGCACAGCAGCCATGAGCGAGGTCTATGATGTCATTGTTATCGGTGGAGGCATCTCAGGTAGGAAACTCCTTATTTTCAGTGTTTTACAGCTTATGCCATTGCTGTGTTGTAGAATGCTCAGACAGTGCTGTTTGGATAGTGTTACAAATGTCAATCAGATACAGCTAAACCTCAGCTGTGATGGAGATTATAATGGAAAGCCTATACACTAGTCTAGTCTAGAATGCCAGGAGGTTTACAATGTAGTTCAGTGTACTAAAACTAGATCAGCACTGTTTCAAGAATCAAGAGTATGTGATGCATGTGTGTTCATGAATCAGAAATCAGCAGACTATCCTCTGTCTTTCCTCTGAGATGATAGTCTTTCCACCCTCCCCCCCTCCTTTTTTCAAACTACAGCAAAGTCCCCAGGAACCGGCACTAGCAGGGATTGCCTGATGGGGGATACCTGTGCTTGCCGGTTGCTTAAAGGGATACTGTAGGGGGGTCGGGGGAAAATGAGCTGAACTTACCCGGAGCTTCTAATGGTCCCCCGCAGACATCCTGTGTTGGCGCAGCCACTCACCGATGCTCCGGCCCGCCTCCAGTTCACTTCTGGAATTTCTGACTTTAAAGTCAGAAAACCACTGCGCCTGCACGCCCATGTCCTCGCTCCCGCTGATGTCACCAGGAGTGTACTGCGCAGACACAGACCATACTGGGCCTGCGCTGTGCGCTCTTGATGACATCAGCGGGATCGAGGACACGGCAATGCAGACGCAGTGGTTTTCAGACTTTAAAGTCTGAAATTCCAGAAGTGAACCGGAGGCGGGGCCGGAGCATCGGTGAGTGGCTTCGCCAACACAGGATGTCTGCGGGGGACCGTTAGAAGCCCCGGGTAAGTTCAACTCATTTTCCCCTGACCCCCTTACAGTATCCCTTTAAAGGTAACCTTAAGTTAAAAAAAAAAGACTTTTACTCACCTGGGGCTTCGCTCAGCCCCCTGCAGCCGATCGGTGCCCTCGCCGTGTCTCAGAGATCCTCCCGTCCTCGCCGGCGACCACTTCCGGTTTCGCCGTCAGGACCCGACAGGCATGGGAACGCGAGTGATTCTTCGCGTTCCCAGCCAAAATATCGCCCCCCTATGCTTCTATTGCGGCCACATTGTGGCTGGGAACGTGAAGAATCACTCGCGTTCCCATGCCTGTCGGGTCCTGATGGCGAAACCGGAAGTGGTCACCGGCGAGGACAGGAGGATCTCTGAGACACGGCGAGTGCACCAATCGGCTGCAGGGGGCTGAGGGAAGCCCCAGGTGAGTAAAAGCCATTTTTTTTGTATGACTTAAAGAGGAACTGTAACGACAAAACGGCCCCTGGGAGGTACTCACCTCGGGTGGGGGAAGCCTCCGGATCCTAATGAGGCTTCCCACGCCGTCCTCCATCCGTCAGGGGTCTCGCTGTAGCCCTCCGTGCAGCGGTGACGTAATATTTACCTTCCTGGCTCCTGCGCAGGCGCTCTGACGGCTGTCGGCGCCGAAGTAGGCGGAAATACCCGATCTCCGTCGGGTCTGCTCTACTGCGCAGGCGCAAGTTTCCGGCGCCTGCGCAGTAGAGCGGACCCGACGGAGATCGGGTATTTCCGTCTATTTCCGTGCCGAAAGTCGCCACAGCGCCCCCGCTGGAGCCAGCAAAGGTAAATATTGAACTGACAGTCGGCACAGTCGCCGGCTGTTCGGAGGGCTGCGGCGAGACCCCCGTGGGACAGAGGACGGCGTGGGAAGCCTCATTAGGATCCGGAGGCTTCCCCCACCCGAGGTGAGTACCCCCCAGGGGATCTTTTTGATGTTACAGTGTCTCTTTAAGGTTACCTTTTAGCAAAATAGAGCCAAACTCCCCTGTAAAATACTTACCGAGGCTCCAGCAATGTCTGGCAGTCTCCCCCGCAGGCTTGGAACGGCTTTTCAGCTTCCCCAGTGCACGCAAGCCGGAGTGTCAGCTGACGTGCATCGGGTCATGTGACACTCCGGCTTCCGTACACAGATGCCAGAAGTCAATCGGAGCTGGGAGAGGGAAAGTCAGCTGTGGCATCGGAGTTGAGGAGTCTGAGCAATTTTGTGTATCTGAAGTCGGAGGTTTCATAAACTGAGGAGTCTGAGTCAGATAATTTTTGTACTGACTCCACAGCCCTAGGGAGAATACTATGCATCGCTGGAGACTTGGTAAGTATTTAAAGGATACCCGAGGTGACATGTGACATGATGAGATAGACATGTGTATGTACAGTGCCTAGCACACAAATAACTATGCTGTGTTCCTTTTTTCTTTCTCTGCCTGAAAAAGTTAAAGCTAGGCACTGTACATACACATGTCTACCTCATCATGTCACATGCCACTTCTGGTATCATTTAAAAGCCTGCCAGCACCCACAGAAAGCCCCACAAAAGAGGTCTCCGTTATCCCTCAGGCATGCCAGATAGTTGAGACTTCTGGTTGCCTGAATTCTGGATAACGGGGACGCAGAGGTTGCAAATGCTTTTTTTAGTTTTTGTTTTAAATAGTAGTACAGTAGAGTCTCAATTATTCAGCCCCGCCGGGGATCGACAAATAAGTTTGCTTTCTGGTTGTTTGAGACTCAATGTTAAAAGACAACTGTAACAAGAGTAATTTGGAGGCTGCCATATTTATTTTCTTTAAGCAATACCAGTTGCCTGGCTCTCCTGCTTATCTTCTGCCTCTAATACTTTTAGCCATAGACCCTGAAAAAACATGTACGGTATCATATCAGATGTTTCTGACATTATTTTCAGATCTGACATGATTAGTTGCATGCTTATTTCTTGGGTTATTCAAACAATACTGCAGCCAAAGAGATCAGCAGGGCTGCCAGGCAACTGGTATTGTTTAACCACTTCACCCCAAGGCGGTTTTTACCCTAACGGACAAGAGCGATTTTCACCTTTCAGTGCTCATCCCTTTCATTTGCCAATAGCTTAATCACTACTAATCACGATGAAATGATCTATATCTATCTATACTGTTTCCAGTAATTACTTTATTTTCTAAGCATTTTAAAGGGAAATACAAGAAAAAAAAAAATGAAAAAACACACTATTTCTCCAATTTCACCCCTATGGTTTTAATATAAACACTGCTACTGTACATAAAACCCACACATTTTATCTGCCTATTTGTCCTGGTTATCACAAGATTTTAACCACTTACCGACCGCCCACTGCACAGGGGCGGCCGGAAAGTGGATCCCGCAAGGACCGCTGCATGCACAGAGGCGGCGGTCCTTGTACGGCATGGGCGGCGCGATCGCGTCATTCGTGACGTGATCAGCCACCGGCGCCTGGCTCCACCCCTCGCGCTGTAACCCGCCGGCCGTTCGGAAGCGCCGGCGGGTTACTAGCACCTGGATCGCCGCATACAAAGTGTATAATACACTTTGTAATGTATACAAAGTGTATTATACAGGCTGCCTCCTGCCCTGGTGGTCCCAGTGTCCGAGGGACCACCAGGGCAGGCTGCAGCCACCCTAGTCTGCACCCAAGCACACTGATTCCCCCCCCCTGCCCCCTGATCGCCCACAGCACCCCTCAGACCCCCTCCCCCCCCCTGCCCACCCCCCAGACCACTGTTTGCACCCAATCACCCCCCTAATCACCCATCAATCACTCCCTGTCACTATCTGTAAACGCTATTTTTTTGTATGCCCTAAACTGCCCCCTGCTCCCTCCTAAACACCCCCCCACCCCTCAGATTCTCCCCAGACCCCCCCCCCCCCCTGTGTACTGTATGCATCTATTCCCCTGATCACCTGTCAATCACCCGTCAATCACCCATCAATCGCCCCCTGTCACTGTCACCCATCAATCAGCCCCTAACCTGCCCTTTGCGGGCAATCTGATCACCCACCCACACCAATAGGTCGCCCGCAGATCCGACATCAGATCATCTCCCAAGTGCATTGTTTACATCTCTTCTCTACCCTAAACACCCACTAATTACCCATCAATCACCCATCAATCACCCCCTATCACCACCTGTCACTGTTACCCATCAGATCAGACCCTAATCTGCCCCTTGCGGGCACCCAATCACCCGCCTACACGCTCAGATTGCCCACAGACCACCCCTTATCAATTCGCCAGTGCATTATTTACATCTTTTCTTCCCTGTAATAACCCACTGATCACCTGTCAATCACCTGTCAATCACCCATCAATCACCCCCTGTCACTGCCACCGATCAATCGCCCCCTGTCACTGCCACCCATCAATCAGCCCCTAACCTGCCCCTTGCAGGCAATCTGATCACCCACCCACACCAATAGATCGCCCGTAGATCCGACGTCAGATCACCTCCCAAGTGCATTGTTTACATCTCTTCTCTACCCTAAACACCCACTAATTACCCATCAATCACCCCCTGTCACTGCTACCCATCAGATTAGACCCCTATCTGCCCCTAGGGCACTCAATTACCCGCCCACACCCTCAGAACGCCCTCAGACCCCAGCCCTGATCACCTCGCCAGTGCATTGCTTGCATCTGTTCCCCCCTCTAATCACACCTTGAGACACCCATCAATCACCTCCTGTCACCCCCTAGCACACTTACTCATCAGATCAGGCCCTAATTTGCCCTGTGTAGGCTCCTGATCACTCGGCCAAACCCTCAGATCCCCCTCAGACCCCCTTCCGATTACCTCCCCACTCCCCAGTGCAATGATTGCATCTATTTTCCCCTCTAACCACCCCCTGAGACACCCATCAATCACCTCCTGTCACCCCCCTAGCACTCCTATCCATCAGATCAGGCCCAATACAACCTGTCATCTAAAAGGCCACCCTGCTTATGACCGGTTCCACAAAATTCGCCCCCTCATAGACCACCTGTCATCAAAATTTGCAGATGCTAATACCCCTGAACAGTCATTTTGAGACATTTGGTTTCCAGACTACTCACGGTTTTGGGCCCGTAAAATGCCAGGGCGGTATAGGAACCCCACAAGTGACCCCATTTTAGAAAAAAGACACCCCAATGTATTCTGTTAGGTGTATGACGAGTTCATAGAAGATTTTATTTTTTTTTTCAAAAGTTAGCGGAAATTGATTTTTATTGTTTTTTTTTCACTAAGTGTCATTTTTCACTAACTTGTGACAAAAAATAAAATCTTCTATGAACTCACCATACTCCTAACGGAATACCGTGGGGTGTCTTCTTTCTAAAATGGGGTCACTTGTGGGGTTCCTATACTGCCCTGGCATTTTAGGGGCCCTAAACCGTGAGGAGTGGTCTAGAAAACAAATGCCTCAAAATAACCTGTGAATAGGACGTTGGGCCCCTTAGCGCACCTAGGCTGCAAAAAAGTGTCACATGAGACGATTTTCATGTTGCATACTTTCAATCAACAAGATTGTAATATGCAAATTAGAGGAGTCGGAGTCGAGGAGTCGGGGTCGGTGGAATCCTAAACTGAGGAATCGGAGTCGGAGTTGGAGTCGGTAGATTTTTGTACCCACTCCACAGCCCTGGTGCAAATAGCAAGCAGGCTACAGGTGGCAGCCTCCCCGCCAACCATGCCACATTGGTCTCTGACTAGTACATGACGCATGCACCTGCGTACTTTCTACTATAGCCGGATAAAGAATATTGAAGGGGCCTAAAAACAGGCTTACTATCCTAACAGAAGTTCTACTATATCAGGCTTTACTATACCAGGTGTTATTCCCATGTACGTCAGTGTTCTCCCCAGGCTAAATTAGGTGGGCGGGCCGCTCAGGTGCTTTGAAACCCTGCACGCCTGTTGGTATGCACTTGTGTAGCTTGCAAATGCCAGTGTTGTAAACGGCAGGCAGGTGCGCTCCATAGCCTATCAATCATCGCTCAGCTGGGGAACAATAGCAAAAGCTATCTCTGTACAGTGCAGGAGCGCTCTGCCTGCGTGACCTCACCTTCCTGGTGGAACTGTGATTGGCTGGGCGGGTTTTAAGGGGCGGGACGTGGGCAGCACGATCAGACATAACAGCGGACGGCAGGATACATGTGCAGGCAGGCTAGTGCTTTGTGACCTGAGGCTGGGGAAGCCGGGAAACAGAGGGGCTGATCGCATGTGAGTCAGCCTCGGAGCTGCCTGGAAAGGATGGGGCTGGCTGCTGACATTCATGCAGCCAGCCCAGGTCAGAGGAAACACACTGTCCGGATTTGCTGGGGAGTGAGAGTCTGCCTGCAGCCCCAGGCTCTCTTCCTGTAGATACACCACTACTAAGGGCACAGCTCTCCTTTCTCCACTGCAGGTCACCCCTGATCTGAGGTCTCTGAAATATGCCACACCAGGCATGCAGTGAGGGGGATGCAAGGACTCTGTGGAGGAGGGGACTGCCACCCAAGCAGGCAAACGAGCGGCAACTGATGGAGGGGAGGGGGCATAGACTGGCCACCTATACTGGGGGCACCAATACCTGGCTACATATACTGAGTGCACCTATACTTGGCTACCTATACTGGGGGCACCTATACCTGGCTTCCTATACTGGAGGAACTTATACCTGGCTACCTACCTATACTGTGGGTGTTTGTTTTTTTTGGTCGCACCACGGCTATACTGTGCGATGCAGGCTGTGTGATCACTCCAAATTTTAGGGGTTGCCTCAGGCAGCAAAAAGATCCAGCACTGCAATTCTCCCTTCTGTCCTCCAGGTGGCGCTCTACCCATTTGGTGAAATCCCTATCTGTAGTCATGTGACAAATGGGGAGTTATAAATGCCTGCTGCACGCACGCTCTACATATACCTTCCGGGGCAACCCCGAGCCGTGCACAGGATTACTGCTAACAGCATCTTCTCTCCACCACAAGCCTTGCTCGGGTTTACAGCTAAGGAGGTTAAGTGCAGGATACCCACAAACTGCCTAAGAAGTTGTCCTTCAAGACTGAGTACTGTCGGCGATTTGTGCTGGTTGGTTGAGACTGCTGGCAAGGTTAGGGGTGGACCCAGCATACTTTACGCAGTGGGCCTGTGGCTCTGTAGCTGCCTTTGCTCATCAGCTGACTTGTAGCCTCCCTGGTGGTAATGAGGAGTGACTCATTGTTAAAAAACTTGCTACAAACAGTATGGACGAGTTAGCTTTATCAACTCTGAAAACTGGCCTGGAAAGAGTTATAATGGTATATGTGCACCACCTACTGGCAGTTGGCAGATGTTACAGCATTGCAGAAAATTCAGTTCTGGAATCTGATACCATACTGTATATTGTACAGAGAATGACACTTATTGCCACACTGGTCTGAACTCGGCAGTGACGGACTATAACGACCACCATGGCTAAGCGTTGTGCAGCAGACCAGAGTGTGTGCAGCGGCCCAATGATGATCCCTAAAGATCTGGCATGTCGGACCTTTAGCTATGCCTAAGCATGACCCAACGGCATTGTTCTTGGCACCTCCCCACCAGCTGAAAGCCGCTCCATCAGATGCGCTTGTCGTCCCTTCGCCCCCGCGTATCGCAACAGAGGCGTCATCAGCCAAAGGCAACAGTGCACTAACAATACTATACAGGAGTGTCATCAGCCTTTGCACACGATGAAACGATGAGCGTGCGGAATGGAGAAGTTTCTGGCGGTGGGAGCAGCGAGAACAATGCTATTGTGCTGTGCCCGGGTATTGCTAAAAATCTAAAATGCCACATCTTAATGCAATCGTTGTGCGCCTGATGTAGTCACGCTGGTCTGACCATAATGACCACCCCCACCATGGCAGTCATTATGGTGCACCACTCAGAGTTCAGACCAGCGTGTGTATGGACCTTTAGGGCTGGTTCAGGTGGATGTCTCAATCACCTGCCCAGTGTCTAATCCAAGTGCTTTTCTGCAAGCATGCAGAAAAGCATTTGTTGACGATTCAATGGCGATTCCCAGCTATCGTCATTTCTCATCCCACAGGGAGACACAGGAGTGCGGCGCTAATGGACCCCAGAAAGACCAGACCGTGCTGCTTCCAGACAGTGGAAAAAATAAAGATCAAAATGCTTCTTTTGCATAAACGGCGGTAAATGGCATGCAAATGTGCGTCTGAACTGGCCATTAGTTGTTGTACCACACAAGGGAGATGTTTTAGGTAAACACTGGACAGTATTTATTTCTGCATCTGTAGATTTATTTCTTCATCCATATTTGAGGAGGATTTTTCTATTTGTGATTAAAAAGTTTATTTTAGACATTTTAATGTAACTTTTTGACATGATTTTGTATTTGAAACTTTTATTATACTCAAAATGGATACTAGACCCTTGCTTGATGGATTTTAGTAAGTTGGAAGCAAACATTTCAGGAAATTTAATTGAACCACTTTTTGCACAGAAATCCTGCAGAAATTGAACGCTAGGGAGGTAAAGTCATAGGCTTAGGACTTTATAAACAAATGTATATGTCTACTTTTCAAACCAAATTTTGGGCAGGTTAAGCACTGTAGGACCACGGTGATTGAAATCTACACCCTGTTTTGGTGGGCTCTTGGCTGGCAGGGCGTAGATTTCAATCACCGCCGCAGCACGCATCCACCGTTTCCGTCTCTCCCCGCCAATCGCGTCGCTCAAACCCGACGTCTCTCGCCGCAGATCACTGGCTCTGCCTGTCTCTATGACTGCAGAGCCATGTGAGCCGGTCAGGAGCCGATTTCATTGGCTCCTGGCCACGTCTATCAATGTAAGCCGCTCCCATTGGCTTGCATTGATAGACACGGTCAGGAGTCAATGAAAGCGGCTCCTGACCGGCTCACATGACTTTGCCGTCATAGAGACGGCAGAGTCTATGTCAGGAGGATCCCGGCGTGAGGAGGTGGCGGCGATATGCGTGACGATTCGTCGGGATTCTGTCGGTATTGTATCAGCGGTCTCTGGTCCTTAAAGGGAACCTAAACTGAGAAGGATATGGATTTTTCCTTTTAACCTCCCTGGCGGTATGCCCGACACAGTGTCGGGCTAGCCGCCGCAGGGGATCGCATGGCCCCGGGAGGATTTTGTTGAATAAAACCTGTTGTATAATCTTCAGCTAGCACTTCGCTAGCTAACTATGCCCCCCAAGTGCCTCCCCTCTTATCATCGCCGTTATACGTACCCCCCCAGGGATCCCGCGATGGCGCAACCTCCCAATCAGCATCCGGCTTCGCTATGGGGAGGATCGGAACTGTGCATGACGTCATGACGTCATGTCTGATCGTCACCATAGCGACGAGTGATGCTGATTGGGAAGCTGCGGCTCTCGCGGGATTGCGGACGGGTGAGTGTTGCTGGCGGCGATCTGGGGGGGGTCAGACCGGTGCCGGGGGGCTTGGGCAGCATAGTTAGCTAGCTTAGTGCTAGCTTACATACAAAACAACCCATTTAATTAAAAAATTCCCTCCCGCGGACGCAGCCACTTAAACTGCGTACCGCCAGGGAGGTTAAAAAGATACCGGTTGCCTGACTTTCCTGCTGATCCTGTGTCTCTAATACTTTTAGCCACAGCCCCTCAACAAGCATGCAGATCAAGTGATCTGACTGAAATCAGACTGGATTAGCTGCATGCTTGTTTCAGGTCTGTGATTCAGCCACCACTGCAGCCAAAGAGATCAGCAGGATAGCCAGGCAACTGGTATTGTTTAAAAGGAAACGTCCATATCCCTCTCAGTTTAGGTTCCCTTTAAGGTAGCAGAGACCACTGGTACTTAAAGAGACACTGAAGCGAGAATAAATCTCGCTTCAGTGCTTATATTCAGCAGGGGCATGTGTGCCCCTGCTAAAACGCCGCTATCCCGTGGCTGAATGGGGGTCCCTTCACCCCCAAACCCCCCCTGCAAAATCAACGACCAACTTGGTCGTAGATTTTGCTGCTCTTCAGGCAGGGCTAACGGCTGCAGCCCTGCTTGTCAGCGCCATCAATCAGTGGCACATCGCCGCCTCTCCCCCGCCCCTCTCAGCGAAGGAAGACTGAGAGGGGTGGGGGAGAGGCGGAGATACGCGCTGACAGACGTGTGTGAGGCAGGGCTGCGGCCATTAGCCCTGCCTAAATGCGGAAGCGCTGCCCGCACAGCACGAGGGGATTGGGGAGATAAGGGACCCCCAATTAGCCGCGGGATAGCTGCGTTTTAGCAGGGGCACACGTGCCCCTGCTGAATATAATCACTGAAGCGAGATTTATTCTCGCTTCAGATTCTCTTTAAGTGGTTAAAGAGTACCTCAAGCCGCCTTTCTCAACCAGGGTTCCCTGGAACCCCAGGGTTCCTTTAGTACTCTGCAGGGGTTCCTTGGCGTTTTCCTCCATCGTGGGCGAAGTATAATAGAGCACATAATAGAGGGTACTGTAAAAAGAGGCACTAAATTGGGGGTCGGAATAATAATAAGCACATTAAAAAGCACTATGATAAGGAGCCAGTATAATGAGTGGCAGTGTAATAGGAGGTAGTGAAATAAACAGCCTCATCTACTTTTAAAGACTATGCCGGGGTTATTCATGTTCTTTTAAAGAATAAATGCAGGGGTTCCTCGGAATCAAAAATTGTTTGCTGGGGTTCCGTGAGATCCAAAAGTTGTTTGCAGGGTTTCTCCAGGGTACAAAGATTGAGAAAGGCTGATCTAAAGTGACACTAAGATGCCCATTTAACTTACTTGGGGCTTCTTCCAATTATTGTCCATGTTTCCTTATGGGTCAGTTTACATCTATGTGCTATAGCACAGAAGTAAAGTGACCCATATGGAAAAATGGAAAATTCCTTCTCATCAGTTGTCCATTGCGTCATAGCAGAAAACAACTGATTTAGAGTAAAGCCATCCATACTGTTCCTAAATCATGGTTTTCTGCCTCTTAAAGAGAACCCGAGGTGGGTTTGAAGAATATTATCTGCATACAGAGGATGGATCTGCCTATACAGGCCAGCCTCTGTTGCTATCCCAAACCCCCCTAAGGTCCCCCTGCACTCTGCAATCCCTCATAAATCACAGCCACGCTGCTGACAAACAGCTTGTCAGAGCTGGCTGTGTTTATCTCTTTAGTGTCAGTCTGCTGCTCTCCCCGCCTCCTGCAGAAATCCAGTCCCCGCCTGCATCCCTTCCCTCCCTGCTGATTGGAGGGAAGGGACGGGGGCAGGGACCGGAGCTATGCAGGAGGCGGGGGAGCAGCTGAGACTGACACTACAGATGTAAACATAGCCTCACAGCACGGCTGTGATTTATGAGGGATTGCAGAGTGCAGGGGGACCTTAGTGAGGTTTGGGATAGCAACAGAGGCTGGGCTGTATAGGCAGATCCAGCCTCTGTATGCAGATAACATTCTTTAAACACACCTCGGGTTCTCTTTAATCCCCCTCAGTTCCTATGGCATCCTTTAGGCCAGGTGAGTTTGTGTTTTTGGTACTTTATATATTTTCCTGTCATTAACTGTCCAAAAGCACCCATTTATAGTGGCACATGCTGATGCTTCCTGAACACCTGCACCAGTAATTTTAGCCAATGTCCTGCAGCCAAAGTGTCATTCACCAGCAGCAATCATGGCGGTCAGAATTCTTTCCGCTTATATGGCTCCTTTATTTTCCAGTTTTCCCTATAATTGCTCCAGAGTCTCTAGGGCTGGGTGTTGTCTCAACTCCTCTTACATGAAGGGCTGAGGCTTATGCGAAAAGGTGCTCAAACTCCCATTGGAACTTCAGGAGCAAGAAGCTGGGGATCAAGAGGAAGCTGGGGAATCCAAGCTGGGTGAGATGGTCTGAAACCACTTTGGATGCAGAACAGTTGCAAAATTAGTGTTGCTGATGTTTAGGACCACTGGGAAGATCAACATATGCCATTATAAAAAGTGGCTTCAAGTAGAGCAATTATGAATTTTGGTGTCAGTTAATGTTTAACGGTCTGAAACAATCTCTATACATGTTGGATTAGTATGGCTCTGTACAATTCCACCAGTAGAGAGGTTTTTAGCTTACAGAGACAAAGGGACAATTTGCATTTTCAGCAGTGATGGATTTTGAGAAACATCGTATGCTCTCTCCAACCTGAATAATCGCAAATACCTTCTGTTTTAAGGCAAACCCTTGCTTTTCATAGCATTTTTAGTAAGACACACTCCTTACACACTTCTAGGACTTCTGGTTCACCACGAGCTTGCTGGGCAATCTGTAACTCTGTTTAAGGGCTCAAATACACTAGCAGCCTTTTCTAAGCACTAGTAATTTGAAAAAGCTCTTGCTGATGCAATGCTATAGAGGATTTTTATAAAACCACATCCCTTTAGTGGCATCACACCCCTAGCATTACATTAGGAAGAGCTTTTCAGGTCACAAAGCGCTCAAAATAGCGTTCCTAGTGGGTTCCAGCGCTCAGCGGATCGTTCAGAAACCGCCTCATCAGCCTGCCAACAGCGCGTACACACGCATTACTGTCGGCTGAACGTCTGTCCAGCAGGAGGGTCCAGCAGACCCATCGTTGCTGCTGGTAGTGCGTGTGTACACACCTTAAGATCTCAAATTCAAAAAGGATTATAAGTTAGTTATCCAGTAGTTTCACATGCACCGTGCTAACAATATATGTAAATGCTCTTTGGTGCATGAAATTCCTTATCAAAATGTCATAATTTATTGAAAAGTTAAACATGACAAGTTGCACCCCCTTAACATATTGAACACTAACCCCTCCCCCCCCCCCTCCCCCCATATAAAAAGCCAAAACACTGTCTTCCAAAAATCGTGAGGCTGCAGTCCTACTGAAATCACTGTTACAACTTGTGACAATCTGTACTTTGATCGGTAATTACTTTGGAAAGGGGGGGGGGGGGATGCTATGTTTTTTTTTTTTTAAGACGGATTTTGTGTGTGCTTGTGAAATTGTGTTACAAGCCACTGGGCTGGCTGGTGGGAGGGAAGCCTTATAGCAAGTATAATGCAATATATATATAGATAAGTGCTGTGTTGTAGGCATATTGTGCATGGTCATTGCTTTGCAGAGAGGGAAGGGAGGGTTGTGCTGGATATGTTGATATAGTGATCATGTGTGTATAGATGTAATTTGTGCTGCAGGCTGTTGCATGACATTACGACTGACATATAACTGGCTATGTTAGGGTCATTATATCTGCATGAGAGAAAAAATAAATAAATAGACAGTACTCGTCTTGTGTTTAGGTAAAAAAAAAAGAAATTAAAAAAAAAAAAAGTACTTTACAGTTGTGTTCAAAATTATTCAACCCCCAATGAAATTGAGTGTTTTGGCCAGTGTGACATTGATTTTGATCATTTCAGTCATCTTGTTTACAATTAAATCAAAGAGGCACTTGTAAGTCAGATAAATATAACATAACATTTTTAATGAAATAACCACAAAGGTATTTCCTGTGCTCACATCATTATCCGTTTTATTCAACTCCCAAGTGACATTCATTCTTAGTACTTAGTACAACATCCTTTTCCAGTTATAACAGCTTTTAAACGTGAAGCATAGCTTGACACAAGTGTCTTGCAGCGATCTACGGGTATCTTAGCCCATTCTTCATGGGCAAAATCCTCCAGTTCAGTCACATTCTTAGGCTTGCGTGCTGCAACTGCTTTCTTTAAGTCCCACCAGAGGTTCTCAATCGGATTTAAGTCTGGTGACTGAGATGGCCACTCCAAAATGTTCCAGCCTTTAATCTGCAACCATGCTGTAGTGTACTTGGATGTATGCTTGGGATCATTGTCCTGTTGAAAGGTCCAACGTCTTTCAAGCCTCAGGTTTGTGACGGACTGCATCACATTTTCATCCAATATCTCCTGGTACTGAAGAGAATTCATGGTACCTTGCAAACGCTGAAGCTTCCCTGTACCAGCAGAAGCAAAACAGCCCCAAAGCATGCTTCACAGTAGGCAAGGTGTTCTTTTCTTCATAGGCCTTGTTCTTCCTCCTCCAAACATAGCGTTGATCCATGGGCCCAAACAGTTCTAATTTTGTTTCATCAGTCCACAGAACACTATCCCAAAACTTTTGTGGTTTGTCCACATGACTTTTGGCATACTGCAGTCGACTCTTCTTATTCTTTGGAGACAGCAAGGGGGTGCGCCTGGGAGTTCTGGCATGGAGGCCTTCATTACGCAGTGTGCGCCTTATTTTCTGAGCTGAAACTTCAGTACCCGCATCTAAGAAATCTTTTTTCAGTTCCTCAGCAGTCACACGGGGACTTTTCTCCACTTTGCGCTTCAGGTAGCGCACAGCAGTCAAAGTCGGCATCTTCTTTCTGCCACGACCAGGTAGCGTTTCAACAGTGCCCTTTGCCTTGAATTTGCGAATGATGCTTCCTATGGTGTCTCTTGGTATGTTTAACATCTTTGCAATCTTCTTGTAGCCATTGCCCTTCCTGTGAAGAGAAATCACCTCTTCTCTTTTCTTCCTGGACCATTCTCTTGACTTCACCATGTTTGTAAACACACCAATGAATGTCTAGAAGGAGCTGAGTATCACAGTCATTTTAAATCTTCCTAATTGGTGCTTATTATGCTTGATTGCTGCTCGTTAACATCCACAGGTGTTTTCAATACCACTTGAATGAACCTCTTTTCTCAAGAGTGGTAGTCTTTAAGGGGTTGAATAATTGTGTCAATGAAGAAATCACAAAAAAAAAAACATTTAATACTGTATTACAAAAACAATTGATGTAATTTTAGTTGCATTTGGTTCTTTAAAAAGTACTTGTAAGATTTCATTCTGAACACAATTACAACTGTACACTAAATTCCCTAAAGGCTTGGGGTTGGATAATTTTGAACACAACTGTATTTACTAACCAGAAAAAAGTAGTCACTGGGGAAGACTATGACCCAAACCCCATAAAAAAGGAATCAGGGGGAGCCAGAAGTAATTTTACTTTATTCCTAGAGACTTCGATCCATACCTTTTTGTAGCTTGTGCTTTCCTCTTTCATTTGAAGCCTGAATCGCTGTTCTACACCAAATAGTTTTAGTTCGATTTCAGTTTAAAAATCGCGACTGCCATCCTGGCTATGTTATAACTTCCAGCTCACCCGTCTTCTCTGTTAGAGAAGTGCATCACTGAATGAAGCAGGAAGAGGAAGTGACACACATGGCCATTGCAAGAGGCTCCTCCAGAGGGGTCATAGCACGTCTTCGTTGGAAGTAGTCTGGCTTAAAGGCATACCCATGAGATGTTCTCAGAGTCCCTTTAAAGAGTCCCAAAAGATTCTACGTGGTATAGCATTAATCAAGGAACATTGCAAAATTTACATCTACTTTCAGACCGAGGGTTCATAAAGTTTAAGCGTCACAATAGAAATAGTAGTCCACTCAATCAAGCTGATAAGTAATTTTTAAATTTCAGAGGCTGGGTGAAAGCATACAGAGCAGAATTTAAGGCTAGGTTCACAGTGGTGTGTTGCCACTTAATGGCCGCATTGTTAAAAAAAAAATGGTTGAAAATGCTCTGATACCCCCATAAACTTACACCCCCCGGTGCAGGACCTGGTCAGCCAGGCCAATCCATGTATATGTCACGGCCAGAACCCGAAATGTGGCCACTTCGCGTTCTGGCCAGCCACTTTGGGTTCTGGCCGGCCAATGTGCGAAGTGGCCGCAGCGCAGCGGCCAATGTTAGAAATGTTATGTTTATGCCGTCTCGCTGCGGCCAAATTGATGACAACTTGCTTAATTGAATTAAATATAGCCGGCGGCAATGTGAAGCCGCCAGCTTTCGCACTGCCTCTCTCCTCTCCCCCCCCCCCCCCCCTCGCCTCTCTCCTCTCCCGCCTCCCATACAATAGGCAGCAGTCGGCGGGGACACGAGAGTCGTTCGTCGCGACAGGGGAATCCTTCCGTTCCTGCAGAGCGGGTGCTGGCAGAAGCAATGTCTGCAGCCTCCCCTGCCGTGACGAACGACTCTCCGGCTGCATGTCCCCGCCGGCTGCTACTTATTGTATGGGAAGCGGGGAGAGGAGAGGGGGGGGGGGAGCAGTGCGAAAGCCGGTGGCTTCATCTATTACATTGCCGCCGGCTATATTTCATTAAATTAAGCAAGGTTGTCATAAATTTGGCCGCAGCGAGACGGCGTAAACATAACATTTCTAACATTGGCCGCTGCGCTGCGGCCACTTCGCACATTGGCCGGCCAGAACCCGAAGTGGCTGGCCAGAACGTGAAGTGGCCACACTACGGGTTCTGGCCGTAACATATACAAACAGAGGAGCCACAAACCAGGTAAGGTAGGTAAAATGCCGGTATTCTTTTATTAACATCGCCACACAAAAAGAGAATACATCCACAGGGTCAACTGACTGGTGTCTGGCTTAGTCATAGTTAAAATGAACCTGCTGAGAGGTGAAGTATATGTGGGTGGGTGGAGAAAATACTCCACCCCTAACAGCTTCTTCTCTTAAAGTGAACCTAAAGCCAGTTAAAAAAAAATGAGATTAACTCACCTGGGGCTTCCCTCAGCCCCCTGCAGCCGATCGGTGCCCTCGCAGCTCCGCTCCGATGCCTTTGGACCCGCAGGCGACGACTTCCGGTTTCGCCGTCACCGGCCGACAGGCATGGGAACGCGAGTGATTGTTCGTGTTCCCAGCCTGTATATCGCCCCCTATGCTGCTATTGCGACCTCCTGGCCGCAATAGCAGCATAGGGGGCGATATACAGGCTGGGAACGCAAACAATCACTCGCGTTCCCATGCCTGTCGGCCGGTGACGGCGAAACCGGAAGTCGTCGCCTGCGGGTCCAAAGGCATCGGAGCGGAGCTGCGAGGGCACCGATCGGCTGCAGGGGGCTGAGGGAAGCCGCAGGTGAGTTAATCTCATTTTTTTAACTGGCTTTAGGTTCACTTTAAAGAGACACCTAGTAGAGTGCCTTTGGCAGCCTGCATGGACCCCGCAGTGACTTTTCCATGGAGGATAACCGCTGTTTATCTCTGTACTTTGGCGTCCAGCGGTAAGCCGCAACCTGCACACTCCCCATAGATGTCATAAAGAGACTGGGGAAAGAAGAGGACGGGACAGAGGAGGACAGGGGGACGGGACAGGACAGCCACGGGGA
The DNA here is from genome assembly GCF_040937935.1 of Hyperolius riggenbachi. Taxonomy (NCBI): domain Eukaryota; kingdom Metazoa; phylum Chordata; class Amphibia; order Anura; family Hyperoliidae; genus Hyperolius; species Hyperolius riggenbachi. Next base: position 410,427,742 of record NC_090647.1, on the reverse strand, counting down.
CAGCCACATACGGATCCATAACCTTTCCTTCTTTTCAAAGACAAAAAAGAGAAAGCTATTTTTCTGAGCACAGTCTGAAAGGAGAGTTGAAAATGTATTCAAAAATGAATATTGCAGAGGTAAAGCCATAGGCAGGTGTTATTGTTGTGGATACAGAAGTTACAATGGCATGCGAAAATTTGGGCAACCTTGTTAATCGTCATAATTTTCCTGTATAAATCGTTGGTTGTTAAGATAAAAAATGTCAGTTAAATATATCATATAGGAGACACACACAGTGATATTTGAGAAGTGAAATTAAGTTTATTGGATTTACAGAAAGTGTGCAATAATTGTTTAAACAAAATTAGGCAGGTGCATAAATTTGGGCACTACAAAAAAAGAAATAAGATCAATATTTAGCAGATCCTCCTTTTGCAGAAATTACGGCCTCTAAATGCTTCCTGTAGGTTCCAATGAGAGTCTGGATTCTGGTTGAAGGTATTTTGGACCATTCCTCTTTACAAAACATCTCTTGTTCATTCAGGATTCTTGTTCCTCTGCATGAATGTCTTCGTGGATTTTAAGCAGTGTTTAGGGTTGTTGTCTCGTTTCAGGCTCCAGCCCTGGTGCAGCTTCAGCTTTGTCACCGATTCCTGGACATTGGTCTCTAGAATCTGCCGATACTGAGTGGAATCCATGCGTCCCTCAACTTTGGCAAGATTTCCAGTCCCTGCACTAGCCACACAGCCCCACAGCATGATGGAACCACCACCATATTTTATTGTAGGAAGCAGGTGTTTTTCTTGGATTGCTGTGTTCTTTTTCCTCCATGCATAACGCCCCTTGTTATGCCCAAAATAACAAAATTTTAGTTTCATCAGTCCACAGCACCTTATTCCAAAATTAAGCTGGCTTGTCAAAATGTGCTTTAGCATACCTCAAGTGGCTCTGTTTGTGCTGTGAGCGGAGAAAAGGCTTTTTCTGCATCACTCTTCCATACAGCATATCCTTGTGTAAAGTGTGCCAAATGATTAAACGATGCACAGTGACTCCATCTGCAACAAGATGATGTTGTAGGTCTTTGATGCTGGTCTGTGGATTGACTCTGGCTGTTCTCACCATTCGTCGCTTCTGTTTATCTGAGATTTTTCTTGTTCTGCCACTTCGAGCCTTAAATTGAACTTAGCGTGTGGTCTTCCATTTCCTCAGTATGGTGAACAATCTTTGTCTTTAGGTCATTTGAGAATGGTTTTGAGACCCCCATGTTGCTACTTTTCAGAGAAAATTAAAAGAGGAGGGAAACAATTGACCCCCTTAAATACTCTGTCATAATTGGATTCACCTGTGTATGTAGGTCAGGGGTCACCGAACTTACCAAGCCAATTTAAGTTCCAATAATTCGTTCTAAAGGTTTTGGAACCAATAAAATTACAACAGTGCCCAAATGTATGCACCTGCCTAATTTTCTTTAATCAATTATTGTGCACTTCCTGTAAATCCAATAAACTTCATTAAACTTCTCAAATATCACTGTGTGTGTCTCCTATATGATATATTTAACTGACTTTTTATCGTAACAACCAACGATTTATCCAGGAAAATAATGACGATTAACAAGGTTGCCCAAACTTTCGTATCCCACTGTATGTGTGTCCTCAGTTCCAGCAAAGTTGTATGCACATCCCCAGACCCTCCCCCCACCAGCAAAATTGTATGTGCATCCCCAGTCCCCCCTGCCCAGGCTAAGTTGTATGGGTATCCCTAGTCCCTCCCTTCTCCAGCAAAGTTGTAGCACATGCCAATCTCCCCTCCCCCAGCAAATTTGTATGCACATGATATCCCCAACTCCTCTGCCCCCAAAGTTGTATGCACATGACTTCCCCAGCCCCCCCCCCCCAAAGTTATATGCACATGACATCCCCAGTCATCCCACCCCCGCAAAGTTGTGTGCACATGATATCGCTGTGAAGGGATGAGGGTCCATACGCCATGAGAAGACCAATAGTTTGAAGATATCTCCTTTATTCTCAAGCAGTATAAAAAAATCCATCTCACGCAATAGTTAAAAGAAGATTCCAGCAAAACCTACATAGCCCTGGTCTTATCTGGGACCATTGTTTGAATATGTAAACGAGGCTGCAGACATCAACTCAGCAGTGCATCCCATACAGCTATCTGTCGCAGCACCAATACAAAATACCAATAATACACTGGTCGATTTCAGCCATTGATCAATTCTATAGAGTCGTTTGATCAGAAATCAATTGTATCAAATCCCCAGATCGATCATTTTGCGGCCATTTTCAATCGATTTGATCTATCTGACAGGATGGAAAATCTAGGTCGATCTGCTGCTGGCAGCAGATTGATGGCTCATAGATTTGCATTGGATCGATTTAGATTGATTTCCAAAACATGTCATTCTGAAATCTATTGGAAATCTGTTCCTAGTGTGTGGCACACATCAGATAGATTCCTGTCAGATTCGACTTTACAGTCATCTGACAGAAATCTATCTGATGGTCGAATCTGCTGCAAATCCAGTGGCGTAGCAATAGGGGGTGATGAGGTAGCGACCGCATCTGGGCCCCTGGGGCTGGAGGGGCCCCATGGGGCCCACCCCTCAAATACAGTATTAGCTCTTTATTGGTCCTGTGCTGATAATATTCACTTCTATAGTTGATTTGAATAGTAGTGATCATTAACACACAGTTTCCCATCCCCTTCTTGCACCTCTGACACTGTGGTTGTCCTTGGCAGGTTTTGTTGTATTCTATCAATTGTTATCTATAGCATGCTTGGGGGGCCCCAATGCTAAACTTGCACTGGGGCCCACGGAGTCTTAGTTACGCCACTGTGCAGCAAATCTATAAGTGTATGGCCACCTTAAAAATAGCTGACATCCAACAGAGTTTAAAATAAACATGGTACATTGCAGAAACAAACTGTACAAGACATAGCATAGTAACATTACCGCTGGCGATACCAGAGTGATCCTGAAGATGTCACACGCATGTACTGTACGTACTGATGCAACGTCCATGCCTGCGTCTTGTTGGGGGGAGCTCCACTGTGGCTGGCTGTGTGTGATGCAGTGCGAGGAGGAAAACATTGAAACCAGGATGCGTCACTCCGAAACAGGTAACGTATGGTCCCAACCTCCCATACGTCACCTCCCCTGCCTGCCTCACCTGCACCAACACCGTCCCTCTGCACCAGCGACTACACACAGAGACACGTAAGCCAGAGCATTCAATGGCCACGGTCAAACTTTGTTGGACTGGGCTGGCAAATTGTGAGACAATAGGCTTGGGGCCCCCAGGGATTATGGGGCCCAGGGGCAATTGCCCACTTTGTCTTACTGCTAGAGCCGACCCTGGTTTGGAGTCTGAAGCAGATTTGTTTCTTGCATAGGCTTCTATGGGAAAGGCTTCTACTTTAACCATTTTAGCCCGCAGGGATTTTTCACCTTATGCATCAGAGCAATTTTCACCTCCCATTCATTTGCTAATAACTTTATCACTTCTTAAAGGACTACCGAGGCCAAAAATCAAAATTTTGATCAGTACCTGTCTCTTTTTCAAATCCATGGGCAAGTTCCTTCTCGCCCTCCGCTCTGTTCCGCCGCAAATGTATTCTTTTCTTCGCCCCCAGGTCGGGGCCCGACCCCACTGCACGGGTCGTCTCGTACTCCACTCGCAAGATGGCCGCCGATCAGAGAAGCGGCTGCGCAGTACATATGGAGGCAAGTGCGGCTGCGCAGCTCTCCGCCCCCCGTCCAGCCGCGGAGAGCTGCGCAGCCGCACTTGCCTCCATATATACTGCGCAGCCGCGGCTCTGATCGGCAGCCATCTTGCAAGTGGAGAGCTGCACAGCCGCACTTGCCTCCATATGTACTGCGCAGCCACGGCTCTGATCGGCAGCCATCTTGCGAGTGAAGTACGAGACGACCCGTGCAGTGGGGTCGGGCCCCGACCTGGGGGCGAAGAAAAGAATACATTTGCGGCGGAACAGAGCGGAGGGCGAGGAGGAACTTGCCCATGGATTTGAAAAAGAGACAGGTACTGATCAAAATTTTGATTTTTGGCCTGGGAAGTCCTTTAACACAATTTATTGATCTATATCTTGTTTTTTTCAGCCACTAATTAGGCTTTCTTTGGGTGGTACATTTTGCTAAGAATATTTTTTTTATAAATGCATTTTAACAGGATTAATAAGAAAAAAAATGGGAAAAATTCATTATTTCTCAGTTTTCATCCATTATAGCTTCAAAATAATCCATGCTACCATAATTAAAACCTATGTATTTTATTTGCCTGTTTGTCTCGGTTATGACACCATTTAAATGTTGTCCCTATCACAATATATGGTGCCAATATTTTATTTGGAAATAAAGGTGCATTTTTTTCCGTTTTGCGTCCATCACTATTTACAAGCTTATACTTTAAAAAATGTTCGTAGTATACCCCCTTCAAATGCATATTTAAAAAGTTCAGACCCTTAGGTAACTATTTATGTTTTTTTTTAATTGTAATTTTTTTTTTCCATTAAAAAATTTATTTGGGTAATATATTAGTGTGGGAAATAAACAGTTAATTTTTAATGTTATTATATGTGTAAATTGTTATGTAAAAAATATGTAGATGTAGTTTTACTACCTTGAGTTTATTTTTTTCTCCTTGTGCTTCTTGATCAGCGGAAGCACAAGGAGGGAGCGGAAAATTGCGTTTGCAGAAAGACTGAAGCCTCTAGTAAGAGCTCTTTGGTTTTTCTGCTGGGGACACGGATCGGTGATCGGGTACCATGTTCCCGTTCATTGATCCCAGGGCTACCGGGGAACAGCATGCACAGCACCGCAGCAGAGCAGCCGCCTGGACGTGAGGATCACGTCTGGGCGGTACAAATGGTTAAAGTGTAACTGTTTGGCATAAAATCAAAAATCATTATTTTTATCTGGTAAACAAGTAATAAGGATGCTAACCAGGCAATCCAAAACTTAAAAATCACTATTACTTTTCTTGTTGATAAATGATCATTGCCCAGTTTACCTGAATCTTATTTGGTACATTGAAGCTCAAAGGAACTTGCAGGGCATGCTGGGTTGTCCTTTTTCCCTTCTCTACTTTCCCCTCAGACCTAACTAATGCAGCCTGATTGGCTGAAGCCCCTTTCCCTCCTGTTTTTCCCTCCCACATCTCTGTTCCTCTGATTGGCCAATATTTTTTTCATACTGAGACATTCTACTGCAGAGTTGGGTGGGAGTGCCTGAAGACTGGGAGGAGGGCGGGCAATGCATACACAATCAGGCAGAGGAGAGTAAGGGAGGAAATGACATCAGGATTGGCTTCAAAATAGACAGTTGTTAAAAAGAGAAAATCCTTCTCAAGATTTTCCATTTTAACAGAAAAATCACTAAAATTAAAAACGTGGACAGTGCAATACATATGTGCAATACATACCGTATGTTATGCGAGTAGAGCAAATATTTAGCGACTTCTATAGGTTTTTGTTTTCTGGGATCGTATGGCTGACAGCTCCTCTTTAAACTAAAATATTGTGCAGGTGAGAACTTTACGTTTTTGGATCGTAACAGATCCCATGGGTCAAAATGACATGTGTGAATGGATCCTATCCATCAACATATCTGTATAGTGATGTATAAAACACACTAACCCGTCTTTACACCTTGCTATACCATTATTCTCTATTTGGTGTCCCTTACTCCTGTGTACGGGCCGGTTCACATTGCAGAATAAAAAAAATGATCAGTGTAAAAAAGGCACCAGTTTTTCACCTGTGACCCTCCATTCCGTTAACACGCGGTCAATGCAACGTGTCCGTTGAGATGGAAAAATTGCTTCCACCCCAAACATTTGGTCAGTCGATGGAACGGGCTGAACTGATCCATTCTAATGGAGCAATGTGAACAGATCCTGTTGATTAACATAGATATCGGTTCACCTCCTTTAGGATCCGGTCCTTTTTGTTCCTCTAAACTGACCGTTTTTTTATGCCAGTGTGAATCGGGCCGACCTCAGTCTCAATTCAGTGCCTTACAGCCCATAATACACCAGACTTATCTGTCCATATGTTTCCTTCTTTACTTATTTGAATCAGGTCACGCCCTGTTGGCTACACCTGGCGCTGTGGAGGTGGGGGTTAGAGTTAGGGAAGGGGTCAGTTTTAGGTATAGGTGGGGGGTAGTGTTAGACATAGAGAGGTTAGTGTTAGTGATTGGGGGGGGGGGGGGGGGGGTTAGTGTCAGGCACCCAAATGAACAAATGCTTGATTTTATGTATTCCTCTTACTGGGAATTCATTTAGTATGTATTATACATTTGCTGTCACTTCCATAATGCAGTGCACCTTGAAAAAAAGGTTATGGACTTCAATAGACAGAAGGCTAAAATGTAAAAATTTTTTACCAAGTATAAAATCCTGAACCTTGAGCTTTGTATGCTTGCAAGGCGTATCATAAAGATAGAAAACAAAGTTCAATAACAGAGATTTGTCTAAAGTTCAGTAACCAAGGCCAAAGTTTATCACAACTACTATGCAATCATGGGCTAGAAGATCTTAAAGGGGAACTGAAGAGAGAGGTATATGGAGGCTGCCATGTTTATTTCCTTTTAAGCAATACCAGTTGCCTGGCAGCCCTGCTGATCCTCTGCCTCTAATACTAATAGCTATATCCCCTGAACAAGCATGCAGCAGATCAGGTGTTTCAGACTTTAAAGTCAGATCTGACAAGACTAGCTGCATGCTTGTTTCTGGTGTTATTCAGAGAAATAGACCAGCAGGGCTGCCAGGCAACTGGTATTGATTAAAAGGAAATAAATATGGCAGCCTCCGTATACCTCTTACTTCAGTTCCCCTTTAAAGCGGAACTGTAGATACTTTTTCAACACACTGTTTCACTTACCTGGGGCTTCTGCAAGCCCCCAGCAGCCGTCCTGTCCCGCGCTGGTCCTCCACAAGTCTCCGTTCTCACGCCGCCACTCCGTTTCTTGACTTGTAAGTCGAGGCCAGTGCAGCCCTGCCAAGCGTATCTTTTCTTCGTGTTTCCCTCTGCAATAGCGGGGAACGCAAGGAAAGGATACGCGTGGCCAGAGCCGCGCAGGCGCAGTGGTCTGGCAGCGAAACCGAAAGTAGCTGGTGGCGGCAGAACGGAAGCTTGTGGAGGACCGGCGCGGGACAGGACTGCAGCTGGGGGCTTGCTGAAGCCCCAGGTAAGTGAAACAGTGTGTTGAAAAAGTTTCTACAGTTCTGCTTTAAGAACAGTTACAGTGGGATGCGAAAGTTTGGGCAACGTTGTTAATCGTCATGATTTTCCTGTATAAATTGTTGGTTATGATAAAAAAAATGTCAGTTAAATATATCATATAGGAGACACACAGTGATATTTGAGGAGTGAAATGAAGTTTATTGGATTTACAAAAAGTGTGCAATAATTGTTTAAACAAAATTAGGCATATACATAAATTTGGGCACCACAAAAAAAGAAATGAAATCAATATTTAGTAGATCCTCTTTTTGCAGAAATTACAGCATCTAAATGCTTCCTGTAGGTTCCAATGAGAGTCTGGATTCTGGTTGAAGGTATTTTGGACCATTCCTCTTTACAAAACATCTCTAGTTCATTCAGGTTTGATGGCTCCCGAGCATCGACAACTCTCTTTAACTCACACCACAGATTTTCAATTATATTCAGGTCTGGGGACTGAGATGGCCATTCCAGAACATTGTACTTGTTTCTCTGCATGAATGCCTTAGTGGATTTTGAGCAGCGTTTAGGGTCATTGTCTTGTTGAAAGATCCAGCCCCGACACAGCTTCAGCTTTGTCACCGATTCCTGTACATTGGTCTCCAGAATCTGCTGATACTGAGTGGAATCCATGCACCCCTCAGCTTTGGCAAGATTCCTAGTCCCTGCACTAGCCACACAGCCCCACAGCATGATGGAACCACCACCATATTTTACTGCACGTAGCAGGTGTTGAGATGCTTTGTTTTTCCTACATGATTAACGCCCCTTGTTATGCCCAAATAACTCAATTTTAGTTTCATCAGTACACAGCATCTTATTCCAAAATGAAGCTGGCTTGTCCAAATGTGCTTTAGCATACCTCAAACGGCTCTGTTTGTGCTGTGGGCGGGGAAAAGGCTTCCTCTGCATACAGCATCTCCTTGTGTAAAGTGCGCCGAATGGTTGAACGATGCACAGCGACTCCATCTGCAGCAAGATGATGTTGTAGGTCTTTGGTGCTGGTCTGTGGGTTAACTGACTGTTCTCACCATTCGTCGCTTCTGTTTATCCAATATTTTTCTTGGTCTGCCACTTCGAGCCTTAACTTGAACTGAGCCTGTGCTCTTCCATTTCCTTAATTCGTTCCTGACTGTGGAAACAGACAGCTGAAATCTCTGAGACAGCTTTCTGTATCCTTCCCCTAAACCATGATGGTGAACAATCTTTGTCTTCAGGTCATTTGAGAGTTGTTTTGAGACCCCCATGTTGCTACTCTTCCAAGAAATTTAAATGAGGGAAACTTACAATCGACCCCCCCTTAAATATGCTTTCTTATAATTGGATTCACCTGTATAGGTCAGGGGTCACTGAGCTTACCAAGCCAATTTGAGTTCATATAATTAGTTCTAAAGGTTTTGGAATCAATAACATTTATGCACCTGCCTAATTTTATTTAAACAATTATTGCGCACTTTCTGTAAATCCAATAAACTTCATTTCACTTCTCAAATATCACTGTGTGTGTCTCCGATATATTTAACTGACATTTTTTATCATAACAACCAATGATTTATACAGGAAAATCATGACGATTAACAAGGTTGCCCAAACTTTCGCATACCACTGTAAAGTAAAAATAAAACCGGCATTACAAGTTAAAGCTTTGTTCACAGTAACACATTGCGGTGCATAGGCTGTAAAAACAGGATCACAATGAAACAGGGGAAAAGTCGCATTGCATGTTATGTATGTGGTGCAAAGCACACAGTGAAGATTACAGACATATTAAACATAATAAAGCTAATGCGCTTTTCTACATTAAGATTTAAAAGGCTTGAGAGCTGCAGCCACTATGAGCACGCTTAATAGGCCACCCTACAGTGTTAGGGAGTCTTGAACAAAGACTCCTTGCGGAGTATGGCAACAGAGACAACAAGAAAATTAGGGTTTTCAGACCCACAAGCAATAAAACAGTGATTATAAAACTTAACTTTTAATTACAGTCAGTGACCGTAGTTAAAAGTTACATTTTGTAATCATTGTATTATTGATGTAATTAAAAGCTACATTTTATAATCACTCTATTATTGATTGTGGACCTGAAACCATATTATTGATCAGAGGTGTGGTCACCTACCTGGTTATCATTTCACTTGAGATTTACTCCTTACTGAATACTGGTAGTTACTGGCCCCAAAGCATCCTTCACTGCAACTGTCATAAGCTTACCTCCTGTCTTTAATAACGTTTCTAGAGTTATCACTATGGTGATGAGCCATGTAGTATTCAGGGAACATTTTCCCTTAGGCAAACCTAAAGTTAACTCTTCTGTCTTTAAGTTAACTCTTCAATCCTTAAAATAACTCCAGAATTCAGAACTTCAGAATTCCAGAAGTTAAAGACAGGCTGCTAATTAACTGCATGTGAAAATAACTACAGAGGAGGTAACTTAACTACAGAGGAGGTAACATAAGGAATGAAGAGATAAGATAACTCTCTCACGGGCCCATATGCAATTCACCTTTTCTCTTGTGTTTTTTCCTAGAAGATCATTTTTCATCTTCTGTTTAAAATAACTTTTCAGCAATGTGCAATTAAAAAAGTACCATAAAGTAGATAAAAAAGCAATATGAAAATTATTTTGAGTATTTTCTTGTGTGTATATGGTTTCAGATGCATTTTATTGACAAGGTGTAAAAATATTATTTAGGAGAAAACCCAGTAGAAAAAGTGAATTGCATATGGCCCACTGTGTGGTTGTAAGCTTCTCTTGCCTTATCTCCAGCATGATCTTAGTGAATTGAGGCCAATGTGCACATTATGCATTACCACACTGCATGCATCAAGTTATGCTGACAGATGCACTGCATTGCTAATGCCCTGTGTTAAATTTACTATTCAGATATGTGCTAGCAATGCTATGATATTGTCCGATGCAAGGCACTGCAACGTGTCACTGAATGTAGCCAACAGATTTTGTTTTTTTCCTGTACATATCAGTGAAATTGCACATCTTTAACTCTATGGCTGGTTTTACACTAAATTTGTGCGATGCGGTGCGAGCACTGCACCGCAGATATGAAGTTTCTTATGATGCTGCGCCACGGTGCAGCCCTTGCTTTTTCAATTCTGGCAAGAGGATTACCGCCTAGCTATAACCGTGGTTACTCTACTTTCACTATTTTCTCAAGAATCTTTTGCTTCAATGTGTATTTTACATATGTGATTTATATCTACTGCATTGCCTGTTTTTACAAATGTACAATAAACGCATGTTAAGAAAAGACAGGGATTATTCTGTTTTGGCACTATATGTGATAATTATCAAAATTTAAAAGTGATCATCAATTAGCTGGCCTAGCACTGCCCATGATCATTTTAACTAGCTTGCTTAACACCATCTGTCTATTAATTTAGACAACGTCCTGCAAACACATCCTAGATACTGCATTGTGACTGACAAAACTGGCACAATCTGACTGCTGCTCCAGTCCCCCGCCGCCAGCTAGTTTAGTTTTTGACAACCTCGAGTTTGGTGGCCCGCATTGCGTACATTTTTACGCATTCCGGCTAGTGCAGAAACATTTTTCGCGTTAGCGGTGCAACGCTAATACATTTTTGCGTTATCGTTGCAACGTGAAAATGTATTAACGTTGCATCGCTAACGCAAAAATATATGCGTTAATGTTCCTGCACTAGCAAAAATGCGTAAAAATGTACGCAATGCGGCCCGCCGACCCCGAGGTTGGCAAAAATGAAACTAGCTGGCGGTGGGGGACTGGAGCAGCAGTGAGTGACTACGAGGGCACAGGATGGCTGCATGGGGCTGGTAAAAGCCCCAGGTAAGTGAAACACAGAGGCGCTATTCGTGACCTTGAGACTATACTGTGTACTCCTATCTGTTTATTGCCTGAAGAAGCGGGAACATACCCGTGAAACGCGTTGCACTGTTTGTTTTGGAGTATATTAATAAACCTGTTGTCATAAAACTGACGGTATCTTGTCTGCTTCGGGAAGGCGAGTCCACCACCACCTCCTGAGGGATTTTAAGCCTTTTAGAACCTTTTATCCTGCTGGCGCCTCTGTTCACTCTTACATTATCAATATATAGTACCAGAGTGGTGGACACAATACTTTTGTCATGGGCCAAATTTTTGGGAACTACGTTATTAACTTGCCTTTCTTCTGCAGCTGGTGGGTAAGTAAATCAGGTGTTACCAAGTGACAATCAAAATAGGAAGAACAATAGTGACCAGACTACATTTTCCGGCATTGCTTTTAAAAAACGTGGCCGAAAGTGGTTGCAGAGGGTAGTGACATAGACAGTGACAAGAATGGAGCATAGGAATACATATTTGTTTAGCCACATAGTTCACTTCCCTCTTTACCCATATTCAATTGTATGCACCAGAGGTGGATGAGAGAGCTTGTGACTAGGGCCTCAATTCACTAAGATCATGCTGGAGATAATAAGGCAAGAGAAAACTTACCTCCACACAGTAAGAGAGTTATCTTATCTCTTCATTCCTTACGTTACCTCTTCTGTAGTTCATTTACCTCCTCTGTAGTTAAGTTACCTCCTCTGTAGTTATTTTCACACACAGTTAATGAACAGCCTGTCTTTAACTCTGGAGTTATTTTAAGGATTAAACAGTTAACTTAAAGACAGAAGAGTTGACTTTAGGTTTGCCTGAGGTAAAATGTTTCCTGAATACTACATGCCTTATCACCATGGTAACAACTCTAGAAGAGTTATTAAAGACAGGAGATAAGCTTAGTGAATTGAGGCCAATGACTTCTAAATATTCACAGGAAATTGGATTTCAAAACCCTGATTTTTAGGGTTAAAAGTTAAAAAGCTTTGTTTTTGCATCCATAGACTTATGAAGGACCATGTAATGCCTTTACTATTTTTTCAATATCGAATTCAATATCAAATGCATCATATTTTAATTACAGGATCACAACAGCCAGGACAGAGTAATTCGTTTTTTAGCTCTCAGCCCTTACCAAAAGGCCTTCCTGAGCTTATCAACCCGCTGCTGACTACTAGCCAGCCATCAATCTGGATTTAGTCTTGACAGAAACCATAAAAGTACACTTTTACCAGCCTGACAGTCTCCACACCTCACACCTAGGAACCTCTGCCCAACTTCAGAGAGATTCCCATCTGTGTTCCCCACACAGCTGCTTTCACAAGTGTCAGCAAACCCACAAGATCACTGAAAATAAATATTTTCTTCATATTTCATGGGTTTTCTAAGCACTACGAAGTTCAAGATGACCCACCTTCTCAGAAGTTATTAAGGGCCGTCTGGCACAGAGATTTTCATGCAAATCGTGCACACAGCTGCTGAGCAAATCAAGTCCTCAACCGTATGTTACAGTTCAATACTCATGTTTGATATATGGGAACTCATTCCCCCTCTGGCAAGGAGGGCATCAGCTCTTATATCAGCCCCTCCCATCAGGATGTGGTCTTTAAAGGATCATTATCATGAAAAATCGTAAAATTTAAAATACATGTAAACCATATACAAATAAGAATTAAGTTTCTTTCAGAATAAAATGAGCCATAAATGACCTTTCCCCTATGTTGCTATCACTTACAGTAGGTAGTAGAAGGCTGACTGAACCGACAGGTTTTGGACTAGCCCATCTCCTCATGAGGGATTCTCAGGTTTATTTTTGGTTTCAAAAGCATTTAGTGAATAGCAGTTGCTCTGTCCAACTGCCAAAAAACTGGCCAGCATCTTTGTATAAATCCTTTTCAGGGAATGTCTTTATAAAGAATAAAAGCTTTGCTGATAATCCCCCATGAGAAGATAGACTAGTCCAAAACCTGTCGGTTCTGTCAGATTTCTACGACCTACTGTAAGTGACAGCAACATAAGAGAAAAGTAAGTTATGGCTTATTTTACTCTGGAAGAAACATCCTTCTTATTTGTATTTGTTTACATGTATTTTAAATTTTACGATTTAGGCGATAGTGGTCCTTTAAGAGTCTGGTACAAACAGAGCTCTGGGTCCTTGTCTATCATTTTTGTCTAATTCCATCTATCGACACCTGAGCAGGATTCTGACTAAAACACAATACTTTGGATTACTCAACCCAAAGACTATACCGCTTATTGGACACAGCTTCTTCATCATTCTTTCTTTTCTGTATTTATATCAAACCAATCTGTTCAACTGTTCAATATATTTGACAGTCCTAATGTATATTTTTTATGTATAGTTTTACAATAAAACTAATGGTTTAAAGTAAACCTGAGACAAAAAGGAGGGGAAAGTTTTATACATACATGGGGCTTCCTTTAGCCCCCTCCACGCAGATCGCTCCATCACAGCTGTTTAAAGCCTCCTGGATTCTCAGGTAGCAGCCCCGCTCTCCTTGGCCAGTTGGGCGAACTGCGAATGCTTGTCTTGGCCTTGCACTCCTGTCTAGCTCCTGTCCCCTGGGGCATTCTGCACCTGCGCAATAATAATGAGCAGGCACAGAACGCTCCCAGAAATGGGAGCAAGACGGGAGAGCGTGCTTGTTCACACTGCGCCAACTGGCCCTGACTGGCTGAAGATAACCGGGCTGCTACTGGAGGATCCAGGAGGCTTTGGACAGTGGTGAGAGAGCGATCTGAGTGGATGGGGCTGGAGGCAGCTTCAGGTACGTATAAAATTTTTCCCTTTTGTCTCAAGTACATTTTAATTCTTCCTCTTCTGCCTTTGATACCTGACTATTCCGACCCATGCTAGAACTTTCTGTCCTCAAGAAAAGACACTTTACCACATTGTCTTATCTGTATAATAATAATAATATTATAATAATGTTCATTGTTAGTTAGATTGGAATTAACGTTTTTTCTTCCTTTTAGGAATAGCTAGTCTGCGGCCTCTCTACCTCTTTTCGATCTGGAGAGTGGTGGCAGCAAATTACCAGATTTCCAGTGCAAAACAGATTTTTCTACCAATTGTACATACATTCAGGATGTATGAACACACCAACCAATCTTAAATGTTTACTCTGCTTACAGTGTATTTGCCTTCAGAAGCCTCTAGTGGATGACACAAAGGTGTTAAAGCGGACCCAAACCAAACATTTTTTTAATTCAAAATATTTAGTTGCACCACTCTGACACATACAAAGATAAATAAACACTCCTTCAAGCCTATGAGCATTTCAATGCATGCTTTTCACCCTTCTCTTTTCATAGCTAGGGTTATACTGGGGGCAGACATTAGCAATTGCTCCTTTGCTGGACACCATCTACTTCACCAGTTTGCCGGATTTTGTCCCGGCAATTTGAAAGGAAGGGAGGGGTTCCTCCAATCCGGATATCCGGATAGACAAACCGGAAGTGCCTTTTAAAATGCTTTAAAAACGTTTTTAAACTTTAAAAACACCCCCTTCCCTCTCTCTCTCTCTCTCTGATTTTGTCTTCCAGAGATTTGTAGGCTGTCAAAAGCAAGCTTACATACATTGGCCAGGAATCGAACCCAGGTCAACTAACATTACAGGCTGAAGCCAGCCATTTCACTCATCTCTTCAACTACAAGAAAGGCCCAGGAGTAGTCTTAGCTACCGCAATGTCAGAATCCGCTCTGCTGGCCTTGATTCTCTGGACAGTGTGTTGGTTTACTATGCAGCCTGAATAGTTCAGTTCAGGGGAAAGAGGCCTTTTTGTCAGCCTGCAAGATTTAGGAGGCTTGCTGTTGTGGTGGCTGATTTGCATCCACTTATCTTGCAATCTGCATTTCTGCTTCCCTTGAAGGTTTTCAGTATAAATGTCACTTCCTCCCAGGATTCCTTGCTCGTCATAGGTTCTGTTTTGTGAGACCGACCTGGGAGCCTCAGCCTCTTGGTATCTTGGTGCTAAAGCATCCTAGTGTAGTTAATTCTTGGGGAATGCATTTGGCACTTCTACTAGTGCAGTCAGTTTTGTGTATTATTTGTACTGCCTGGTCTTGTCTTGTCCTGTCTTTGCGATTGCACTATCTCCAGCGGTAGCTGATAGTGAATCATTCAGTCCTGTTCCTTGATCGCATTCGCCCTAGCTCTACAGGTGGTGGATCTCCCTTGTCTGTGTTTTGGAGTATAACCTAGGCAGCGGTTGCTACTGGATACTCCCTCAGTCTGTTTTGTCTGGTGTTAGACAACCAATTAGCAAGCGTTCCCGCTATCTGTTTCCTTGTTTCTGTGTCCATTGGTTAGTCAGAGTTGGTATGTTTTGTCACTGTTGCGCTTATCGTGCGGTGACCGTGCTATTAACACGCTTGTCACTGTTGCGCATAACGTGCGGTGACCGCGTTTAGTTAGTTCATTTGTTATTTTCCTTGACGTTTGGAATGTGTAATTTGCTGTGTTTTCCTTTACTCTATTCATGCTCTGTCTTTGCTCAGTCTTGTGTTTCTGATAGCAATCACCTCTCTTGCGATTGGCTTTCTCACTCTCGTCTGTTCGGCTGTTCTATGTCTACCGTCGCCGGGTGGCGACTAGATTGGTAGACATTAATATAATCTGTCTCTGTTCTTACTCTCTATTTAATTGCTACCTTCACGTCGTGCAATTTCAATCTGGCATCTGTGGTTATACAGAGGTCTTGTTCTTCTGTACTCCACAGCTCCACCTGCTGGTTGGAATTCCCCTCTACAAATGTATTTACATATACTGGGTACTTTGCTTCTATGATTGTGGGGATTTCCATCTGCTTCAGCGCACTTGGTGTGCGCTGACTGTGGAAATCAACACCAGATCATAACACGTAATATCTATGTTACGGCAGGGCCCTTATTACACTTTTTCTTACAGGGCTATGGAAACCGTTTTGCCCATGCGTTAAAGCGAGGTGCAAAAATGAAATCATGCCTAGCAGAGGATGGTTTCAATCCATCAACCTCTAGGTTATGGGCCCAGCACACTTCTGCTGCGCTACTCTCCAGTCTGCTTACATTTGTATACAATCTTCAAGTTTAAGAAGGGTACATTAGTTCCCTTCACAAAACACAAAAGGCAAGGCCGTCCCTGGGTGGGCTTGAACTACCAACCTTTCGGTTAACAGCCGAATGTGCTAACTGATTGCACCACAGAGACTGTGTATGCAGTTGCTGCGAAATGATTTCATGGGGATGTATGTGTGTCTTTTGGAGGGAGGAAGTAAGTCTGCTCCAAGAAGTTTAACGCCACTTTTTCCTACAACAAAGCATTCACTGTGTGGCAACAGAGTAGTGCAGCGGAAGTGTGCTGGGCCCATAACCCAGAGGTTGATGGATTTAAACCATCCTCTTCTAGGTGTACTTTGTTTTTTACACCTTGCTTTACCACATGGGCTAATCGGCGGCCATAGCCCCTTAAGAGAAAGTGTCATTAGGGCCTTGCTGTAACATAGATTGTAGTGTAACTATTTCAACTAATGCACCCTCCTTAAACTTTAAGATTGTATACAAATGTAAGCAGACTGCAGAGTGGCGCAGCAGAAGTGTGCTGGGCCCATAATCCAGAGGTTGATGGATTGAACCCATCCTCTACTAGGCATGATTACATTTTTGCACCTCGCTTTATAGCATGGGCAAAATGGTTTCCATAGATCTGTAAGAGAAAGTGTAATAAGGGCCCTGCCGTAACATAGATATTACGGTAGCTAAGACTACTCCTTGACTACTGAGCGTGCCCAGCCGGGCTGCAGCTCTCTTAAGCTTCTCCAGACCTTGTCTCAGATTTTCACACCTTTAAACCTATTTGTGCTGAAACTGGACCCAAAATACAGAGGAATTCCACCCATCACGACTAAGGCTACAACTACAACCAACCAGAACAATCGGATTACTTTAGATGGCAGAGATTTAAACTGGATTGAAATCCTACATGAAACCATCCATTCCTGAACACACCAAGCTTTCTAACAGCTGACCTGAAGCAAGACCTTCAACCTCTCTGTGATTGCCCTCACTCCAACCTGTGAGTAATCCTTTATTCAAGGCATATGCATCAAGTGACTATTTTCCACATTTATTTTATCATTTATCATCTAACTCTAAAACAAGGAACTTTACTTAAAATAAATCTATGATCCAACTGTGTGTAGGAATGAAAGCATCTTGCACAGATCCCCTTTGATCTCAGCATGATTCCAAAAGTAAAAGCTATCTGAACAAGTCTATTGTCTCTAATGTTAACATACAAATACTCATCAAAGGACCTTTTCTCTGCCTGCCCTCCCAAGGAACAATTACAAATTAACACCTCACTAGCTCTCCTCTTAAAATCCTTTGGGATACTCAGGAAATGCAGAAGGGGGCAGAGAGGTAGTAATTCCAAAAATAAACACCAGGGAAGCAACACCAGGCAAAGGATAACAAGTTTGACAGTGAAGCCTAAAAAACATAGCTGTCCCCAGCAAAGCTCAATCACAGCCACACTCTGCAATGCCAGATCGATAAATAATAAGACTGCAACAATACATGTCCTAATAGAGCTCTCTGATTTGACCTTTTTGACAGAGACCTGGCTCGGGAAACATGCAGGCCCAACCCTTGAAGCAACGGTGCCGACCAAATACTCAGTCTTGCACTGTGAGAGACAAGTCCGCAAGGGTGGGGGTGTTGCCATATGCTTCAGATCCTCTTTGAACATAAGGCCTCTGGCCATAGGCCCCACTGAAACCTTTGAATGTCTTGCAGCCCAAATGTCAGCAGAAGTAAACATCAACATATTGCTCATATACCACCCCCCAGAAAATGGTGCAGCCTTTCTTAAAGAAATCTCTGAACTCTTATCCTGCCTTACAGTGGAACACCCTAGATGGATCATTCTGGGAGATTTTAATGCATGGGTGGATGATCATGCCTCACGCCTAGGAAGTGAACTACTTCTCATAATGAGTGAACTGGGTTTCTCTCAGGCTGTCTACCTCCCCACCCACAAGAAATGGCACACCCTGGATCTTATATTTCATTGTGGACTTTTAATATCACACATAGATATAAACCCAGTGGTATGGTCAGACCACCACACCATCCACTTCTCTCTGACAGCACCACCGATAAAACACAGAGGGAAAGAACTCATAAAATACCGTTCTCTGAAAGATGTCTCACCCCAGCACGTTCAGAATATCCTTAACTTCGACGCATTAACCAATCATTGCGCAGACCCAGACTCCATGGTCCTGTTGTACAACCATGCAGTGTCATCTGCCTATGACGCTCTTGCTCCAGTTCGCATTAAACGATCTACACCACTTCACCATGCACGGTGGTTTGACAGCTCACTAAAGGACCTAAAAAAAGAAGTGCACAGACTAGAAAAGAAGTGGCGAAAATCTCAGAATTCAAAAGATAAACACACCCTTGTCTCTCACCTAGAAAGCTACCAAAATGCGATCACCAAGAAAAAATCCTCCTACCTATCACAGGAGATCACAAAGGCCGCCAACAGACCAGCCCAACTATTCCGCACAGTTGATAGACTATGTAACCCATCCTGTCTAAAGCCTACTATAACTCCCTCAAAGGAGCTATGTGAGAAATTTGCTTGCTACTTTGCTGACAAAGTATCCTCTATTCGGTCTCTCATTCAGTCCACAGCACCCAAGACTCATGCAACTCCTGGAAATAGCTGCAAAAACAACCTAACACCCTGGACTGACTTCAAAAGTTTTAGTGAGGAAGAGATCTCAGACATCCTCCGCCGCCTCCGCCAGACAACCTGTGACCTGGACCCTGGACCAACTAAACATATGCTGAAATGTCCTGACCTGCTTGGTCCAGCATTTCACAAAATAGTAAATTGCTCTCTGCAAGCAGGGAGGTTTCCTACCTCTTTAAAAGAAGGAATCATCAAGCCCCTTCTTAAAAAAAAACATTCCATGGATCCAGATGCAATGAGCAGCCACAGACCTGCCTCCAACCTCCCCTTCTCAGGTAAAGTTATTGAAAAGGCTGTCTATCTGCTACTTGAAACCAGGCTGTCAGTAAACAACATCCTGGACCCTCTACAATCTGGCTTTAAAGAACAAGCGACACCCATGCTAACCTAGAAATAAAAAACACATATATAAGTAGATAAATACTACTTCTACTTACATAACAGATGTATTGTGCTATCCATGTAATGATTCCTGTGAATTTTATAAAGGAAAAGCAGAAAATCCTAGTCTAGGCAGTGGCCATCTTGCCAAGCGAATGCTGACATCATATCCTCCCTGACTCTTGTTTTCCCCCCTCCTTTCTCCTGCTGATTGTGTATTCATTAGCTGCCCTCCTCCCAGAGTCTTTTTTCTATTTACACATCCAATCACTGAGTCACCTCAGCCTTGCTTGTAAACACAAGTGATCAGCTAGGCAGGGAAATAAAAGGAAGAGGAGGAATATATTATAGATAAAAAGAACTCCCAGCATTCAAAAGAACTCCCAGCATTCAACTTTTTGGCACTGTTTGGCACTAGGGCAAGTGCTCCTAAAGTATATGATAACTCCAAAGCATAACAGCAGAAAAAGTTTTGAATGCAGGATTAGCATCTTTACCACTTAATACACTCAGACCAGTTGCTGTTGAAATTTGATTTTTATGGTGACAATACCGCTTTAAGAAACACCACAGCTGTGAAACAGCCCTCATGCAAGTCTGCAACAATCTGCTCATGGCAAGGGACAGAGGGGAATGTTCCATCCTAATCCTGTTGGATCTCTCTGCAGCTTTTGATACAGTTGACCATGAAATCCTGCTTAACAGACTGCAGGAGTACTGTGGCATCAGTGGATCAGTCCTCCAGTGGTTCAGATCATTCCTGACTGACAGAACACAGAGAGTATCCCTAGGACCTATAATGTCCAAACCTGCACCTCTACAATTCGGAGTGCCACAAGGATCAATCCTATCCCCTCTGCTGTTTGCAATCTACATGTTGCCACTCGGTACACTTATCCAACGACATGGCCTGACGTAACACTGCTACGCCGATGACACACAGCTATACCTGTCCTTCAAACCTGATTTAACAGACCCTACTCCAAAAATAAACTCTTGCTTAGCTGAGCTACAGGCATGGATGAATGATAACTGGTTGAAACTGAATGCTGACAAAACTGAGGTCCTATTTGTCCAAAGCCAGTGCTCGCCATCAAAACAGCTCTATCCTAAAGCAACACCAATCAGGATTGGGAATTCAGACATAAACAGCTCCAACCTTGTGCGCAACCTTGGCGTACTAATCGATGGGGATTTCAGTTTCAGAAACCAAATTTCATCTGTAGTTAAATTTTCCTACTTTCATCTGAAGAACATTGCAAAGATTAAACATCTGATTCCCCCAGAGGATCTTCTAACCCTAGTTCACGCCTTCATCACATCACAGACAGCACTGCAATGCCCTTTATGCTGGCCTCCCCAAAAAGGACCTGCGTCGCCTGCAATTAGTGCAGAATGCTGCTGCTAGATTGCTAACAAACCAGCCTCGCCACTGTCACATTACACTGATCCTTCGCTCACTGCACTGGCTACCAGTAGAATGGAGAATAATCTTCAAGATTGGACTGCTGACATTCAAATCCCTGCACAATCTGGGCCCTGGATACATGAAGGACTTGCTGAAGCTGCACCACACCTCTCACAACCTCAGATCAGCAAGTTCTATAAACTTGGTCACTCCCAGAGTGCACCTCAAAAAATCTGGAGATAGAGCCTTCTGTCATGCTGCCCCTACTCTTTGGAACTCCCTGCCACACCCAGTAAAGACAGCACCATCCCTGGAGCTATTCAAATCCAGACTGAAAAGCCACCTGTTTAGCCTGGCATTTCCGGACTTATAAAATTCTTCCTCTGTACCACGATGGTCTGAGCCATGCTTATGCGCTTTGAATCCTATGGGAAAAAAGCGCTCTACAAATGTTATTTGTTGTTGTTGTTGTTGTACTCCTGGGCCTTTCTTGTAGTTGAAGAGATGAGTGAACTGTGACACCACACTTAAAAACAAACAAACAGCAAAGCGTCCCCATATTGGAGCATTGGATTTGGTAAAGTCTTAAGCCAATGTGTTGTAAGCCACAAGTAAGCTTTAGGTTAGCAGGAAGGGTTGCATGGCCACATAGCTTTTCTTTTTTTTCAACAATAAAACTTTTATTGAAAAGATTATAAGTACAAACAGCGTATATATATCCAGATACAAAATATATGTTTTTGGATTTCAGTATCAGTCATAACTACAATGCTTAGGTCTTTATTTCAGAGTTACAATTGGAGTAGTACTGTATAGCATAATATAATATCATATCCCTATGGGTCAAAGACAAATAGTCTAATAACCAATGGCCTAGAGAGGGCCCAAGAATGTCCATAAGTGCTGTGGAGGAAAAACAAATGTTTGCTTTCCTAAAACAGAAAGAATTTGCAATAATTCAGGTTGAAGTGAGCTTGAGATGTCTCCCAGGGCATCACTGCTGAATATATGCAAATTAACCATTGTACCCTTAGAAGCTAAACACACCTCCAGAACCGCTAGAATGCAATGATGTGTCAGCTTGTTAATTTGTACAGAGCCATAATAATCCAACATGCATACAGACTGTTTCAGATTGTTTGATCCTCATCAGTGCATGGCATGGATCAATTTGGCTCTATGGAGTAGGGCTTGTAACACCGAGAGGTACAGACTAACCAGCAAGCTCATGGTGACCCAGAACTCATTGGAGTGTGTAAGGGACTACAATGGTCCTAAAAGCCCCCTTAGTAAGATGTTAAGAAAAACAAAAGTTTGCTTTCCTAAAACAGAAAGAATTTGCGATAATTCAGGTTGGAGTGAGCTTGAGATGTCTCCCAGGGCATCACTGCTGAATATATGCAAATTAACCATTGTACCCTTAGAAGCTAAACACACCTCCAGAACCGCTGGAATGCAATGATGTGTCAGCTTGTTAATTTGTACAGAGCCGTAATAATCCAACATGCATACAGACTGTTTCGGATTGTTTGAGCCTCATCAGTGCATGGCATGGATTAATTTGGCTCTATGGAGTAGGGCTTGTAACACCGAGAGGTACAGACTAACCAGCAAGCTCATGGTGACCCAGAACTCATTGGAGTGTGTAAGGGACTACAATGGTCCTAAAAGCCCCCTTACTAAGATGTTAAGAAAAACAAAAGTTTGCTTTCCTAAAACAGAAAGAATTTGCGATAATTCAGGTTGGAGTGAGCTTGAGATGTCTCCCAGGGCATCACTGCTGAATATATGCAAATTAACCATTGTACCCTTAGAAGCTAAACACACCTCCAGAACCGTTGGAATGCAATGATGTGTCAGCTTGTTAATTTGTACAGAGCCATAATAATCCAACATGCATACAGACTGTTTCAGATTGTTTGATCTTCATCAGTGCATGGCATGGATTAATTTGGCTCTATGGAGTAGGGCTTGTAACACCGAGAGGTACAGACTAACCAGCAAGCTCATGGTGACCCAGAACTCATTGGAGTGTGTAAGGGACTACAATGGTCCTAAAAGTGCTGTGGAGGAAAAAGGTAGATTAATAAGTGCCATATACTGACTTAAGAGGGTCTTCTTACACCATTTTATCTGCCCATGGTGACCATATCTTGTCTAACCGGTCCTCCTCATCATATAGAGAAGCCGTGATTTTCTCCATCCAGTAGTATTCATTAATTTTATGTTTTAGTGCAATTCTGGTTAAGGTAGGAGATTTCCATTCTTTAGCTATAATAGCTTTGGCAGCGTTACAGAAGTGAGTGAGCAGT
Organism: Hyperolius riggenbachi; assembly: GCF_040937935.1. Classification (NCBI taxonomy): domain Eukaryota; kingdom Metazoa; phylum Chordata; class Amphibia; order Anura; family Hyperoliidae; genus Hyperolius; species Hyperolius riggenbachi. Next base: position 410,404,773 of record NC_090647.1, on the reverse strand, counting down.
TTATTGCTATGTTTCGGGAGAAGAGGATCAGTATGACCAAACAGGGCCACCCATGGGTCAAGAGCAACTTGTGTTCCTAGAACTGCAGAAGCTAGACGAAAGCATATTTTCCAGAAGTCTTGCACTACAGTACAGGACCACCAACAATGTACGTGATCTGCGTGCTCCGCGCAGCCTCTAAAACACTGATCTGTATGAGAGAGGCCCCTTTTGAATAAAAGTGAGGGAGATCTGTACCAATCATAGAGAATTTTGTATCCTCTTTCTCGAACAAGACTATTCCTAGTTGACTTAGCAAGATTTAAAAGTAGGGATTTCCAGTCATCTAGGGACCATACTTTCTGAAGTCTCTCCTGCCATTTTACCATGGCCGGAGAGATTTCCTCCAAGTGTTGGTACCAAACCTCATAATAGAATAAAGATATCATACCAGGGATGTGCTTATAAGTGTGGAACTCTTTACTAATAGGGAGAGGTGTAGCATCAATACCTTGCACCATGCAACTCTGCACAAAATGTCTGATCTGAAAATATCTAAAGAAATCTTTTGACTGAAGATTATATTTAATTTGGATTTCAGTCCAGGGGGCTATCTCTCCTCCAGGGGCTATATCTTTTAACGTGAGGGGACCCAGATGCAACCAATTTACCCAATGCTGGATTTCTAATCTTGGCAGGAAGTCTAAGTTTAGAAGGATAGATTCATCCAAGGACCGCCTGTTGAGGAGTCCAAGTCCATGTTGTTGCCTTTTCCAAATAAATAGGGACACCTGTATAACAGCTATAGTCCTTGTTTTGTTTAGAGCAGGTCTCTTAGTCCAGAGCAAGGATGATAAGGGGAAGGGGTGTATTAAAGCGGCTTCGAGATCTACCCACCTAATTGTGCTCCGAGGGGCTGACCATTGCACCAACTGAGCTAATCGAGAGGCATAAAAGTATTTAAGTAACATAGGGGCGCCTAGTCCCCCCTGAGGTTTCCCTCTGGCTAGATATTTGTAGCTTACTCTGGGAGTTTTACCCGCCCAGATAAATCTCGTAAAGTGTGACTGTAGCTTTTTAATATCTGAGAGAGAGATTCTAATGGGGAGAGCCCGGAAGAGGTACAGGATCTTGGGTAAAGCTGTCATCTTGAGCGCGTTTATACGACCAGTTAGAGAGATGTTATAATGGTTCCACTCATTCAACAAATGATGTAGTTTTGCTATAATAGGAGTATAGTTGGCTGCGTAGAGTTGCGTGATGGAAGGCGTGAGGATTATTCCCAAATATTTTAACCCCTTATTCTGGATTTTAAATTTAAAGGAGGTGGCCAGTGCCTCTTGTTGAGAATGTGTCAACCCAAAAACCAACGCCTCTGATTTAGTGCGATTAACCTTAAAGCCAGAAACAGAACAAAACTCATCAATAAGATGAAATAAAGCTGGTGAGGGCTGGAGAGGGTGAACATCTGCAAACAATGCTATTTTGAATTCCTCCTCTCGAACTCTCACACCCCTAACATCGGCTGAACCTCTAACCAACAGGGCCAGGGGCTCAATGCACAGAGCAAAAAGACCCATATTGCAAACCGCTGCCATCGGATGTGTATATAAGCTTCGTACTCCGTTAAGGAATTCCACAGTAATCCCAAATTTTTGTAGAATCGGGCGCAGGTACCTCCAGTCAACTCTATCAAAGGCCTTCTCTGCATCCAATGATAGAAGCAGAGAAGGCCCTCTTGCATGGTTCATGACCTCTATGGTACTGACCATTCTCCTAATGTTATCTGTGGTCTGTCGTCCCATTACAAACCCCGTTTGATCCGGGTGAATGACTTTTGGAAGTAAGGTATTTAACCTATTGGCCAATATTTTTGAAAATATTTTGATATCAGAATTTATTAAAGTGGACCCAAACAAAAAATACAAGATTTCAGAAATAAAATCTACTTTCTAAATTCTAATAATAAATAGCAGCCTTTTTTCAGCTGCATGATGACAAATATAACATATTTTACATTTATTGGAGAAACCCCTCCCTTCCTTTCATATTGCCGGCAAATAATCCGGCAAACTGGTGCAGTAGATGGTGTCCAGCAAAGGAGGAATTGCTAATGGCTGCCACTTGTATAACCCTAGTTATGCAAAGAGGAGGGTGAAAAGCATGCACTGAAATGCTCATAGGCTTGAAGGAGTGTTTATTTATCTTTGTAAGTGTGGTGCAACTAAATATTTTGAATTAAAAAAATGTTTGGTTTGGGTCCGCTTTAAGGAGATTGGCCGATAATTTGAAATTTCAGCACAATATCTCCCTGGTTTGGGGATGACAACCACAGAGGCCTGTAAGAACTCCGGTAGTAGTTCTTCCTTTCCCAATAATAATTTGTTAAAAAGGGAAGTTAGTATTGGAATAAGATGTGATTTTAATGTTTTTTAAAAAAAGGGCCATGTATCCGTCCGGCCCAGGAGCTTTACCATTCTTCAATGATGAAATAGTAAGCTCGATTTCCTTGGGGGAGATGAGAGCATTTAGCTTAGATTTATCTTCTCGGGAAAAGGAGGGTATCTGAATGTTATCAAGATATTGGAGGATGGATTGGGCTGACGTCGAGGACTTGTCTGTAGTGGTACCATTGTATAAATTTGTATAATACTGTGAAAAAAGGTCTACTATGTGGGATGGGTCATAAGACTTATTTCCATGTTGATCTCTGACGGGGTATATTCTGTTCTGAGCCAGTCTCTGGGATAGTTTACGTGCCAATAAGGTATCAGGCTTATTAGCTTTATCGTAATATTTTTGATTTGTAAGTCTTAAAGAGCATTCAGCCCTCTTAAAAAGAATTGTGTGTAGTTCCTGTTGTGCAACCAAGAGCTGGTCTAGAACGTCTTGGCCCCCAGAGTCAGCATGTAATGCTTCTAATTTTCTAATCTGTAATTGAAGTTTTTTAATTTTAAGCTCGCTAGCTTTTTTCCTCCGAGAAGAAATGTTGATTAATGTGCCTCTGATTGTAGCCTTCAGGGCTGCCCAATGGACATTCCTTGATGTGTCATTCGGGGAATTATGCGCTAAATATTGTTTAACCTCCTTGGCAGTAACCCCCGAACGTAGTTTGGGGTAAGCCGCTCAGGAGGTTTTCTCTGGCCCTGCTCGGCCGATTTGTTTAATTTTGTTTTTTGCTGCACGCAGCTAGCACGTTGCTAGCTGCGCCAGCACACCGATCGCCACCCCGCGCTCAATCGCCGCTATCCGTCGCGCCGGGCGGTCCCCCCCCCTCCAGACCCCGTGCGCTGCCTGGCCAATCAGTGCCAGGCAGCGCTGAGGGGTGGATCGGGACTCCCAATGACGTCCCGACGTCGGTGACGTCATCCCATTCTTTGAACGGGATTTCCTGATCGAAGCGGGCGGGGGGATGCCGCTGAGCAGCGGCTATCATGTAGCGAGCCCTGGGCTCGCTACATGATTTAAGAAAAAAACAAAACAAAAAAAAAACCTGCTGCGCTGCCTCCTGGCGGAATTTTTTAGACCGCCAGGGGGTTTAATGGACTCAGTGACCTCCGCTTGAACTTCGTGATCTTTCAGTAAAGGCTCGTTCAGTCTCCACTGGCATTGTGTAGGGGGATGTGCTAACTGAGGAATGGTCAGACCATGAGATTTCTGACATATCTGTTGCCTTAGACCTCTCCAGAAGTGTCACATCCATAAAAGTAAAGTCTATCCTGGAGTACGTGCCGTGGGGGTGTGAATAAAAAGAGTGCCCTCTCTCTCCCGGGTGTGCTGCCATCCATGCGTCCCAAACATTAACCTCCTGTAAAAAATATATCAGAGTCCTGCTAGGAGTTCTTCGCAAAGTCGAACTAGCAGGAGGAGTGTCTAAGACTGTATTAAAGTCTCCTGCTATAAGCAGTTTGCCCTCCCTATGCAGTGCAATTCTTGAAGTCAGAGAGTCCAGAAAGTGCTTTAACCCTTCCGAGGGAGCATAAACACAAACGACAGTATAAGTACATCTAGATATACCGGTAGTTGCAATGACAATTAGAAATCTACCTCCTGGGTGCCTGATTACTTTAAAGATTTCCAAGGTGATATTTTTCTTAAGCAGCACAGCCACTCTATATTTTTCTTAGACAAGGTTGATGCGTAAAAAGTATGAGGATACGCTTTATGCCAGAATTTAGGTTCAAAACTTTTCTTGAAGTGGGTCTCCTGAAGGAGAAGTATATCTATTTGTTGGCTTTTGTAATAATTGATCACCATTCTCTTTTTTTGAGGCACATTCAGCCCTTTCACATTATGAGTTACAACTTTAAGGGTAGTAGGGACTGTATTAACAGAAATATCTAAAGGAGGCTCGGAAAACAGGAACTGGGTCATATTAGATGCAGAGTGGTCGTGCTTACATAGTTTGATGACACCATAGGGTTAAATGTTAAGATCACCATAGGGATTGCAATAATAGTGACTGAATACCAGTTAAGTAACACTTTGCGGTACTTATATATACATATAACAACAGTAACCTGTAACCAAGAAAACATAACGCAAATAAACCATAATGAGAAATATGTTAATGTTAGCTCTACCATAAGGGACTTGGTAAGGTAGGGAGTCAGAATTCAGACTTCCCTAATATGCTTGATGCCGGCTGCGTGAGTGGTATATGCAGCTTCCAGGGGGGGTCGGTATGCCTCAGGGGCCAAAACCGAGTGGTGCATGCCTCAATTTCAACCAAGGCCTATCATTGGGAGATGAAAAGGCAGGCAGAACATCATCTCAACCAGTAAACAGTGTACGCTGATAGAAAATTTCAAAGTTAAGGTTTGAGATGGCAGACATGACAGAGTGCAGTATTCAGTGTTAACTGAGTGCTCACGTTGACTAACGTTTCATGCGGACTTTCTGTATCGCACTTTTGTCCATGTAACGCGAGGAGAAGCTACCCGACCTTGTGGAGAAGTTGTGGACAATGCTTGGTTCTCAGGAGACTCCATGCCAAGCTTGTCAAGTGTATCCTGTATCATATGCGGGCCGTAAACTACCAGCTGGCGGCCATTATGCATCACAATGAGCTTAAACGGAAACCCCCATCTTTACTTGATCTTGTTGCGTATTAATAAAGAGGTCAGGGGTTTCATATCTTTTCTTCTTTTCAGTGTAATCTGAGACAAATCAGGGAAAAAGGTGATATGTTAGTCTCCAAAGGTAAGGTCTGGTGAGTTGCGGGTTTGAGATAAGAGAGCTTCTCGAGTGCTGTAGTAGTGGAACCGCAGTATTATATCCCGCGGTGGCTCGTCATCTCGTGGTTTAGCTCTGAGTGCTCTATGGGCTCTGTCCATACGTAGCTCTGCAGGGGGGATATCAGGCAGCAGAGATGCAAAGAGGGATTCGAGATAGGGTGTAATTTCTGTAATAGACTTCGGGACCCCTCTTACTCTGAGGTTATTCCTCCTATCTCTGTTTTCCTGATCCTCCTGCCCGTCTTTAAGGGCCTGTACATCAGTGCGGATCTCTGCTAGGTCCTGGTCTGTCTGCGTGCAGAAGGCCTTAACCTCATCCACCTCCTCCTCTAGCTCATGCAGTCTCTCGCCTAACGCGGCTATTTCCCCTCTTATTTCCTTAACCACGCTAGTATTAGATGTTTTTACCAGTTTCTCGATGTCTTGCTAGAGCTGTTTCAAGTCAGCTTTGGTCGCGGTGCCTGCAGTGGGGGAGACAGTGTTCTGCTGTTGAGCTGCTTTGCCGGATGGGCGGGTGCCATCTCGGGAGCTCCCAGTCTTGTTCTTACGAACAAACATTTCTGGGATTCCAGGGTCAGAATCAGCTCCGGGTTTCTTGGGACCCATCCTGGGGGTATTAGGAGCTATAAGGCTTCACTCCGATGGGAAGGAGGAGGTTTCAGCGAGGCAAGGGAGCTAAATTAGGACAAGTTGGTCGGAGCTATCTCTCCATGTGTCCTCTCAGCGGCGCGTCCAGGCTCCGCCCCGGCCACCTAGCTTTCCATCCTTCCCACCCTTGCCCTGGAATCTTCCAGACTTCAAATTGCTGTCCTTTGCTGTGTGTGTTACACCAGCATCATCCAGGGGGGCACATGATCTTTCTGATTCTGAAGTCTTGAATTGAAGCCTGTAAGCAGTTTCACCATGTGTCCCACTGCTTTCATCTAGCAAATTAGGCAAATAAGCAAGCTCATTTTTCTCTTGGGTAAATCACAATGGTACATGCTAGGCTGGCTTCAGCATGTAGTGCTGTCAGTAGTATAGTGGTGAGCATAGCTGCCTTCTAAGCAGTTGACCTGGGTTTGATTCCTGGCCAATGTATGTGAGCTTGCTTTTGACAGCCAACAAATCCCTGGAAGGCAAGATGAGAGAGAGAAAGAGAGAGAGAGGGTGGAGGTGGAGGTCCTTTTTGCCACTGAACTAGTAATCGGATTCGGATATCTGAAAGAAATCCGTGGATATCCGGGTCATGGGTGAACTTATCCGCAGATAGCTATCCAGATTTAAAAAAAATTCGGAATCCGAATCGGATAGCTGAAAAAAGTTTGGATATCCGGTTTACCCGAATATCTGGAATCCGGATGAGCATCCCTGTTCATTGTGCAGCATGGCTTTGTAGTAGGGTGAGTCAGGGCTGCTGCTCTGTAGGTGGGCCCAGAAGGACAACACTCTCTTCTGTATCTCAAGCAGTAATGGGAATCTCCCCAGCTCAGCTCGGCAGGCATTGTTTGAGGTACTCCGATGGACATGGAGAAGGTGCGTGCAGAACTCAGGGCTGGTGCACACCAAAACCCGCTAGCAGATCCGCAAAATGCTAGCAGATTTTTAAACGCTTTTTTTTATTTTTATGAGGCGTTTTGCTAGCGTTTTGCGGATTGCTGCTGCGGTTTTCAGTATAGTACATTTCATATATTGTTACAGTAAAGCTGTTACTGAACAGCTTCTGTAACAAAAACGCCTGCAAAACCGCTCTGAACAGGCGCTTTTCAGAGCGGTTTGCGTTTTTCCTATACTTAACATTGAGGCAGAAACGCATCCGAAATCCAAAAAATGCCTCACCCAGGCATTTTTCGTTTCTGCAAAACGCCTGCCGCTCTGGTGTGCACCACCCCATTGAGATACATTGACCAAGCAGATCCGCAGCCGCAAGCGGATCTGAAAACGCCCAAAAAGCCGCTCGGTGTGCACCAGCCCTCAAGGTGGAATATTTCTATTGGACTGGATTCCCATTTTGATTGGTCTGGGTAGGTAGTGGGGCCCCATACTTCACTTCCATACAGTAGGATTGGGGTGATGACACTGTCAAATACTTTCAGCCAGACCTTTACAGTTCTAGTTGGACACCCGAGTGGAGTCAGTTTAATACATCACCACCTGCCTTCAGTGATGGGTTTCCGCTTATGCAGCCTTCCTTTGTGAGTAGTACCACAATTTCCTTTTACTTTTATCAACCAAGCTGTGACATACAGCACCATTTAGGCTCCCGTTGTCTCTCTGTTCTTTTTTATGGTGATTGATCACTATGGTGATTATGCACTATTCACATATCCTTTCTTTTCTGTGTGATCTGGAGCTTAATGTCACTCCCCTCCCCCCCCCCCCCCCCCAGCTTATTTCACATGGTAGGATCCACTCTTCTAATTGAGGCTGACCCTGCAGAGATGCAGTATTCCCTCTATACAACACAGATACTTTTTCCCCTCACTTTTTTGAGGTAAAAAGTGTGCCTAGGGCCTGGTGCACACCAAAAACCGCTAGCAGATCCGCAAAATGCTAGCAGATTTTGAAACGCTTTGTCTTCTTTTTCTGTAGCGTTTCAGCTAGCATTTTGCGGTTTTGTGAAGCGTTTTTGGTGTAGTAGATTTCATGTATTGTAACAGTAAAGCTGTTACTGAACAGCTACTGTAACAAAAAACGCCTGGCAAACCGCACTGAAGTGCCGTTTTTCAGAGCGGTTTGCGTTTTTCCTATACTTAACATTGAGGCAGAAACGCATCCGCAATCCAAAATCTGCAGCAGCCCGGGAGTATGCGTTTCTGCAAAACGCCTCCCGCTCTGGTGTGCACCAGCCCATTGAAATACATTACCCAAGCGGATCCGCACCCGCAAGCGGATCGCAAACCGCAGCAGAACCGCTCTGGTGTGCACTAGGCCTTATAGATCAATAAATATGGTACTTTGTTATTACCCATTTTTGTATTTTGCCATTTAACAATTGTGTGCTATTTATTTTACTTTTCATTCTGTAGCCATAAAAGGACAACTATTGTGAAAATTGTTAAAGCTTAAAATACATGCGTACACTTACTTAAAAGAATTACGTTTCTCCTTGAGCGAAATGCACTAAAATTACTTTTCTTCTATACATTACTGTTGCTAACAGTAAATAGTAAAAGTCTGACAAATCTGACAGGTTTTAGGCTAGTCCATCTCCTCGTGGAGGCTGCTCAGTGTTTTCTTTATTTTCAAAAGCACTTACTGAGCAGCATTTTATTCCAAATGACAAACTAGTGTGAAAATGAGTAGTGAGGTTAACTGACATCTTTGTATAGATACGTTCTAAGAATTGCTTTTGTAAATAATAAAGACGATACTGAGACTAGTCTAAAACCTCCCAGATCTGTCAGATTTCTACTGCCTACTAGAAGCACCTTCAATGTAGGATAAAAGTAATTTCTAGTGCATTTTAATCTGGGAGAAATGTACCTCTTATAAGTATTTGTAAACATGCATTTCACATTTTTTGCGATAGTAAACCTCCTTGGTTGTATGATTCTTTCCTACTTTTGGGGTCTAAAAGCAGTGCAATTTTCTCATGTACTTTTATGCTGGGAATACACGGTTCGTTTCTGCCGCCGATCGATGGTTCAATAGATAATTTCCGACATGTCCAATCTCTCGTTCGATCGTTTTGGCACTCAATTACGGATAGAAGTGAATGGAAAAAGATAAGAAAAATGAGCGGAAGATAACAAAATAGAGTGGAGAATCGAGTGCAAATTTGATTGAGCACAGAATCGAGTGGCAGAAACACATTGTGTATTCCCAGCATTAGACCCTAAAAGCAGGAAAACAATCCTACCGCAGAGAGATCTGCAGCAGCCCTGCACAGACTCAGATCCTAGGCATCCAGAGCTGCATTTCTTCTGCATCTTACCATAGGGATAGAGCTGTGTGGTGCTCTACCACTATGGTAAGAACGCCATCTGTCATCATGGGACAATCGGCGATCTCAGCCAAAGGAATGAGAGCCTCTGAGGACCGGAAGAAGATGGACTGCAAGCATCCGGTTTAAGGCCCCATCTACACCATACAATTTTTTGTGCAATTAGATTCAATCTGACATGTCTGATCAGGATTTGATTCGATCGGTAGTGTGATCGATTTGCCATTGTTTTGCAATGACATTCGACCACCCTATCGAGTCGAATCCCGATCGGACATGTCGGATTGAATCGAATTGATGAATTGAATCGCACAAAAAAAATTGTATGGTGTAGATGGGGCTTTATGGGAAGTGTGTTACAAAACACTGCTGCACAGCTTTCCAATACCTCCTGGAGGTTACTCCGAGCCAGGCTCAGGATTACCACTCCCAGCATTTTTTTTCTTTTTTTTTCACCTTGAGCTTAGCTTGGGGTTACCGCCAAGGAGGTTAGGTAGTTTGTATACATATTCTATTTGTAACAAGCTCATTCGTAGACTAAAGAGACCCTGTTTTGCGTTGACTGGCGATCAAGTGCCTAATTAGTATAATATGCTTTGTGTCCATGTTTTTCAATCCAGGTTTTAACATTCACACATTTTTCCATGAAATTATTTTTATAACTGGACAAAAGTAAAGTATATCAACAATTCCTCAGCGCTTGGTGTAAACAACAGTATCTGCAGTCACCATACAGTGCTCAAATATGCAGGTGACCGCCACCCAGATAAAATCCAAGTTTACTTTCAAGATAAAATGGTAACCAATTTATTTCCAAAAGTGTCAAATAAAACAGTATACAATAACTTACATCATGGGCACTTGCGACAGGGACCCTTAAGATGTGTTGCACATATTGTGTATTAAAAATACACTATGGATCAACAAGGCTTGCAAAAGACAAATGCCCAATCTCCAGTTGCTGACCGGTTTCGGCTCTCTGCCGTCAGAGGACTTGAATAAACTTAATAATCTTCTCAAGTAGGTGGCCCTATGGTGTCTTAGGTAGGTGCAATTAACATTCACCCCTGCTGCTGAATTTATAACTTCCTCCCACATGATAGACAATTTGTGATAAGCAACAATAAAGTAGCACAGTAGTGTGGATTATAATCCAACCCCCAGTGCTACTTCATCACTTTTTAATTAAACTTGACCTAACATACTCATGTAATTGCAGCTCCCAACATTGCTGCATTGTGGGATAAGGCCACAGTGGAGACACGTAACACAGGGATAGTGTGATAAAACGCGATAAAGCCGCCGCGTGTACTGGCGGCAAGGCGGCTGATTCCGCGTCCAGCGCGGCGGTTTGCACGCAGCAGCGTGCGTCTGGTGTGGCTGGGCCTGTTAGTTCACACAGGCTGAGGAATACGCGCGCGCGCGCTGAGAGGCAGAACCTTTTCGACAAACAAGGAGGGATCAGCTGACCAGGTTGGTCAGCTGACCTCAAAGCAAGTGGCTATTGGTTGATCGCTGATGGGTGGCGCCGGAGAGCACCGCGCTATATATAGTCACTGCTGGTCAGTCTCAAGTTGTCTGCCGTTGCGAACACTACGTGGAAGCACTCAGACCTTAGTCAGATCCTACAGTGTGTTAGAACCAGGAGGACCTGGGAATTCACACTGAGTCAGATTACTTCTGTGTATTATTGTGTTATACTCCAGACTAGTTCCAGGGTGTCGAGAGCACGGACCTCACACCCAAGTCTAGGAATACTCTGTACCATCATATTATACTCCAGACTAGTTCCAGGGTGTAGAGACCACGGACCTCACACCCAAGTCTAGACATTGTTGATATCTGTTATGACCTATTGCATTCCTGACTATCCCTCTGCTTTCTGATTCGGTACCTACGCATATCTGATTATCTGTTGCCAAACCCTGCCTGCCTTTGGATACCGAATCAGCCTTCTGTCTATGTACCTGGTCTGTCTGTGTGTTGCCGACCTGGCTTGCCCGACCTTGAGAGCTATCTCTCTCCTTAAGAGATAGTCTCCAGACCTGCTAGTGACATCCACCTTTCAGGTGTCACTCACTCACAGGTTCTTCCTACCTTCAGCCTGGGACTCCACCCCTTTGGAGGTCTCAGGCTGTTGGACGTTTTTTGCACTTCTCAAAAGGCAGTATCACCCATACTGCCAGAGACCACCTGCTCCTCGGGTGGTCTTACTCAAAGTCATTACTGTTGCACCAAACACTCACATTATAAAGGTGTCCAGAGGTTAGTTATACTTAGATTATCGATGATTCTGCAGATCATCAATAATCAGGTATAATCTGTATTCTTGGTGATACTGCAGATCACCAATAATCAGATTCTCTCTGTGTGCTGACACCGATCGTTAAATATAGGGGAACTGTGGGTCACTAAATAGAGAGAGGGAGTGGCCCCAATAAGACTGCAGGGAGAGAAATGGGTCTACAGTAGCAATTCTAAGTATAAGGAGTGGGTACTGGAGGTATACTAAGTACATGGAGGGGGCCACAGTGAGATCAAGGTCGAAGATTGGGCCACTGTGTTGACAATAACAGTTAGTGATGGGACCACAGTAGTGACAGGGGTGGGGGCCGCAATGGGGCCATTAATTTCTGGAATGAGGGTACTAGGGAGACAAGCTATACAGGAGAGGCATTGTGGAAACACTAACTACAGGAGTTGCCAAAGGGGGACACTATATAACTGTTCCTTCTGCCTCTATTTTAATTCATTTTTAGGAAGCAGTCTACAGGAATACCTATAAAATTTGCACACTAATTTAATGGACGAGTTTGGAAAGGTGATGGACAAGTCTGGGAATGTGAGGGACAAGTCTGGGTTTGGTAGATACCAGGAGAATGGTACTAGCCTGACTGAACTGTGCAAAGTGTGAAGTTGGGTTTGGCTTTTTTTCTCCATTGAAAGGAACTCTGAATCCTTCAGGATTCCATGACATTTTGAAAAATGTGTTTCTCCAACTTTATGGAAGTAGTTTGGGGATGGTACCTTCATGTTCCAACAACACTGCACAGCGGTGCACCAAGCAAAATCCATAAAGACGTGGATGGGTAAGTTTCATGGGGAGGAATTTGACTGATCTGCTCAGAGCCCTTACCTCAACCTTATAGAATACCTTTCTATATAGAGCAGAGACTATAAGCCAGACCTTCAAACATCGGTGCCTGTCCTCACAAATGCTCTTCTAGAAGTAAAGTAAGAACATTTCCAAAAACCCACTTCTAAACCTTGTGGAAAACCTTCCCAGAAGATTTGAAGTTGTTATAGCTGCAAAGGGTAGACCAACTCCACATCAAAGCCCAAGTACGAGTGTCTTTCAGAAAGTAACAGCCATATTAATTTAATCAATTATGGAAACATTTTATACAAAATGTATCTTCTGATTATTTCTCCACATAATCATCAGGGTTTCAATTAATAAATATTAAATTATGCTGAAAGAATATCTTGCTTGCCAGAGAAAAGCAAAAGCTGTTACTTTCTAGATGACCCACGATTTAAGAATGAAATATTACATTTCCTATGTGTGTGCAAAGGTAGGTGCCCTAATAATTGGCAATATTGTATACCTTAGTTATTTCTGTATCTCCTGTCTCAGTAAACCTCAATTCTCGCTATAGTTTTACTTTTGTGCCTCATATCCCATTATCTCACGGCACTATATGCCTCTGTATGAGTGATTGCATACAACAGCTGCTTAGAATTGTACTCACCATCGTAAAAAAAAAAAACCGCATCAGATCACAAATTAAAATAGTTCTTTATTGCAGGAAAAATCTTATGTACAGTCTACGCTTAAAACCAGCTCATTATTTTCAATCTTCTATAAATTGCAGATTAAGCAAATAGGCTTGGAATTGTCCATCAATTAACTGGTTAATTGGTGGAGGATATTTCAGAACCCAGGTGTCTAACCTGCATTTTAAAGTAGCTTGAAATTAACGAGCTTGTTTAAAGGATGAATTTGGCCTGATGTTTCTTCTAAAAAGAGGAATTTTAAATTGTTATTTGACCTTGTTTAAAGAGACTCTGATGCCTCTTTAAAATCCTTTTTTATTTAACCATCCTGTTTAATAGCTTAATCCTTCCTAAACCGCCGTATCCCCACACCTGTAAGCTATCTAAAACCCCCCTAACTCCTCGGGGGGTGGGGGGGGCGATCCGGGGAGCGCTTCCGTGTGAGGGCTATGAGGCAGGGCTATGAGCTGCAGCCCTGCCTCATGCGCGTCTGTCAGCGGCGGATCTCCGCCTCTCCCCCGCCCCTCTCAGTATTCCTTCGCTGAGAGGGGTGGGGGAGAGGCGGAGATCCACCGCTGACAGACGCCTGTGAGGCAGGGCTGCGGCTCATAGCCCTGCCTCACACGGAAGCTAATGCGGGCAGCAAAATCCACGACCAAGAAAGTCATGGATTTTGCAGGGGAGAGGGAGGGCGAGTTAGGGGGGGGGGTTTAGATTATTTTAGATAGCTTACAGGTGTGGGGATACGGCGGTTTAGGTAGGATTAAGGTATTAAACAGGATGGTTAAATACAAAAAGGATTTTAAAGAGGCTTCAGAGTCTCTTTAAGGCGATAAGCAAAAATCCTACCAGATCATACAGTCATGTGAAAAAAATGAGGACACCACATGAAACGCTTGTGTGTTTTGGTAACATTCTACTTCATACGGTATGTACAGTCATGGCTGAATTTGTTGGCACCCCAGAAATTTTTCCAGAAAATCAAGTATTTCTCACAGAAAAAATATTGCAGTAACATGTTTTATTATACACACTTATTCCCTTTTTGGTGTATTGGAACAATACAAAAAAAGGGAGGAAAAAAAAGCAAATTGGACATAATGTCACACAAAACTCCAAAAATGGGCTAGACAAAATTATTGGCACCCTTAACTTAATATTTTATTGCACACCCTTTGGAAAAAAAGTAACTGAAATCAGTCACTTCCTATAACCATCAATAAGCTTCTTACACCTCTCACCCAGAATTTTGGACCACTCTTCCTTTGCAAACTGCTCTAGGTCTCTTATTGGAAGGGCACCTTTTGCCACCATCATTTTTAAGATCTCGCCACAGGTGCTCAATGGGATTTAGATCTGGACTCATTTTTTGCCACTTCAGAACTCTCCAGCGCTTTGTTGCAATCCATTTCTAAGTGCTTTTTGACGTATGTTTGGGGTCATTGCTGCTGGAAGACCCAAGATCTCAGACGCAAACCCAGCTTTCTGACACTGCACTCTACAGAGCGACCCAAAATCCTTTGATAATTCTCAGATTTAATGATGCCTTGCACACATTCAAGGCACCCAGTGCCAGGGGCAGAAAAACAACCCCAAAACATCATTGAACCTCCACCATATTTCACTGTAGGTACTGTGTTCTTTGTTTTGTAGGCCTCATTTTTCAGTTTACTGTTTTCGGTAAACAGTAGAATGATGTGCTTTACCAAAAAGCTCCATCTTGGTCTCATCTATCCACAAGATGTTTTCCCAGAAGGATTTTGGCTAACTCAAGTACATTTTGGCAAAATGTATTCTTGGTTTTTTATGTCTCTGTGTCAGTAATGGTGTCCTCCTGTGTCTCCTGCCATAACGTTTCATTTTATTTAAATGTCGACGGATAGTTCGTGCTGACAATGATACTCCCTGAGCCTGCAGGGCAGCTTAAATTTCTTTGGAACTTGTTTGGGGCTGCTTATCCACCATCTGGACTATCCTGAGTTGCAACCTTTCATCAATTTTTCTTTTCCGTCCACGCCCAGGGAGATCAGCTACAGTGCCATGGGCTGCGAACTTTTAGATCATTTTGAGCACTGTGGACAAAGGCAAATCTAGATCTGTGAAGATGGACTTGTAACCTTGAGATTGCTGATATTTTCCCACAATTTTGGTTCTCAAGTCCTCAGACTGTTCTCTTCTCTTTCTGTTTTCCGTGCTTAGTGTGGCACACACAGACACACAATGCAAAGACTATGTGAACTTCTCTCCTTTTTACCTGCTTTCAGGTGTGATTTTTAAATTGCCCACACCTGTTGCTTGCCCTATGGGAGTTTAAAGGAGTATCACATACTTGAAACAATATTATTTCCACACAATTTTGAAAGGAGGCCAATAATAATTATGTTCAGCCCTTTTTTGGAGTTTTGTGTGACATTATGTCCAATTTGCTTTTTTTCCCTCCCTTTTTTTGTTTTGTTCCGATACACAAAAAGGGAAGAAACGTGTATAGCAAAACGTGTTACTGCAATACTTTTCTGTGAGAAATACTTGATTTTCTGGAAAGATTTCTGGGGTGCCAACAATTTCGGCCATGACTGTATGTGTAATATCAATTTTAATAATACTGGCAGAGTCAAGTAATCTATATATATAATAGAGTAAGTGCCTCAACCTTCAAGCAAGAAGAAGAAGTAGCGCCCTGCCTCCAGGGCCAGTCCAACCAAGAAGAAGGGGCTGGTCCAAGCAAGAAGAAGAAGAAGTAGTAGTGTCATATCAAACCAAGAGTGAAAAGGGTCATTTGCATATTCAGTAGCAGTGCATTGTGGGTAACCACAAATGTTCACTTATAGCTGAATTATTGCAGATTTCCTTCTGTTTTAGGAAGGAAAATTACACCAAGCTTTGCTTTTTTTTAGTAGGAGGTCTTTTTGGTCCCTTTTATCCCCTTATACATTCTTAGTGGTTTGGGTCACCCTGAGCTTCTTGGTTACTCTGTTGTACTGGTCCAAGCCCTATCTCATACAGCTGTATCAATCCCTGCCATGTACTGATGAGGGCCAAAAGTCTGAAACAGGCTGTCTACATCTGAGTTTGATATGACTGTGTAAAATTTAAAGTTATATACTTGCTATACACCAGCGGCTCTGGATGCTTTCTTGGCTTACCAATGGGGAAAAGGGGTAATTTGCATATTTAATAGCAGTGCTTTGTGGGTAACCACAAATGTTCACTTATAGCTGAATTATAGCAGCTTTCCTTCTGTTTTAAAAAGGCAAATTACACCAATACAGTGTGCGGCATTGCAAGAAGTGAAGACAGTGGAACGCACGATGGAACACTGAAGAGGTGAGTCATCCCCGCCCGCTGCCTCTTACTAATAGTGGCGGCTGCTACTGTGCTTAAGCAGGAGGGGGAGCGCACATGGGGGACCCAGGTGAGGGGGGTTCCTGCTGAGCTTAAGCTGGAGAGGGAGCGCACATGGGGGACCCAGGTGAGGGGGGTTCCTGCTGAGCTTAAGCCGGAGGTAGAGCATACATGGGGGACCCAGTTGAGGGGGGGTCCAACCCCCCTCCCCGCCGTTGTGCCCAATACCCCCTTCCTACCCTCTTATGCGGCGTATGCTACGCCACGGGTCGGCTAGTAAATATAATAAACTAAATAATAACTAAATAAAATCATTTGTAAACTATAATTCTACAAAATGCAATTTCTGGTGAGGAATAAATTAGGACACTTCCACATTTGTACTGTACACATTTAAAAACTGATCAAACCTCACTCAGGTTATCACATCAGGTGCACATGATTAGAACATTGTTACTTGACATTTTGAAGAAGTTTTGTCTATATGAACCTCAGACATTTTGTTTGGTGTACTCCACCTGTTGAGGCTGGTAAGATCAAAAGAGCAGTCCAATGCCTTTTGAAGGAGGATTGCAGAAACTTATAAGTCTGGTAAGGGATTTTAAAAGATCTCAAAAGAATTTCAAGTCAGTTGTTACACTGTCTGGAAAATAGTCTGCAAATGTAGGATAATCAGAACAACTGCCAGCATGCCCATGTCTGGCTGTCCAATCAAGTTTTCTTGGGGAGCAGACTGCAAAATGCTAACCCTCCCCCACAAAAACACTAAACTAAACTAAAATGTCATCAAGAGACCTAGAGCAGGTTCTTGCCTCTGTTTATGTGAAAGACACTGTACAACTTTGCAGGGTGTGCAAGGAGGAAGCAATTACCCTCTAAGGGAAACATCAAGGCCACACTGAAGTTTACCAGAGAACAGACAAAAGACCATGACTTATGGAGTAATCTTCTTTGGCCAGATCAGTGTAGAATGTAATTACTTGCACAATACAACACGTTTGTGTTATCCAGATTGCAACAGGAGAAAACCTCATACCAACTGTGAAGCATGTAGTGGAAGTGTCATGGTTTAGGGATGATTTGCTACAACATACTCTGGCCAGCTTACCATCATGGAATCTACCATGAATTCTAACATGTATAAGTGGGTGCTTGAGGAACATGTGAGACCATCTGTAAGATGAACAATTAAAGCTGAAGTGTAACTTGACTCTGCAACAATGATGACCCAAACCATACCAGTAAATCCACCAGGTCCTGGCTGAAAACTAAAAACTGAAGAGACCTAGAGTGGCCGAGTCAAAGGTTAGATTTTCAAATTGAAATACTGTGGGGTTACCTGGACTGGGCTGTTCGTGCAAGATACCCCTCTAACATCTCACAGCTGACAGTTTTTCATCAAGATGTGGGGCAAACTTTCCTCAGACCGATTTCAGGGACTGACAAACATCTCACAGCAGTTATTTCAGTCAAAGGAATTAAAACTATGTATTAGAGGGTAGGGAGTCTTTACTTTTTCCTCAGGTAGAGTACACATTTTTGTTGATAGCTCGTTTAACCACTTTTCCTCCCCCGGGACGAGTAGCTACCTCCCTGCAAAATCCCTCTTCTCCTTGCAGGGACGTAGCTACTACATCCTTTTCTGCAGCGCACTCCTGCTTGTCGCCGCGCTAGTTATCGCCGCCGATCGCTAGACGGGAGATCGATGAACTGATCTAAGTCTCCGTGTGAATGACCGCCACCATCAATGAGATGGTGCCGCCATTTCCAAGAACCGATACTTACACATCCATGCATTACTTCCTATTTGCGTAGTAATACTACGCACAGGAACGTTATGTGCGAGGACATCTTGTGGCCAAATAGTAAAATTACATCTACAAAAATGTTTCTCAATGAGTAATTCAATGTATTTTCATTGTTTACATTTAATTAAATCACTTTCTTAAATGTAAACAAGATTAGACACTTTGAAATGTGATCATATTCTAATAAAGAATTTAATACTTAACCCTTTCAGTACCAGTGGTCTCTGGCCCCTTAAGGACCAGAGACCACTGGAACCAGAAATCGGCACATGCAAATGAATCACCGTACTGAACTATCCGTCAACATTTAAATGAAATGAAACGCTATGACAGGAGACCTAGGAGGACCCCACTGCTGACACAGACATAAAAAAGCAAGACTACAGTTTGCCAAAATGTACTTGAGTAAGCCAAAATCCTTCTGGGAAAACGTCTTGTGGACAGAAAAGACCAAGCTAGAGCTTTTTAGTAACAGTTCGCATTCACCGATCTAACTGTGATCAATGAGATGCCGTGGTCATTAGCAAACTGGAAGTAAAACGTACACACATTATTTCCTATTAGCGTACTAACAGTACGAACAGAAATATAGTGGGGGCACATCTAGTGGCCAAATAGTAAAAATACACCCTGCATACATAACATTTAATAAAAATACATAACATACCCCATAAATTAACCCCTTACATCCCCTCCCATAGTTACCAAAGTAAAACACTTGTATAAAAAAAAAAATAAAGTGACATTTAAAAAAAACATTAATAGTTACCTTTGGTAACTAGCCCTATGGGCTATGATTAAGGACACAATTGTCCTAAACATGTCAGCCATTCTGTTTTATGGATGTCTAATAAAACGTATGGAAGCTACTTGTTGGTGAGTGCGGACATTTTTCCTTTGACCTTTGGAACTCAACCTCTTTAATATGTATGCCATGAGGGTCTAATATTGTTATTTTTTTTTTTTTGCAAATAAGGGCTTGTAATTGATGACGGACGCAAAAAAACTGAAAAAATACTACTTTATTCCCAAAGAAAATATTGCCGCCATACATTGTACTAGGGAGATATTTTAAATGTTGTAATAACCGGGACATATGGGCAAATAAAATGTGTGGGTTTTATCCACAGCAGCAAGTTTTATTTTAAAACTATAATGGCCTAAAACTAAGAAATGCTCTTATTATTCCTCTTAAAATGCATTTAGAATAAAGTAATTCTTAACAAAAAATGTACCACCCAAAGAAAACCTAATTGGTGGCAAAAAACAAACAAACACGATATAGATAATTTTTTTGTGATGAGTAATGATAAAGTTATTGGCGAATGAATGGGAGGAGCGCTGAAAGCTGAAAATTGCTCTGGTCAAAAAGGGGGAAAAAAACCTCAGTGGTTAAATGGTTAAAGAGAAGATGAACATTATCTCCCAAGAGATAGCTCAGGATAAAAAGTGAATTGCATATGGACCAGTGTGTTTTTGCTTGCTTAAATATCAAAGAAATGGCTCTCTATAAAAAAAGAAATTCTCACTTGGCCGGTTTCTCTTCCAATACCCAGATTCAAGAAAAAATCTGTTATTTCTTCTTATATTCTTTATTGCTTTGGTCATACCTGGAAGAACAAATGTTGCTTTTTGCCACCAGGCAACATGACACGGGGTATTACAAATGCTGTCATTCAGCTGCATGAAACTGCAGCAGTGAGGCTGAACAGTACTCTTGTCCCATGTGAATGATGCCTTAAAGGACAACTGAAGTGAGAAGAATATGGAGGCTGCCATATTTATTTCCTTTTCAACAATACCAGTAGCCTGGCAGTCCTGCTGGTCTATTTATCTGCAGTAGTATTTGAAAAACACCAGAAACAAGTATGTGGCTATTGTTGTCAAATCTGACAATAATGTCAGAAACACCTGGTCTGCTGCATGCTTGTTCAGGGTCTATGACTAAAAGTTTTCGAGACAGAGAATCACAGTAGGATAGCCAGGCAATTGGTATGGTTTAAAAGGAAATATATATATGGCAGCCTCAATATTCCTCTCATTACAGTTGTCCTTTAAATAGTTACATAGTACTAGCCTTAGTCACAAAAATGTCTTGCCCCTTCTAGAGAATGTCCTGCAAATACTTACAACTATGCGCCTCATCACAGGACAATAGGCTATAGGGATAACCTAGAAGAATTGCTATGCTGCAAAGTTTGGTCAGCTTATATTATCCTGTCTGCATTTACTGGGGTTTATTGTGAAAATTCTGGAAATTTCTGAATCACATGAGTTTCTGGACAGAATTTCAGATCTGTGAACAAGAAGAATATTTAACAATTGCTGTATTTAAAGTGTGTATTTAGTAGTTTTCCTAGAATTTAACAAGCAAAATCATCTTGATAAACACAAATAGTTGAACTCTGCGGATACCATGTGGTTCAGTGGTCTAACAGTAGGGGATCGACCCGTTTGCTATATAGTTCAACCAAATGGTAACTGCCATAAGCACCGCTGATGGTGGCAGTTGATAGGTACAACCACCACGGCCAGTCAATCATCTGAGCAAATCCTTAGGTAATCCCCACTGTAAATAAACCAAGTTTTTTTTTTTTACCATTTGCACACAACTTTCTTGTGGCCAGAAATGTTAGGAGTAATGTCCTTGGAGCTATGTGACCATCACTTTATATCAGGTACTAAAATACCCAGTTTGTCATCAAAACATTAATGATGCGTTGTGTTATTGCAGGTCTTACAGCTGCTAAGTTGCTTGTGGAGTCAGGACTTAATGTGGTGGTGTTGGAAGCACGGGACAGAGTTGGAGGAAGAACTCATACAATTAGAGTAAGATGGTTGATTAAAAGTTTAATTAGCATTTTTTGATTTTCACTTTTGCATGTGTTAAAAAATAAGAACCACCACTATTTATTTTCAGCTGTTTATGATTAAGCCATGTTATGTAAGCATTTTACCAAAGCTTTATTGCTGAGAGGCCTGGAACCCACTAGAGCGTTTAGGGAGCGCTTTAAATAGCTAGCAATTTCCCTAAATGCTCTGCCAATGTAAATAGATGGGACAGATTCCACTACAGCGATTGCGATTAAGCAAATCGCGCGACATGCAGCGTTTTGGCAGGGTTTCCTTTCTAATGTCTAATGTATTGTATAGGAGCAGGGAAATTGATCCCAATCAAAAAAAAAAAAAAAGGAATATGACGAGCTTAACAACACTAGCTCATTAATTTAATTACTTTAAAGAGGAACTGAACTCAGAATATGAAAACAGAGCATTGCAATCCATGTTAAAAGTTGTAGGCAAAAACAGTACAATATATGTACAAAAATATGTGAATAAACTGTAATATACAATTTAACCAGTTCACCCCCAAGGGTTTTTATCCTAACGGACCAGAGCAATTTTCAGTTGTCAGCGCTCCTCCCTTTTATTCCCTAATAACTTTATTACTACTTATCACAAGAAAATGATCTATACCTCGTTTTTTTCGCCACCAATTAGGCTTTCTGTGGATAGTACATTTTGCTAAGAATTTTTTTATTCTAAATGCATTTTAATGAGAAAAACAGAAAAAAAAAGAAAAAAAATCATTATTTCTCAGTGTTCAGCCTTTATAGTTTTAAAATTAAACATTCTCCTGTGGATAAAACAAACACGTTTTATTTGCCCAGTGGTCCCGATAATTAAACCGTTTAGATTATGTCCCTACCACAATGTATGGCGACAGTATATTATTTTGAAATATAAGTGGTTATTTTTCTGTTTGTTCTGGCCATAATTACAAGCCCCTATGTAATAAATTAAAATTAATTTTCCCCCATAAAATATAGAATAAAAAAAGCTGAGTCCCTAAGGTAACTATTTATTTATTTTTTTTAAGCTGATTTTTTTTTTTTACAAGTGTTTTTTTTGGGGGGGAGGGTTGGAAGTGTAATTTTATTAATGATGTGTATATACTTGAAAATGTATGTATTTTGTAAGTGTAATATAATTTTGGCCACAAGATGGCGCTGGTGAACACTCATAGGACGTGTTCACTTTTTTTTTTTTTTTTACACACTTTATTAAACTGTTACATTTCCTGTTTATGTGAATGGACGTAGCCGCTGTTCGCGGTCACGTCCATTCACTCCAGGCACTGCGATTGGGTTCAGTCCTCTTCCCCAATCGCCCAGCACGGGATCCCGACGGTAATGGCGGCGGTAGCGGCGGACACACGGCGGTAGCAGCGGCGGGAATGCGCGACGTATTAAAACGTCATGTTGCTGTTAATAGCGGTAAGCATGACGTTTTAATACGTTAGGATGGCGGTAAATGGTTAATTAATAAACCCCACTCCCCTGTGACGTTTTTTGCCTGGGCAAGTCACATGGTAAATGCCAGGCAGGCTCAGGCTCCCAGAGATCAATGGGAGACTTTCTCCTGCTTATGCAAATCCCCTGCAGCTTCGTTTGTTGACACAGTGAGTCATCAGGAGGAGCCTGTGAAGCCAAGAATCCTGACAGCAGCTGAGGGAGAAAATAACTTGTTGTAAGGCAATGGGAAACACTGGGCTAGCTGATAAAAGTGCAATCACAGGGCAGCATGATGCAGAGCTATGCATGGAGGGTATGTGGGCAAAAATCTGTCTGGTCTTTCCTCATTGTTATGACTGCATGTGTGGATAAGGTGTTAAACAAGTTGAAAAGTTTTTGACAGTCCCTAGTCTCCAGGAGGGCTGCTTTCTGACTTGTGTGAGGGACTGGCAGGCACAGGAGTCCTATTACAGGCAAGTAACCTCTGTGTGATGTGGGGCTGCAATACAGATAAGATCTCTGCTCCATCTCAGGCTATTCTCAATTCCTCCCTATACCTCTCCTTTCTGGACTAGTGCACGCCAAAATCACAATAGCAATCGCTAGCAATTTGTGAGTGCGATTTTGTGAAGCGATTTTCAAATGAATCGCTCCAAAAAATGCTTCATGCAATGTGTTTGCGTTTTTGAAAAAATCACAACGCTGCTGTGAGAACACAGTCATAGGGTAACATTAGCCAAGCGCTTTTCAAATCACTGTTGATTTGAAAAACGCTCAGAAGCACTCTTGGTGGGCACCAGTCCTCCCTCATTCACCTTTGTTTCCCTCTTCCCCTAGTGCTGGATGGCTGTGTCTTCTTGTCATACAGGAAAGCTAAAAAAAAGTGCAATGCTGGTGAGGCAAAGTATTATTATTATTTAGTACTAGTGGACCTAAGCCCTTTTAAAAACGGCTCTGGGTCTGTTTTTCGCCACCCGCCTGCCGCGCGTGTCCACTGCCCGCTCACCCGGCCACGCGCGTATGTCACCCACTCACCCGCCGCACATCCGGCAGGCCGCTCGGCTCCCTGGCCCAATCCCCGTCCTTCTGTGTGTAAGGCTGGGTCCGTGCTGCGCACATGCGCATTAGCAAAAAGCACAGATCCAGCTACACATCCAGCTACACAGAAACAACTGTCCCTGCTGTACGCAGTTACCTATTATTATATAGGATTTATATAGCGCCATCTTTTGCAGTGCTGTACAGAGCATATTGTCTTGTCACTTAACTATCTTCTTCCTTCTCTTTCAGCTTTTCTCTCCTCACCATTTCTCCCCTTCTCTGCATAAGGGCTTAGACACACTATAAGCGCTTTTCTGAGCGATATTACCGCAATAGCGATTTTAATGTAAGTCAATGGGAGCCCTTTTTAAAAAGCTCACAGAAAGTTCTGATGGCTAAAAAGTGCTCATAAAAGCGCTTATAGTGCGTTACAGTGTAAAAAGGACTGAACAAGTTTTTCCCAGAAAAAACATGAATACATATATATGCTTCACTGTTAATGCTTCACTCTATATAAAACTAAACAAATGTCCACTAAAAACATATAACAGTCCTTTTTACACTGTAAAGCACAAAACCTATATTAGTGTGTATGTGAATTGATAACGAGAGGGGGAGATAGCGGGTTGCTTTTTTGCAAAAAAAAAAAAGTTTTTCCTGAAATTAACAAGAGTGAAGTAATATCAGCGAAGCATATGCATGCCTGTCATATTTTTTTAGTGGACATTTGGTCAGTTTTATAAAGAGTGAAGCATTAACAGTGAAGCATATATATTTATGATTTTTGGGAAAACCTGTTCAGTCTTTTTTACACTGTGAAGTGTCAAACCTCTCTTAGGGTGTATGTGAATTGATAACGAGAGGGGGTGATCATGTATCTAAACGGGTTTTTTTGGCTAAAAAATAGTTTTTCCTGAAATTAGCAAGAGTGAAGTAATATCAGTGAAGCATATGCGTGACTGTCATTTTTTAAAAGTGGACATTTGGTCAGTTTTATAAAGAGTGAAGCATATATATATATATATATATATTTATGATTTTTTTGGGGGAAAAACATGTTCCTTCTTTTTTACACTGTGAAGTGCCGAACCTCTCACTTAGTGTGTATATCCAGGGCACACCAAAACCGCTAGCAGATCCTCAAAACACTAGCGGCTTTTGGAGCAGATTTCAGAGCGATTCTAGGCATGTTTAGAGAGGCTTTCTAAACATGCCTACGGGTCTTTGGACCGTTTTTGTGTAGCAGATTACAAATACTGTTACAGTGAAGCTGTTACTGAACAGCTTCTCTAACAAAAACACCTGGAAAACCGCTCTGATGTAGCGTATTTCAGAATGGTTTGCGTTTTTCCTATACTTTACATTGAGGCAGAAACGCTTCTGCAAACCGCGAACGTGCAGCAGGAGGGACGTTTGTGGTTTGCTAAAATCCTCAAACCGCTGGTGTGCACCATCCAATTGAAATACATTAGCCAAGCGGTTTCACTGGCGGATGCGGTCGGCGGATCGCTCCTAAAACTGCTCAGTGTGCACTGGGCCTAAGAGAGCTGGGATGATCACCGACCTGAATCACGAGTAATCACAGGTGGTGACATAAAAGGGGGATTCCCTCTGCCAAGCTACCTACACGGGAGGGCAAGGGCAGCTGGATGATGTAAGAAGGGATTCCCCCTGCGTGACACCTACGAGAAGGAGTGTTTGGCATAAATGCGGATTCCCTCTGCAGTGTTACCCCCCTCCCTCTGTCGCACAGGATACGAAAGGGGAGAGCTGTGTGACTACAGGACATGATATGGGATCTGGCACAACACCAATAGGGAGAGCTGCAGGACTACAGAATGACATCACAAGATCTCACACTGCAGGAGGCATAGTTAGAGAAAAAGAATAATACTTTATCAAGGCGTGTGCCAGTACAGTGCAGGGCAGCAGCAGAAGCCCCAGCTGTCACTTTCCTGTAACAGGGCGACTGATGATGACCTCATGACACTGGGTTGTAAATCTCATTCTGTGGGCGTGAATTGGCATGTCTAACTCCAACTGTAACACCGCCCAGCAGAATCAGACTCTGCACCTCCCATGGAGTGAGAGCTGCAAGATGGAGCCTGCCATTCTCTTTTATTCATAGTTGTATTGCACAAATATATCTACTTGTATATTTCCCTTCACAAGTGTTTTGTGTCTAATCATTCATTTCAAAGGGATAAGGAGGCTCAATTTAGTGACCTTTTTTTTGGTTCAGTTTCTCTTTAACCACTTGAGGACCTAGGGCTTTCTACCCCTTAAGGACCGGCCACTTTTTTTCCATTCAGACCACTGCAGCTTTCACGGTTTATTGCTCGCTCATACAACCTACCACCTAAATGAATTTTGGCTCCTTTTCTTGTCACTAATAAAGCTTTCTTTTGGTGCTTTTTGATTGCTCCTGTGATTTTTACTTTTTATTATATTCATCAAAAAAGACATGAATTTTGGCAAAAAAATGATTTTTTAGCAGTATAGGAACCCCACTAATGACCCCATTTTAGAAAGAAGACACCCCAAGGTATTCCGTTAGGAGTATGGTGAGTTCATAGAAGTTTTTATTTTTTTGTCACAAGTTAGCGGAAATTGATTTTAATAGTTTTTTTTCACAAAGTGTCATTTTCCGCTAACTTGTGACAAAAAATAAAATCTTCTATGAACTCACCATACTCCGTACGGAATACATTTAGGTGTTTTCTTTCTAGAATGGGGTCATTTGTGGGGTTCCTATACTGCCCTGGCATTTTAGGGGCCCTAAACCGTGAGGAGTAGTCTTGAAACCAAATGTCGCAAAATGACCTGTGAAATCCTAAAGGTACTCATTGGACTTTGGGCCCCTTAGCGTACTTAGGGTTTAAAAAATTGCCACACATGTGGTACCGCCGTACTCAGGAGAAGTAGTATAATGCGTTTTGGGGTGTATTTTTACACATACCCATGCTGGGTGGGAGAAATATCTCTGTAAATGACAATTTGTTAATTTTTTTTACACACAATTGTCCATTTACAGAGATCTTTCTCCCACTCAGCATGGGTATGTGTAAAAATACACCACAAAACACATTATACTACTTCTCCCGAGTACGGCGATACCACATGTGTGGCACTTTTTTGCACCCTAACTGCGCTAAAGGGCCCAAAGTCCAATGAGTACCTTTAGGATTTCACAGGTCATTTTGAGAAATTTCGTTTCAAGACTACTCCTCACGGTTTAGGGCCCCTAAAATGCCAGGGCAGTATAGGAACCCCACAAATGACCCCATTTTAGAAAGAAGACACCCCAAGGTATTCCGTTAGGAGTATGGTGAGTTCATAGAAGATTTTATTTTTTGTCAAAAGTTAGCGGAAAATGACACTTTGTGAAAAAACACAATTAAAATCAATTTCCGCTAACTTGTGACAAAAAATAAAATCTTCTATAAACTCGCCATACTACTAACGGAATACCTTGGGGTGTCTTCTTTCTAAAATGGGGTCATTTGTGGGGTTCCTATACTGCCCTGGCATTTTAGGGGCCCTAAACCGTGAGGAGTAGTCTTGAAACGAAATTTCTCAAAATGACCTGTGAAATCCTAAAGGTACTCATTGGACTTTGGGCCCTTTAGCGCAGTTAGGGTGAAGTAGTACAATGTGTTTTGGGGTGTATTTTTACACATACCCATGCTGGGTGGGAGAAATACCTCTGTAAATGGACAATTGTGTGTAAAAAAATCAAAAGATTGTCATTTATAGAGGTATTTCTCCCACCCAGCATGGGTATGTGTAAAAATACACCCCAAAACACATTATACTACTTCTCCCGAGTACGGCGATACCACATGTGTGGCACTTTTTTGCACCCTAACTGCACTAAGGGGCCCAAAGTCCAATGAGTACCTTTAGGATTTCACAGGTCATTTTTGTTTCAAGACTACTCCTCGCGGTTTAGGGCCCCTAAAATGCCAGGGCAGTATAGGAACCCCACTAATGACCCCATTTTAGAAAGAAGACACCCCAAGGTATTCCGTTAGGAGTATGGTGAGTTCATAGAAGTTTTTATTTTTTTGTCACAAGTTAGCGGAAATTGATTTTAATAGTTTTTTTTCACAAAGTGTCATTTTCCGCTAACTTGTGACAAAAAATAAAATCTTCTATGAACTCACCATACTCCGTACGGAATACATTTGGGTGTCTTCTTTCTAGAATGGGGTCATTTGTGGGGTTCCTATACTGCCCTGGCATTTTAGGGGCCCTAAACCGTGAGGAGTAGTCTTGAAACCAAATGTCGCAAAATGACCTGTGAAATCCTAAAGGTACTCATTGGACTTTGGGCCCCTTAGCGTACTTAGGGTTTAAAAAATTGCCACACATGTGGTACCGCCGTACTCAGGAGAAGTAGTATAATGCGTTTTGGGGTGTATTTTTACACATACCCATGCTAAGTGGGAGAAATATCTCTGTAAATGACAATTGTTTGATTTTTTTACACACAATTGTCCATTTACATAGAAATTTCTCCCACCCAGCATGGGTATGTGTAAAAATACACCCCAAAACACATTATACTACTTTTCCTGAGTACGGCGGTACCACATGTGTGACACTTTTTTGCAGCCTAGGTGCGCTAAGGGGCCCAACGTCCTATTCACAGATCATTTTGAAGCATTTGTTTTCTAGACTACTCCTCGCAGTTTAGGGCCCCTAAAATGCCAGGGCAGTATAGGAACCCCACAAGTGACCCCATTTTAGAAAGAAGACACCCCAAGGTATTCCGTTAGGTGTATGGAGAGTTCATAGAAGATTTTATTTTTTGTCACAAGTTAGTGAAAAATGACACTTTGTGAAAAAAAAAACAATAAAAATTAATTTCCGCTAACTTTTGACAAAAAATGAAATCTTCTAAGAACTCGTCATACACCTAACAGAATACCTTGGGGTGTCTTTTTTTCTAAAATGGGGTCACTTGTGGGGTTCCTATACCGCCCTGGCATTTTACAGGCCCAAAACCGTGAGTAGTCTGGAAACCAAATGTCTCAAAATGACTGTTCAGAGGTATAAGCATCTGCAAATTTTGATGACAGGTGGTCTATGAGGGGGCGAATTTTGTGGAACCGGTCATAAGCAGGGTGGCCTTTTAGATGACAGGTTGTATTGGGCCTGATCTGATGGATAGGAGTGCTAGGGGGGTGACAGGAGGTGATTGATGGGTGTCTCAGGGGGTGGTTAGAGGGGAAAATAGATGCAATCAATGCACTGGGGAGGTGATCGGAAGGGGGTCTGAGGGGGATCTGAGGGTTTGGCCGAGTGATTAGGAGCCCACACGGGGCAAATTGGGGCCTGATCTGATGGGTAGGTGTGCTAGGGGGTGACAGGAGGTGATTGATGGGTGTCTCAAGGTGTGATTAGAGGGGGGAATAGATGCAAGCAATGCACTGGCGAGGTGATCAGGGCTGGGGTCTGAGGGCATTCTGAGGGTGTGGGCGGGTGATTGAGTGCCCTAGGGGCAGATAGGGGTCTAATCTGAAAGGTAGCAGTGACAGGGGGTGATTGGTGGGGAATTAGTGGGTGTTTAGGGTAGAGAATAGATGGAAACACTGCGCTTGGGTGGTGATCTGATGTCGGATCTGCGGGCGATCTATTGGTGTGGGTGGGTGATCAGTTTGCCCGCAAGGGGCAGGTTAGGGGCTGATTGATGGGTGGCAGTGACAGCGGGTGATTGATGGGTGGCAGTGACAGGGGGTGATTGATGGGTGGCAGTGACAGGGGGTGATTGATGGGTGATGGGTGATTGGCAGGTGATTGACAGGTGATCAGTGGGTTATTACAGGGAAGGACAGATGTAAATATTGCACTGGCGAATTGATAAGGGGGGGTCTGAGGGCAATCTGAGCGTGTAGGCGGGTGATTGGGTGCCCGCAAGGGGCAGATTAGGGTCTGATCTGATGGGTAACAGTGACAGGTGGTGATAGGGGGTGATTGATGGGTAATTAGTGGGTGTTTAGAGGAGAGAATAGATGTAAACGCTGCGCTTGGGTGGTGATCTGATGTCGGATCTGCGGGCGATCTATTGGTGTGGGTGGGTGATCAGATTGCCCGCAAGGGGCAGGTTAGGGGCTGATTGTTGGGTGGCAGTGACAGGGGGTGATTGATGGGTGATAGGTGATTGGCAGGTGATTGACAGGTGATCAGTGGGTTATTACAGGGAAGGACAGATGTAATTAATGCACTGGCGAATTGATAAGGGGGGGGGGTCTGAGGGCAATCTGAGCGTGTGGGCGGATGATTGGGTGCCCGCAAGGGGCAGATTAGGGTCTGATCTGATAGGTAACAGTGACAGGTGGTGATAGGGGGTGATTGATGGGTAATTAGTGGGTGTTTAGAGAAGATAACAGATGTAAACGATACATTTGGGAGGTAATCTGACGGCGGGTTTGCGGGCGATCTAATGGTGTGGGTGGGTGATCAGATCTCCCGCAAGGGGCAGGTTAGGGGCTGATTGATGGGTGGCAGTGACAGGGGGTGACAGGGGGTGATTGATGGGTGATAGGTGATTGGCAGGTGATTGACAGGTGATCAGTGGGTTATTACAGGGAAGAACAGATGTAATTAATGCACTGGTGAATTGATAAGGGGGGGTCAGAGGGCAATCTGAGCGTGTGGGCGGGTGATTGGGTGCCCGCAAGGGGCAGATTAGGGTCTGATCTGATAGGTAAAAGTGACAGGTGGTGATAGGGGGTGATTGATGGGTGATTGATGGGTAATTAGTGGGTGTTTAGAGGAGAGAATAGATGTAAACAATGGATTTGGGAGGTGATCTGATGTCGGATCTGTGGGCGATCTATTGCTGTGGGGGGGTGATCAGATTGCCCGCAAGGGGCAGATTAGGGGCTGATTGATGGGTGGCAGTGACAGGGGGTGATTGACGGGTGATTGACGGGTGATTGA
Source organism: Hyperolius riggenbachi (assembly GCF_040937935.1). Taxonomy (NCBI): domain Eukaryota; kingdom Metazoa; phylum Chordata; class Amphibia; order Anura; family Hyperoliidae; genus Hyperolius; species Hyperolius riggenbachi. Next base: position 410,374,421 of record NC_090647.1, on the reverse strand, counting down.
CGGGTGATTGACAGGTGATTGACAGGTGATCAGGGGGATAGATGCATACAGTAAACAGGGGTGTGTGGTCTGGGGGGGGGTGGGGTCTGGGGAGAATCTGAGGGGTGGGGGGTGATCAGGAGGGGGCAGGGAGCAGGGGGGGGATAAAAAAAAAATAGCGTTGACAGATAGTGACAGGGAGTGATTGATGGGTGATTAGGGGGGTTATTGGGTGCAAACAGGGGTCTGGAGGGTGGGCAGGGGGGGGTCTGATGGGTGCTGTGGGCGATCTGGGGCAGGGGGGGGAGAAATCAGTGTGCTTGGGTGCAGACTAGGGTGGCTGCAGCCTGCCCTGGTGGTCCCTCGGACACTGGGACCACCAGGGCAGGAGGCAGCCTGTATAATACACTTTGTAAACATTACAAAGTGTATTATACACTTTGTATGCGGCGATCGCGGGGTTAACATCCCGCCGGCGCTTCCGTATGATGCGGCGGGCGAGCGGTGACAGGCGCTGGCGGAGGATCGCGTCACGGATGACGCGATCGCTCCGCCCATGCCCTTAGAAGGACCGCCGCCTCTGTGGGTGAGCCGGTCCTTCAGGGCTCCACTTCCCGGCCGTCTCTGTGCGTTAGGCGGTCGGGAAGTGGTTAACAGACATGACGACTTTAGTTTTTGCAGAGCTTAGGTTTGCTAAATCACTAAAGTTGTTCACGGTTTTCCAGCAATATGCAGACTTGGAGAACCTTAGTAAATCAGGCCCAATATGTCCAGCTAGGGCACAGTAGGTGAAAATGATTCAGATACAAATTTCTGTCATGAAGCAATGATTATGAGGGACATATAAAAGGCAGATTATGCAAATGCTCTAACACATACAGTTTATCTGCTTGATTATTTAGCCGGTGGCTGGATAGTGTTAAGGGCTCTTCCTCTGACACAGGAGACCTGGGTTCGAATCTCGGCTCTGCCTGTTCAGTAAGCCAGCACCTATTCACTGCTACTGCCTATAGAGTGCGTCCTAGTGGCTGCAGCTCTGGTGCTTTGAGTCCGCCAGGAGAAAAGCGCGATATAAATGTTCTGTGTTTGTTTGTTGTTTGCTTGTTTGTGTTTGATTATTTAGTGAACAGAATAGAACTTATAGTCTATTCACAATCATTTGTCCACATGTGTATGTCCAAAACACACATATATGCAAAAAAGGCACCTGATAAAAAGGGCGCCAGGTATAGCTGCTATTAGAATTTTGGTAAAATTAACAATATTCTACTAGTTATAGCTGCTATTAGAGTATCAGTAAAATTACAGATATTCTACTAGTTAATTCTTATAGTAAAATATCAGTAAAGATTACTGATATTTTACTATGACCTAAACTAACTCTACTCGCACACAAAACCCTCCCTCTACTGATGCCCAGCCTTAACCTCCCCCAGAACTTTACCTTCACCACCCATGGCCCCATGGCGGTGCCTATCCTTTACCACCGTGTGCCTAACCTTAATCCCCATGGTGGTGCCTAACCTTAATCCCCCCATGGTGGGACCTAACTCACTCCACCTTGGCGGTGCCCAACTTTAACCACCCATCCTAAATTTTATTATAAAAGCAGTTTCTTTTAGCTGCCATACAGTAGTTCAAATTCAATGTAGTAGTAGCCACAAGTATTAACGTTATTTTAATAGTTCATGTTATCCTTTTCAATTTCATTTTCAGTTTCTTGTAGCCACAATATAGTAGTTCATATTCAGTAGTTATGGATACCGATAGTTTAGCCACACATAGAAACAAAAGTGCGGCTGCAATTAGCAGGTCGTTGCTATAACAGTAATTTTATCGTGTGCTCTGATTCTCTTTTCACGGGTCTTAGCTGCTAATCACTGCGATTAGTATTGGGTTGTATGGCAATGCTCTTTTTTTAACTGAGTTGCAAAATACAGGTTTATGTAATCTCATACATCCTGATGGTAGTAGGTCTAAAACACACCCACAGTATGCACATAGACAGGAAACTGATGGATTAGGCCACTTTAAAGGACTTACGAGCCGAAGCAAAAAAAAAAAAAGTTAATTACCTTAGCTGAATGTCAGACCTCAGGGCAGACAATCCGTGCCTCCCTTGCTATTTATAGACCCTCTGTCATGTTAATCCAGCTATCATTAGTGGCCCCGACCCGGGCCAGGGTTGCCTTAGTTCATGACGATTAGAATCACCGCTTTAAAACTCCTCTGCCTGCATTACAGCCCTGGGAGCGCACATCGTCGCTCGGTATACTGTAATACATCATGTGGGCATCACCACATGACAGCCCACATGACTGAGTGCACTTCAAGCCGGCCGCGCCCCCTCAGCACAGAATACCAGCGCTGAGCGAGGGAGGACGTTACTTAGCTACAGGATTTGTTTACTGCAGATTTGCAGAGTACGTTATTTTATTCAAATCTGCAGTTAACAAGTCCTGTAGCTAGGTAACGTCCTCCCTCACTCAGCGCTGGTATTCTGTGCTGAGGGGGCGCGGCCGGCTCGAAGTGCAGTCAGTCATGTGGGCTGTCATGTGGTGAAGCCCACATGACGTATAACAGTATACCGAGCGACGATGTGCGCTCCCAGGGCTGTAATCCTGCGCAGCCTCAGTACTGCGCAGGCAGAGGAGTTTTAAATTGGCGATTCTAATCGTCATGAGCTAAGGCGACCCTGGCCCGGGTCGGGGCCACTAATGATACCTGGATTAACATGACAGAGGGTCTATAAATAGCAAGGGAGGCACTGATCATCTGCCCTGAGGTCTGACATTCAGCTAAGGTAATTAACTTTTTTTTTTTTTGCTTCGGCTCGTAAGTCCTTTAATGCAGAATTGCTGTTAAAATGTCCCCACTGCTCCAATAAAATATGCCCCACTATTACAACTACTATGAAAAAAAAAATCTTGTTTTTAAAAACCAGTTAAAAAATGATTAATAAAAACTTACTTCGGCTCTCTGCTCAAACCTCATCCCATGACTGTACTGACAGGAATATGCAACTGGTCCAAGGAGTCTATACAAATAACACTATAATACTTTAATCAGCAGAAATATCTTTTCTTTTTACTTCTGCACAGCTTCCACTCCTAAACTACATAGAAAATCATTACCATACAGTGTGGCATGACAGGGAAATTTTGACTTTTGCACAGATTACGGAATGTTATTAATTTAATTGCTTGCACTCTGTTAGACATTTATACATTTTAGTCATCATGTTAAATCAAATTGTAATCAGCAGTGCTGTATTGTGTATCAGTGTTCATATTTGATGTATATCATTGTCTGTATCATTATGTATCCCTTGTTTGTTTTCTTACATTGTACAGCGCCCCTGGAATATGTTGGCGCTTTAAAAATAAATAATAATAATAATAATAATAAGATTACATTATTTTGGGACAAAGCTAAAAGCTGTGCTGCGGAGTGAGGGGCTAATAGATAGCTTTCTGACACTGTTCTGAGTTATCCAGTGCTGTGTAACTGCGTCCATACGTGTTCTGCTCCATGGAGTTCACCATTTCTGGTGTCACCAACTAGTGACACCAGATGTGCTTTTGAGGACTTATTTTTGTGGTTTGTGGTGTGTAGCTAGTCTATAGTACACCATACCACACGTGTAGTATAGTGTAGTGTGTGGCTGCATCACTGTTGAAGCCAGTCACTGTGCTAAAATACACTTTGAGCCGTGATGTGATTGATGGTGAAATTGCCCCATTTTTGAAAGTCAGGAGCCCAATTTTACCTATTTATGCTGTACCAAAAGTACATAAACAACTAGAAAGACTCCCTGGATGTCCTATCGTCTTGGGGTGTGGTTCTCTTACTGAAAGAGGCACTATATATTTAGACAGACACCTTCAGCCTCACGTACAGGCCCTCCCGTCTTATGTTAGACACACGTTGCATCTTTTGCAGATCTTAAAGAGAAACTCCAACCTAGAATTGAACTTTATCCCAATCAGTAGCTGATGCCCCCTTTTACATGAGAAATATAATGATTTTCACAAACAGACCATCAGGGGGCGCTGTATGACTGATTTTGGCTGAAACCCCTCCCACAAGAAGCTCTGAATACCGCGGTACTCTGGGCAAACTGCCACAATGTAACAATGTTCACAGACAGGAAATAGCTGTTTACAGCTGTCTGTAACAGCCAGAACAGCTAGAAACAGCTACATAACTTGCCCACAGTAACAATGTCAACATGTAATACATGTCAGAATGTGAATCTGGGAGAGGAAAGATTTTACAATGAGCAAACACTGACTAAATCATTTATACATAATTATGGTAAAAAATGAAGCACTTTTTTTACTACATTATTTTCACTGGAGTTCCTCTTTAAATGACATACAGGTACCACCTGGTACATTTGATGTGAAGGCCTTATAGTCGAGCATCCCGCACAGCAGTGGAATACTGAGAGTAGGTACAATTCAATGTTAGGGCTGACCGATTTTGCGGTTTTAAACCGAAACCGCAGTTCCTGTTAAGACGATCTCGGGATCGTCAATAGCTGCGGTTTTCCACTTTCCCTGCTATGCTGGTCCGTGCGGCTCCACCTACCGCTGCGCAGTCATACCACATAGATCCAGCTATTGGCACACGGCAAAGTTGTGTGCCGCTCTGGTTCCGCCCCCCGCCGCCCTCATACGTGATGAGATCCAGGGAATGGGAGGAGCTGGGCTGCTCTCTATAGCTCCGCCTGCCACCGCCGTCACACCAACTAGATACAGTGATTGGTGAAGCCGCTCTGGATCCGCCCCCCCCGCCGCATCTCATACCCGATGACCCTCTTCACTCCACCACAGTCTGCAAAATGTCGCCGTTCACTGACTGTCCCCAGCATCTTCACAGAATCAGAGCAGCGACATCACAGAAGGCTTCACAGTCTTCATACATGCATTGCTCTGTGAAGCTCCACTGTCTCGCACAGAGTACACAGACCCCGCTGCCACTAGGCTCCGCCCCCCACCCTCATACACTCCAGGTCCAGTCCAGAGTGTTTAGCCCCCTGCCAGCAAGATCACAGACCCCACCCCCATACACTATCTCCGTTTGCCATGCAATTAACATATGATATGTTAATTGCATGGCAAACGGAGATAGTGTATGGGGGTGGGGTCTGTGATCTTGCTGGCAGGGGGCTAAACACTCTGGACTGGACCTGGAGTGTATGAGGGCAGGGGGCGGAGCCTAGTGACAGCGGGGTCTGTGTACTCTATTTTAATACATGTAATTTTAATACAGTTTCACCTTCAGGTGAAAGGACAGCCGGAGGACGGAGGACAGCGCACTGCCTATGTATACTAAAGGGGTGATCTGGCTATATAAACTAAAGGGAGGGGAAGAATCTGCCTATATAAACTAAAGGGGGGGGGGGGATCTGGCTATGTATACAGTACCTATACTGGAGGCACCTACCTAAATAACCTATACTGGGACAACTATACTGGAGGCACCTACCTGGCTAAACTATACTGGGGCATTGTGAATTAAGTGCTAAAGCTCGATTTGAAAAAAATCGTGAAAAAAATCGATATCGCAATTTTTGAGAGAAAAATCGCAATTTCAATTTTTTCCTAAAATCGTGCAGCCCTATTCAATGTTCAGCACATACCACACAATATTTTTCTCCGGTCCCTATTAGAGAATTTTTGATAACAACTTTTTTTTTGGTTTTGAGGGGACACACTACTTCCAGGTGCAGGAAGTGGCGATGGGCATTATTACCTTCCAGATGGATCAAGCCCATATCCCCTTTTTCGATCTTGAAATTCTTGTGAATGCTTTGGGTAGTACATCTATGACGCTATACAAAAAAAGCCCGGCTACCAACTCCTTATTAAGAACAACAACAACAACATTTCTATAGCGCTTTTCTCCCATTGGACTCAAAGCGCTTAGGCTGAGGCTCTCTAAGATTCAGTAGTTTGTAGTAGGATGACGTATTCACACAACAAAATTTTATTTCTGCAAATGCCAAACTGAACACGTGGGTTTTTAGTCCTGATTTAAACATGTCCAGAGGTGGAGCTGTCCTGATATGCTGAGGTAAGGAGCTCCATAATGATGGAGCAGCATGACAGAAGGTTCTGTGACCAAAAGTTTCCAAGTGGACTCTGGGTATGACTAGATTATTAGAACCTGTGGATCTGAGATTGCAGGGATTGCTACACAGCTGTAACATGTCTTTTATGTATCCAGCGCCCAGATTATGTAGTGATTTAAGTGTCAGTAGGCCGATCTTGAATAAGACCCTCCATTTAATAGGTAGCCAGTGAAGGAAGTGCAGGACTGGTGTTATGTGGCAGTGACGGGGTTGGTTAAAAGTCAGGCAGCAGTATTGTATCAGATGTAGGCGGTACAAGTCCTTTTTTGGAAGGCCAGTGTAGAGAACATTACAGTAGTCCAGTCGGGATGTAATGAAGACATAAACTAAGGTTGGCAGATCGTCTGGGGTATGAGGTGCTTGATTTTTTTTATGTTCTTCAGATGAAAATAGGATGATTTCATCACAGTAGAAATGTGAGTTCTGAAGTTAAAGTCCCCATCAATTAGAACTCCCAGGCTACGCACAACTCAGAGCTGTGTAGATCGGTGCCTCCTATTCCCAGTGAAGACTGCAAGTTAAGTTGTTTTGTTGTCATGCGCATTTAGTCTCAGCCAGTTGTCACTCTTCCATTGCTGTAGTTCGGCTAAGCAGGCGTTTATAGTTAGAGTTGGGTCTGTCACACCAGGCTTGAAGGAAAGATATAGTTTGGTGTTTGCATAGCAGTGGTATGTCAGGCCGTGTTTTTGGATTCGTTTTCCAAGCGGTAACATGTAAATTGTGAAAAGCAGGGGAGAAAGGATTGAGCCTTGGGGCACCCCATACTTAAAGGGAACCTAAACTGAGAAGGATATGGATTTTTCCTTTTAAAATAATACCAGTTGCCTGACTCTCCTGCTGATCCTGTGTCTCTAATACATTTAGCCACAGCCCCTCAACAAGCATGCAGATCAGGTGCTCTGACTGAAGTCAGACTAGATTAACTGCATGCTTGTTTCAGGTCGGTGATCCTGCCACTACTGCAGCCAAAGACATCAGCAGGAGTGCCAGGCAACTGGTATTGTTTAAAAGGAAACATCCATATTCTTCTCAGTTTAGATTCCCTTTAAGTGGTACAGAGGTGGACAAGAAGGGCCCCATAGTCACTTTTTGGGTTCTGCCACTCAAGGAGGATTGGAACCACTAACGAACTATGCCATCAATGCCACAGTATTCCTGTAGCCTGCTTATCAAGATGTCATGGTCAACTGTATCAAAGGCTGCAGGAAGGTCTAGCAGTATCAGGATGGAGTACTCTCTTCTGTCTATTGCCATGAGCATATGGTTTCCTAAAGCCAGACTGGAATGGGTCATAACTGTTTTGTAAGATTTTGGCTCCTAGCTGAAGGTATACGGCTTTTTTAAATAACCTTACCCAGAGAAGGTTAGACACAGGTCTGTAGCTGGTCATTGCATCTTGGTTAGGGAAGGTTTTTTGAGGAGAGACCTGATGATTGCTTTCTTCAGTAAAGCAGGGAATATCCCCAATTGTAAGGAACAGTTTACAAATTTGAGGCATACGGGTACAAACAGGTCGGGGCAGTTCAACATGAACTGTGTTGGGCCAGGATCCAGGTCACAGGTAGTTTGGCGGAGGAGAAGGAGGATGCTTGATGTGACCTCTGCATCAATTTCCTTGAAGTTTGACCAAAGTGTTATGATGTCTCTGCTGATGGTCTTGGCGCTATATCTGGCTCAGATGCTGCAAGTTGGATCGCGGAACATATAGCGGAGACTTTGTCTGAGAAGAAATGGGCAAATTTGTCACAGAGGTCCTTTGAAGCCTGGATATTAAATTTTTGGCATGCCGGGTTGCAGAGTTTTTCCACTGTGTGGAACAGTTGGGCTGGTTTGTTAACTGCATTTGCAATCTCATGTGATAGAAAGATTACTTTTTATCGGCGATTACCTTTTGGTAGTTCTTCAAGTGGAGGATTAAGGCATGTTTGTTTTCTGGGGACTGAGATTTGCTCCATAGTCTTTTAAAGTGGATCAGAGATAGACTTTTACTCATTGCATAATTGTGTTCCTTTCATATATTTTATAGGGCATTCCTCAAGCCAAATACTTTTTTTGTTTTGTTTTAATACTCTAATTCCCTATAAACTAAACAAGCCTCGCCCACACCTTCTCCAGTGTCTTGGCATTTTCAGACAGTAGCAAGGGCTTACAGGAGCTCAGTCTGGGCAGGAGGAGGGGGAGGTGTTAATAGCCATGGATTTCAGAGGCAGAGGGGAGGAGGGAGGAGGAGAGGGGACTGAATTTACACAAAAGGCAAGCTGATAGCATCTCCTGATAGCAGCCTGTGACAAATAGAACATGGCTGCCCTCATTGTATCACAGGAAGAAATAATCATATTCTGTTGAAGCTGTTTGCAGATAGATATGCTGTGTAAACTATCTAAACTGTAAGTAACATATATAGACCAGTTACTTGTTATAGTTAGTTTTTCATCTCGGATCTGCTTTAAAGAGACTCTGTAACAAATTTTTCAGCCTTAGTTCTTCTATCCTATAAGTTCCTATGCCTGTTCTAATCTGCTCTGGCTTACTGCAGTCTTTCCTAACTGCACTGTCTCTGTAATAAATCAATGTATCTTTCCTCTGTCCTGTTTGTCGGGCTAAGGCTTGATTGTGTGGAATGTGCAGGGCTGCTTGTGATTGGTAGAAGCGATACACACCCTCTGCAGGCCCCCTGCACACTCTGAATGACTCACACACTATGCTTAGCTGAGCCTATTACAAGCTGGTTAGTTTGTTTGTAAACACTGCCTAAAACTGTTAATTACAAGCCAGGATTGCAGCAGAGAGTGGCAGAAACAGCACAGAGGGGCACAGGAGAAAATAATGAATAGAATGGTATGCTTTTTATTGTAAGAATATTAGAGTACAGATTCTCTTTAAAGAGAATCTGTATTGTTAAAATCGCACAAAAGTAAACATACCAGTGCGTTGGGGGACATCTCCTATTACCCTCTGTCACAATTTCGCAGCTCCCCGCCGCATTAAAAGAGGTTAAAAACAGTTTTAAAAAGTTTGTTTATAAACAAACAAAATGGCCACCAGAACAGGAAGTAGGTTGATGTACAGTATGTCCACACATAGAAAATACATCCATACACAAGCAGGCTGTATACAGCCTTCCTTTTGAATCTCAAGAGATCATTTGTGTGTTTCTTTCCCCCTGCATCTCTCATGCACTGAAGTTTCAGGCTACTCTTTTCTTCCTGCAAACAGCTTTGCCCTTGTCTGAATTTCCTCAGTATGTGAAAGCCCAGCCAGCTCAGAGGACGATTTATCCAGCTTGTAAAAGATAAGAGAGCAGAGAGAAGCTGCACTAATCTAAATATCACACAGGCAGTGTGCAGAGAGGGGCCTGAAAGGGGGAGTTCATAGCAGAACCACAACACTGAAGAACTTGGCAGCCTTCCAGACACAGGCCGACAAGTCTGACAGGGGAAAGATACATTGATTTATTACAGAGACTGTGATAGCAGAAAGTGTTGCAGTAAGCCAGAACACATTAGAATAGCTTTTGGAACTTGTAGGATGATAAAAAACAGGATGCAATTTTTGTTACGGAGTCTCTTTAGGCCTGGTCTTTTCAGCTCTTTTATAGCGTTATCAAACCACTTTGCATAATGGTGTGGAGTAACATATTTGGTGCGCGAAGAAGCAATGGTCTCAAAGATGAAGGACACAAATTTGTTGTATTTAAACACCAGAGTATCAGGGTCCAAGCTGGAGTCTGTCAATTCAGCAAAGCTGAGGTTATCTTGGATATGTTGCGGTGTTAGCCCTTTAAAGCGGTGATATTTTATTTAGTTCTTGAACTGGTGTTTGACAGCTGGTATTGAGAGGAAGAAGTAGATAGTGTGATGGTCTGACCAGGCAACAGGATTAATTTCCACACAGACCAGTATGGAGTATAAGGTCCAGCGTGTGACCTTTCTTGTGAGTAGCAGAGCTAATTGCTTGGGAGAAGCCCAGTTCATTTATGGCATGAGGTAGCTCTATTCCTAATTGCAAAAAGGGTCATCCACCCATGTATTGGAATCTCCAAGAACAATCCATCTGGGGTGTTCCAGTGTTAGGTTGCATAGGAGCTCCACAAGTTTCTTTTTTTTTTTTTTTTTTTTTTTTTCAAATTCTTTATTTAGATCCAAAGGCAGTCTAACAGTTATCAAAACAGTAGTCCTGTACACACGGACTTTTGCAATCAATTAGCATATGAGAATGTGAACCACAGGATATTTGTACATACATCAACCGCATGTGCTTACTCATAGAATTAGGTATAGCTTATTGTGTTAGGTGAACAGCGGAGGCAGCCGTGAGCCAAGACCCTCAACAGCTTGTAGGGCACATCCCCGGCCCGTGCGTGTCATAGGCAGACCATCTCCCCTGTTCACCCCTCTGACCACCTATGATCTTTACCAATTTTATCAATAAACTAATAAACATGTATTTAACTGAAACAACCCGGTTTTCTCACCTAGGACGGCAGATGCTTTCCCTAACTAGACAGGAAACCCTCCGTCCTATATAAAACCAGTCCAATTACATGACAACACACTACTCCCTAGCTGTAGACGTAATGCCAAGCAGTTCAGGGTAGATACCATCAAGCCCCAGGCCCCAGTCTGCCCACAGTAAATGCTATTTTGCTCTGCTACTCATCTCCCAGTATTGTACCCAATTCCTCAGAGTCACGTATACCCGACCAATACCTCCAAGTCTTCCAGAACTTCTCAGGGTCATTGTTAGAGATATGTGCCATATTTTCCATCAGATATATCCGGTCTATTTCTGCTACCACTTCTTTAATACTAGGAGGGGCGGGGCTTCTCCAACGCCTGACTATCACACACTTTGCTGCATTAAGGATATGTCTTACTACTGACTTTTTGTATTTTTTATACGACCAGGAGTTTATGTGCAGGATGTAAAAACCTAAGGTAAAGGGGATGTCCCCATCAATGACCAGTTTCACTAGGCTTTCTACCTTTTTCCAGAAGGTGTTTAATTTGGTACATGACCACAAGATATGTGATAACGTCCCTCTTTCTGTGGAGCATCTCCAGCAATCTGGGCTAATTGAGGGGAAAATCCTATGGAGTTTACAGGGTGTTAGATACCATCTGGTCAGGATTTTGTAGTTGACCTCCTGGATATTGGTGGCCCTAGAAGACTTATGGGTGAAGGAACAGATCTTGGTTCTTTGTGCTGGACTAAGAGGCATTCCCATCTCCACCTCCCATTTGTCAAAGAATGACATAACTGGGGTGGTCTGCTCAATTAATAGCGAGTAAATAGTTGAGAGGGTTTTCTGTACAGGCTCGCCCTTGGAGCAGAGTTCCTCAAAAATGGAGGGTTTTCTCACCCCCGAGGGCGAGATTCTAAGGCTACGTAGGTAGTATCTAATTTGGAATAGGGTCCACCAGTTAAGATTCAAGGCTGGGTATTGGAGTTGTAGGTCCTCCAACGTCAACCAGTTATTCTGGACACAGAATTTTCCTAGGGTCAGCTTCTCCTGAGGTCTATGAGGTCTGTCATCTCTACTGCAGGCCAGGTGTAACTCTGGGTTGTGGGAGAGCGGGAGCAAGGGCGAAGGTAGAGGCGACATTTCTGGTAGGTGCCTGACTCTGCTGAGGCATTTAAACGTGTATATACTCAGGGGGGAAAATTGTAGCTCCCTTGTGTCATGCCCCTTTGTCCACAGAAAATCTAGTGGGGAATACATTGTTAGTCCTGTTTCTAAGACGGTCCATTGCTTAGTGCCACTGTGTCTAGCCCAGTCCACTGCTCTAGTTAGAACAGCCGCATAGTGATATAGTCTGACGTTGGGTACTGCCAGGCCACCTGTTTGCTTGGTGCTATACAAGATCTCTCTCTTAATTCTAGGTGGTTTACCTTTCCAGACATATCTGTTGAAAAGAGTTTGGAAACGTGTCAGGAAGCTTGAAGGTATTGGTATTGGCAGAGTCTGGAATAAATATAGGAGACGTGGCATAACATTCATTTTTAAGACAGCAATACGCCCTAGCCATGATAAGTAAGGTAGGTTCCATCTCTCAAGGTCACCCGTTATGGTATTTAGCATGTGTGGAAAATTTAGTGCAAAGGTTTCGCAGGGAGAGTGTGTAATATTGGTACCCAAGTAGCGTATATATTGCTTATTCCATTTAAAGGGGAACTTCTGTTCTAGTCTCCGTCTAGCCAATTCAGAGATCCCCACATTGTAGGCCTCACATTTGTCCAGGTTTATCTTAAATGCTGACAGTTTTCCGAAGGTATTGAATTCTTCTAGTAGCCTAGTGAGAGATAAGTCTGGTTCTGTAAGGAAGAACAACAAATCGTCTGCGTATGCGGCTACTTTATTGCTAGATTCTCCCACCTCGATCCCTTTGATGTCTCTGCAGGCCCTAACGTGATTAAGGAACGGCTCCAATGTCAATGCAAATATCAATGGTGACAGGGGGCACCCTTGGCGCGTACCATTTCTAATAGGTAGTGGTTTTGAAAGTTCTCCATTAGCTTTGATTCTCGCTGTAGGATTTGAGTACAGGACACTAATTGCGGATAACATACGGGGGCCCATCCCAGTGTTTTTAAGTGTTGCCATAATCCAGCTCCAGCTCACCCGGTCGAAGGCCTTTTCGGCGTCAGTGGAAAGTAGCATACAGGGCGTGTTCCGAGACCGGGCAAGCTGCAGCAGAATCTGGGCTCTGATAGTATTGTCCCTTGCCTCTCTATGAGGTATGAATCCCACTTGATCCCAATGCACTAAAAGACCCATATGTTGGGCCAATCTGTTTGCCAAAGCTTTGGCGAATATTTTTATGTCTATGTTTAGCAAAGATATTGGCCTGTAACTGCTACAACTAGATGGGTCCTTATCGGGTTTTGGGATCACGGTTATATGTGACTCCAGCATCTGTGTCGAAAAATTTGTGTTGGTCCTGTTATCTGCAACAGAGTTAAATAATCTGCACAGGTAAGGGGTCAGGGTTCCTTTAAATTTTTTGTAATAGTCAACCGAGAAGCCGTCTGGCCCCGGTGCTTTCCCAGTTTTTAAGCTTGCAATTACATCATTAATTTCCATTTCAGTGAATGGAGCCTCTAGTTCTTCAGCTATGGTTGCGTCTAAGTGGGGGAGTCTAGCTGCTGCGAGATAGTTTTCAATGGCTTCCTGTCTCCCTTGTACGTCTCCAGCGTCCTCTTTAAGTGATAAATTGTATAGGGTGGTATAGAATTTTTGGAAGCTATTGGCAATGGAGCCGCTCCTAACGTGCTTTACTCCCTTCTCATCAATTATCTGGGGTATGTATGTCCTCTGTTGCTGTTGCTTAAGGGCCTTTGCCAGCAGCTTCCCCGATTTATTACCCCGGGTGTAGTACATGTTCTGACATCTGTAGGCCGCCTGTTTGGCGTACTCCTGTAGGAAGGTATTCAACTTCCTTCTTTTTTCCTGCAAGAGTGTCAAATCTACCTGTCTTGGGCTCCGCTTATGTTTTTGTTCCAAGACATGGATCTCCTCTAGTAGTGTCTGGATGGCCCGGTTTCTTTCCTTCTTGCGCTTTGCCCCCAATTGAATAAAAAACCCCCTCAGTACACATTTATGCGCATCCCACAATGATGTGGGGTGTATATTTCCATTGTCATTAATTGCAAAGTAAGCTTCCAGTTCTTTTAGAACACTTAAACTTGCTATTTCATCTTGGAGAATAGATGCATTTAGCCTCCATGTGAACGGTAGCTCTCTTTTAAGCCTGCAGTTAAGAGTGACACATACCGGGGCATGGTCAGAGTAGGAGATCACTCCAATGTCCGCCAAAGTGTGTTCTGTCAGCAGATTATGGGATATTAGAATATAGTCTATTCTGCTGTAGGTTTGGTGGACACTGGAGTAATAGGTGAAATCTTTTGTGTCTGGGTGAGACAACCTCCACACATCAACCAATTGTCTTTCATGTAGCATGCGTTTAATCTTGTTTATTTTTGCAAAGGACAGGGATGCCTTACCCTGTGAATTATCAATTTTAGGGTTCAAAGTTGTGTTGAGGTCTCCCCCCAAGATAATGCTACCTTCTGCGAAGAAATCCAGGGCCTCCAGAAATTTAGCCAGGAAAGAGACCTGGTCCATATTGGGAGCATAAACGGAGCACAAGGTATATTTGAGATCATTTATGAGACACTTTACTAGGACAAATCTTCCATCAACGTCAGATTTCACATCAAGCATAACAAATGGTAAGTTTTTGTGGATTAGAATAGCGACCCCTTTTGTCTTTGAAATCGGGGAAACTCCCAGGAAGGAGTTTGGGTAGTTTTGGTCCCGAAAGGCGGGATGGTTACCTGTCTTAAAATGTGTTTCTTGGACAAACACAATGTGTGCATTTTGTTTCATCATGTCTTTTAGGAGAATTCTCCTTTTTTCTGGGGTGTTAAGGCCTCTGGCGTTGATGGAAATACACTTCACTCCTGCCATATATGCAGTCTGTTGTCTCCAGCTACAGTGTGTGTCATGTAGATACTATCAGGAAATCCGGGTTGTAAATGTATAACCAAACATATGTCCTTCAACATGAAGGAAAAACTAATAGCAGCTATTGCCCACTTTTGGGTTAAGACTACACGAGTCTTCCTATGTGGGTTCTGATCAACCATTGACAGCGTGGAGAATGGGACTCCCCCAACCCACACCGCCCAGTGCATTTTATCTAAATAATAAACAACCATATATTATAGATAGTAGAACCGATCCAGGGTACACATAACTGACCAGGTGTCTGCGGCCCATTACATCCTTACCTGTACGTCCTTCCCACCTCCCCCCTTTTGCCTCTGGTGGTGGCCCCTACCCCCATTTCTTCATGCAAAGACGTGGCAATAATGGCCCTGTCAAGTGGGAGAGAAAACGGCCCAAGGTGTGTACATTCTCATTTTGGTCTCGCCTCTGTTACTTTGCAACAGCCACATAGATACTTCCAGATTGATTTTATGGGTTGCACTAATCCTGAGGTGGACCGCCGCCTTATAGCAGCAGCCCAGTCCCAGGTCCCCTTCCCCTCCCTCAGTGCCCACTAGTTTGCCTACTCCCACTAATAGATGTAGTATGCCACCATTACAGTTATGAACAGTAATCCCATTTATCAAAAGCGTACATATGTCCAGTGAACAAGTTGCCGAGCTCCCGTAACCCCTTTTCATAAAAGGCATATCTGGTAGCACATATATCCAGTGAACAAGGTGGTATACGGGGGCCCCAGGCCCTGTGCTGTTAGCAATGCACGTACAGACGTGCGCCGTCTTCTGAGTGCTAAGTGGTAAAATTGTTCCGGTAAGGCACTCTCCATGCTAAGGATAAGCAGCGGGGGGGCTCAATCACATAACTGGCTAGACCATTCTCCAATGTATGTATTCAGAGGTATGGTCACTGCGTAGATAATCATATGGGGATTTCACATAGCGGCCATATGAGCTGTGCCCACTCCATAGGAGGGAGAAGGTCTGAACAGTCTACATAGTAGGAATAAAATAAAATAGGGCTACAGTACCTGGTCCGTTGTAGTGTATTAAAGATAAGATAGCTTAAGGTGAGTCATCATTACCACCGTTACGCGGGTTCGACCTCTTGCGCCTATTCCTTTGCGGCAGGCCTAGGACCATTTGATCGGGGTTCCATTCCGGGAGCTCCACCGGTTGCAACTGTAGGGTCTCAAACAGCTCTGGGAGGTCTGAAGGGCTGCGGAGGATATGAGCCTTGTCGTCTTCCATGATTACCAGGTGAAACGGGAAGCCCCACCGGTATTTCCAGCCTTTGTCCACTATCAGCTTCAGTAGTGGTTGTAGGGCTCTTCTCTGAGCTAAGGTTCCTGGAGCCAGGTCCTGGAAGAGCTGCACTTTGTGGCCTTCGTGGTCGATGCTATCCTTCTGCCTCGCTGCTTGCATGATGGCGTCTTTCAGGCTATAGTGATGCAGTTTGCAAATTATGTCACGTGGTGGATCCCCCTCCGCCGGTTTAGGCCTCAGGGCTCTATGCGCCCGGTCAAATTTAATGACCTCTTCCGCTGAACGGTTCAGAACACCGTTGAAAATCGCCGTTAATGCTGGATCTATTTGTGCTGCGTCATAGGTCTCCGGCAGCCCTCTCACCCTTATGTTGCAGCGGCGGCTACGGTTCTGCAGGTCTTCCAGGCCCGAGCGTAGTAAAGCATTGGTCGTGGCTTGCTGTTCTTTCTCCTTTTTTAGTTTTTTCACGTCCGCCTTTAGGTCGTCCAGATCGCTCTCCAGGCGTGCTATTCTGGAGTCATGTAGTTCGACCTCATCCTGCACCACCTGTAGCTCTGCCCGGGAGGCCGCCGTGATACGGTCCGCCAAGTCAGCGAGATCATCTTTAGTAGGTAAGGTGTGGAGGAAATCACGGATTTCGTTTAGGGACTTCACCGTGGCAGCCTCAGTGTCTGCCATCTTCGCTGCTTTGCTAGCGGATGGGGAGGCGTCGGCCATTTTGACTGGAGTCTGCGTCGCTTCGTTTCTCTTGGGAGATTTAACGGCCTGTTGTTGTGTCTCTTGTGTCTTCCGCGGGGTGGGTTTTACTCCTGTTTTGTTCTTGGATTTCCCTGGCATGTTGCAGGAGTTCTACCTATATCAATTCTGGTCGTTTTAGCTAGTATTGGGCGGTTGGATCAGGAGCTCCAAGGAAACGTGTCTTCACGGCTGCATGGCTAGCTCCGCCCCCCGGAGCTCTACAAGTTTCTTGAGGAAGGCTGAGTCCTCTCCTGGTAGGCGGTAGATCAGCAATATGTTTATGCTATTCTCAGCTGAAAGTTACGCCCCCAAGCATTCAAACGAGTTGGTAGGTCCTACAGTAAGTGGTCTGAAACTTGACAAAAAATAAAATCTTCTATGAACTCACCATACTCCTAGCGGAATACCTTTGGGTATCTTCTTTCTAAAATGGGGTCATTTGTGGGGTTCCTATACTGCCCTGGCATTTTAGGGGCCCTAAACCGTGAGGAGTAGTCTTGAAACCAAATGTCGCAAAATGACCTGTGAAATCCTAAAGGTACTCATTGGACCTTGGGCCCCTTAGCGCAGTTAGGGTGCAAAAAAGTGCCACACATGTGGTATCGCTGTACTCAGGAGAAGTAGTATAATGTGTTTTGGGGTGTATTTTTACACATACCCATGCTGAGTGGGAGAAATATCTCTGTAAATGGACAATTGTGTGTAAAAAAAAAATAAAAAAAATTGTCATTTACAGATGACAATTCCTATGCAACCTAACACTGGAACACCCCAGATGGATTGTTCTTGGAGATTCCTTTAGGCTTTACAGGGGTGCTTACAATCAGGCTGGATAAGGGCCACACTGCGCAAGCAGCAATTTTTTGCATTTACACATTAAGCAAAGCCTGTGAATAAAATAGGTATTTTGGGGGAAAAGTTTGCTACTGATCCCCCACACCCCTGCCATCTCACTGCTCATGTTTTTAGACAGTTTTAACACCTATTAAATTAATTGTGCTTGGAAATAGGCCTTGAAGGTTGTTAAAGTTCATCTACCTTAAAAGTCAATGGTGTCCGCCCTGAACGTATGTTTGTCCATAACTAGTGATCACTTACACTGCTTTTCATAGTCTCAGGTGACATAACAGATGATATAGCCATATATGTTTTCCAACATGAAGATCAGTTGTGTGCATCATTCTCTTCATAACAGCAACAAGATGATTCTATCCAGATACACTGAAGGCATTTCAAGCATACTAGGAATTCTTCTAAAGTAAATCAAGCCAGGCTGCTGTTATCCATGAGTCATGTTTTAACTTAATCAGTAAATGAATATTTAAAAACTAACACAGAATCATTTTATAAAATGGTCTAATCACCTAGGAGAAAAATGCTTTAGTTATTTTCAAAGTAAACGTTTCAAAAATTAATTTTTCAAATGTAAACTACCACACAACTTAAAGGTTTTTTTCACATTTCAAAGTTTTATTGAGAGAATAGTAATAAAGAATAAATATATCAAACATGCTAGTATTTTAACAATGTCAAGAGATTTTTTTTTTGTCATTAATTTATGAAGTAGTACAAATCGGTAACTAGGAGAATAAAGAGAAACTCCGACCAAGAATTGCACGTTATCCCAATCAGTAGCTGATGCCCCCTTATACATGAGAAATCTATTCCTTTTCACAAACAGACCATCAGGGGGAGCTGTATGACTGATATTGTGTTAAAACCCCTCCCACAAGAAACTGTGGACAGTGGTACTCCTGGCAGTTTCCAGTCCGAGAACCTTGTTGCATTGTGGGAAATAGCTGTTTTGTAACGATCTGCTCAGCTGTCTGCACGGGCAGACAGCTGTTTGTCCATTCCTTAAGTCTGATGGCTGCAGGTCTCTGGAAAAGAGACCTGTCTTTGTTTTGCAAGTTTCAGACTTGCTCTGCTGCTGAGGAATTTGCATACGCTTGTCATGCAAACTGCCTAGCTGCCTCCTTTGAAGGCTTGCAGTATAAATACCATGTGCTCCCAGAATCCTTTGCTGGTCATGAAGGTTTGTTCCTGCAAACACTTCTAGAGTGTCAGCCTGGCTGTCGTTTGCTAAGATTATCTTAGAGTAATTCTAAGATTTATTATAATAAATAATTAGATCGCATTCACTCTAGCGGTAGCAGCGGTGGTTCCTTCTGAACTCTGTCTGGGAGTTACATAGTTACATAGTTATTTCGGTTGAAAAAAGACATACGTCCATCGAGTGTAGGCCAGAGCTGCGGTTGCTGCTGGCTGCTTCTCCTCTCTGTCTTGTCTTGTACAAACGCTTGCTGTAGGCTCGGTGAGGTAACCGTTTAGCAAGCATTCGCGTTCTCTATTTCATGTTTGTGTGTCATTGGTTAGTTAGGGTGGCACGCTTATCACTGGGTGCCTAACGCACGGTGATCATGCTTAAACGCGTTCGCTGTTGCAAATGAGTGCGGTGTTCGCGTTTAGTTAGCGTTTGTTATTTTCCTTATTGTTCTTGTTTGCTGTGCCTTTGCTACTCTCGTACTCTGTCCTGCTCAGTCTTGTGTCACTTCTGGCAATCGCCTCTCTTGCGATTGCGTTCCCGCTTTGGTTCTGTTGTTGTGTGTTCACCGTCGCTGGGTGGCGACTAGATTGGTGGACACACATTTATTCTGTCTCTGTACTCTTTCTCTTTTAGGGCTATCCAGCCCTACATTGCTTCAACTCGTGCAATTCCCATCTGGCATCTGTGGTAGTACAGAGGCTGAGTCCGTCTGTACTCCACAGCTCCATCTACCGGTGGGAATCTCCCTCTACAGGTGCATAGCACCATAGCTGGGCTATATTTTAATACACGTTTGTGGAGGATTTCCATAGTGTCGGCGCGCGTTCTGTGCGCTGACCACGGAAATAAAATCCTGCAAACGTTACATGTTTACAGCTGTTTCCAACTGCCAAAAAAGCATGCAGCAGCCACATCACCTGCCAACAGTAAAAATGTCACCATGTAATAAATGTCATAATGTAAATCAGGGATTTAAAATATTTTACAATGAGCAAACACTGACTAAATAATTTATACATAATTATTGTAAAAATGTAGCTTTTTTTTTTTTTACATCATTTTCACTGGAGTTCCTCTTTAAGAATGTATAGAGAAAATAGAGAGAAGAGAAAAGAAAGAAAAGGAGAGTAAAATAGGGAAATCAGTGAGCTGGTCGGTTTATATTACGGTATATTTATAACTAGCAGAGTTTCTAAAATCATGCCATAGTCCAGATTTTAATAAATTGCTCTGTTTTGTCTTGGGAGGCGGCAATAATTTCATCCGTTTCAGCTTATTTTACATGTAAACTACATACACAAGATGTTTAAACAATTAAAGCACACACTAAGGAACTACCACTAAACACATTGTTGTCAAGAGAAATTAGATTTGCCTTGCGTTTTAATTCTTCCAAGAAATATTTTACTTTGCTATGTGTTTTTTTGGGACAAAAATGTAAAGAAATACACTATTTTCTCAATTTTCACTAATTGTAGTCTTAAAATAAAACTGCTAATTTAGATAAAAACTGGTAATTTGTCCTGTTTATCACAAAAGTTAAACAATGTTGCTAGAACGGTTTTTGAAAATGGTATATTTTTGCTGTGTTGTGTATCATTTTCTCCTTGAGCTGAAACAGCAATACAAAAAAATATTGTTAAAATAGATTGGGGGGGGGGGGGGGGGGTTTGGGGGCTTGAGCTGTCACCATAAACAAAAAGAAAACATACATTGACAAAGGGAGCCCAAATGGTGCAGTACGTCACACTCAATGGATGAAATAAGAAATCGAGGTTGCAATGGGGCAACCATCCATTGCAGTCAGGTCGGAGATCAATAAACCTAACTCCACTCGGGGGTCCCGGTCAGCTGGAAATGGTCACACCTTTCAAGGAAAAAAAAGGGTTCTAGTGACCCGTAGATGGGGTCCAAGGGTATCACCTACCCTGAGACAGGGGGGTATTAAGTGCTCAAAAAGGATGAAAAGGCTCCCAAAGGATAATAAAAAGGTTGAGGTGGCTTACCTCAATGAAGACAAATTCATATATAAAGGAATAACATTTAATAGCAATGGCAATGAGTTTTGTGGGTCTCCACTTCCTCGAGTTAAATCAAGTGCCATGCTATGTTCAGAGCCAGAAATAGAGCACTGAAATGTGTTGCCAGTGCTAGCAAAGATTAATCATTTATATACGAATTTGTCTTCATTGAGGTATGCGACCTCAAACCTTATTTATTTTATAGATATTAATTTATTTTATTATCCTTTGGGCACCTTTTCATCCTGTTTGAGCATATTGTTAAAATGGGGAAGATTTTTTTTTATTGAGGGGGCATGGTCTCAAATGGGTTGCTCCCATTAAAGTGCCCCCCATTGTATTGTCCCTATGTAGTGTTTTCCTTATAGTGCACTCATACCTATATACTGCTCCTTATGCTGTATTTCTCTGTAGTGTCCCCTATTTTGCACTCCCTTACAGTTGCCCTTGTGTTGTGCCCTTGTACAGTGGCTTTTTGTACCTTAATGAAGAGGTCACTGCGCAGTGCCCCATATAGAGGCCCTCTATGCTGTGCCCCTATGTAATGCCCTTTTTACATTCCCTAGTAGTCCCCCACTCACTTGCAATTTCCCTAGTTGTCTATGGGCCTGGTGATCATAAGACTATCTTCACTTTTTGTTTCTAATTGGCAGATCAAAGTTATTGGATTTTCTTTACCTTTTTATTGATTATTGATTGGAAGTGGATTCTTCAGTGGACTGATTGTACACCACAACTGGTTATTGGTTCTTTTCAAAACGCAAAAGAAAAATCAATATATGATTAACCCTTATGAAATTGCTTGGAACAAACGTTATGTCACAGAAGCATTCAAACACTTTTCTGACTGAATCATCACACATTTCAATATCGATTGGAATCTCTTGCCTGAGGGGTTGCCCATTGGTTAATGTGCACTTGACCTTCTTCACTGCCTTTCTGATTTATGTTGTATTTTTTTTTCTTTGACAAGGGTTGTGATAAGAGATATACTAAGAGATATACTAAGACAAAAGTCCAGACCCTCACAGTTTAATATGTTAGGGCGCATACATATGCAGGTGTGTTCTGGCTAGTAAGGGCCATCTCTGCTCAAACTCTAGTGTGTGTACAGCTCTCTCGATGTGTCATTGGGCTTGATGCATCAATCTGCGCTAAATATACCACATACACACAACACTGTCCTGTGTGTGTAGCGTGCTCTCCTAACTGCCGCGCTTGTAGTGTAATCGTAGTACTTCAATAGCACAGCCACCACTACAGTAGTTACCATAGTAGCGGCCCAGCTACTGCAGCACCATGGCTGCGCTACAAGTGCAATCGTGTGGCAGTTAGAAGCGCACGAAACACACACAGGACCACACACTGTGTGTGCATGGCATTGTTAACCCACACCGTGTGGTATTTTCAGTGCAGATTGATGCATCAAGCCTATTGAGAGATCTTAAGTGTTGGATTGTCTTGACCAAGCACATTGTTCCTCCTTACCCCCTGCCCTAGAAGTCGCTCTGTCATGTATCATTCCATTGTTCCTCTTTTCCCTTCCATAACAAAGTGTATCTGTACAGCACTCATCCCCGAACTGCTGCCTGAGGCGTTGACAATATTTTTAAGTGAAAATCTATTAACCCTTCGCACTCTCGCATGCAAATGTTCAAACAAATTCATTCACAGATTCACTCATCCAGGCACAACTGTTATCCCTACAGCTAAGTTAAAAGCCAGGGTCTTAGTTCACGAACTGGTGTTCGTGTTCGCTGAATACAAGCAAGTAATTTTGCAGCCTGTTGTGTGCCATCTCTTCCTTTGGTTTGAATATCTGTGAAGCCGTTAGAGCAATCCGGCTGAGACTGGGCACCGGCAGAGATACAGGTAGTTGGAGACCTGTAGAGCTGTTCACCACGCAGTTTTTGTGCTTTGATTCTTAGTTCACAGAAGAATGCATTCTTATGCTTAGTCACTTATACTGCACAGAAGTACCCAGGTAAACATAGGTGTCCTAACTCTGGCCCTGTAACATGCATAGTGCAGACATGCAAACACATTCTTTGCATCAAACCTATCAATGGATTAGGAGCACACATCCTGACGTCCTCTCCTGGGACAGATCGTGCATCTGATCTTACCAATCGCACAAGGGAGCTAACGTAATGTATCCATGTGCATCATGCACATACACCAGCATAAGCTGTGTGCATGCTGACAAACACATACAGGGGAAGGAGGGAGTGCACTGAATTAGACCCTAGCCACAGGGGTCAGTAACAAGAAAAAAATACATATATCCAGGCACATCGCCTCTAGTTAGGACATTAAATAAGTTATTAAGGAAAGGGAGGTGCTGAAGGGGGTGTGGCTAAAAAAAGCAAAAATCTATTAACCCTTCGCACTCTCGATTGCTAGGGTCTAATTCACGCTAGTGGCTAGGGTCTAATTCAGTGCACTCCCTCCTTCCCCTGTATGTGTTTGTCAGCATGCACACAGCTTATGCTGGTGTATGTGCATGGTGCAGATGGATACATTACGTTAGCTCCCTTGTGCGATTGGTAAGATGCACTATCTGTCCCAGGAGAGGACGTCAGGATGTGTGCTCCTAATCCATTGATAGGTTTGATGCAATTAATGTGTTTGCATGTCTGCACTATGCATGTTACAGGGCCAGAATTAGGACACCTATGTTTACCTGGGTACTTCTATGCAGTATAGGTGACTAAGCATAAGAATGCATTCTTCTGTGAACTAAGACCCCGGCTTTTAACTTAGCTGTAGGGATAACAGTTGTGCCTGGATGAGTGAATCTGTGAATGCATTTGTTTGAACATTTGCATGCAAGAGTGCTAAGGGTTAATAGATTTTTTCCTGTTTTCTAGCCACACCCCCTTTAGCACCTCCCTTTCCTTAATAACTTATTTAATGTCCTAACTAGAGGCGATGTGCCTGGATATATGTATTTTTTTAATATTAGTAAGTGTGTACACACCTCTGGTCCTTCTCAGGGTCTGTGACCCCTGCAGGACTGTGATTCAGATCCCTAGAAGTCGCATCAATATTTCCATATCATATGAGGAGGTCTAGTTAGAATGACACTTTTTTTAACAGATAATTTGACACTTTAGTTATAAAAATTTGTTTTCTATGACCAGCAGATGTTCTTTTGCAACTTCTATTTAGAATGGTACCATTGTATTTTTCAGTGTGCAGGTACGCAACAGGAAAACTCCAGACTAAACTAAATAATTTGACAGGTAAAATAGTAAATGTGTTTCAACTCAGAATGCTGATTCAGGGCTGGTTCACACTGCAAGAGCTTTTTCGAAGCACTTTTGATTTGAAAAGCTTTTGCTAATGTAATGCTGTGTGTGCATTCTCACTTGAGTGTTGCTTGGTGTGATTTGCCTTCTGAAAAACAGAAGATGCTTGCGATAAGATAAAAAATCCCCATAGCATTGCATTAGCAAGAGCTTTCCAAATCCCTAGTGCTTAAAAAGCTCTTGTAGTGTGCACCAGCCCTCACGGAGTTGAAGAGGCTAAGTGATGAAAAAGTAAGCATGTGCAAGAGACTTCAAGGCTTGGGTGGGAGGCAAGTTCAAACACTTACCTGTTCACCCATAATTCATTAAATGTTAGAAACTCCGACCCCTCCACTGTTTCCTACTGTGAGGAATTTCTTCACAGCCACACAGATGTTTTATGATTGCGATTTAGTTATCAGGTACAATTTCTTCTGCAGTCCAACTTCACCCAAATGCAAAAAAGACTATTATTATAGCTACAGATTTTTAACCTTTAAAGCAAAAGGAATATAGTCACGTTTTAAGTAAATATTTAGGATGTTCTACATGCTGCTTTAGGCACTTTGTACTCTTAAGAACATTAAAGCCCAAGTTAAAACAAATAGACAGGGCTAAATGTTTCATAGTGGAATAAGGTGTAAGGAGTATGTGGCAATAAGTCCAATAATTAAATTGATTCATTACTCTCCATACTGTTATACTGTATTTATTACAGAATAAAATAGTACTATATTGCTTCCAACTCACTCAGTTATTGTAGAATGGACAGTATTTGATGAGCAGAAGGATTAAGTACATAGACATGTGAAAAAATAAGAACTGAACAAGGTTATAATGATGCTTTGGCCTTTTAAATGTCCCTGTTTTTGTTTAAATTTGTGATAAATTTCGCATATCCATTGTTGGAAAATTCTAATTCTATTATTGCTTTATTTGACTCTGCATTATTCCTTTTGAAAGCAAAGTTACATATGTCACAATTCACTAAGCTTATCTCCCATCTTTTAATAACGATTCTGAGCTGTTTTTGACTGTTATCACCATGGTGATAAAACATTTAGGGCCATATGCAATTTACTTTTCACCAGAGTTTTCTCCTTGGAGATCATTTTTTCATCTTCAATTTAAAACAACTTTTTATAACTTTGCAACGGAAAAAGTACCAAAAAGTAAGTAAAAAAATTACTGCAAAAATTATTTTGAGTATTTGTTTGCTTGCTGGTGGCTTAAAAGGCATTTTGTAAAAAAAGTTGTAGAAATATCACGTTGGAGAAAACTCAGGTGAAAAAGTGAATTGCATATGGCCCTTAGTATTCACTAAACAATTTAAAATAAGGATTCTATCCTTAAGTTAAGGAGTGATTCCTGAAGTTAACAATTGAATTCTAAACTAAATTAACGACTGAATCCTAAACTTAAAGACAGGTTATGAAAGAAGAAGAAGAGACAATCGAGAGCCCCCGATAGTGTATTACTGTGGTACAGTTGGCATAAGAATGATAAAAATATATACTCACAAGTCTGGGTTGCCGGATCCAGGCAACCACTCAAATCGCGGGCGAGGAGATTAGACCTGTCCTCGCTCAGGTTAAAAAGTCGCTCTCCGTAGAAGGAAAAAAAGGGGGTTAAAAACCCATCCACAAAGTGGATCAAATTGTAAGGAGGTATACAGAGGCGCCAATAGAGTAAAAAAATTTTTTGCCAAATAAAAACAATAAAAGTGTGGGTGGTGGGGATAGACCAACCCACCCCACAACAGACACAAGCACAGCTTTGTGTAAAATAAGGAAAAATTTAATGATTACTCCTAGTACATATACAGTTTGCAACGCGTTTCACGGGTCCCAAGCCCGCTTCCTCAGGCAAAAAAAGTTTTACAGGCAGGAGCAACTGAAATATACAAAAAACAGAAAACAGAAAAACAAAAAACAAGGGAAAGATATAAAACAATAAAGGAAAAGAAAAAGGACAAAAGACAAAAAGAACCATATGTCAGAATAACTAACATCAAGGTTAACATCTGTCATGTTAAAGCCAAAAACAGTGCATGATCATGATTATGCTATTATAATATAACATCCAACTATATCTGTGGGACCTATATCCCCACCGCTACATCGGTATATGGTACTATATATAAGATAGAACAACGGATCTTGTTTCCATAATAACAACAACGTTAGTCCCTCGGGTGGTGTGCAGTAAGTTTAAACACAGGTATAGGATTTCTTTAGGCCATTGGTGCAGCGGGACCCTGCAATTAATCAATCAGGGACACAGCATCTATATATGCCATAAGACGGCCATCCCTGGGCAGTCTCCCCCCCAAAAAAACAAAGTATGCAATTTGCTACAATAATATAGTCAATCTTCAAAACGATATACTTGGTCTCCCACATGGAGAACCTTTTAAATACTTACATAATAGTGCGGAGGAGTGGGTGGGGGGTGGGAGGGCTATACCAAATAGTCCGTGGTAAGGAAGGGAAAGGGGGGGGGGGGAGAGGAAGGAGAAGAAGAATGTGCTAGGAGCTTGCACAACACTTACCAGTGTCCTTGTGCAGACGAGTGTGGCGCCTTTGCTACAGGTCGGCGCCACACTCGCATCTAAATCACTTCCGTACTGTGACGTATGCGTAAGGGAGGGGAGTATGGTCACGTGGAGTGGGGAGGCGTGACTATCTGATACATTGTCATAGGCCGCGCACGCCGCTCTTCTTCTCCTTCCTCTCCCCCCCCCCCCCCCTTTCCCTTCCTTACCACGGACTATTTGGTATAGCCCTCCCACCCCCCACCCACTCCTCCGCACTATTATGTAAGTATTTAAAAGGTTCTCCATGTGGGAGACCAAGTATATCGTTTTGAAGATTGACTATATTATTGTAGCAAATTGCATACTTTGTTTTTTTTGGGGGGAGACTGCCCAGGGATGGCCGTCTTATGGCATATATAGATGCTGTGTCCCTGATTGATTAATTGCAGGGTCCCGCTGCACCAATGGCCTAAAGAAATCCTATACCTGTGTTTAAACTTACTGCACACCACCCGAGGGACTAACGTTGTTGTTATTATGGAAACAAGATCCGTTGTTCTATCTTATATATAGTACCATATACCGATGTAGCGGTGGGGATATAGGTCCCACAGATATAGTTGGATGTTATATTATAATAGCATAATCATGATCATGCACTGTTTTTGGCTTTAACATGACAGATGTTAACCTTGATGTTAGTTATTCTGACATATGGTTCTTTTTGTCTTTTGTCCTTTTTCTTTTCCTTTATTGTTTTATATCTTTCCCTTGTTTTTTGTTTTTCTGTTTTCTGTTTTTTGTATATTTCAGTTGCTCCTGCCTGTAAAACTTTTTTTGCCTGAGGAAGCGGGCTTGGGACCCGTGAAACGCGTTGCAAACTGTATATGTACTAGGAGTAATCATTAAATTTTTCCTTATTTTACACAAAGCTGTGCTTGTGTCTGTTGTGGGGTGGGTTGGTCTATCCCCACCACCCACACTTTTATTGTTTTTATTTGGCAAAAAAATTTTTTACTCTATTGGCGCCTCTGTATACCTCCTTAAAGACAGGTTGTTAATTCACAGAGAGGAAAGCAAGTGACAACTTCTGTAAAGTTTGTGAGGAATGATAACCTGTGGGGTGCTATGATCACAAGTGGGGTGTTACTAGAGACTGCAATGTAATATGAAGGATTCTGAGCTGTCTGCTTTATTTTTTTAGTATTTTATGCAGAAGGGGACTCTGTACAGAAAGAAATACACAGCATGTACATAGAGAAGGAGGAAGAGACCTCAAGTCTATGTATACACGGGTACACACAAACACAGCCACTGCTGCCTGTAATCTTGCTGGCAGAGGAGGCAGCAGGAGGGGCAGAGCTATATCCTGCCTTTGTGTTCTCCTCCCCTCCCTACCTACCTACTGCATGTGAGAACAACTACAAAGGTGATAACGTAAGGACTGGGAGTAATAAGATGATTCTTACTGTGAAAGATTATCACACGTTCATTTATTAAAGAAGATTCTTGCTTTATTAACACTCAAAATACCAATCAATGTGTGGTGATAAGTTTTCACTTGCTCCATCATCACTAAAATGATCTTAATGAATTGTGGCAATACCGATGAATCTGATGAATTAAGATTATGAATATATTTATTTTATACAGAACAAAGCAGTTCAGTATGTTGATGTTGGCGGGGCTTATGTCGGACCAACTCAAAATCGTATCTTACGAGTGGCAAAGGAATTGGGCATAGAAACATATAAAGTGAATGTAAAGCAAAGGGCTATCCATCATGTAAAGGTAAGGCTTTTTTTTTCTTTAAGCATGTGCAGTTGACATTTACAGTAACAGTAAATTCATTTTCAGGAATGGAAGCTCAGATCTTTAATAGTTTCTTGAAGAGGAACTGTTGTGAAAATCTTAAAATGTTAAACACATACAAATAAGAAGTATATTTCTTCCAGAGTAAAAATGAGCCATAAATTACTTCTCTCCTATGTTGCCGTCACTTACAGTAGGTAGTAGAAATCTGACATTAAGGACAGGTTTTGAGTTAGTCCATCTCTTCATGGGGGATTCTCAGTATGAAAAAGGAAAAAGTTTGCGCTTGTGTAGATGAATGTGTTGCTGCTAGAGGTGGGGTCGGCTCAGACCCAATGATAAAGGAGAAAATGTGTATAGTACCTCAGCGCAAATAGGGGTGTGGAACTTGCCCCGGGCTATGCAAGCCCACTCGAGATGTAAGCAGATGACAGTACAGTACCTTAATAGAGGTTACATCTAGCTGCCCAAATACTTGCTGTAATCCCGATCTCTGTATTTCAAGTAATCCCGATATCACAGCGGCGGGGGATAAGAGCTAGCTCGCTCTACCACTTCCTGTTTCCGGTCCGTCAAGCCCTACTGCCAGTAGGGTGCGTGCTGCACTGCAATGTAGTTCCGTGCGCCAATAAAATCGCACCGGACAGCCTAAAAAAGAGATAGGCAACATATAGTGCAGAGAGTAGCGAAATGAGTGGCCACCGCTTAGGAATCACTTACTAGAAGCAGAGCTTGTTTATTGCACGTAATAAAACACATAGACTCCTCTCCTTGGGAGACCGGAAACAGGAAGTGGTAGAGCGAGCTAGCTCTTATCCCCCGCCGCTGTGATATCGGGATTACTTGAAATACAGAGATCGGGATTACAGCAAGTATTTGGGCAGCTAGATGTAACCTCTATTAAGGTACTGTACTGTCATCTGCTTACATCTCGAGTGGGCTTGCATAGCCCGGGGCAAGTTCCACACCCCTTTTTGCGCTGAGGTACTATACACAGATTCTCAGTATGGTCTTTATTCTTTATAGAGACATTCCCTGAAACAGATTTATACAGTGATGCTGGCCATCCTCCCTTCTCACTGTACACTTCTTTGGCAATTGGACAGAGCAACTGCCGTTTACTAAGTGCCTTTGAAAATAAAGAAAACCCTTAACCCTACCCGTGAGAAGATGGGCTAGTCCAAAATCTGTCAGTAATGTCTGATTCCTACTACTTAGTGTAAGTGACAGCAACATAGGAGAAAAGTAATTTATGACTCATTTTACTCTGGAAAAATACACATACTTCTTATTTGTATGTTTACATGAATTTTACATTTTTAAAGGGAACCTAAACTACCAGTTGCCTGACTCCTGCTAATCCTTTGTATCTAATACTTTTAGCCCCAGTCCCTCAACAAGCATGCAGATCAGGTGCTCTGACTGAAGTCAGACTGGATTAGCTGCAGGCTTGTTTCAGGTGTGTGATTCAACCACTACTACAACCAAAGAGATCAGCAGGTCTGCCAGGCAACTGGTATGGTTTAAAAGGAAACATCCATATTCCTCTCAGTTAAGGTTCCCTTTAAGATTTTTGTGAAAGAGGTCCTTTAAGGCAGCCACACATTAATAGGTTAAGAACCAGCGTGGCAAAAAGATAGATCCCTGTCTGACCTCAATCTGATTGAGGAGGGATGTGTTCCTTTCACACACTGCACATAATTTTTTAATAGATTTCAGTGGTGCAACACTATGGGCTATTGATCTACCACTGCTACTGCCCCTTGATCGAAATTTTCCATCTGGTCAATAATCTTAAAAGATTTTTGGCCATAATTGAAACTATGACTACTGGTAGATTTGATCAGAGTGATC
Source organism: Hyperolius riggenbachi (assembly GCF_040937935.1). Taxonomy (NCBI): domain Eukaryota; kingdom Metazoa; phylum Chordata; class Amphibia; order Anura; family Hyperoliidae; genus Hyperolius; species Hyperolius riggenbachi. Next base: position 410,344,231 of record NC_090647.1, on the reverse strand, counting down.
AAATTTTCTGGGAAGCAAATGGGAAAAAACAACAAGCGCGTGGCTACCTTTTGTGATACTACACCGACTCAGAGCAAGAGGAGGTAGAACGGCAGACAGCGGTGGTATTCAGGGTGCTCAGACAACAGTACCTCCCTTGAAAAATAAAGTTATGCAGGGTGGATGTAATAGTCTGCTACATACCCATTTAGTACTCAGATTAGGCATGTAGCTTTATTTAACTGTGGGCACCTGTAGAATACATTTTCCAGTGTTGTATATTAGATGCACCTGTCATAATAAAAATATTTAGCATCAGCGTGATGCAGTTGGCAAGCAGTTAACAAGCGCACAAACATGCAAATGACCACCCGCACGACGAACCGAACGACCAGACGTACCGCATGACCTGTATGTCCGGACGGATAAAAGATCAACTCATTTACATACTGCGCACGATAGCGGAACGACGGACTACACATTGAAAACAAGTACAAGTCTTTTAACAGTCGTTCAAACGACTTGTAAACACGGATCATCTGCACAATATCAGACGACCGGTGGCTAACATAGATCCAACAGTTGGATTGGGGGAAATGACTATTATCAGTCACTCAAGTCGTTTGCATGCGTACACACACTTAGGGCCTATTTCCACTACACGCAGCTTGGATGCAGAATGGATGCAGAAAAACTGACTCCAATGAATGCCTATGGAAAAATCTGCATCAGAAAAATCGTGTTTGGTGGAAACAGGCCCATAGGCATTCATTGAAGTCAGTTTTTCTGCATCCAATCTTCGTGTAGTGGAAACAGGCCCTTAATTGTTGTCCAACAGTCTAAAATGGACAATCAGACATTTTTGATGAGCGTGTGTACGAGCCTTTAGTTACACAACTACCTGTATATTTACACAAAAGTGTCAACTTATCAAGATAAATTGTAGTGTACCAATAACCATAAAACCTCTGGTATAGCCTAGGTTTTTTTTTATAAAAAAAATTGGTCATAAATATCTGGTTTAGTCTGCTATTGCCCTTTGACAAGGGAATTAGCAAGACTGGGTAAAAAAAAAAATCTCAAGCCAGTGGATACTGTCAGAGAACACTGTAGAAATCTTTTTGGCACATCTTGACTAAATTGTGAGATAGTTTGTTGTTGTAAAGGCTGAAAGAGTTTATTTTTCATCTTCTCCTCCTTTCATAAACCTTCCTCTGGAGCACTAAGTAAGAAAGATTAGAGAAGTTTCCTACGTGAGGCCCTTGTTCTGCGAGTTTCACCATATAAAGTAATGAATGATATATGAGCAGCACAAGTGAAATGTTTATACATGCTCGGTTGTACGTCCACTTTGTCACGTGTACAAGGGATGTGCCTCTTTTTTTCAGTACGTTTAGGTTTCACTGTTCAGTAGCAATTAGCTTGCAAGACGGCAAATGAATGAATACTGCACATAGATTTTTTTAACTTAGAAAAAAAAAATGAAAAGGTCTTCTACACAGTACAGACAATTATTTTTTAAAGGGCAAATATAGCTTTTCTTGAAATTGTTTAGGACTAAAATATAGAATATTTACTTTTACAAAATTTACTATAAAACATTTCACATGGAAAATTGAATTGATCACTTACAGTGAGCACATAGACACCAAGCAGTAGCAGACGGAGACAGTTAAAAATAGAGGCGATTTTGATATTTTAAAGGGAACTTAAAGCAAGAGGGATATAGAGGCTGCCATATTTATGTCCTTTTAAACAATGCATATTTCCTGGCTGTCCTGCTGATCCTCCTCCTTTAATAATTTAGCCATAGACCCTGAACAAGCATAGAGAGAGAGAGAGAGATGTAGCTAATGAGTAATTTATATACCTATTATATGTCTACTTTCCATCATTTTGAACACATTTTACTCACAGGATTACAGCTAGTGAAGATTGTTCCTGTATGCTGCATAGTCCTCCATAGTAATGCCGACAGTGAAAACTGTTCTCTGTAAAAATTTTCTCATGTTTCCATGTTTTATGTGAAGAAAATATAACAAAAACAACTTGGTATTGCTATTTGCTAGTAATTACTGGAAATATATGTGGCATTTAGAATTTGAGTTAACTTTGATAGTTGCCCTTTAAGGAGGGTCTGCAACCATGGATCCACAAACAATACTCCTGATGCCCTACATACACACTACATGTTCTTTGATACTAATAACGTGTGCACATAGATTTTTTTTATGCTGCATTTAATGTTTTGAGCCAATTGATTGTGCCAGTATTAAGCTAAGGAACAGTTATTATAGGTCATGAGAATTCTAACAGCCTATTTATTTTTTGTTTTAAAGGGAAAATCATACGCATTTTATGGAGTATTTCCACCAGCATGGAATCCTTTTGTTATTTTGGATTTTAACAACTTACTGAGAACAGTTGATAACATGGGAAAAGAGGTAAAAGTCCTGGAAGAGGTTATGCAGGGTTGTATGACTGGGGAATGGTTATAAGAGTACATTAAATGATTACTTTACTGTACACGCTTGCACCATACATTCTTCTTACGGGGTGATAGGAGTGGTTTTGACACATGCATAGAACAAAAAAGGACACCTAGTGTAAAGGAAATGTGATGATATATTCTATAACCATATTTTATGGTTTCTTGTAAAAAAAAAAATATATATAAAAAGAAAAATCTGAAAATATGGTTTATAACACTGGAAATAATATATGTATAATCATAATAAATTGTATAAAAATAATATTGTCTATAACCTTTATCGTTCATGTAAGAAATCTGAAAATATCGTTTATAACAATGAAAAAAAATATTGGTAATATTTACAAATGTTTTATTATATAGTTATAACAAATATATTTTCCTACAACTAAACCTAACCCTACACAAGGTGACACATTGCATTCCAGCGGTTTTGGAGGTGTGTTAAGCCATCAGGGACAACAAAGTTGATTTGCATATTAAAAGGAAACCAGAGTGGTTATAAATAAAACGTTTTATACATACCTGGGGCTTCCTCCAGCCCCATACACACAGATCGCTCCCACGCCGCCGTCTTCAGTCTTCTCGAAGCTTCGATACCGGGTCCCCACACTTCCATCAGTTGGGCCAGTATACGCAGGAGAAGTGCGCTCTTTGCGTATCTCTCCAGCAGCTGCTGGAGAGATACATAGAGGGCACACTTCTCTTACGCCAGACTGGTTCCAACTGACAGAAGTGCGGGACCTGGTATCGGAGTTTCGAGAAGACTGAGGACGGTGGAGTGGGAGCGATCTGTGCGTATGGGGCTGGAGAAAGCCCAAGGTATGTATAAAATGTTTTATTTATTTATTTATAATAGCTCTGGTACACTTTAAACAAGGCAGAAAAGCTTCTGCTATATCCAAGAGAGGGTAGGGCAGAGAACTTTTTCTGCTTTGTTCAATCAATAATTACTTCTCTAGAAGAACATCTGATAATTTGGCCTACAGTCTGCTCCTCACTGAAGCTGACTGATATCATTGCAAATACTGTATGCATTCAAAAGACATCAAAGCGGTCTCATAGTATTTTATATTTTTTATTGTGTTTAATGTTTTAGAGGAAAAATAACATTTTTTGATGACAATACCACTTTAACATCATCATGATAAATGTATTCTTAATACAAATTAGTTAATTGGGAATAAAACAGAAATAGTATTCTTTAATACCTCCAAGAATGCTGGTAAGGCTGTTTATGTCAGTGAGCATTTGCAAACTTTGAAAAAAATGCAGTAACAGTTGTGGCCTTTAAATTACTATGGCTTACAAATACACGTTTTAACAAACAACTAAACATCAGTTTGTAGATATTACAAGATTACTTAAGACCAGTAGGATTCTTTTTAACTTCTAAAAAGGGGAAGGAGTGAATGTAAGGAAAGCAATAAGGCAGTCATAACCTCAAGTGACCTCTATGAACAGGAAACTAACTGAAAACAACTTCTCCTTCAAGACAAGCAGTGATTAATTTTTTATTTTTTTTTAAGAAATAGGAGATAACATAAGAACAAGCTAGAAATAAAGCTATAGCACTGTTAAAGAGGAACTGTAAGCTCAAAATAATTTATTGCCAGCAGGTAGCCTATACCCAATTTATAGATGAAAACCCAGTATTTTCTGCTAGAAATCCAGCATTTTGCTGGAATCACACCTTTAAGTAGGAAGCCACGCCCCCACATGAGGCTGCTCCGCGGCTGTATATTCATTAAGCTTGTGCGCACTGCCTTCTGGGTAGTGACATCATGGGTTGCTAAGGGGGGGGAAAAAAACAGCAGTCCTCACTGTTATCAAGGTGGGACATGTGCACGAGGCAGAAGAAGTTTATCTTGCAGCCTCCGATGGGATGATTGATCATCCCTCTCTGCCCTGTGAAGCTGCCGCTGCCACTGCCACTGTCAGGTCAGCGACATGTGTTTAACTCTCCTCATCCCAGCTGGAATCCCTCTTGTCAGCTCTTCCTACAGCCTCCGATGATCTTATAGCTCTGCCTGCATGTCATGTGCATTCACCCGACATGCAGGCAGAGTTAGAAGATCATTGGAGGCTGTAGGAAGAGCTGACAAGAGGGATTCCAGCTGGGATGAGGAGAGTTAAACACATGTCGCTGACCTGATAGTGGCAGCGGCAGCTTCACAGGGCAGAGAGGGATGATCAATCATCCCATTGGAGGCTGCAAGATAAACTTCTTCTGCCTCGTGCACATGTCCCACCTTGATAACAGTGAGGACTGCTGTTTTTTTTCCCCCCTTAGCAACCCATGATGTCACTACCCAGAAGGCAGTGCGCACAAGCTTAATGAATATACAGCCGCGGAGCAGCCTCATGAGGGGGCGTGGCTTCCTACTTAAAGGTGTGATTCCAGCAAAATGCTGGATTTCTAGCAGAAAATACTGGGTTTTCATCTATAAATTGGGTATAGGCTACCTGCTGGCAATAAATTATTTTGAGCTTACAGTTCCTCTTTAAGGACGATATATCACAATTAACCAATTGCCGACCGCCCACTGCACAGAGGCGGCCGGCAAGTGGATCCCGCAAGGACCGCCGCACAGAGGCGGCGGTCCTTGTACGGGCATGGGCGGAGCGATCGCGTCATTCGTGACGTGATCAGCCACCAGCGCCTGGCGGGTTACTAGCACCCGGATCGCCGCATACAAAGTGTATAATACACTTTGTAATGTATACAAAGTGTATTATACAGGCTGCCTCCTGCCCTGGTGGTTCCAGTGTCCGAGGGACCACCAGGGCAGGCTGCAGCCACCCTAGTCTGCACCCAAGCACACTGATTTCACCCCCCCCCCCCTCTGCCCCCTGATCGCCCACAGCACCCCTCAGACCCCCCCTGCCCACCCCCCAGACCACTGTTTGCACCCAATCACCCCCTTAATCACCCATCAATCACTCCCTGTCACTATCTGTAAACGCTATTTTTTTTTATTCCCTAAACTGCCCCCTGCTCCCTCCTGATCACCCCCACTCCTCAGATTCTCCCCAGACCCCCCCCCCCCCGTGTACTGTATGCATCTATCCCCCTGATCACCTGTCAATCACCCATCAATCACCCCCTGTCACTGCCACCCATCAATCAGCCCCTAACCTGCCCCTTGCGGGCAATCTGATCACCCACCCACACCAATAGATCGCCCGCAGATCCGACGTCAGATCACCTCCCAAGTGCAGTGTTTACATCTGTTCTCTACCCTAAACACCCACTAATTACCCATCAATCACCCATCAATCACCCCCTATCACCACCTGTCACTGTTACCCATCAGATCAGACCCTAATCTGCCCCTTGCAGGCACCCAATCACCCGCCTCCACGCTCAGATTGCCCTCAGACCCCCCCCTTATCAATTCACCAGTGCATTATTTACATCTGTTCTTCCCTGTAATAACCCACTGATCACCTGTCAATCACCCATCAATCACCCCCTGTCACTGTCACCCATCAATCACCCCCTGTCACTGCCACCCATCAATCAGCCCCTAACCTGCCCCTTGCGGGCAATCTGATCACCCACCCACACCAATAGATCGCCCGCAGATCCGACGTCAGATCACCTTCCAAATGCATTGTTTACATCTGTTCTCTACCCTAAACACTCACTAATTACCCATCAATCACCCCTTGTCACTGCTACCCATCAGATTAGACCCCTATCTGCCCTTAGGGCACTCAATTACCCGCCCACACCCTCAGAACGCCCTCAGACCCCAGACCTGATCACCTCGCCAGTGCATTGCTTGCATCTATTTCCCCCTCTAATCACACCTTGAGACACCCATCAATCACCTCCTGTCACCCCCTAGCACACCTACCCATCGGATCAGGCCCTAATTTGCCCCGTGTGGGCTCCTGATCACTCGGCCAAACCCTCAGATCCCCCTCAGACCCCCTTCCGATCACCTCCCCAGTGCATTGATTGCATCTATTTTCCCCTCTAACCACCCCCTGAGACACCCATCAATCACCTCCTGTCACCCCCCTAGCACTCCTATCCATCAGATCAGGCCCAATACAACCTGTCATCTAAAAGGCCACCCTGCTTATGACCGGTTCCACAAAATTCGCCCCCTCATAGACCACCTGTCATCAAAATTTGCAGATGCTTATACCTCTGAACAGTCATTTTGAGACATTTGGTTTCCAGACTACTCACGGTTTTGGGCCCGTAAAATGCCAGGGCGGTATAGGAACCCCACAAGTGACCCCATTTTAGAAAAAGACACCCCAGGGTATTCTGTTAGGTTATGACGAGTTCATAGATTTTATTTTTTGTCAAAAGTTAGCGGAAATTGATTTTTCTAGTTTTTTTTCCCCAAAGTGTCACTTTTTTCTAACTTGTGACAATACACCTAACAGAATACCTTGGGGTGTCTTCTTTCTAAAATGGGGTCACTTGTGGGGTTCCTATACTGCCCTGGCATTTTAGGGGCCCTAAACCGCGAGGAGTAGTCTAGAAAACAAATGCCTCAAAATGACCTGTGAATAGGACGTTGGGCCCCTTAGCGCACCTAGGCTGCAAAAAAGTGTCACATCAGGAGAAGTAGTATAATGTGTTTTGGGGTGTATGTTTACACATACTCATGCTGGGTGGGAGAAATATCTCTGTAAATGACAATTGTTTGATTTTTTTTTTACACACAATTGTCCATTTTCAGAGATATTTCTCCCACTCAGCATGGGTATGTGTAAAAATGCACCCCAAAACACATTATACTACTTCTCCTGAGTACGGCGATACCCCATGTGTGGCACTTTTTTACACCCTAAGTGCGCTAAGGGGCCCAAAGTCCAATGAGTACCTTTAGGATTTCACAGGTCATTTTTGTTTCAAGACTACTCCTCACGGTTTAGGGCCCCTAAAATGCTAGGGCAGTATAGGAACCCCACTAATGACCCCATTTTAGAAAAAAGACACCCCAAGGTATTCCGTTAGGAGTATGGTGAGTTCATAGATTTTATTTTTTGTCACAAGTTAGCGGAAAATGACACTTTGTGAAAAAAAAACAATTAAAATCAATTGCCGCTAACTTGTGACAAAAAATAAAATCTTCTATCAACTCACCATACTCCTAACGGAATACCTTGGGGTGTCTTCTTTCTAAAATGGGGTCATTAGTGGGGTTCCTATACTGCCCTGGCATTTTAGGGGCCCTAAACCGTGAGTAGTAGTCTTGAAACAAAAATGACCTGTGAAATCCTAAAGGTACTCATTGGACTTTGGGCCCCTTAGCGCAGTTAGGGTGCAAAAAAGAGCCACACATGTGGTATCGCCGTACTCAGGAGAAGTAGTATAATGTGTTTTGGGGTGTATTTTTACACATACCCATGCTAAGTGGGAGAAATATCTCTGTAAATGGACAATTGTGTGTAAAAAAAAAAATCAAACAATTGTCATTTACAGAGATATTTCTCCCACCCAGCATGGGTATGTGTAAAAATACACCCCGAAACACATTATACTACTTCTCCTGAGTACGGCAATACCACATGTGTGGCACTTTTTTGCAGCCTAACTGCGCTAAGGGGCCCAAAGTCCAATGAGCACCTTTAGGCTTTACAGGGGTGTTTACAAATTATCACCCCCCAAAATGCCAGGACAGTAAACACACCCCACAAATGACCCCATTTTGGAAAGTAGACACTTCAAGGTATTCAGAGAAGGGCATGGTGAGTCCGTGGCAGATTTCATTTTTTTTGTCACAAGTTAGCAGACATGGAAACTTTTTTTTTCTTGTCACAAACTGTCATTTTCCGCTAACTTGTGACAAAAAATAATATCTTCTATGAACTCACTATGCCTCTCAGTGAATACTTTGGGATGTCTTCTTTCCAAAATGGGGTCATTTGGGGGGTATTTATACTATCCTGGAATTCTAGCCCCTCATGAAACATGACAGGGGGTCAGAAAAGTCAGAGATGCTGGAAAATGGGAAAATTCACTTTTTGCACCATAGTTTGTAAACGCTATAACTTTTACCCAAACCAATAAATATAGGCTGAATGTTTTTTTTTTTATCAAAAACATGTTTGTCCACATTTTTTGTGCTGCATGTATACAGAAATTTTACTTTATTTGAAAAATGTCAGCACAGAAAGTTAAAAAAAAATCATTTTTTTGACAAAATTCATGTCTTTTTTGATGAATATAATAAAAAGTAAAAATCGCAGCAGCAATCAAATAGCACCAAAAGAAAGCTTTATTAGGGACAAGAAAAGGAGCCAAAATTCATTTAGGTGGTTGGTTGTATGAGTGAGCAATAAACCGTGAAAGCTGCAGTGGTCTGAATGGAAAAAAAGGGTCTTGTCCTTAAGGGGGGTAAAGCCCGCTGTCCTCAAGTGGTTAAAGTGTACTTGAGGTGACATGTGACAAGATATGATAAACATGTTTATGTACAGTGCCAAGCATACCTATAACTAGGCTGTGTTGCTTGTCTTCTATTTCTGCTTGAAAGAGTTAAACATTCAGGTAAACAATTGACAGTTTCTCTCCTGTCAATACCCAGTGGGACTATAGTGCAACCCCCACTGATAGGGAATTACAGCCATAAAATCATTACATGCTTTCCTTAAAGAACAGCTTCTGAGTGCAATTGCAGGGGATAGATTGACAAAAAAATAAGAATAATCAATTCTTTGTATATTTTATTTCTCGGACACTGCAGGAATCTATAAGATGGTCTTATAGAGCAAAGACAATAAAACATTAAGTTACAGGTTTTAAACAGAGAATTAAAGTGTGAGTAAGAGGATGGATGTAACTGTTTATCTCATCAATTTATTTTCTCCTCAGGTTTCATTTAAGGGAACAATTTCCTTTTCACAAATATAAAAAATGTTACATCTCAAGGCTCAAATGGTACATTTTAAGGCCAATATAACTCTTACACTAGCAGGGGGGGAAGATACAAAAAGAAAAAAAAAGGATATATAGTGCTGACATCTTCCACAGCATTTTTACAGAGCATATACCATATTTTCCGGCATATAAGACGACCCCCAACTTTTCCAGTTAAAATATACATATATTGGGATATACTTGTCATATAAGGCTACCCCTCTTGACTGTTGGACATTCGTATACTGTACTGTATGTACTGTTGCTATACACAGGTACAGATACTGTTGCTGTACAGCATGTGGTACCCAGTATACAACAACCAGCCAATCAAGGCAAGAGATGTACATTACTGGTGATTAGCTGGTTGTTGTATTCAAAGCCTGCTTGTATTGGTCAGCTATCCCTGTCTCCAAGCCTATCAGAGCGGTAGTGTAAACATGCCTATTTCACCCCTCTGGCCTGCCCTTGTATACCATTACCACTTTCTCTGCCATTCAGATCTTGCACATGCGCGCCTGCGCCACACCACTGCAGACCTCAGGAGCGAGGCAGAGAGGCAGAGAAGGAGGTATGGTAATAGGATACAATAGTGGGTCTGACGGGTGAAAAAGGCGTGCTTTTCTGGGCACAGCGCCGCTCTTTTTTCCATACCCTGGGTGTCCCGGACGCCTACAGATTGCTCCGCCCTTCACCTACACCTTCTCAGTGAGGTGCTCCCTCACCTAGTCATCAGGACCGCGTTAAGTCACTTCTTTCCACGAAACCTGGTGAGTGGATTTTCTTCCACCATACTTGTACAGCACCGCCCTTGCTGCTTTCATACGGTCACCGCATACGGCTGCGAATGCGGCCGCGGACAGTTATGAGCTCCCCACCATATGCAGCAGCCACAGATTCTCCAGTCCGGCTCGGAAGTTTCAGCACCTGCCTTATAAGACGACACCAGAGTTTTGAGAAGATTTTCCTTCATAGTCTTATACCCCAGAAAATACAGTTTGTCACTTATTGTGCCTTAATGGGACTCGCAATTTAACACTACCATAGTCCATCATAGTCTAGGGTCAGTTTTAGGGGAACACCAATTAACTTAAAATGTAACTGTAGGTTTCTGATATGTGGGAGGAGTGCCAGGAGAAAACCCACAACATTGGGAGACCATACATACTGCAGATGTGGGAATCGAACCGGAAAACCAGTGTTGCAAGGCAAGAATGCTATCCACTACATTACTGTGCCACTGTGATAAAAAAAAACCTCATCAATATTACCAGGCATTCAACTGCAACTAGATTGAATCTGAAAGGAAAAATGGAATAGGGTACCCGGTAAATTCATATTTGTACACATTTGTAGGGTTGCTTGCAGGTGTCTGCATTCGCAAGGGGGGGGGGGGGGGGGGATATTAGATAGATAGATAGATAGATAGATAGATATACACACACACACACACACCCATATATATATACACACACACACACACACACACACATATATATGGTTTCAGGTATTGTCATTTTTTTTTATTTTCAGATTCCCGCTGATGCCCCTTGGAAAGCTCCTCATGCAGTAGAATGGGACAAGATGACAATGGAAGAATTTCTTGATAAAACCTGTTGGACCAAGTAAGCTATATATGTTCATAGAGATAGGTTACTCCCTCTTTTGGCAAATCCTATCAAAGCACCTCTGAGGCGCTAATTATAGCGCTAAAAGATTTGGGCGCGGGGATCTTTTAAATGTTAAATGTTGTTTTTGCACACGTTTGGGCGCCGTTGTGAAACATCGAAATTTTATCTACAACAATAAAGTACGATTGATAAATAGAGGTTTGTGAAACTAAAGCTAGACTTTCATTCTCTGATATTGTGTATGTTTATTATGATATTTCACTAATATAAATCGATATATGTGGATTATGTCAATATACAGTATGTGACATTATGATAAAAAAATGTGTAATGGTGTAATTACGATAATAGGTCATTATATGTAACTAGTGACCTTAGCCCATTTAAAAAATGGGCTAGGTCTGTCACTGCGCATATCAGCACTCATGCAACCGCCTCGCGCACCCACACACGCCCACCCCTTCTGGCCTGTTTTCCTGTTCAGTGCCTGCATCTTTCCCTGCACATGCGCACTACAAAAACACACATGGGGACATGGGATGCAGAGACAATTGCATTTTATTAGGTCACGAATATATCAATATATGTGGATTATATCGATGTGACATTACAAAAAAAGTGTAATGATGCAATTGGATTATAGGTCATTATATGTAATGATTTATTTACGATAATGTGTTATTACAATATTATCCTTTCTATGTGTAAAAGGTTGTTTATGCAGGGGAAAGGGTTAGGGTTAGGCACCACCAGGGGAGTTTTAGGGTTAGACACCACTAGGGGGTGGTTAGGGTTAGGTACCACCAGGGGGATGGTTAGGGTTAGGCACCACCAGGGTGGTCTAGGGGTTAGGGATAGGTACAGGGAGGGTTCTGTGTCAGAGTAGGGTTAGGTATAGTTAAGGTTAGGCACCACCATGGGAGGTTAGGGTTAGGCACCACCAGGGGGGTAGTTAGGGTTAGGCACCACCAAGGGAAGATTCTGTGTGAGAGTAAGGTTGGATTAAGCTGTATTGTCAAATTACATTACGATATTTAACGTTATTATATTTTCGTTTTCAACTCCCCATCTGTTTTAAACCGGTAATAATTGGAATTAATGATTTTACATTATAAATACTGTTATTTATTGATAATTTTAAATTACCGATATTTTTCTTTTGCCGATAAATCATGCCCAAATTTGACCGCAACTTTTAAATGTACGCCTCTCAGGATTTAGTCATATTGCCTTCAGCACTGACATGGCTGCATGTTTGCATAACTCCAAACATGTTACAATCCCAGCTTGTACAGTATAGTTGATGTGACAGTTATAGACCCTCACAGACAAGTATATAAGCATATAAAGTATTTATGGTAAATGCATGTAAACAGCAGAAATGTGATACTGTAAACAGTAACTGGAACCAAAAACAAACCCTAAATACAATAAGATACATACTAATTATATACAACCCATGGTAGCTTGGACCAGAAAAAGGACTAACATGGAAAGTAAGCTGAACAGGAGCAGGACAAGTGTAGGAGCAAGACCGGCAGCTGGGAGTAGAGATGGCCGGTTCGAACCCACCCCCTAAACTACATCATTGGGCTAAACTTTGACCCTCTACACATCACAGTCAGCAGACACATGGCAGCCAATCAGGCTGCACTCCCTCCTGGACCAATCAGGCTGCACTCCCTCCTGGACCCTCCCCCCCCTTATAAAAGGCAGCAGCATGGGCCATTTTCTCACTCTGTCTGCTGCTGATAAAGCCCCATCTACACTATACGATTCTTTATACGATTCGATTACGATTCTATTTACGATCCGATTAAATCCAACATGTCCGATCGGGATTCGATTCGATTCAATTCGATTTGCCATTGTTTTGCAATGGCAAATCGAATTGAATGGAATCGAATCCCGATCGGACATGTTGGATTTAATCGGATCGTAAATAGAATCGTAATCGAATCGTATAAAGAATCGTATCGTGTAGATGGGGCTTTAGTGAGAGAAGGGAGAGACATTGGAGAGATAGGGAAAGCGATAGTTAGGAGGTCTGTTAACTTGCTCCTTGCTGATATTTATTGCTAAAAAGCAGCCCAAAACAACTCTTTTGAGAGCTTATGTTCTTGAATGCGTTTTTTTTTGTGTGGTCCACTGACACTGCATATACAGCCCTGTCTTTCGCAGCTGGCCCTTGCTAATTGCCATACTGTGCCAGGCCCAGCACATTCAGTGCCTACGTTTTCATTGCACCTGTGTGACTGCTGCACATTGTATTATAATACCAGTCACTGCATACCTTTCACTGCATCTGTGTGACCGCACGCTGTTTTATATACCAGCAGTCAGTGTATCCATTTTCACTGCACATGGTTATACCAGCAGTCACGGCATACCTTTTCACTGCACCTGTGTGACTGCAAACAGCTTTATATACCAGTCAGTGTATACTTTTCACTGCATCTGTGACTGCACATTGATACCAGGCCGCAATTTTTCTAAAAAGGCGATACTCAAACTTTACTGTGGCAAGTGGTGTCATCTCTGGCACACAGAGTTGGGTCAGGGTCCATCTGACCACAGATGCCTGGTCTGCAAAGCACGATTAGGGCAGATACATTACTTATACAGCACATTGGGTCCTTCCTTGGATGTGTGGTGGTAACCGTTTCTCAGGCTCCCACTCCGGACCAGAATCAAACCCTGATTCCCCGGCCGTTACCCGTGGTCACCATGGTGCAGAAAGTACCAAAGAGAGTTGATCACACAGTAGAATGAATGGCAGACTTACCCTCCATTACAGATTCCCTTTAAAGGATTTCAAGTGTACTCATTATACAGGGCCTCGAAAGAGTCCTGTATTGTTATTTTTTTTCACTACCTCCCTGAGTCAGTACTTGCGTGCCGTGCCTGCTGCCTTCCTTGGATGTGTGGTGGTAGCAGTTTCTCAGGCTCCCACTCCGGACCGGAATCGAACCCTGATTCCCTGGCCGTACCCTTTCTTTAACAATGGTAGTGAAAGAACTATCGACAGTGTGAGCAGCGATGATCCCCTGGACTACTGCAGTGGCTGGATGGTGTACTGGTTAAGGGCTCTGCCTCTGACATGGGAGACCTGGGTTCGAATCTCGGCTCTGCCTGTTCAGTAAGCCAGTAATTCAGTAAGGAGTTCATTGGGCAAGACTCCCTAACACTGCTACTGCCTACTGAGTGCGCTCTAGTAGCTGTCTCGCAAGCGCTTTGAGTCCGACAGGAGAAAGGCGCTATACAAATACTGCCATTATTATTATTACTGGGTGCGCAGGCTTGACCTGTGGCCAGAGCTGTCACAATTTGCCATCCAACTTCTGGCTTGCCCTGCCTCAAGCGTCCTAGAAAGGACCTTCAGTGCAGCTGGAGGCATTGTCAGTGAGAAGAGAAGTCACCTAGGTCAAAAAAAGTGTTCAGTACCCCACCTTTATTAAAATGAATGAGGCATGGATACCGGAGGGCTACTCCCTCCCTGAAGACTAAGTCAGTCCCCACACACAGCATCTTTGCCTGCACACTGTGTGGATGCCTGCCCGAAAGATAAGTCAGTCGCCACACAGCATCTCTGCCTGCCTGCCGGCCGCTGCTGCCTACCCCAAGACTAAGTCAGTCTCCCAAACAGCATCTCTGCCTGCAGGCCGCTTGACTGCCTTCCCCCCCGCCACCAACAGGGTCCAGGACTCCAGGTGGATTCAGAACAAAAACAATAATTTTTCTGGTGCGAGTACATGCCTGCCTAATTTTTTCTGGATGCACTGGGGCTGCAACATCAAAACAAAAAGGCATGCACATGTGTCAATTCGCCTTCGTGATTATTACCTTGCCACAGTGAAGGGGCTTGCGTATCACAAAGAAGCAATGACCGGCTATATGAGTGTGTTGGGGGGGGGGGCACACCTGACCCAAGATAATAAGGTTGTTGCTTCATTGTGGACAGACCAAATTCGATCAGCTGGACAGTCGCTGTTCTGTCATTGAGCTACCTCAGCCTAACCATACGGGCTTGAAAAGCGCCATCGTGCGCACCAGTCTAGCACGGCCATCACTACACAAACAGCTGTATGCGGTGTGTTACACAGTGAGTTTGGTCTGTCAGTGTGAAGCAGTACACTAATTACACTACCTGATTGATGTATACACACAGACAACTCCAATCTGGAGCACAGATCAATTACTTATTTAGTAAAACCTCACAGCTGTGGGGGAAGGCCGGACCAAACTCTTCCGAACATCATATGCACTAATGGACCGCCACTCACTTACTATATAAATCTTTATTATATCAAAGGTGATTATACACAACAATACTTTCCCTCAGACCCCCACCCCTTAAAACTCCCATCCCAACGCTGGACTAACAGGAGCGCTCCTGGTCACACCATACACATCCAACCTTCATTCATCAACCATAGAATTTTCCAATCCCTACTGGCTAAACAAATGGAGGTAATTGCATGACAACAGTTCCGCCAAGGCACGTCCGCCTATCTGTATTCACTCCGGAATATACAATGTAATGATTCCTCATGCAGCACTTTGTCACAGTTCAGAGTATGTCTTCAGCAACTGCGCCCAACCTCTGCAAATCACATATCTTTCAACGCTTCCTTATGGAGTTAATCATAGGCTTCCCTCGACACACCATACCATCATAAGCCCTCTGGCTCTCCACACGGCTGTATGGCCTCTAGTGTTTCCCTCAGCATAAAGGTATTACCTTCTCGCTGCCTCAGTTGATGGTCGTCAAGGCTTCTGACTGCGGCGTCCCGCAGTATACAGGTACCTGTGTGTGTATGATGTTTAGCCGGCTTGTACCCTGTCATGCATCCCCTTCGTGCAGACGCCTGGAGCAGCCCTCCATCACCAGCGTATTGGCCACGCCCACATACGCGTTACGCCCACCAACGTGAGCTTCGTCAGTGTGATGACGCTGTGACTGGGTCATAACGGGAACACCCTCTTCTATTTAAAACAAAACTGTCTTCCTTCCACGCCTTCCTCTGAGTCATTTCTGATTCTGCGCTCTATATCCTTAATGTGACTTTGCTCCACAGATCCATCTTCTGATGTTATAGATAGTACTATCCAGAAACGTGGCTACATGTCATAGAAACAATAGAGTCTCAGAGTTCGTGCTGTATAAAGTTTAATAATCCGGTGCCACTTTGTTGTTTTTATTTTCTTCATGGTGATTATAAATGTTTTAGTTGTTAAATATGTAATTCATTTTTATACTCATATCTATCCCTTTTCCCCGTTTTCTGTCCCATTTTCCACCATTAGCCTCCAAGCGGCCTGCACTTCTGCAGGCAGCTTCATGCATTTTCATCTACATCTTCCATAGGGATCTTCTCATCACGCCTATTCCAGGGATACATACAACCAATCTGCACAACATCCATGACACCTATTTCCTAGTTCTTAATTCAAGCATCCTCAGCACCAATATTGATACATTTCGCAGCATCCCTGCAATCCAGATTAGTTCTCAGCAATAGTCACACCTAATCAAATCCCACCTATTCATAGAGGGGGAGATGAATACATACACTCCTAACAAAAACTACTAATTTTACCCATATTCTTTCAAGAAATGGACCAAATTCAGCTCAGAATTGAGTCCTTGTGGGATTAAAGTTCCCAAAGTGTAAATCCATCTATTCTCTATCTGGTATAGTAATTTTTCAAAGTCTCCTCCCCGTGTGCTCCTTTTTGGTTTAATAATACATTTGTACCTCAAACAATCTGGATTGCTATCATGAAATACCGCGAAATGTGTACCCAACGGGCTTTTTTCATCCGCAGCAGCAATGTTTCCTACATGTTCCCCAATTCTTTCTTTAATCTTTCTCTTTGTTTTCCCTATATACTTCAGTCCGCAAGGGCAAGTAATCATATATATCACACCCTCAGAGTTACAGCTCACAAAGCTCCTGATGTCATATTTTTTATTGCCTTTCGAATTTTCAAACTCATTTGTTTTATCCACTAATTTGCAATACTAACAAGACCCACATGGGAACATCCCAACTGGAATGGGGCCCAAAAACCCTCTCCCCCAGTTTGGGTCTATGTTTTTGGAATGCACCTCAGCCCTCACCAAAGCGTCTTTAAGATTTGGGGCCCTTCTTGAGGTCATAAGCGGGTAAGGGCCTACGATTTTGGAAAGATCAGGATCCAAACTCAGGATATGCCAGTGTTTTTCCAACACCTTCCTGAGCTGGGGCCAGTGAGACCCATATGTAGTTATGAATCTCACCTTCCCCTGCCCTAAATTCTTAGTTTTGTTTTTCTTTCTCAGAACGCCGTCACGATCGATTGTACCGACCCGCTCTCTGGCATCGTTTAGTACCTGTTCAGGATACCCGCGTTTTTTGAAACGTTCACACATTTTCTCTACTTCTATCCCGAATTCTTCCTCTTCCGAACAATTCCGACGTATTCTCACGAGCTGACCATAAGGTATACCCCATTTCTGACTCCTTGGGTGAAAGCTTGAGGCATGAAGATATGTGTTTCCTGCTGTCTCTTTCCTGAAAATGGTTGTCTCAAGTCTACCTCTTCTTTTCATTATCATCACGTCCAAAAAGGACAACTTATCATTTTCTATACTGTATGTTACCCTTAAATTTCTGGAGTTGAGATTTAAATCCTCCAAAAATGTCACCAAATTGTTTCGTGGTCCCCTCTAGACGAGGAAGACGTCGTCTATGTAACGAAGCCAGAGGGCGGCGTGTGCGCCAAACAGGGGGTGGGTGTATACATCACCCCTCTCCCATGCCCCCAAATGCAAGCATGCATAGGCCGGCGCACACGCCGCCCCCATCGACGCCCCCTCGTCTGTCGGTACATTGACCTGTCCGCCATAAAACAGTTATTTTGCAATACCAACTCCAACAGTTCAATCACTGTATTATTCCTATTGGGCATCCATCCTCTGTATTGTGCTAGGAAATACCTAGCCGCCTCAATACCCACCTCATGAGGGACTGAAGTATATAGGGACTCTATGTCTACACTTACTAGCAGGTCATCATCTTCAATCTGAAAATCCTTAATTAAGTTCAAAAGTTCAGTGGTATCTTTAATGAAGGATGGCAATTCCTCTACCAGGCCTTTCAGGTTCTCATCTATGAAAATTCCTACCTTTTCTAATGGTCCATCTATTGCAGCTACGATGGGTCTTCCCGGGGGATTATCCCTATCTTTATGGATTTTAGGTATTAAATACAATACCGGGATTTTATAATGTTGTAACTTCATAAAATTATACTCAGCTGCTGAGATCGAACCTTCCATTAAAGCATGTTCCAAAATGCTGTCCCTTTTCTTGACTTTCTTAGTAAAAGGATTGTCACGTAATTTCATATATGTGTCCTGACAATTAAGCTGTCTCTCCATTTCTTTGAAATATGACTCTTTACTCCACAGGACAATGTTGCCCCCCTTATCACTTCCACGGATAACGATGTCATCTGCCTCTCTCAATTCAAGAACTGCCTGTCTCTCCAAAGGGGATGATTTTCTGTGATGCACGATCTGTGTGATTTTCCAAAGAGGTGTAAACAGCATTGATCCTGTCAAACCCCTACTGAAAGGGTGGGAATTTTATCATCATTTTAATTAATTGAACTGTCAAAACACCATGGCATATGTGTTAGGGTCAGAGATCGATTCTGATATATCCTCTGCCTTTCAGGAAACTAGCAAAGAGAGTCAAGATGATTTAAAAGATCTGAAAAGATTGTTTCGGCTACATAAGAAATTATTGTTAAGACATCTAAGACGAAAGTGGAGTGTTCAGACGATGCAATCTTATGTGGACAAGGGGGTAGTCCCATGGGGAATGAGGAACAGGTTTGTTCCTGCCGGGCATTTAAGAAATCCCCGTTTTATGACTAAATGGAAAAAGATGGCAATTGAGAATGATTTAAATGTGATGCGTATCATGATAGAGGAAGAGACCATTCAACTTGATACATTAAAATCAGAGACGGCAGAAAGTATAGCACACCTTGAAGGTCATAGATCACATGCAGATTTTGCCAAATTAAATGACATGGTCAAAAGGGAGGTAGAAGCAACCCAGAAAAAGATTAAGATGGTCAAGCAGAACAAGTTTCAGATTGATGTAAATGAATGGAAGGATGGTGAATACTACAACTGTAATTATGGTAGAGCAAGATCCAGATCCAGGAGTAGGGGGAGGAGACCACAGGAGGATGGGAGCCCCGATAGTTCACCTACCGCCTCTGGGAAATCGATCTCTTTTTTAGGGAATGGAGAGGAAACAGAAGAGGAAGAAGAAGGAGAAGGAGAGGAAAGAGTAGGAAAACCAGACAGACAATCTGGGAGGGGGAGGGGGAGAGGACACAGAGGGAGAAGGAATTGGGACAAAGAAATACAGCCCATACTGAAGAAGAGGGTTCAACCGTACAGGAAAGGCAAAACACACAGAGAATAGAAAAATATGGGGACTCTGAAGACAGAGAGGATAAAAACAACATAGTAAATTTGACTAAATTTGAATTAAAGGAACAGCATTTTTCTGTGCTTAATAAGGGACTATCTTTCTCTCCAGTCTGTGGAGGAGACCCCTTCGATACATACAAGGATTTCCAGTTTTTCCTGAGAAATGTTTTGTTTAAAAAGATGTTTGCCAAAAAAGAAAATTTGTCCCTTTTACCTGAAGAAACCCTAGACAATGTACCAAATATCAGATCCCTAGAAGAGAGGTCAATATTAAGAGATCTGGAGGGTCTGATGGATGAAGGGGCCCCCCCGCCCACCCCCTTGCACGAAATCATGGATGATGCTGTGATCTACTCGGATCTTAAAAAACGGTCGAGATACATGCCTCCACTCTCCATGGATAAAAATATTAAGGTCTTTTCTGATTTGGTCAGTCGAGACCTGGAATTTATACACTGGGGACCAAGGTATGATAACCTATCCCCTTTGGAGAGACAGGCAGTTCTTGAATTGAGAGAGGCAGATGACATCGTTATCCGTGGAAGTGATAAGGGGGGCAACATTGTCCTGTGGAGTAAAGAGTCATATTTCAAAGAAATGGAGAGACAGCTTAATTGTCAGGACACATATATGAAATTACGTGACAATCCATTCCCTAAGATAGTCAAGAAAAGGGACAGCATTTTGGAACAAGCTTTAATGGAAGGTTCGATCTCAGCAGCTGAGTATAATTTTATGAAGTTACAACATTATAAAATCCCGGTATTGTATTTAATACCTAAAATCCATAAAGATAGGGATAATCCCCCGGGAAGACCCATCGTAGCTGCAATAGATGGACCATTAGAAAAGGTAGGAATTTTCATAGATGAGAACCTGAAAGGCCTGGTAGAGGAATTGCCATCCTTCATTAAAGATACCACTGAACTTTTGAACTTAATTAAGGATTTTCAGATTGAAGATGATGACCTGCTAGTAAGTGTAGACATAGAGTCCCTATATACTTCAGTCCCTCATGAGGTGGGTATTGAGGCGGCTAGGTATTTCCTAGCACAATACAGAGGATGGATGCCCAATAGGAATAATACAGTGATTGAACTGTTGGAGTTGGTATTGCAAAATAACTGTTTTATGGCGGACAGGTCAATGTACCGACAGACGAGGGGGACGTCGATGGGGGCGGCGTGTGCGCCGGCCTATGCATGCTTGCATTTGGGGGCATGGGAGAGGGGTGATGTATACACCCACCCCCTGTTTGGCGCACACGCCGCCCTCTGGCTTCGTTACATAGACGACGTCTTCCTCGTCTGGAGGGGACCACGAAACAATTTGGTGACATTTTTGGAGGATTTAAATCTCAACTCCAGAAATTTAAGGGTAACATACAGTATAGAAAATGATAAGTTGTCCTTTTTGGACGTGATGATAATGAAAAGAAGAGGTAGACTTGAGACAACCATTTTCAGGAAAGAGACAGCAGGAAACACATATCTTCATGCCTCAAGCTTTCACCCAAGGAGTCAGAAATGGGGTATACCTTATGGTCAGCTCGTGAGAATACGTCGGAATTGTTCGGAAGAGGAAGAATTCGGGATAGAAGTAGAGAAAATGTGTGAACGTTTCAAAAAACGCGGGTATCCTGAACAGGTACTAAACGATGCCAGAGAGCGGGTCGGTACAATCGATCGTGACGGCGTTCTGAGAAAGAAAAACAAAACTAAGAATTTAGGGCAGGGGAAGGTGAGATTCATAACTACATATGGGTCTCACTGGCCCCAGCTCAGGAAGGTGTTGGAAAAACACTGGCATATCCTGAGTTTGGATCCTGATCTTTCCAAAATCGTAGGCCCTTACCCGCTTATGACCTCAAGAAGGGCCCCAAATCTTAAAGACGCTTTGGTGAGGGCTGAGGTGCATTCCAAAAACATAGACCCAAACTGGGGGAGAGGGTTTTTGGGCCCCATTCCAGTTGGGATGTTCCCATGTGGGTCTTGTAAGTATTGCAAATTAGTGGATAAAACAAATGAGTTTGAAAATTCGAAAGGCAATAAAAAATATGACATCAGGAGCTTTGTGAGCTGTAACTCTGAGGGTGTGATATATATGATTACTTGCCCTTGCGGACTGAAGTATATAGGGAAAACAAAGAGAAAGATTAAAGAAAGAATTGGGGAACATGTAGGAAACATTGCTGCTGCGGATGAAAAAAGCCCGTTGGGTACACATTTCGCGGTATTTCATGATAGCAATCCAGATTGTTTGAGGTACAAATGTATTATTAAACCAAAAAGGAGCACACGGGGAGGAGACTTTGAAAAATTACTATACCAGATAGAGAATAGATGGATTTACACTTTGGGAACTTTAATCCCACGAGGACTCAATTCTGAGCTGAATTTGGTCCATTTCTTGAAAGAATATGGGTAAAATTTGTAGTTTTTGTTAGGAGTGTATGTATTCATCTCCCCCTCTATGAATAGGTGGGATTTGATTAGGTGTGACTATTGCTGAGAACTAATCTGGATTGCAGGGATGCTGCGAAATGTATCAATATTGGTGCTGAGGATGCTTGAATTAAGAACTAGGAAATAGGTGTCATGGATGTTGTGCAGATTGGTTGTATGTATCCCTGGAATAGGCGTGATGAGAAGATCCCTATGGAAGATGTAGATGAAAATGCATGAAGCTGCCTGCAGAAGTGCAGGCCGCTTGGAGGCTAATGGTGGAAAATGGGACAGAAAACGGGGAAAAGGGATAGATATGAGTATAAAAATGAATTACATATTTAACAACTAAAACATTTATAATCACCATGAAGAAAATAAAAACAACAAAGTGGCACCGGATTATTAAACTTTATACAGCACGAACTCTGAGACTCTATTGTTTCTATGACATGTAGCCACGTTCCTGGATAGTACTATCTATAACATCAGAAGATGGATCTGTGGAGCAAAGTCACATTAAGGATATAGAGCGCAGAATCAGAAATGACTCAGAGGAAGGCGTGGAAGGAAGACAGTTTTGTTTTAAATAGAAGAGGGTGTTCCCGTTATGACCCAGTCACAGCGTCATCACACTGACGAAGCTCACGTTGGTGGGCGTAACGCGTATGTGGGCGTGGCCAATACGCTGGTGATGGAGGGCTGCTCCAGGCGTCTGCACGAAGGGGATGCATGACAGGGTACAAGCCGGCTAAACATCATACACACACAGGTACCTGTATACTGCGGGACGCCGCAGTCAGAAGCCTTGACGACCATCAACTGAGGCAGCGAGAAGGTAATACCTTTATGCTGAGGGAAACACTAGAGGCCATACAGCCGTGTGGAGAGCCAGAGGGCTTATGATGGTATGGTGTGTCGAGGGAAGCCTATGATTAACTCCATAAGGAAGCGTTGAAAGATATGTGATTTGCAGAGGTTGGGCGCAGTTGCTGAAGACATACTCTGAACTGTGACAAAGTGCTGCATGAGGAATCATTACATTGTATATTCCGGAGTGAATACAGATAGGCGGACGTGCCTTGGCGGAACTGTTGTCATGCAATTACCTCCATTTGTTTAGCCAGTAGGGATTGGAAAATTCTATGGTTGATGAATGAAGGTTGGATGTGTATGGTGTGACCAGGAGCGCTCCTGTTAGTCCAGCGTTGGGATGGGAGTTTTAAGGGGTGGGGGTCTGAGGGAAAGTATTGTTGTGTATAATCACCTTTGATATAATAAAGATTTATATAGTAAGTGAGTGGCGGTCCATTAGTGCATATGATGATGTATACACACACAACATGTTTTAAAGCACTTTATGCCTCCAATTTATCAATGCAATGTGATTTCTGCCCTTAAAACCCTGATGTGCATCAAAACCGTAATTTTCCCCAGGACTTTTGGCGTGTATCCCACTCCGCCATGCCCCCCTCCAGGTGTTATACCCCTTGAAACATCTTTTCCATCACTTTTGTGGCCAGAATTAGTGTTTGTAGTTTTGAAAGTTCGCCTGCCCATTGAAGTCTGCGATGTTCACCGGTTTGTTAACTTTTGCGGAAGTTTGCGTTCGAGGTTCGCGAACCTAAAATCGGAGGTTCGAGCCATCTCTAGCTGGGATCCATAGTACAGGACAACAATGTTCAGTTATAGGCCTAGATGTCTTAGGCTAGGTTCACAGTGGGTGTTGCATTTCCTGTAACAGCAGAACTGGAAATTCCTGCCTCACGTTTACCCATGCGTTGCATCACATACAGTGAAGCATACATTCAATAAAGAGTATGTTTCGCTGTCACCGTCAACTTGTAGGGTTTGTGGCAATATACTCCATGCAGTGTGCTGGATCGCAGCCACACGGTGAACGTTGCATAGGTGGGGAATTGCAGTGCGGAAAGCCTTGTTACAATACAGCCATTACACCACAACACACCACTGAACAGTCCTGCAGTATACAGTAGTTACCCTTATTGCCTTTGCACTCTAATGGATTCCACAGCAGGAATCCGATCTCTGAATATAAGTAGATGTAGCAACTAACACAAAAGGGTCAAGATATACTGTAAATGTATATACATTTTAAGTAATAGTTTTGTAATAGAACATTTTTACAGCAAGAAAAACGGTTACAGGAAAAATACAGCAAACGACTCAAAAAATAACTAGAAGCAAGTAGCCATAGACCCCAAAAATCACTATACAAAGAACAGAAATGAAAATGATGCACAACCATGTACAACTAGAATCAAGACGAAGTAGAACATGAATAGGAGCAGGCATGGAGAGTGAGGGCCCTTTTCCACTAGCTGCGTTTTTGCCAAAAACGCAATACACATGCGTTTGCTGATTAAGTGCAGCCTGTTTCAAATAAAAATCTTGGGTAGCTTCTTCCACTGCTGCGTTCCAATTTGAAAAAAAAAACAAAAACACGCAAACGCATGTCTGTGAGATTATGATGCGTTTTGCATTTCAATGTAAAGTATAGGAACGCAAGAAAAACACATAGAATTGCGTTTTGATTCGATTTAATAACTAGTATCTATTTTCAGAAAACAAGACAACACTTGCCAATCAAAAAAAGCGAACGCATAAAAAAAACGCAAATCAAAATAGGTCGCAAATGCAAGTGTTTTGCAGATGAAAAGGGCCCTCAGATAGTAAATCAGAACAGAGTTTCAGGAATCTTACCATCACAAGATGAATTGCTAAGGAAAATTGTGAGAAAGGTAAACCAAATCGCAAAAAGACTATTTGTTATGAGGTGAAGGTGTATGTTGAAGTTGCTCAGCTATTGAAATTCAATAAAATATATATATATTATTATTATTTAGTATTTATATAGCGCCGACATATTACGCAGCGCTGTACAGTGTATATATACATCTTGTCACTAACTGTCCCTCAAAGGAGCTCACAATCTAATCCCTACCATTGCAATATGTCTATACAGTGGAGGAAATAATTATTTGACCCCTCACTGATTTTGTAAGTTTGTCCAATGACAAAGAAATGAAAAGTCTCAGAACAGTATCATTTCAATGGTAGGTTTATTTTAACAGTGGCAGATAGCACATCAAAAGGAAAATCGAAAAAATAACCTTAAATAAAAGATAGCAACTGATTTGCATTTCATTGAGTGAAATAAGTTTTTGAACCCTCTAACAATAAAAGACTTAATACTTAGTGGAAAAACCCTTGTTTGCAAGCACAGAGGTCAAACGTTTCTTGTAATTGATGACCAAGTTTGCACACATTTTAGGAGGAATGTTGGTCCACTCCTCTTTGCAGATCATCTCTAAGGCCCCGTTTCCACTATAGCGTTACGAAATCGCCGGCGAATCACCGCAGGCAAATCGCTTGCGGGTGCGATTCCGCATGCGTTTTTTGCCGCGATTTCGCATGCGATTTCGCATGCGATTTCGCATAGGTAAGGCTGTATGCGATTTTAACCATGTCACTGCCTGTGTGAATTAACATGGGTACCTATGCGAAATCGCATGCGAAATCGCGGCAAAAAATGCATGGGGAAAACGCATGCGATTTCCCTATTAAATACATTGCGTGCGATTCACCTGCATTCCACACGCAGGCGAATTCTGAGGCCCCTACCCTGCAGATTTTTTCTGCACAGAAAAACGTGCGGGGAAACGCACAAGTGGAAACAGTCCCATCCACTTGTACTGACTGTGCGAATCCGCATGCGGGCAACGCATGCGGATTCACGATAGTGGAAACGGGCCCTAAATCCCTAAGGTTTCGAGGCTGTCTCTGTGCAACTCTGAGCTTGAGCTCCCTCCATAGGTTTTCTATTGGATTAAGGTCCGGAGACTGACTAGGCCACTCCATGACCTTAATGTGCTTCTTCTTGAGCCACTCCTTTGTTGCCTTTGCTGCATGTTTTGGGTCATTGTCGTGCTGGAACACCCATCCACGACCCATTTTCAGTTTCCTGGCAGAGAGAAGGAGGTTGTCGTTCAGGATTTCACGATACATGGCTCCGTCCATTTTACCGTTAATGCGATTAAGTTGTCCTGTGCCCTTAGCAGAAAAACACCCCCAAAGCAAAATGTTTCCACCCCCATGCTTGACGGTGGGGACGGTGTTTTGGGGGTCATAGGCAGCATTTTTCTTCCTCCAAACACAGCGAGTTGAGTTAATGCCAAAGAGCTCTATTTTGGTCTCATCAGACCACAGCACCTTCTCCCAGTCACTCACAGAATCATTCAGGTGTTCATTGGCAAACTTCAGACGGGCCTGCACATGTGCCTTCTTGAGCAGGGGGACCTTGCGAGCCCTGCAGGATTTTAATCCATTGCGGTGTAATGTGTTTCCAATGGTTTTCTTGGTGGCTGTGGTTCCTGCTAATTTGAGGTCATTCACTAATTCCTCCCGTGTAGTTCTAGGATGCTTTTTCACCTTTCTCAGAACCATTGACACCCCACGAGGTGAGATCTTGCATGGAGCCCCAGAGCGAGGTCGATTGATGGTCATTTTGTTCTCCTTCCATTTTCGAACAATCGCACCAACAGTTGTCACCTTCTCTCCCAGCTTCTTGCT
Source organism: Hyperolius riggenbachi (assembly GCF_040937935.1). Taxonomy (NCBI): domain Eukaryota; kingdom Metazoa; phylum Chordata; class Amphibia; order Anura; family Hyperoliidae; genus Hyperolius; species Hyperolius riggenbachi. The sequence continues at coordinate 410,317,711 of NC_090647.1, read as the reverse complement.
AATGGTTTTGTAGCCCATTCCAGCATTGTGCAGGTCTACAATTTTGTCTCTGACATCCTTGGACAGCTCTTTGGTCTTTCCCATGTTGGAGAGTTTGGAGTCTGCTTGATTGATTGATTCTGTGGACAGGTGTCTTTTATACAGGTGACTAGTTAAGACAGGTGTCCTTAATGAGGGTGACTAAGTAGAAGCGTCTAACCACTCTGTGGGAGCCAGAACTCTTAATGGTTGGGTAGGGGTTCAAAAACTTATTTCACTCAATGAAATGCAAATCAGTTGCTATCTTTTATTTAAGGTTATTTTTTCGATTTTCCTTTTGATGTGCTATCTGCCACTGTTAAAATAAACCTACCATTGAAATGATACTGTTCTGAGACTTTTCATTTCTTTGTCATTGGACAAACTTACAAAATCAGTGAGGGGTCAAATAATTATTTCCTCCACTGTATTATGTAGTGTAAGTACTGTAGTCTAGGGCCAATTTTAGGGGGAGCCAATTAACTTATCTGTATGTTTTTGGACTGTGGGAGGAAACCGGAGTGCCCGGAGGAAACCCACGCAGACACGGAGAGAACATACAAGCTCTTTGCAGATAGTGCCCTGGCTGGGATTCGAACCAGGGACCCAGCGCTGCAAGGCGAGAGAACTAACCACTACGCCACCGTGCTGCCCATATATATATATATATATATATATATATATATATATATATATATATATATATATATAATGTGGAAGCATCTTTGCTGATTTCCTCTTAACCACTTTACCCCCGCCCGTACGAATTTCTCCGTCCCTTTTTCCATCCTTTCACCCCCAGGGACCTTTCACCCCCAGGGACGGAGAAATACGTACTTTCCGCGCTCCCACCGCTGCCCGCACTCCCGCTCGCTCTAGCGCGCACTCTCGCCCGTAAACACGCCGCCCGCCGCTCGCCCGGAGATCAATGAATGGGAAAATCCATTCCCGTTCGTTGATCTGAGCCCCGCACTGATCCGCTGCTTTTCCGCTAAGCAGCGTGATCATTGTGAAAAAAAAAAAACGTACCCAGCCTCCTAGTACTTCCTCCAAGCGTTCGGAAGGACGCTTGGAGGTCGCATTAAACAAAAAGTTACTGTTGCCATCTTGTGGCCAAATAGTAAAACTACACCCTAAAGGATTTTTCACATACAAATCATTACTTATACACAAGAAATTAACTCATTACCTCCCACACTCCCCATTTTTTTTTTTTTTTGTAATTAAAACAAAATTAAAAAATTTACAATTAAAAAAAATACATAAATAGTTACCTTAGGGACTGAACTTTTAAAATTTTTATGTCAGGAGGGTACAACACTGTTACTTTATAAACTATGGGCTTGTAATTAGGGATGGACGCAAAACTGAAAAAAATGCACCTTTATTTCCAAATAAAATATTGGCGTCAAACATTGTGATAGGGGCATAATTTAAACGGTTTTATAACTGGGACAAATGGGCAAATACATTTCATGGGTTTTAATTACAGTAGCATGCATTATTTAAAAACTATAATGGCCGAAAACTGAAAAATAATGAATTTTTTCCCACATTTTTCCTATTTTCCCATTAAAACATATTTAGAATAAAATAATTCTTGGCATAATGTCCCACCTAAAGAAAGCCTAATTGGTGGCAAAAAAACAAGATCTAGTTCATTTCATTGTGATAAGTAATGATAAAGTTATAGACGAATGAATGGAAGGAGCGCTGAAAGGTGAAAATTGCTCTGGTGCTCAAGGGGTAAAACCCCTCAGTGGTGAAGTGGTTAAAATACAGTTTGCCTGCCTGTTGTGGTGTGCATCTGCCTTTAATAACTTTTGACTCCATGACTCACAGGACACACTAGTAGGTCAGGTCTTTTGAATCAATGTGAATAAAATACTTGCTTGGTTGTTGCAGTGTGTGTGTGTATTGGATGACACTGCAACCAAAACATAGCCAGGCAAATTAACTGTTTTAAGGTGGCCATACACTGGTCGATTTGCCATCAGATTCGACCAACAGATAGATCCCTCTCTGATCGAATCTGATCAGAGAGGGACCTTATGGCCACCTTTACTGCAAACAGATTGTGAATTGATTTCAGCCTAAAACCGATCACAATCTGTGGAGCTGCCGCACCCCCCCCCCCCCCCTGCATACATTACCTGTTCCGGCCGGCGCGAGGCCTCGCTGTCTTCTTCTCCGCTCTGGCTCCACTCCGGCTACTGAACTTCCTGTCCAGGGGAAGTTTAAACAGTAAGCAAATGAGGGAAGCAAGAAAGCTGGCACTGCTGCAAGTGTTCAATTTATTATCGCATATATAAAGTGCATACGTGCAACATTTTGCGAAATGCATAAAACAAGCACATACGCTTTGTGAGAGGAGGCGTAGGTGGTGGTGGGTGCTGGGTACAGATAGGCATCCTCATATATGCTATAATAAATTGAACACTTGCAGCAGTGCCAGCTTTCTTGCTTCCCTCATTTGCTTACTGCTTGATGTCCGAGCTTGAGCACGCTGAAGAGGTTCTAGAGAAGAGGCGCATCTTTAATCCTCCTGTGCACACTGCATGTCCTTGAAGCTGAGCAGTCAATGTTATAACCGCTGTAGTGCAAACCTTCTGCTTTCTCTTGTTTGCAGTTTAAACAGTAGAGGGCGCTCTACTGTTTAAACGTCCTGCCGGGACAGGAAGTTCTGTGTAGCTCTGGAGCCCGAAGCGGAGAAGAAGACCAGGGGACTCGCGCTGGCTGGAGCAGGTAATGTATTACCGCTGTATTGCGTCGGGCATTCGAACGCCGCTAACGACGCACTCCCGACCCGCCGGCGACCGAGAAAAATCTTCCGCACGGATGGATCGACGGGAACGATCAATTTCGGACGGAAATCGATCGTTCTGTCAGCGGAGGGCGCAGCGATTTCACAGCCGTTTCGATCACTGTGATCGAAACGGCTGTATATCGGCGGAAAATCGTTAGGTGTATGGGCCCCTTTAAAGGCAATTGCAATATGTCTACCTTTTTGGTCCTCACACAGGTTTCTTTTAATCTCTGAAGCACAGGACTACCAGCAGACAGAACCTGGTGCTGCAGGTTTCGTAACAGTGGCAGTCTGTTATCTCAACATTTTGTATCATGTACAGTAGAAGAAAATTCCCTTAAACTGAATTGCTTCATTTTATGACAATAGTTGGTGAAAAGCTTAAATAAGACATGTTAACATCAAAAGTTGGCCATTTTAATCATATGACAAGATAGCTGAAACGCTATCACGTAGCAAAACGATGCCTTAATCACCCTGAAAATCCCGGGGCAAATTGCGGGGCTCCTTCCTGTTAGTTTTTTTTGGTTAATTTTTTTTTTCAACATGTAGCTAGCCTAGCGCTTGCTACTTGCTTCCCCCCTCCCTTCGCTATATCACCCACTGACCTTCGATCGCTGCCGGCGATAAAACCCAACCGGAAATGCCGTTCTGAACGGGATTTCCTGTATGGGCTTCCCCCGTCGCCATGGCGACGATCGGACTGATGTCATCAACGTCATGACGTCAGGGGGAGTCCCGAACCTCCCCATAGCGCAGCCTGGCGGTGATTGGCCAAGCTGCGCAAGGGGTCTGCGGGGGGGCCCGTCTTTCGCGGCGGGTAGCGGCGAATCGGAACAAACATGCAGCTATCAAAGTGCTAGCTGCATGTTTGGAAAAAAAATTATGCAAATCGGCCCACCAGGGCCTGAGCAATCCAGCGCGGCAGTACTGGACAAGCTGAGCTGGTTAAGGCCTAGTTCATAGTGGTCAGTTGCGTTGCAGAATAATTTTGCATGTCAACTCACTGCCCATACATTTCTATGGGCCTGTTCACAGTGGAAGACAAAAGGAAAACCCACTTTACCTGCCCACCTGACTGAAGATGCTGAAATCAAAGCGCTGGAAGGACTGTAGTATGGATAAGGTCCGCACACTTTACAACTAGGGTTGTAAAAAGTCCAAGTAAACTTTATTGGCCAATTATAGTCACAGCATAAAGCTGACTTAATTCTTTGCCATTAATTTGAAAATAAAGTTTTCTTGGACTTTTTACAACCCTAGAGTGTGCGGACCACCTCCATACTACAGGCCTGTTCACAGTGCTGCGTTGTAACGGATCACGTTATGATAACTCGCTGCATGCAGGCTCTGCATTAAAGGGACTGAGCAGTCCCCTAAAATCAAAAATATCACTTACCTTGGGCCTCCTCCGGCTCACCGTAGGCCGCGAGGTCCCCCGGCGTCATTCTGACTCCTGCTCATATCCCTCCGGCGGCTCCAGTTACCGGCGACTGCTGGGCCGGGTCTTCCTGGTCTTTAACGCCGCTCGTCATCACGCCGGCCGGCATGACAGTCCTGCACATGCGCGGTTAAACGGTGATGACGCATAGCAGCCGGCGTGATGACGAGTGCTGTCAAAGACCAGGAAGAGCCGGCCCGACACCTGGCCTGGGTGTTGCCGGTAACGGGAGCCGCCGGGATACGGGCAGGAGCCAGGATGACGCCAGGGGACCTCGCGGCCTACAGTGGACCGGAGGAGGCCCAAGGTAAGTGAAATTTCTGATTTTAGGGGACTGCTCAGAGTCCCTTTAAAGTCTATGTCCAGACTCCATTGCAGTTCTCACTTATTTTAACGCATGCGTTATGCAACTGACCACTGTGAATCCAACCTCAGGCTCACTCACTGCAATGGAGACTGGACATAGAATTTAATACAAAGCCTGCATGCAGAGAGTTAAAATATCGCGGATCCGTTAAGGTGGCCAGACGATACAATAAAACGATCCAATTTTACAGCAATTCGATAAATAAGATTGGATTTCCTGAAAAATCAAAAGCTTTTTTTTTTCATTCGAGCAAGAAATCCGATCAGATTTCCCGCTTTTATTTGATAAAAGTTTATTGGGAGTGCTGCATTTTTCGGATCAATTTTTATGAAAATTTAATGATGCATTTTATCAATATACAGTGGGATGCGAAAGTTTGGGCAACCTATTAATAGTCATGATTTTCCTGTATAAATCTTTGGTTTTTACGATAAAAAGTTAAATATATCAAATAGGAGACACACACCGTGATATTTGAGAAGTGAAATGACGTTTATTGGCTTTACAGAAAGTGTGCAATAATTGCTTAAACAAAATTAGGCAGGTGCATACATTTTGGCACCACAAAAAAAGAAATGAAATCAATATTTAGTAGATCTTCCTTTTGCAGAAATTACAGCCTCTAAACGCTTCCTGTAGGTTCCAATAAGAGTCTGGATTCTGGTTGAAGGTTTTTTGGACCATTCCTCTCTACAAAACATCTCTAGTTCATTCAGGTTTGATGGCTTCTGAGCATGGACAGCCCTCTAAGGCCTGGTGCACACCGAGCGGTTTTTGAAGTGTTCCGCAAACCACTTCCGCCTATGAAAACGCTTGGCTAATGTATTTCAATGGGATGGTAAACACTAGAGGTTTGAGGTTTTTAGCAAACCGCAAATGTGGGTCCTGAAGCACTTTTGCGGTTTGCAGATGCATTTCTGCCTCAATGTAAAGTATAGGAAAAGCTCAAACTGCTCTGAAAAACGCTAGATCACAGCTGTTTTCCAGGTGTTTTTGTTACATTAGCTGTTAATTAACAGCTTCACTGTAACAATATTTGTAATCTGCTACACAAAAACGCTCCAAAAACGCTAGGCATGTTTACCAGAGGTTTTTGAAGTAGATTTCTGAGCCATTCTTAGATTTCTGAGCCATTTTTAGAAACGTTTTCTAGAGGTTTTTGGTGTGCACTGGGCCTCACTCACACCAGAGTTTCAATTATATTCAGGTCTGGGGACTGAGATGGCCATTCCAGAAAGTTGTACTTGGTCTCCAGAATCTGCTGATACTGAGTGGAATCCATGCGTTCCTCAACTTTGACAAGATTCCCAGTCCCTGAACTGGCCACACAGCATGATGGAACCACCACCATTTTACTGTAGGTAGCAGGTGTTTTTCTTGGAATGCTGTGTCTTTCCTCCATGCATAACACCCCTTGTTATGCCCAAATAACTCAATTTTAGTTTCATCAGTCCACAGCACCTTATTCCAAAATGAAGCTGGCTTGTCGAAATGTGCTTCAGCATACCTTAAGCAGCTCTGTTTGATGCAGAGGAAGCCTTTTCTCTGCCCACAGCACACTCTTGCATACAGCATCTCCTTGTGTGAAGTGCGCTTAAAGAGAATGGGAACCGCATTTAAAAAAAAAATGAAGCAAATATTTACCTAAGGAGAGGGAAGACTCTGGGTCATATAGAGCCTTCTGTCTCCTCTCTCGGTGCTCTCTATCCTGTGCTGGCTCCCCTTCCCCCCCCCGTTTCAATCCCCCGCTGAAAGAGTATTTGGAGCCGATTCCTCCCGAAGACCTGCGGCTCTATACTGCACACACGTGAGCGTGCAAGAGAGCATGCTTGCGCAGGCGCACTACAGGGCCACCCTTCTTCAGGAGCACTCGGGCTCCCTGAAGACTTCTGAAGCCTCCATCGGCCGGATAAAGCAGTATTTGACTAATTTAGTCAAATACTGCTACCGGGCAAGCCAGCACTGGATCGAGGGGACCAGGAGAGAAGCTGGAAGGCTCTATAGGACCCAGAGCCTTCCCTCTCCTTGGGTAAGTATCTATCTCATTTTTTTTATTGCGGTTCCCATTCACTTTAACGGTTGAACGATGCACAGTGCCTCCATCTGCAGCAAGATGATGTTGCAGGTGTTTGGTGCTGGTGTGTGGGTTGACTGACTGTTCTTACCATTCATCGCTTCTGTCTATTGGAGATTTTTCTTGGTCTGCTACTTCGAGCCTTAACTTGAACTGATCCTGTGGTCTTTCATTTCCGCAATATGTTCCTAACTGTGGAAACAGACAGCTGAAATCTCAGACAGCTTGCTTTATCCTTCCCCTAAACTATGATGTTGAACAATCTTTGTCTTCAGGTCATTTGAGAGTTGTTTTGAGACCCCCATGTTGCTACTCTTAAGAGAAAACTAAGAGGAGGGAAACTGTCAACTGACCCCCTTAAATACGCTCTCATAATTGAATTCACCTGTGTATGTAGGTCAGGGAGTCACTGAGCTTACCAAGCCAATTTGAGTTCCAATAATTAGTTTTAAGGCCTCTTTTCCACGAACTGTTTCTAGGCAGTGAAATGCCTCTCAAATTCTCACAACTGCTCACTGCTGCCTGGTAACTGCTTGTTGCTGCCTGGTAACTGTTCACGGCTGCCTGGCAACTGCTTGCTGAGCACACAGTTTAACAGTTCATGGAAAAGAGGCCTAAAGGTTTGAGATCAATAAAATTACAACCATGCCCAAATTTATGCACCTACCTAATTTAATTTAAACAATTATTGCACACTTTTTGTACATCCAATAAACTTCATTTCACTTCTCAAATATCACTGTGTGTCTCCTATATGATATATTTAATTGACATTTTTTTTATCAAAACAGCCAACGATTTATACACGAAAATCATGACGGTTAACAAGGTTGCCCAAACTTTCGTATCCCACTGTATACACTCAAGCAATTTTCTCAGAGTTTCCAATCATTTTTATCATAATTGGGGAAAAATTTAACGTGTGTGGTACATTGGTCAGATTTTTGAAAGGTTACAATCAGTCAGAGAAATTGATTGCAATTCTTGAATTAAACAGATATTTTAAAAAAAATGTATGGTGTGTGACCACAGGCCCATATAATTGTATGGGCAGTGAGTTGACATGCAGAATTATGCTGCAATGCAACTGTTCACTGTGAACAGGGCCTAAGGCTAGATTCACAGTGAGAATTCTGTTGCGTTCCCTGTAAAATCAGGAATACAATGCAGTACCGCCGTTATCTGAGCATTGCATCTCATACAGTCATTGTTAAGTATGCTTCACTGTACTATTAAAGCTAACGTTATGTGGTAAACGCCATCCATGCAGGGAGTTAAAATACCACACTGTCAAAACACACCGCAACGGCAGCACTATCAACTTTCCATTTCTTTTGTATTGCAATGCGACGTTCTGCGTTACAATGCAGCACTGCAATAGCCCACTGTGAACTTAGCCTTAAAAGACATATCCAGCCTGTCACAAGGCTTTTGAAATAATTGACAAATTTACTGTGTTAGCATCACACTTAGAAGAATAAATTTGGCAGATCATGAAGTTTTTTCCAGTGCAGTGTATCTAAAAAAACAACAAAAAAAACAAACTTGATTACACTTTTAAGACATGTTTGTTATTTTTCAGAGAAGTGAAAAGATTTGGTCAGCTTTTTGTGAATGTGAATGTCACTTCTGAAACACAACATGTTTCGCTACTTTGGTTCTTGTGGTACGTAAAGCTTTGTGGTGGAACGCAGCGCATGTTTTCTGTGGAAAATGGAGGCCAGGTAATGCATATTTCACCTAATACCCTTAAACGTCCTAAACAAAAGGCTTACTCAATAGATCATACTAAATTACTGTAATACAAATGTATGCAATATACAAAAACATAATCATGACCTGGAATGCAAATCAATGTAACAATTTAACATGCAGTTCATTACAGTACATTACTGTCTTCTTATACTGTATATCAGCCTTTCTCAACCTTTCTACCCTGGAGGAACCCTGCAAATAGCTTTTGGATCTCAAGGAACCCCTGCAAACAATGTTTTGATCTCGAGGAACCCCTGCATTTATTTTGCAGGAGGCGTGGTCTTTAAAATTATGTGTAGCTGTTTATTTCACTACCCCCATTACACTGCCACTCATTATACCATCTCCTGAGCCCTCAATTTAGTGCTTCTTGTTACAGTACCACCTACTATAATGTGCTTTATTATACTCCCCCACGATGAGGGAAAATGCCAAGGAACCCCTGCAGAGTCCTCAAGGAACCCTGGTTGAAAAAGCCTGCTGTATATATATATATACACACACACACACTGAAGGGTTTGTTTGTAACTTTTTTCTTTAAACGATAACAAACCAGTACTGCTGTTACAGAACATAATCTATTGCCAATTAGTAAATGCAATATGTGTGATAAAACAGTACTATAAAACAGTAAGCACATATAGAAATATACTATATTGAATTTGGTGACCTTACCAGCGTAGAGCCAAAAAACTAGTAGACAATCTTATAGCATTGTGAGAGAACATGTGACACAGGAAGATAGTGGTTAGCAGATTCATCTATGAAGGTGTACAGTATATGCACAGACTGTAGGATATTTATTGAAGGTTTTAAAGTATCAGTGGATTCTAGCCACTATCCCCAGACTTTGTAATAGAGGATGATTCTCTCAAATTCGATAGACAAGCTCTATCAAGGAAACCATCTTATTGGTTACAGTTTTCTAGGGGTGAAGGACTTTTTGACAGCTAGTGATTTAAGCATAACACATGAGAAGTGAATAATGAACTAATAACTGTAGAGATTTAAATGTTTTGGTGAACTGTGGTGTAGGTTATTCACTGGAATTCTTACCTGGTAAGCTTTTATGAGGCAATAAGGCATTTTTGTTCCTCATAAAATAACTGTAAGTTTTATTTTTCAGTTTAGCATTACCTAAAACTACAGACTCAATGCAGCATATTATATATATTATATACAGTATAATAATAACAATAAGAGATAGAGAGAGATATAATTTTGTTTTTTTATTTTGCAAGATTTCAGCAGAGAAAACTAAATGAAATTCTAGCATGGCTGAGCATTGAATTAATTTCAGAAAGCTTGTTCATAAACTTGAGTTCAATTATTTTTCATGAACATCAGAGTGAGGCTGGGTGCACACATGGCTGTGCGTGAAGGGTTGAGTTTTAGGTCGTGTGTGTTTAGTGCATTTGCGGTTCACATACACAAAATGCATATGCTTTTTCGTATTGCATTTTACGCAAATCACTAGGAAGACAACAGGAAACGGAAATACATCACAATTTTTTTTTTCATTTAAAAAAAGCATATTAAAAAAAATGCATAAAAAATGTATACAAAAGCGCAATACATTGCTTACTATGAACTTTTATTATGTACATTTTTTTAATGTTTTTTTTGAAAATAACCAAGAAAACCAGCGTTTTTAAAAACGTATGTTTGAAAACACATATACGTTTTTTATATGCGGCCCATTAACTTCCATTAGCGGCAAAAACGCTGCATTTTCAGCAACGCTAGCGTTTCTGCTAAGTGTGTTCTTAGCCTGAAAGCATGAACAGGGCTGACTAAAAGATATAATTTGTTTTGTTCAAGGAAAGGAAGTTTGTTGGAGGAGCTGGACAGATAAGTGAGAAGCTAATGGAACTTCTTCAAGGTCGAGTAAAGTTACAAAGACCTGTGGTTAGGCTTGATCAATCTGGTGAAAACGTGATTGTGGAAACTTTAAACCATGAAACCTACCATGTAAGTAAATATTAATCATTAAATAATAATAATAAATATAATATAAATAAATATATATATAGATAGATAGATAGATAGATAGATAGATATTGTGATTGTTTTTGGGTGATCAGAATCATTGGATCCCTTGGACATAATCAAATTAGTAAATACTTAAAAAGCAGCTTACGTACACCAACTCTATAACTTTACCAAACATCACGTTTATGTTCAAACTACCAATGTATTTCTTATACAGTATTGCGGAATTGATATAATGGCAGGGATGGTAGTTAAAATGAACCTTAACCAAGATTAAAAAAAAAAAAAAGTTTAATTTACCGTGGGCTTCGATGCCCCCTGCAGCCTCCCTGTGCCCTTGCTGGTCCTAGACTATCCTCCGGTGCCTGGCGGCGGGTTCGTTCCGTTTTCGTCCGACAGAGTCGGCCCCTGGCATCCTTGATCACATTCCCAACGTCAAGTGCGTCCTACGCAGGGGCAGTACGAGTTTTCTGTAACTTTGCAGGATGCGCTTGACGGGAATGCGAACAAAAACGGCTCTCTGTCGGCCGAAAACAAAACTAACCTGCGTCGGGGCACCGGAGGGTAGTCTAGGGCTGGTGAGGGTACAGGACGGCTGCAAGGGGATTGGGGAAGACCCAGGTAAGTAAAACTTTTTTTTTTTAATCTCAGTTAAGGTTCACTTTAAGTGTGAGGGACTGGAATAGGCTAGTGCCAGGCTATAAGGTAGCGTGGAGGGAGGTTAGTGTTAGAAGTGGAGAGGGGAGAGGTTAGTGTTAAGCATGGAGGGGGAGGTTAATGTTAAGAATGGAGGGTATGACTATATTACCAAAATTTAAATAACGATAATATCGCCTTTCCAGATTAACATGCAGCAATAGTAAACAAACCCTTCTACATTACCCCCAATTGTATTAGCCATTTGCTGTATATTCCTGCTGCAGAGGAAAAAAAAACTGTTTTCAAATTAAATTAAAAAAAAAAAATATATATGTATATAAAAAAAAAAATGTACCAGCAGCTTCTCCGTTTCTCGTTGATCACAGTCATTTAATTTTCGCCAATTCCCTGCAATCACTGGATTTTTCATTTTTTTCTGCTTCCGTGTTCCACTAAAGATGGCCGCGATACCTCAATACTTCTGGGGCATTGCGCGTCAATGGTATGCGTTTACTTGCTGCTTTTGCCTGCCTTGCTGCCTTGTGGCTGCCTTGCTGTCATTCCCTGCGTGTGTCCCGGCTCACGCTGTCACACCTGCGCGGCCATGATCAAAGAGCCCTTCTCCTGCTCGTGTCCAGGCTCGTTCTGGTGAACAAAAGCAGCGCTCATGATGAGCTGAAGGAATGAGCACGGAGGGGAGGCGGAGGGGCGGAGAAAGGGAGGAGAATGCGACCAGCTGCTATTTGCATAGGTCACAGAGACAGAAGAGCACAGGCTCGTCCTGTCAGTGCATCATCAACTTGTAATTCGATGATTTTAACGAGCGGATTTCGGGACCAGGAGAGCCTGTAATTACAAAACTACACAGCTGTGAGGTATGGGAGGATTAAAGGGACATATTGAAATCTACAAATTATTGTACAATACCAGTTTACAGTTCCATTTTAATAGAAGCAAGCGAAAAAAGAAAAAAAAAATCACTTAGCAAAGCAATTGCCCTTCATTTGAGTTCGCCACCTCTTGGAGCACTGTGGTCAGCAGCACTGATGGTCCCATATGTTAATCAACCGAGACTCCAGCAGCATACCTCTATGTGCCAGTGACATTACTATGTATTTTGGCATTGCACGCCTTCAGAGTCGGGACAAGGTCCTCCAGCACTCAAGGCTGAGACACCAAAGTGCGCCCCCCCCCCCCCATCCCTCCCACCCTAGCCATCACACACTGATTGCTATTAGACTGAGAGGTGCTCCAGGCCTCCCAACACCTTAATATCTATTTGTCTTGCTTGCAGTCACTGCCATGTACCCCCTTTTTTTTTTATTTCTCACTGCTTCAAACACAATAAAGGAATGATAGCTGAGCGAGTTGTGCACCCCTCCTACACTGCACCCTGAGGCTGGTGCCTCTCTTGCCTCTGCCTGGCCTTCCTTTATCAGGTACTGAATTGTAATGGAACTTCCAATTAACTAAGTAAGAGCAGCCGATCAACGCTCTGCAGGTCACATGGTCACATTAAGGAGCCAACCTACTTGCTAGTGATGATCTGTTCTCTTTGAGAGAGAACATATCGTATCTAGCACCTGTATACATTTTTAAGTTTTAAAAATAAAAATGAAGTTTAAAATGTGTTGTATGTGTAGTATCAGAGGTGAACATCAAAAAAAGGAGGATCCGCATCAGGAGGTGGGCAAACAGGTATATACTGTATAGCGTAATATATACATTATATACAAAAAAAAAATGAAAGTGAATAAATGAATTAAAAAGTCTTATTAGATACTTCATTCTTTACATAGTTGAATGTGCTGAGAATAAAAAACAAAGATTATCAATGGAAATCAAATTTATCAACCCATCTGGATTTGGAGTCACACTCAAAATTAAAGTAGAAAAAACCCCACTACAGGCTGATTCAGCTTTGATGTAATGTTTTTAAAACAAGACAAAATGAGGCACAGTAATGTGTGGCCTCCACGTGCCTGTATGACTTCCCTACAATGCCTGGGCATGCTCCTGATGAGGTTGTGGATGGTCTCCTGGGGGATCTCCTCTCAGACCTGGACTAAAGCATCCACCAACTCATGTACAGTCTTGGGTGCAACTGTTGGTGGATGGCGTGAGACATGATGTGCTCAATTGGATTCAGGAGTAGGGAACAGGCATGACAGTCCATAGCATCATTGCCATCATCTTGCAGGAACTGCTAACACACTCCATCCACATGAGGACTAGCATTGTCTTGCATTAGGAGGAACCAGGGCCAACAACACCAGCATATGGTCTCACAAGGGGTGTGAAGATCTCATCTTGATACCCAATGGCAGTCAGGCTAACTCTGGTAAACACATGGAGGGCTGTGCAGCCCCCTGAAGAAATGCCACCCCACACCATTACTGACTCACTGCCAAACCAGTCATGCTGGAGACTCTTTCATATGTGCTCAGTGTGAACCTGCTTTCATCTGTGAAGAGCACATGGCACCAGTGGTGAATTTGCCAATCTTGGTGTTCGCTGGCAAATGCCAAACATCATGCACGGTGTTGGGCTGTAAGCACAACCGCCACCTGTGAATGTTGGGCCCTCATACCACCCTCATGGAGTCTATTTCTTAGTGTTTGAGCATGCACACTTGTGGCCTGCTGAAGGTTATTTTGTAGGGCTCTGGCAGTGCTCCTCTTGTTCCTCCTTGCACAGTGGTAGAGGTAGTGATCCTGCTGCCGGTTGTTGCCCTATGGCCTCCTCTACATCTCCTGATAGTGCCACCATGCTCTGGACACTACTCTGGCAGACACAGTAAACCTTGCCACAGCTCATATTGATGTGCCATCCTGGATTAGCTGCACTATCTGAGCTACTTATGTGGGTTGTAGACTCCGACTCATACTACCTCTACCACTAGAGTGAAAGCATCCCCAACATTCAAAAATGACTGAAACATCAGCCAGAAAGCATAGGACATGGTGTATGGTCACCACCTGCAGAACCACTCTTTTATTGGGGATGTCTTGCTAATTGCCTATAATTTCCACCTGTCTATTACATTTGCACAACAGCATGTGAAATAGATTGTCAATCAGTATATACATACATACATACATACATACACAGTGGGATGCGAAAGTTTGGGCAACCTTGTTAATCATGATTTTTCCTGTATAAATTGTGGGTTATTACGATAAATAATAATGTCAGTTACATATATCATATAGGAGACACACAGTGATATTTGAGAAGTGAAATGAAGTTTATTGGATTAACAGAGATGTGATATTGGATTCACTAACATGTGATAACTCATATCACGGCCGCGGTAGTATTTTCGCGTGCAATCGCAAATTTTTGCATGCAAAAACGTTAGCGCAGCCGTGATCTGAGTTATTACGGTTTAGTGAATCAAGCCTAAAGTGCGCAATAATTGTTTAAACAAAATTAGGCAGGTGGGCACTGTCATTTTATTGATTCCAAAACCTTTAGAACTAATTATTGGAACTAAAATTGGCTTGGTAAGCTCAGTGACCCCTGACCTACATACCAGGGCTGTGGAGTCGGTACAAAAATCCACCGACCGACTCAGACTTCTCAGTTTAGGATTCCACCAACTCCGACTCCTCTAATTTGCATATTACAATCTTGTTGATTAAAAGTATGTAACATGAAATTCGTCTCTTAAAGCGGAATATAACCCTGCATTTCAACTTTGCTCTAAAACATTATTTACAGTATATTATATGCAACCAGCATTTTTTTTTTACTAGACCAGCATTGGAAGGGTTACAAAGTTCCTGGAGATTTCTGCAGACGCATCCGAAGCTGACATAGATACATTTTGTTTACATAAATGTATCTAAGTGTTGAATGTGACTCATCTCTCTCTGACTGAGAAGGAGCTGGAGGACAGCCAAAGAGTGTGTAACATTTCTCAATAGATACATTTAACTAAATAGAATGTAACAATCTGAACTTCTGCATATCTCTCCATGGAACTTTAAACCTCTGTGTTTAACCCTTCCAATGCTGGTCTAGTAAAAAAAAAATGCTTTTTGCATATAATATGCTGTAAATAATGTTTTAGAGCAAGGTTGAAATGCAGGGTTATATTCCGCTTTAACCGCCAACGCTTAGGAATTTTAAAAGACAACTGAAGTAAGAAGGCTATGTAGACTGCCATATTTATTCCCTTTAGTCATAGATTAAAACTAGTCCTTGGTAAGAGTACTTGAAAAAGGTACAGACCGGAACAAAGAACATCTATAAGGCCCAGGGCAATGTGACTGGTACATGTAAGTGATGTGCAGGTACTCTGCAGGAGAATGAGGGGATTCTTCCTCTATAACACATTCTTTATGCACAATCTGAACCAGGTTTATGGGTGATAGACAACACCTCTGTGTTCAATGTGCACAACATTCTCAGTGGATTCCCTGCAGCTCTGTGGGGAGTGCATATGTAGAGTATAGTACTACAGTGTAACAAAGTAAACCTGACTGCGCTGATTGGCTGAATTAACAGGATTCATAGCAGAAGATCGAGGTGGCGGAGGAGGACAGCGAGGGACGGATTGGCCTGAAGGGGGCTGGAGGAAGCCCCAGGTATGTATAAAAAAACTTTTCTTTTCATCCGTCTCAGGTACCCTTTAATTCGTAGTCACCAAATTTTAACATATAAAATTATTTGATTTCATGAGCAAAGAGTGCATACATTTGCATACAGTAAATGAGCATCAACGCAGAATTATTTCCATCTCAAAGACCATCTCTATTAGTGACACAGCTACACATCAGGCTTTATTCTTACAGTATAGATGTTATGTAGTATAATATATATATATATATATGAGATTCCTGTGTACACATCATATATACTGTACAGTCACAATCAGATATGTATATCTGACTTTAAAAATATGGGGACTGCTTTATTGAAGCAGCACGAGTAACTAATTTTGATTGGTTTATTTCATTTTTGTGGACTAAGCAGAGCTATTACTGTATATATAAATTATTTATGATGACTATTATCTGAGAAATAGAACATTTTATCATATTTTCTATTTTAATTACAGTTTAAATTCATTAGGAGTCGGAGCATTTTTCCCCGACTCCAGGCACTCAAAATTGCTCTGACTCCAACTCCACAGCCCTGCCGCATACACAGGTGAATCCAAATATGAGAAAGAGTATTTAAGGGGGTCAGTTGTAAACTTCCTTCCTCTTTTAATTTTCTCTGAAGAGTAGCAACATGGGGGTCTCAAAACAACTCTCAAATGACCTGAAGACAAAGATTGTTCAACATCATGTTTCCACAGTTAGGAACATATTGAGGAAATGGAAGAAAAACGGTTTAGTTCAAGTTAAGACTGGAAGTGTCAGACCAAGAAAAATCTCGGATAAACAGAAGCGATGAATGGTGAGAATAGTCAGAGTCAACTCACAAACCAGTGCCAAAGACCTACAACATCATCTTGCTGCAGATGGAGTCTCTGTGCATCGTTCAACCATTCGGCACACTTTACACAAGGAGATGCTATATGCGAGAGGAAGCCTTTTCTTCGCCTACAGCACAAACAGAGGTATCATAAGAAACATTTGGACCAGCCAGCTTCATTTTGGAATAAGGTGCTGTGGACTGATGAAACTAAAAACTAAAATTGAGTTATTTGGGCATAACAAAGGGTGTTACGCATGGAGGGAAAAAAAAAAAAAAAAAAGCAAGAAAACACCTGCTACCTACAGTAAAATATGGTGGTGGTTCCGTCATGCTGTGGGGCTGTGTGGCCAGTGCAAAGACTGGGGGTCTTGTCAAAGTTGAGAGACGCATGGATTCCACTGTGTCAGCAGATTCTGGAGACCAATGTCCAAGAATCAGTGACAAAGCTGAAGCTGCACCAGGGCTGGATCTTTCAACAAGACAACGACCCTAAACACTGCTAAAAATCCACTAAGGCATTCATGCAGAGAAACAAGCACAATGTTGTGGAATGGCCATCTCAGTCCCCAGACTGAAAATCTGTGGTGTGAGTTAAAGCTGAGCTGTCCATGCTCAGAAGCCATTAAACCTGAATGAACTAGAGATGTTTTGCAAAAAGGAATGGTCCAAAATACATTCAACCAGAATCCAGACTCTCATTGGAACCTACAGGAAGCGCTTAGAGGCTGTAATTTCTGCAAAAGAAGGCTCTACTAAATATTGATTTCATTTCTTTTTTTGTGGTGCCTAAATTTATGCACCTGCCTAATTTTGTTTAAACAATTATTGCACACTTTCTGTAAATTTAATAAACTTCATTTCACTTCTCAATTACCACTGTGTGTGTCTCCTATATGATATATTTAACTGACATTTTTTTATCGTAACCACCGACGATTTATACATGAAAATCATGAAGATTAAAAAGGTTGCCCAAACTTTCGCATCCCACTGTAGTTTTGTAACGATTGGTGTCAGCACCAGCTTCTCTGATTACTGGTGATCTGCAGTACCACCACTAATACAGATGCTATATCTGATTATATGGTGATCTACAGAATCACCAATAATGCTGATATAGCGTCACCAAGGTACTTGATATGTGTAGGGTGTTTGGTGCAACAGTAATACAAAGCACAGGCAAAAGATCAGGATCCCCTGAGGAGCAGGAGACTCTGACTGAATGAATGTAATTCACAAGAATGATACAGATACTGCTGCAGCTGAGGATCTCAAATGCTAGGAGATCACGGCCTGCAAGGAGATTGAATCACCTGAGTGTGAGAGGTGATTCAGACCTTACTGCAGAAGTATATTCCCGAGGAGCGGGAATAACAAGAACCCTCAGCCTGGGCAAGACCCAGTGCTGAGGGTAGAGTAGTCAGTCAGGCAGATTCGGTAACACACGGACAGAGGCAGTACAGGAGCAAGAGGCAAGATCAGAGTAGTGTCACAGGCAGCGTTCGGCAACTAGATCAGATAGGCAACGGTACAGAATCAGAGGACAGGAGAGTAGTCAGGCAAGCAAGAGGTCATAACAAATTATACAGTTCAATAGTACTTTAAGCTATCAAGGAATCTGACTAAGGCCTGGTGCACACCAAAAAACGCTAGCAGATCCGCAAAATGCTAGCAGATTTTGAAACGCTTTTTCTTCTTTTTCTGCAGCGTTTCAGCTAGCATTTTGCTGTTTTGGGAAGCGTTTTTGGTGTAGTAGATTTCATGTATTGTTACAGTAAAGCTGTTACTGAACAGCTTCTGTAACAAAAACGCCTGCAAAACCGCTCTGAAGTGCCGTTTTTCAGAGCAGTTTGCGTTTTTCCTATACTTAACATTGAGGCAGAAACGCATCCGCAATCCAAAATCTGCAGCAGCCCGGGAGTATGCGTTTCTGCAAAACGCCTCCCGCTCTGGTGTGCACCAGCCCATTGAAATACATTACCCTAGCGGATCCGCACCCACAAGCGGATCGCAAACCGCAGCCGAACCGCTCTGGTGTGCACTAGGCCTAAGTGTGGATCCCCAGCTACTGCTGGTTCTAGCACACTGTGGGATCTGACTCAGGTCTGAGAGCTAACACATATAGTATTCGCAACAGCAGACAAGGATCAACTGACAGGCAGGGTCTATATATACTTGGAGTACTCCTTAGCTCCACCCCATTCACTCAACCAATCAGAAGGGCGGCTGGCGCCTTCTACTTGCATAAAGGTCCTGTCGCCTTGCGCGCACGCGACCCTCAGCCTCTGTGTGTCAGAGAGTCTATGCACAATGTCAGAATGTGAATGTGTGTTAAAGGCTGCCGGCTGGGTTGCGGGAACCGCCGCCATGTCGCTGGCCGTGGTGTCCCTGCTGCCCTGCGACACAGGCGCTGTGCTGGGAAATGACTGTGCGGTGGAAACCGCCGGCTGAGATGCAGAGACCGCTGCCATGTTGCTTACCGTGGCGGCGGTACTTCTGCTAGCCCTTACAAGTTTTATATTTACGCAGTGCCCTTTTACAAACGATATAGTGGTTTTATAACTTATGCTGCACCCTTTTTATACACTTGGCACCAATAGAGAAGAGATTTGCACTTGTGACCGGCCTGGTGTGTTAGTGTATATAAAGCAAGATCCATGAGGGTGCAATTAATGCTTTGGTGGGAGAATTTTATGGATTATAAATATTTTGTGCACAATAAAAAGTTTATACTTTGTAGCTATTTATTTTATCTATTGATTTTTCTGGCCTGTGCATAAGTATGTACAGTACAATATATTTTATCTTAACATGTTAATTTAACTAATTATTTTGCTTTTTACAGGCCAAGTACATTGTTAGTGCTATACCACCATGTCTGACAACCAAGATCCATTTCAATCCAGAGCTGCCTCCAGTTAGGAATCAGTTAATACACAGACTTCCAATGGGATCTGTTATAAAATGCATGATGTACTACAAGGAACCTTTTTGGAGGAAATTGGGTAAACAGTTGAATCACTTGTTAATGATAACATTTGTAGTGTTATTTTTTATTTTATTAAAGTTAGTAGGAATGCATGTTTTCTCCTAGGAGATACTGTCAAAATACCTCTGGAACAATATTTTTCATTTAAAGGACCACCATCAAAAGATATATACTGAAGCTAATGCTAGTAGAAGGGATAGTGAAGGGTTAATTAGTTAAAAATTAAATCACCCTGCTGTTTACACATGAAAGTGTGTGCAGACAAACGAGTGTGTGTGAGTAAGAAGCTACAGTGGCTTGCAAAAGTATTCGCCCCCTTGAAGTTTTCCACATTTTGTCACATTACTGCCACAAACATGAATCAATGTTATTGGAATTCCACGTGAAAGACCAATACAAAGTGGTGTACATGTGAGAAGTGGAACGAAAATCATACAAGATTCCAAACATTTTCTTACAAATAAATAACTGCAAAGTGGGGTGTGCATAATTATTCAGTCCCCCTGAGTCAATACTTTGTAGAACCACCTTTTGCTGCAATTACAGCTGCCCATCTTTTAGGGTATGTCAGCTTTGCACAGCTAGAGACTGAAATCCTTGCTCATTCTTCTTCGCAAAACAGCTCCAGCTCAGTCAGATTAGATGAACAGCATTTGTGAACAGCAGTTTTCAGATCTTGCCACAGATTTTCGATAGGATTTAGATCTGGCCTTTGACTGGGCCATTCTAACACATGGATATGTTTTGTTTTAAACCATTCCATTGTTGCCCTGGCTTTATGTTTAGGGTTGTTGTCCTGCTGGAAGGTAAACCTCCGCCCCAGTCTCAAGTCTTTTGCAGACTCCAAGAGGTTTTCTTCCAAGATTGCCCTGTATTTGGCTCCATCCATCTTCCCATCAACTCTGACCAGCTTCCCTGTCCCTGCTGAAGAGAAGGACCCCCGGAGCATGATGCTGTCATTTGACAGGGGGGATGGTGTGTTCAGAGTGATGTGCAGTGTCAGTTTTCCACTACACATAGCGTTTTGCATTTTGGCCAAAAAGTTCTGTTTTGGTCTCATCTGACCAGAGCACCTTCTTCCACATGTTTGCTGTGTCCCCCACATGGCTTGTGGCAAACTGCAAACGGGAGTTCTTATGCTTTTCTGTTAACAATGGCTTTCTTCTTGCCACTCTTCCATAAAGGCCAATTTTGTGCAGTGCACGACTAATAGTTGTCCTAAGTCTCCCACCTGAGCTGTAGATCTCTGCAGTTCATCCAGAGTCACCATGGGCCTCTTGACTGCATTTCTGATCAGCGCTCTCCTTGTTTGGCCTGTGAGTTTAGGTGGACGGCTTTGTCTTGGTAGGGTTACAGTTGTGCCTTAGTCCTTCCATTTCTGAAAGATCGTTTGAACAGTGCTCTGTGGGTGTTCAAGGCTTTGGAAATCTTTTTGTAGCCTAAGCCTGCTTTAAATTTCTCAATAACTTTATCCCTGACCTGTCTGGTGTGTTCCTTAGACTTCATGGTGTTGTTGCTCCCAATAATCTCTTAGACAACCTCTGAGGTCGTCACAGAGCAGCTGTATTTGTACTGACATTAGATTACACACAGGTGCACTCTATTTAGTCATTAGCACTCATCAGGCAATGTCTATGCTCAACTGACTGCACTCAGACCAAAGGGGGCTGAATAATTATGCAACACCCCACTTTGCAGTTATTTATTTGTAAAAATGTTTGGAACCATGTATAATTTTCGTTTCACTTCTCATGTGTACACCACTTTGTATTGGTCTTTCATGTGGAATTCCAATAAAATTGATTCAGGTTTGTGGCAGTAATATGACAAAATGTGGAAAACTTCAAGGGGGCCGAATACTTTTGCAAGCCACTGTATTTACCTGCTCCGGGCAGCCTATTCTCTTCGTCCACCAGCGGCTCTGTAGTCTGTGCCCAGATCACCTCCAATCGCATGATATGACGTCATTGGGATCAAGCGGTCTACAGCACCACCTGTTGGTGGAAAAGGGTGATGGAAGAGATTCTTTCATCACCCACCACCGGGTGGCACTGTAGCGCTGACACGGTCTCCTAGATCCGTTCAGATCCTAACATGTGATCGGAACCGAGGAGACCTTCTGGGAGTACATCGCCGCCACAGTGGAGGAATAGGAAGCTGATCGGACAGGTATGTATCAGCTCTCCCTGCCGCCACCCCTACCCTACATACCTGCTGAGCCTGCCAGGATGGGGAAAGCACACTTCCCCAGCGGCAGGAAACATTTGGCACTGCAGCCAAATAAAGTTTACTTAATTTGGCTGCTAAGGGGTTAAAATTGTGTAAAGTGACTAAGATCATTTTAGACATTTCAGAAACTAGGTTCCGTAGCTTAACTGCTCAAAGGATAGACATTTTCAGAATTCCATATAACCTAGATAAGAGGATTTTTCCTCAATTTTCCTTCACCAACTGTAGATGACTTAATGTTTATATGTATTTCTGAATAATATCCATAATATAAGGCTGCAGAGGATCACCATGTTGAAAATTATGCTATTCTGTTTTCTCTAGCAAAAAACAAACAAAAAAACAAACAAAATAAAATTGTAAATCACTTTTATTCCATAGCACTCAGAGCGAGTATACCCGTCTCATATCAGTACATAGTTATGGGTTTGACTATGTTACAGCGGTAAGTTAAGTGATTATAAATGCCAGGTGGCTTTTCAGTTTTGATTTAAAGAGGAACTCCAGTGAAAATAATGTAATAAAAAAAGTGCTTCATTTTTACCATAATTATGTATAAATGATTTAGTCAGTGTTTGCCCATTGTAAAATCTTTCCTCTCCCAGATTCACATTCTGACATTTATTACATGGTGACATTGTTACTGTGGGCATGTTATGTATCTGTTTCTAGCTGTTCTGGCTGTTAGACAGTTGTAAACAGCCATTTCCTGTGTGTGAACATTGTTACAGTTGCCAGGAGTACCGCGGTATTCAGAGCCTCTAGTGGGAGTGGTTTCAGCACAAAATCAGTCACACAGCGCCCCCTGATGGTCTGTTTGTGAAAATCATTCTATTTCTCATGTAAAAGGGGGTATCAGCTACTGATTGGGATAAAGTTCAATTCTTGGTTGGAGTTTCTCTTTAAACGCCTCCAGGGTTGGAACTGTCTTGATTGGGTGTGGCAAGGCCTTCTGAAGGGTAGGGGGATGCACTGCAAGAGGGAGGAGTGTTAGTTAAGTAATTTGATCCTTTTGATCTGAGGTTATGAGAGTTGTGCAGTTTAGCTGTCTACCTCTTGAAGTCAGAATCTGAAATTTCAGAGATTTAGCCTGCCAGAGGTAGAAAACCATTGCAGCATGAGCGTTTCCTTTCGGCAATAGCTGATTTTCCAACAGGATATCAACTGTGAGATGGAAAAAAAAATGGTGTTACTGTAGAAGGCATTTAACACAAGCTCTATGGAGAAACTTCTGCTGTCCCTTTTACACAGCTAGAGAGATACTAGAGCAGCATCATTTTTATCATAATGCCCCTTGATGAAATACAGTGAGCGAGTTTGCTGTAGTGTGTGCTAGCTGTTCACCATGTAATAGTGATCACTTTCTAAATTCTTGGCATGACTTTTTTTTTTTAGATTACTGTGGAGCTATGTTTATCGACGATGACAATAGTCCTATTGAAATCGCACTAGATGACACGAAGCCTGATGGTTCTTCCCCAGCCATCATGGGGTAAGAAATAGCAATTTATGTCTCCCAAAGAGCTGGATAAATAGAGGTTTCCTACAGTAATTAACTATTCAGTCACTTGCATTCTATATCTTTATTCCCAAATCTAAATATTTTAAAACGTGACCGGGGCAAAACATTGATTCTAGTATCTTAGTGTATTTAGCTTTGATGTACTAAACATTTCTGTGTTTATATATAATTTTCATTAAAACTGCCTTATTTGGATGAATCTCAAATGTGTTTATAACCACTTGAGGACTGCAGTGTTAAATCCCCCTACAGACCAGGCCATTTTCAATAAATTATCCACTGCAGCATTAAGGCCTCGCTACAGGGCCACACACACACACACACACACACACACACACACACACACACACACACCTGTTCTCCCCCACCAACGAGCTTTTTGTTGGTGGGGTCTGATCGCCACCCCCCATGTTTATTTTTCTTTTGGTAACTATTTAATAATCAAAATGTGTATTTATTTAACGCCCCCCTTTCTTCGTCAGCCAATCACTGTGATCGCCTGTCATAGGCCTCAGCCTAGGACAGCGGATCACCCCCCCGAGCCTCTGGAGGGGACAGCCGTGTCACGCGGCTGTCCCCGGTACAGCGCTGCTTTAGATCGCAGTGAAAAGATTGCGGTTTCGCCATCTAGCAGTCTCCGAGCTCTGCCTACCAAGCGGAGATGTGATCTCCTGCAAAACAGGGCTTTATGCCAATCGGCCCTCGGCAGTCCTGGGGCTGCCGGCGCATCCACGCCCATCGGCGTGACGCGGTCGGCAAGAGGTTAATGGCCTTTATCTCTAGTAAATTATTCAAATGTTCCAGGATATAAATTAGCTGGTGTTTTGTGCAAATGAGTTCTACAGCAATTTTTTATTTATTTATTTATTTATTTTTATACTAAAGGAGATTATATGTTATAGCGGTTTACATATTCGATTCAGTTGCTAGCTGTTGGAGAGTCTTGATGTATAGGTTATGGCCAGAACCCAAAGTCTAGCCACTTCAGGATCTGGCCAACCAATACGTGAAGTGGTTAACACATGCGGGAACAACTTGCGCTTAACTGGCCTTTTTGGACTTTGGCTACTTAAGCTGGCCACTAACGGTCCAATTTCTAGCGAAAAATCGTTCGAGCGATCAGAAATTCTGATCGGACGAAAAATCGTTCACTACACCATCAACTAACCAATCATTGCTTCCTATCTATCACGACCGCCAAGAAAATTCAAATTTTCGTTCGTCGAAAATTCATTCGGGCGACATTTTTTTCACTCGTTCATAATCGATTGTGTCCACCAATGGAGATTATTTACAACCAATCCAATCAGAATTTCTGATCGCTCGAACGATTTTTTGCTAGAAATTGGACCGTTAGTGGCCAGCTTTAGAATGCACAACAACAAGACCCAGCCAGCAAAGTACTAAAGAAAGGAAAACTGCAAGGTTCAGCGCAGCATCTGCATTCCCCGGCTCCTCCCCTGCCCCTTGCTCCAGGGTCCTCTCTCCTCTTTCTCCAGTGAGGTAATATACAGGGCAGCCTCTTCCAGGATTCCTGTACTTTCTTCATTCCGCTGTGTATGTACAGATTGCAGCAGATTGAAGCCTGTGTTGCCGGTATTCACTGCCATATGAAAAACATTACTTATATGACAGCAAATACCAGTGACACAGGCTACAATAAAGCTGGAGAAGACACACACACACACACACACGGCCAACTAGGATAGGCTGCCCTGTATATTTCCTTCCTGTAGAAAGTGGTAAGAGGGAAAGGGGCAGGGAGAGGAGCCAGGGAATGCACATGCTGAACTTTGCCATTTACTCCACTGCCATGCTCCATGAAAGCCTTTCTTCAGGACTTGGGCCTCGATTCATCATTCTCTTTGAGATAACTTTTTCCAGTTTGTTAAATTACCGAATTCGAAGTTTAGCGATTTCTAGTTGTATTCATCAAGGTTTTTCCTCATTCGGTGTGAATTCGATAACAATTCGGTAACCATTCGGTAACGTGTCGATATTTCCATTTTACAGTGGTACTTTAACACAAGGCCATAAGATTCCCATGGAATTGTGGGTAAAAGGCAGTCCTTTGAGCACTACGTAGCAACATTCTGAATAGGGCTTTACACCTGGACCAGGATTCTGAAAGTGGTTGGGACAATCCCACAATTTGATAGGAGCCTTTTCTAAAAAAATTATAGTGCAGCTAGCAAATTAGTTAACCCTGACACTGCCTGTGTTCTCTTACAAGATGATTCAAGAGAAATGCAGATGTCGTGTTATAGCAAATAAATCTATTCTCTTACAAATTTATATGGTTGCAGACCTTATTCTTGCCCTTCTGCGCCTTTGAATCACTCTCAGCTGATACATAACCACTTCAAATGGCTCCATCTTCTCTGTCAGCAATGATCTGACAGGAGTAACGACAGAGCAGTGAAGGAGATAACTAATCCTAAATGTAACGCTAAACCACGCCCACTTTCTTTTTCATGAATTGCACTTTATTCCGTTTTAGCGAATCATTACCGAATCATTACCGAATGTTCGCTAACAGCTGTAGATAACTTTGATGAATCCTGAAATGAAGTTAACAAATTCGGTATTTTACCAAACTGTTGTTAACAAATTTGCTAAGTGTTGATGAATCGAGGCCATGGTCTTGTTCTGGCTGGCCAAAGTCCGAAAGGAGTAAGTCCTTGTATTGGCAACTTGCTGTAATCACTTCCTGCTTTAACCAATGTGGGAAATAGAAGTGACTGAAGATCATGGCCAGAAATTCAGCAACTCCCTCACTACTGAAGTGAAACAACTTTATCTTGCAGAGCAGAATACTTTGCCCTTAGGAACATTATTGTGTTACAGTGTGAGGCCAGTTAGACCTCCATACCAACAATGGTACAATCTGAAAATGGTTTCAATTTTTAGAAGGCAAATGTATTTTCTGTATTTGTGTATGGAGTCAACTTTTAAATATTCATATAGGGTGGGAGAATGGGTTAGACCAGTTACCATTTGTTGAAAATTACCGAAAACTCTTTACATTTATACATACCCTGATTTTGATTTTCATGTCAACCATGGGAAACAGTGGATTACCCAAATGTGTACTTAAAAAGCCACATCTTTTCTTTTTTTTTTTTTGTAGATTTATCTTGTCCAGAAGGGCAACTGCATTGACAAACCTCACTAAGGAAGAAAGGTAAGTTGTTTTTATAGAACCTTGGACAACAGTTCATTAACATGGATGTCGGTTTACTACAGTTTTCATCTATTTTCCCTCCTTCAAAAAGAGATCAGTACCTTACAACTCAAAGCTAGCAACATAGCTGGTGAATAAGATCAAATGTTTTCTATAGCCAGAGGTTTACTATATCAGACTTTACTATGACCGTTCTACTGTGGCACATCCAGATATACTGTAGATATTTATTTATTTAATTTACCCCCCCCCCCCCTTTTTTTCCATACATACACATATCATCTCTGCATGCCCTCTGAATTTTAACTTTCAGAAGAGTTCTTTCAAAGCCTCCTACAGACATCCCACAGTTGTTTATCCCCATCTTTTGGCTGCTTTTGCAGTTAAAGAATTTGCAAGGTATTTCAGAAACTGAGGAGTCAAAATAAATAAATCAAACAATGAAATTCCTACGTTGAGCTTACAGAAAGTAAAATACAGGCATCTCCCTTAAACTTATTATAATTTCTTTTTAAAAAGGTACAGATACTGTACTGAACATCTATCAAGTATATATCTGTATAAGAAATTTGAACAGTTAAAGCGGTTTAAAACCCTGACATAATATTCAATAAAAACATATTTTATTTGCCATACAGTTATCATATTTGCATTTGTGCATAAGTATTATTATTCATTTTGAACTTATAGGTTCCCAAAAGTACAGTTTTTTGCTTTGTGAGCTTACTTTGCATTTTATTATTAACTGGTTTTATTTATTCATTCATTCAGGCAGACATGCCTGGACTCTCTCTGTGTTGAGCAGCTTCTCCAGTCAGAGAATGTGTCACATTCCTCACTTGATACATTTAAGTAAACACAAGATAACATTATCTAAAGTTCAGATGCATCTGCATTTCACTGCACTGAACTTTCAAGCTCTGTGTGTAACCCTTCCAATGCTGGTCTAGTAAACAAAAATGCTGGTTGCATATAATATCCTGTAAATAATGTTTTAGAGAAAAGATGAAATACAGGGTTATATTCCACTCTATTTTTTCTTAAAGGCAAAGCTAAACTTTGCGTTTATGCACAAATGTTGTTGATTCTCCATTTATTGCAGAAACGAAGAGACCAGGTCTCCACCGGTATTTTAGGCCAACTGGCCAGTTTATTGCAAGCACCATAATGCAGAGCACAACACTTCAATCAATGCAGTCTTTATCAAGTGTTTACAGAACCAAAGTTACCCCTAGGTGGATAAGGGTGGTGACTGGTTGACTCCCTGGTACTAGAAAATATTGGGCTGCAGCATTGACACATCTTTTATTGCTTTTGATTCTCCATTTATTGTTAATCATTTACAAAAGTGTAGCATATTGTGTTTATTGCTTTTACAAGAAACAGAATTCACATTAATAAAGAATTTCTTTACTGAATGTAGGAGGAAAAGAATATGTGAATATTATGCCAAAGTCTTTGGTACTGAAGAAGCTCTGCATGTAAGATCTTAATGTTTTATAGATAGTTTGTATATAGATATGCTGCAACAAGAGATTGACAGCTACTTTTAATTTGGAGTTTCAGTGTACACAGTAAAGGTGGCCACTAACGATACAATTTACCAAACCATCGTTTATGAATGATTCTTCGAATGAACGATCAGAAATTGTCATTTGGGACCACTAATGGACAAAACTCCCCCAAAACTAGTCTGATCAGATTCATGGATTGGTTAGGAGATTTTTTTCCATTAGTGGTCCCAAAGGATTGTTTCTGATCATTCGTACGAAGAATCATTTGTAAAAAAAAAAAAATAGTTCAATAAATTGTAACGTTAAAGGCCACATTAATAAATAGGTTTTTGTAATGATCTGCTCAGCTGCCTGTGCAGGCAGGCAGCTTTTTGACCCTTGTTTAGGTTTGCATGCTGCAGGACTCTGGAAAGAAGAGCTTTTGTCAGTTTTGCAGCTTGTGCTTGCTGAGGAATTTGCATACGTTGTCATGCAAATTGCCTGGCCACATTCATTGGAGGCGTGTACTATAAGTACTATGCGTTTCCCACAATGCTTGGCTGGTCATAAGAATTCCTTCCTGTGAAACACTCCTGGAGGAGTGTCAGCCTTACTCTTTGTTTGAAGTTCAGCTTAGAGTAATTTCTGAAACTGCGCTAGGCAGGTTTCCCTAGTGCAGTTAGGATTGCTATCTGTTTTGTTTGTTCTGTTGCGATTGTCCTGTCCCAGCGGTGGTCGACAGGAAATCGTTCTGATCTCTGTTCTTGGAGTATAGCTAGTTCAGCGGTTGCTACCAGCTATCTCTTCTGATCTGTCTCACTTGGATCGCACTAGCATCTTGCGCTAGCGCTGTGGATCCTTCTGTTCTGTCTCCTTGGATCGCACTAGCCACTTTCCGATAGTGCTGTGGATCCTTCTGTTCTGCCTTCCTGGATCGCACTAGCATCCTGCGCTAGTGCTGTGGATCCTTCTGTTCTGCTACTCTGTCTGCCTGGATCGCACTCGCCTAGCGCTAGTGCTGTGGATCCTTCTGTTCTGCTACTCTGTACTTGGATCGCACTAGCATCCTGCGCTAGTACTGTGGATCCTTCTGTTCTGTCTTCCTGGATCGCGCTAGCCACTTTCGCTAGTGCTGTGGATCCTATCTCTCGCTTGTCCCTGTTTTCGTGTGTCTGTCTTGTCTGCTACGAACGCTTGCTGGAGGCTCGGTGAGGTAACCGTTGAGCAAGCGCTCGCGTCCTCTGTTGCATGTTTGTCTGTCGATGGTTAGTTAGGCGTGCTTGTCTCTGTTGTGCTTATCACGTGGAGACCGCGCATAAACGCGTGCACTGTTGCGAATGAGTGCGTTGTTCGCGTTTAGTTAGCGTTTGTTATTTTCCGTATCTCCTCATTGTATGATTTGCTGTGCCTTTGCTATCCTCATATTCTGTTCTGATCTGCCTTGAGTCACTTTTGGCAATCGCCTTTCCTGCGGTTGCGTTTCTGTTTTGTATCTGCTGTTGTGTGTGCGCTGTCGCGGGGTGGCGACTAGATTAGCGCACACACATACAACCCGTCCCTTTGCTCGTTCTCATTCGCAATCGCTTCTCTTGCGATTGCGTTCTGCGCTTTGTACAATTCCTGTCTGGCATTTGTGGAGGGACGGAGGATTGGTTCCTCTGCACTCCTCAGCGCCATCTGCCGACAGGAATTTCCCTCTACGGGTGCGTAGCACCTTTTGCTGGGTTCCTTCAATTATACGCTTGTGGGGGATTTCCGTCATATCAGCGCCCGCGTTGTGCGCTGATCACGGAGAAAGTTCCACAATCGTTACAGTTTTGTTTAATCCTTCCATATGCATTTCTCTGTGAACATCTATAGCTGTTCAGTAGTTTCTGTCCTTTGGTGTGCTGCATTTTTCCATTACTTTGCTCTGTTGGTGGGGAGAAAAGGGGCGGGGTGATCACTTGTGTGCTGAGTTGTGCAGCCCTGCAGCGAGCCCTTAAAGCTACAGTGGCCTAATTAAGGAAAAATAGCCTGGTCTATGGGAGGGGGGGTTTAACACTGGGGTCCTCAAGTGGTTAAAGCAAACTTTGACACTGCAAAAGGTTTATAAGCAGTAATGCTGCCTTTATAATAGCCAAGCACCAGCTATTGGTTACAGGAATGGAGTTGGGCTTTTGTGTTTGGCAAATTTGTAGTCTAGCTAAAGAATAGCTAAAACACAGGCACCTAATTAATTTATTAACACCACCAAAATCAAGCACCCAATTTGGAAACAAACATGTCAATTAGTGTTATGTTAGGCATTATTTTTGGAGGACTTGTGTTTGAGTAGAAGTAAGGTGGTTATATTTAACAGGTGTTTAAAGTTAGGCATATAGAAAGACTATGTTAGGAAAGGAGATTAGGGTTGGGTGTCAGGAAGACAAACAACATTTATATTGTGCCTTCCTCCTTACTGACTCAAAGCACCTGAGCTGCAGCTACTAGGTCGTATTCAGTTGGCAGTTGCAGTGTTAGGGAGTCTAGCCAGGACTCCGTACTGAATAGGTGCTGGATTACTGAACAGGAAGAACCAATATTCAAACTCCGGTCTCCTGAGTCAGAGGCTGAGACCTTAACCACTACGCTATTAGGCATAAGCAATGAATAATATGATTGGGAGGGTAGGTTAATGCTGATCAGTGGCTGCTTATGCCACTATAATACACAATAATACCTCCCAAATACTTGTCGGGGCACAGGCCAGAAGTGTGCAGACCAGTGTCACTTTTGACGATTCAGCACTGGCTCCATGGTGGGGAAACTGTGTAGCCGTAGGAGTTGGGTATTTAAGAAAAAGATAGATCTGTGCATGAATGGAACTGCTTTTTTAAAGATATTCCAAATTACACAGTTACATTTGTTTGCCTTTAGTTTTTGTATATTCTCTGCTCAGTTACTCACTATTCTTCAGCATCTCTTATTCTCAGTTTTCCATTTCTGCCATTTAACAGCCTGTGCACTATGAGGAGAAGAATTGGTGTGAAGAACAGTATTCTGGTGGCTGCTACACAGCCTATTTCCCTCCAGGAGTAATGACTCAGTATGGCAGGTAAGGTAACATTGCAGTAAATATGTATGTTAACCACTTTAGGATCGGACGGCTATGGCCCCTTTCAGACCAGAGCCATCTGGGCCCTTTTAAGAAAAGTAATTGGCTCAGCAATCACGGGGTCAGGAGCCAATGTCAATGTGACAGCGGAGCGAGTGGGTGCAGCGATGCAGACCGCCTGGTGGCAGTGACTGAAATTTACACCCTGGCAGGAATTAGCAGCCACAAACAGGACATAGATGTCAATCACCACCAGTCAAAGTTAACCTAAGACAAACATATTACAAGAAATTATATTTACCTGGGGCTTCCTCCACACCCCTGTACTGTTAGCTCCCTCCATGCCAGTCTAGTTCCTACTGTATCAAAGCAGCTCCCCCTGGTGGCTGCAACACATCTAAAGCACAGGTGTCAAACTCCAGGCCTGGAGGGCCAGATCCATGCCAGTGTTTTGGATGGACTGAGAAAGAGAGGAATGTGTTCTACCTGATGGACCACACCTTTGCGGATTCAGACCCATCAATTCATTTGAGCGGTGTAAAAAATGTGTGATGACCTCGGCCCTCAAAAGGAACAATTTGACAACCCTGATCAAATGGGATGACAGGATACACTGCTCAGAAAACCTGAGTCATACACGCAGTTCTCTGCCTGCCTGCTGACCTGCTCCATGGTTTGTAAGTGATACTTAAGGAGCAGGGCTTAGTGAATTGAGGCATGTTTGTTCAGTAAATTACCAAACTTCTGCCTTAGGCGAAAAAACTTTAGTGAATTTGGAAAAAAAAAAAAAGAGGAGGTATTTTAATGACCAAAATTATTTTTACCAAACTGCCTTTTGTGAATAGAACCCTTTGTGGCAAAGTCCCCTTTCTACATCTGGAGAACTTCCTTTCTCAGCCAGCTGTCTAAACAAGACTTCTTCCAAACATCCACTTTCTAACAATTTTCTATCTGCATTTGCATGCAAACTGTCACCAGTGGAGCAATTCCATACCCTTTCTCCCTTGTTAAGTTTTTCCTACTCCTGACTCTTGGGATGCTGCTGTCTTTTCCAAATCACATTGAGACAATTGTAATGTGATTCTGATTCTGTTGAACGGGAATCAAAATGCAAATTGTGACACAAAATGGCAATCTGGGTTCCGAGTGTGAACCCACTCTTAGGGCTGGTGCACACCGAGCGGCTTTTTCAGCGTTTCTGCAGCCGCTTGCGTCTGCGGATCCGCTTGGTCAATGTATATCAATGGGGTGGTGCACACCAGAGCGGGAGGCGTTTTGCAGAAACGAAAAATGCCGGGGTGAGGCATTTTTTGGATTTCGGATGCGTTTCTGCCTCAATGTTAAGTATAGGAAAAACGCAAACCGCTCTGAAAAACGCCTGTTCAGAGCGGTTTTGCCGGCGTTTTTGTTACAGAAGCTGTTCAGTAACAGCTTTACTGTAACAATATATGAAATGTACTATACTGAAATCCGCTGCAGCAATCCGCAAAACGCCATAGAAAAATAAGAAAAAGCGTTTCAAAATCTGCTAGCATTTTGCGGATCTGCTAGCGGGTTTTGGTGTGCACCAGGCCTTAGAGCTTACCATCAGCACTTGCTGGAACCACCTACTTTCTAACTCCATCAGCACATGAGAACCCATTAGGCTGGTTCGTCATCACCATACAGAGTGTAGGGTCAACCTCACTTGGCACAGGTTTATAGTCACATTCCACACACAAGATTATGTTTGCATCACCAACTTCACATTCTTCTGTCATTTTTTTAGCATCAAATTTTCTGAGTTGTATTAACTGCCCTGGAATCTGCATTCAAATTTTCAAAAGCATTTGAACATGAGGTTTCCATTTGATTTTCAACATCCGCACCAGAACAAGGATTAACCATACCATTAGTTGCATTTTCAGGAGAGTACAACCTCGCCAATTATTTACAGCAATTTCAAATACCGTATATACTCGCAAGCAAGCCGAATTTTTGACCCCCCAAAAGTGGGCCAAAAGTTGGGGTGTCGGCTTGCTTGCGAGTCATGGGTGGATAGGTGCTGTCCCTCCCCGCTCCCCCCGCGGCGGCCGCCGCTGCTATTACCTTAGGCGGCGCCGCTTCCTCTATCCCCGTCCTCCTCCGGTAAGTAACTCATTCACAGCAGCGCGACCTCCGCTGCTGTGATGACGCAGGAAACCATAGAGAGCGGTTCCCATAGTAACGGCATCGCCGCTACAGGAAGCCGCTCTCTATGGTTTCCTCGTCAGGCGCGCTGCTGTGAATGAGTTACCGGAGGAGGACGGGGATAAAGGAAGCGGCGCCGCCTAAGGTAATAGCAGCGGCAGCCGCGGGGGAGCGGGGAGGGACAGCACCTACCCACCCACCTACCCACCCATACTGGGGCACTATGCTAGCTATATGGGGCACTATACTAGCTATAATGGGGCACTATACTAGCTATACTGGGGCACTATACTAGCTATAATGGGGCACTATACTAGCTATAATGGGGCACTATACTAGCTATACTGAGCACTATACTAGCTAAACTGGGGCACTTCACTAGCTATACTGAGCACTATACTAGCTATACTGAGCACTATACTAGCTATACTGAGCACTATACTGGCTATACTGAGCACTATACTGGCTATACTGAGCACTATACTGGCTATACTGAGCACTATACTAGCTATAATGAGCACTATACTAGCTATACTGAGCACTATACTAGCTATACTGAGCACTATACTAGCTATACTGAGCACTATACTAGCTATACTGAGCACTATACTAGCTATACTGGGGCATTTTACTAGCTATACTGAGCACTACCTACCTATACTGGGCACTATACTAGCTATACTGGGACATACTGGGGGGATCACGCGGCCAGCGTTTCCTACCCCCGGCTTACATGAGGGTCAATCATTTTTTCCTGTTTTTTGGGGTAAAAGTGGGGGGGTCGGCTTACATGCGGGTCGGCTTGCTTGCGAGTATATACGGTAATTCTGCAACACCAGAATTCATTGTTTGCACAATTTCTACTCAGAGCACTAAATTCAGCATTTGTAATATGTGACAAAGAAACCCCTCATTTACTGAATCTGCCAATAATGCATCATCTGTTACAGCATCCCCACAGCTCTCTTTTGCTTAATTTATATTTGACAGATCTAGAACCTTTGGAATGTGTCCAGAATATGCCTAATCATGGCACAATTGATTATACCCGGGGCAAATATTTTGACCTCCTATAAAAAACAAAAAACAGCCTTCACATTTTTCTGCCGTTGCATTCTGCTAAACTGTCTCCAGGACCCCCATCATTTTCTTCTGATTTTACACTAGTGCGAATGGGAATTTTTACCATATGTGCTGCCTCTAGGTGACCGAAATTACTATTTCACATGGTTTTTCATTATGGCGATCATTTATATCTTCATATTTATGAATGATTTTTCCACACTGTCAGAATTCTGTTTGCAAATAAAATCAGAAAAGACAGGGCTAACATCAGATAAACATCTTTCCTGACTGACACAACTGGTAATTTTTAATTCAGTACATTCCAAGCAGACTTGGTTTTTCACACTCAGCTTCAATTATATCAGAGCTTTGGTTGCACACCTTGTTGTCAGAAGGGATAGCAGGATAGGGGAGCGGACCTTAACTTAGAACGTCCTCTCTGCTCTAAAAGCTACGTAATAGCATAATAACCTTTAAACAAAAGCACATTTGTTACACCTGATACAAATCCTAAAGGTGGCCATACACTGGTCGATTTACAATCAGATCGACCAACAGATAGATCCCTCTCTGATAGAATCTGATCAGCCTTTACTGCAAACAGATTGTGAATCGATTTCAGCATGAATCCGATCACAATCTGTGAAGCTGCCGCTGCCCTCCTGCTTACATTGCCTGATGCTGCCGGCGCGAGTCCCCGCTCTCTGCTTCTCTGCGCTGGGCTCTAGCTTCACTGAACTTCCTGTCCGGGGGAAGTTTAAACAGTAGAGGGCGCTCTAGTGTTTAAACTTCCTTCCGGGGACAGTTAGTTCAGTGAAGCCAGCCGGAGAAGAGGAGATCGGGGACTCGCGCCAGCCGGATCAGGTAATGTATTGCCGCTGTATTACGTCGGTCGTCGGGCATTCGAATGCCGCTATCGACGCACTCCCGACCACCCTGGTGATCGAGCAAGATCTGCCGCACGTACGGAATGATTGATATTGGACAGAAATCGATTGTTCTGTCAGCGTTTGCGCAACGATTTCACAGCAGATTTGATCAGTGATCGAATCTGCTGTATATCGGCGGGAAAATAGTTAGGTGTATGGGCCCCTTTAGATACATCTAATTGTTTCTACTCCCTGATTCATGGGATCAGACATATTGTTAACATCATGTGCTTTCAAATGGCCTTATTTGCCATCGGCAGTCAAGTGACACAGGGGGAAATCAGATCACAATTTTTGATTAGACACAAATGAGGGGGAATTACACAGGCTAAACCTTTTAAATACATACAGGGTGCATTTCTCTATGTATTTCTTCAGTCCTGTGCAAGAGTTCAGGTCCACTTTAACCTCTTCCCCTCCCCCGGACGAGTAACTACGTCCCTGCAAAATGCCTTATCCTACACGCACGCACGCACGCACGCACACACACACACACACACACACACACACACACACACACACACACAGCTTCTAGATCAGTTCCCATTCATTGATCTAAGTCCCCGTGTGAATGATGGCAGCCGTCCATTAGATGCCTCTGCAGATTCACAAAGACCGTCCATGCATCACTTCCTCTATGCGTGCTAATACTATGCATGAGAAAGTAAACGGCAAGGACTCCCACACTCCCCATTAGCGACCACATTTTTTTGATTTACAAATTAAAAGAAAAAAAAATAAGTTACCTTAGGGACTGAGCTTTATTATTATGTATGTATGTATATTACTATTACTTTATAAATTACTAGTGTACCTAAGCCCATTTAAAAACTAATGTCCCTAATGCGCGTGCCCACCGCGCACGCACCTGTCGCGCTTGCGCACGCCACGCCCGCGCGTGACACACACACGCCCGCCCCTTATGGCCTGTCCTCCTCCGGCTCTCGGCAGTGTCTCTGTATCGCTGCACATGCGCAGTGCACAAAAACCATTGACGGACGGACATGGGACGCAGCAACACTTAACTTTTATTAGGTAGGATAGGCTTGTAATTAGGGATGGACGCAAAAAAAAAAAACTTATGTTATTAATTTTTATTTCCAAATAAAATATTGGCGCTATACATTGTACTAGGGAAACATTTTAAGCGTTGCAATAACCAGGACAAATGGGCAATGTGTGGGTTTTAATAATGGTAGCAGGTATTATTTTACAACTATAATGGCCAAACACACACACACACACACACACAACGGATTTTGAACTTTCCTCATCTGCCATGTCTGTTTTCAAATTATTAGAAGCTTCTCTTTGTTTCCTGCAATATTGTAACAGTATCATAAATTATGTACACCCAGCACAGGAGTTTAACCCCTCCAAAACTAGTGACTTTAAAGCTTTTAGTCACTCTGGTCCAAACATCCCTAGCAAGCTTTACGTCTTCATCCCAATCATATAGCATATTATCGGTAACCCCAGGCATGGATTTTAACCACTTAAGCCAATCTGGACGAATATATTTGTCCAAAAATCGCCACTCAAAGACAATCTGGATGAATATATCCGTCCAGCAGTGTTGCTGCCCTTGTGCATGCATATCTGCATGCAGGCGGCTCGTTCCCTGCCACTATTACAGGTGATTGATTGCTGAAGAGGAACCAGTGTTCCCCGGAGGCAAACGATTCCCTGCAAATGAATCAAATGCCTCCAATCAGCTTCCAGGAGAGTGCTTAGCACCACCTAATGGCCAAAAAAACAAAACAAAAAAACAAACACACACACACAATTCACATTAAAGGATACCCGAAGTGACATGTGACATGATGGGCTTGATTCACAAAGCGGTGATAACTCAGTTATCACGCCTAAAAGACTTTAGGCGTGATAAGCGGTGCAAAGCTGAGTTATCACCGATTTGTGCTGCTCTTCGCGCGAAGCTCCCGCGCGCAAAGTTTTACGCGCGTAGCGCACCGCGCTGCGCGCGCAAAGTCCCATAGGGCTCAATGGACGCTGCGCGCGAAGCACGGCACACTGCGCGCGCAGCGCGGTGCGCTACGCGCGCAAAACTTTGCGCGCGGGAGATCGCGCGAGTTTCTTCTTATCACTCCTAAACTGAGTTTAGGCGTGATAAAGGGCTTTTCACAGGCGTGCAAACACTTTGCACCGCTTTGTGAATCAAGCCCGATGAGTTAGACATGTGTATGTACAGTGCCCAGCACACAAATAACTATGCCGTGATCCTTTTTTCCATTTGTCTGCCTGAAAGAGTTAAATATCAGGTATGTAAGTGGCTGGCTCAGTCCTGACTCAGACAGGAAGTGACTACAATGTGATCCTTATTGATAAGAAATTCCCCTTTTTAATCTCTTTCTTGCTCTCAGAAGCCATTTTCTGCTAGTAAAGCGTTTTATAGTTGGAATTTCTTATCAGTGAGGGTCACACTGTAGTCACTTCCTGTCGGAGTCAGGACTGAGTCAGCCACTTACATACCTGATATTTAACTCTTTCAGGCAGTTAGATAGTTAGGTGCCCCCAGTACAGGTTAGCTAGGTGGGTGCCTCTAATATAGGTAGCCAGAATAGTTGCCACCAGCATAGGTTAGATAGGTAGGTGCCCCCATTACAGGTTAGTTAGGTAGGTGCCTCCAATATAGGTAGCCAGTATAGTTGCCAAAGGTATAGGCTAGCTAGGTAGGTAGGTGCCCCCAATACAGGTTAGATAAGTAAGTGCCCCCAGTATAGGTTAGATAGGTAGGTGCCCCCCAGTATAGGTTAGTTATACCTGGATCAACAGGGATATGTGAGGGAGCAGGCTGGTGTTGTACTTTATACTGGTTGAACTCGATGGACGTATGTATTTTTTCAATCAAAATAACTATGTAACTATATGTAGGTGCCTCCAATATAGGTAGCCAGTATAGTTGCCAACGGTATAGGCTAACTAGGTAGGTAGGTGCCCCCAATACAGGTTAGATAAGTAAGTGCCCCCAGTATAGGTTAGATAGGTAGGTGCCCCCCAGTATAGGTTAGATGGGTAGGTGCCCCCAGTATAGGTCAGATTAGGTAGCTGCCCCCCAAGTATAGGTTAGATAGGTAGGTGCCCCTCAGTATAGGTTAGATTAGGTAGCTGCCGCCCAGTATAGGTTAGATCGGTAGGTGCCCCCCAGTATAGGTTAGATATGTAGGTGCCCCCCCTATAGGTTAGGTAGGTAGGTGCCACCCCATAATGGAGGGGGGAAGCCGCGGGGAGGGCAACCCGACCTCTCCCTCCCTTCCTCTCCCCGGGCCGCCCTCCATGCTCCCCCCTCCAATGCACAGTGAGCGCGCAGCAGCGAAGCGCTGGAAATAGAGAAATAGACACAACTCACCTCCCTGCGTTCCAATCGCTGCTGATCTCCTCTCTGCATAGACGCTGATACACACGCTGCTTCCTGTTTAGCCGGAAGCAGCGTGTGTATCAGAGTCTATGCAGAGAAGAGATCAGCGGCGATTGGAACGCAGGGAGGTGAGTTGTGTCTATTTCTCGATTTCCAGCGCTTTGCTGCTGTGTGCTCACTGTGCATCATAGGGAGGGAGCATGGAGGGTGGCCCGGGGAGAGGAAGGGAGGGAGAGGTCGGGCTGCCCTCCCCGCGGCTGTGGCTCCCCCCTCCATTACAGCGCCCCACTCCCAACAGCGCTCAGGGCGCCGCATGGCCCTAAAAACGGGCATGCCTTGAGCCCATATGGGCTTGTAATTAGTCATGGACGCAAAACTGAAAAAATGCACCTTTATTTCTAAATAAAATATTTGCGCCACACATTGTACTAGGGAACTATTTTAAAC
The DNA here is from genome assembly GCF_040937935.1 of Hyperolius riggenbachi. NCBI lineage: Eukaryota > Metazoa > Chordata > Amphibia > Anura > Hyperoliidae > Hyperolius > Hyperolius riggenbachi. The sequence goes on along the minus strand of NC_090647.1, from coordinate 410,278,710 downwards.
GTTGCAATAACCGGGACAAATGGGCAAATAAAATGTGTGGATTTTATTCACAGTAGAACGTTTTATTTTAAAACTATAATGGCTGAAAACTGAGAATTAATGATTTTTTCCCCATTTTTTTCTTATTATTCCTGTTAAAATGCATTTAGAATAAAATAATTGTTAGCAAAATGTACTACCCAAAGAAAACCTGATTGGTGGCAAAAAACAAAACAAAAAATAAATAAACAAGGTATAGATCATTTACGTGTGAGGAGTAGTGATAAAGTTATTGGCGGATGAATGGGAGGAGCACTGACAGGGGAAAATTGCCTTCGTCCTGAAGGTGAAAACATCTGCGGGCTGAAGTGGTTAAGATTCCATCCACATGCTGGTTGTACCACATATCCCAGAATCACAAAAGGTTCCTAGACATCAAATTCAGCATTATACAGGTTCATGGGTTACTTCTCCCAATTTGGTTTGCACTGTAACAGTGGCAGTGTGCTCACTTTCACTGATGGACCATATTAATTAGAGCAACGCACTGTGCACTGCAGTGACTATGCAGGAAGGATCACACAAACCTCTGCAACCCTAATGACCAGCTCTCAAAGTTATATTCCACACTGGGCCATGTTTACCACTGATGACTGTGCACCCCTTTTCAGGCACATTTCCAGCACACACATTACATGAAACAGTCTTACCAGTGCCACATGAAGTTCTTCTGGGCGGCAACATGCAGTTCAGGTGGGAAGTAAATAAGCCCTCCTGTCCAGGCTTTGTTTTTCCCACACCATAGTGTGCAAGACACAGCTGAAAACACACACATAGTTTCTCCTGCAGCTCAAGCTTTAGGTGATCCAGTCTTCTCTGGCAGCCCTTGACCAAAATACTATTTATCTGATGCTTTGGCACTTCCGGACTTTTGGAGAACATCCTCTTATTCAGAGCAGGTTGGTTATCCTTAGCATTGGCATTAAAGGGAAGGTTCAAGCAAAATAAAAAAATGAGTTTCACTTACCTGGGGCTTCTACCAGCCCCATGCAGCCATCCTGTGCCCTTGTAGTTACTCACTGCTGCTCCAGTCCCCCGCTGGCAGCTTGCCGACCTCGGAGGTCGGCGGGATGCATTGTGTACATTTTTACGCATTCCCGCTAGTCCAGGAACATTAACACATACATTTCTACGCGTTACTGGTTCAATGCGTACATTTTTACGCATTGAACCAGTAATGCGGAAAAATGTATGTGTTAATGGGTACTTATCCGTTAGCCGGGCGCATCCGGCAGGTGGTGCTAATTACTATCCCCCCTCCAGGCCGACATGGATAGTAGGGAAAGATGTAACTCTGGTGGAGTTTTGTCGCCACCTGCCGGATGCGCCCGGCTAACGGATAAGTACCTGTTAATGTTCCTGGACTAGCGGGAATGCGTAAAAATGTACGCAATGTGTCCCGCCGACCTCCGAGGTCGGCATGCTGCCAGCAGGGGACTGGAGCAGCAGTGAGTGACTACGAGGGCACAGGATGGCTGCATGGGGCTGGTAGAAGCCCCACGTATGTGAAACTCATTTTTTTATTTTGCTTGGACATTCTTGCAACCCAGGTCAGTATTATGAAGTTCATCAACTTGCAAAACTTCACAGAGGTGCGACATGTGAAAAATTGTCTTTTGTCAAAGTGTGATGTTTAGCTCTCCTCGGTAGTAGGGATCACAGCTAGTATTTAGGGTTAAACATAGAACACAGGTTTGTCAGCCAAATAATGTCCGTGACAGCAATAAATAAATAAATAAAAAAAACACCACACTGGGTATTCAGCAGCGGATGCAGTCTCACAGGATATACAGTCTTTCACTTCTGTGGGGTCACTTCATATCTGCCAGCCTCACTCGCTCTTCAGTGGCACCCTGCCACAGGCCTAAGTGCAGTCCTTAGCCACTCATTTATCCAGTCCTCTCCTAGGTTCCCAGTACTGGAATCCAAATCCCTCCAACACCTCAGCAGATTCTCACAGACTTGACAGTTTCCCCTGCTGCACAATCTTTCAGGAGCCTACATGCTCCACACACAGCCCACTGCATAATGAGGCCTGCAGCCTTTTATGCAATTGATGCAGGTGAGCTGATTAACCCTTCCTCTGCCAAACTCACTGGATCCCAAACTACTTAAACAATCTGTAACTATTACAGTCTATTACAGTCTTGTCACTAAGGGCCTCTTTTCACTAAGTACGAATTTGCAATGTGATTTTTCACACAAAAAATGATACCAATGCATGCCAATGGAGTAATTTGCATTGAATGTGAACTTTTGCATGTGGTGTGATGCAGAAAAAATATAGATTGCATCGTGCAGATTTCTGCAACAGGCATCCATTTCCCATGTAATGATTGTTAGACGCATTCAAACATTGGCATTAAAATTTGCATACTGGAAAAAAACATATGCAAAATGTAATATCCTAGTGGAAATAAACCCTAATAGTCCCCTCAGAGGGGCTCACAATCGATCCCTACCACAGTCTTATGTCCATTGTATTCTATGGCCAATTCAGGGGAAGCCAATTAACCTATTTTTAAGTTGTTGTATGTATTGCAAGTTAGCAACTTCACTGTCCTACAGATTTGATCAAAAAATGAGTCTTGCATTAATCACAATTTACAACATTGTCAATAAGTTAGATATTGTTATACAAGTCTCTCAGGAAGTTGCGGTCTAAGTATCAACAGTGTTGCATAGAGTAAAAATAAATAATTGTAATCAAGTGACACTGGACCACAATCAATTCAAGAGAGAGAAATATGCCAAAATGGTAAGGTCCCATTCACACCTGAGCGGGAATCACGCGATTCCCGCTCATGGAAAACCGCTAGCGGTTTTGCAAAAACCGCTACACATTGTAGCAAGGGGCAGTGTTCGGTTAGCGATAACCGCAAACGCGCTGCATGTAGCGGTTTGCCGGCGATTTGCATTTCGCGATTCGCGATGGCGATTAGCGTGCAAAGCACAAGATTTGCGATCGTTCCAAAACTGACGCAGTGTCCAGTGATTTTTCCGCTTTAATTGCGGGAAAATCACTCCCGCAAAACTCCCGTTTTGCGATTATAGGTGTGAACGGGGCCTCAGGAAAATGTCCTACAATATGCACCTAAAGGATATATGATAAAGTGCTAGTGCCATAAATATGACTTCAACATGAAGAAATTACAATATTAGTGCAAATCACAATCAAAGGTGAACAATAATATGACGGGGGAAAAATATCACAAAATACTGTATGTATACTTATTATTCTAATATGCATCTGCATTTCTAACTTTGTCCACAAGATGGCGAATAGCTCACTTTAGCATTTACACATACAATTTTATTATATACCCATGGCTGACCCTGCGTGCTGACGTAAGACAGCCGCGTCTTTGGACATCATTTAAACCGCGCCAGCCCGAACAAACACTTGTCCCTTTGCAGCTTTGGTGGAACTAGTCGGATGGGCGCAGGCATCGCTCACACGGTCATCACTAAGCCTCTCTACTGATTTACTAGGTGAGCCCTGCACTCCATTTCCTATACTTTGAATCTATCTTAATCTACTTCTACCTAATCTCACTCATACTTCAACCCTAGTTGGTTTATTTTTTCACCACTGCACTACGTTATACAGTATATCCACACATGCTAGACTGGAGGTCCAGGCCGCCTTGGCTGAAATTTTAGCCTGTTTGCAGGTGTCCCCCAAGGTAACTTAAATTGTACCTGAGGTGGTGATTCTACATAAAATATACATAACTGCAGCTTCCTCCAGACCCCTCCGGCCTGATCGCTCCCACGGCATCCTCTTCTTTCCCTCCATGCGCCCGCAACTGGCCCTAAAAAATTCTGCAGTCAGCACAGGTGCCGTCTGGCCAGGCGTGCTTCCCTGTCTCGCTCCCTTCTCTGGGAGCGTACTGGGCCTGCGCAGTAGTACTCCACAGGCGCAGAGCGCTCCCAGCAACGTAAAAAGTGGCAGGAGTACGCGTGCAGCCGACCTCCGCATGTGTAGTTGGCCCCGGACCTGAGGACTTTCTTGGGCCAATTGTGGACGCATGGAGGGAGAAAAGAGGACGCTGTGGGAAAGATCAGGCCAGAGTGGGCTGGAGGAAACCCCAGCTATGTATATTTTATGTTGAATCCCCCATTTCAGGTTCCCTTTAAAGATTTGGCATAAATTGTTAACCTCCTAATGCTGCTCCTGGAAGCGACTCCTTTGTGGTGCCTCCCCTCTTCATAGAATTAGCATGTATCACTCTGGCATATCAAAATAAGGCTCTTGTTCTCCACAGTGCCACCCACAGGATCGAACTTGATCTTAATGGGAGACACTCATAGCATCAGATTCTTTATTCCTGTGAGGTGAGGCTTCCATGGATTAGGCTTCTCTTTCCAAGCACATTACACTACTGCTTGATCACATTGAGATCTGTAAAATCATGTTTAGGCATTCCAGGCCACTGCCTGGATTGTCATTGGCCCTGGGGGCGCCATGCCCCTGATTAAGCCCAGCCAGCCCACCCTAGACATAAGCCATGCCTCCTGAATGAAGCGACGCCCCCACAGGTATTTGTGCCTCCTTCTGTCCCCTTTGTGCCTCTTTCTGTCCCCCTGTGCTTCCTTCTGTCTCCTTGTGCTACCTCTGTCTGTGCCATCTCTACCCCCCTGTGCATCCAGAGATGGATTAAGGTGAAATGGTGCCCTAGGCAAGCAAAGACTTTAGGCCCACCCTTGATGGCCACCTAGCTTTTTTTAGCAAGATTTGTTGGGGGCTAGCATAAACCTCTCTCCAGGCCCTAGGCACCTGCCTAAGTTGCTTTGTGGATGATTTGGCTCAGTGTGCATCCTTCTGTGCCTCCTTCCGTCCCACTGTGCCTCCTTCTGTCCCCCTTTGTACCTCCTTCTGTCCCCCTTTGTGCCTCCCTATGTCCCCTTGTCCCACTATCTGTTTTCGTCCCCCTCCTACATTCCCCAGTCCAGGGTGTAAAGGCAGAGTATAGTGCAGCAGAAGCTGTGCTCTAACCTCCCCCCTGGAGTCCAGTGCTGTGCCTGTGCAACCATCCTATCTGTTTTCTGCTCCCTCTGGTGCAGGCACCTCACTCTCTTTGCGCTACATATGGTAGGAGATGCTGGGCACTAGGCCAAATGGTGAACGGACAGGCGGAAGCGCAGCACTTTTGTATGTAATTGTTTAAGGCAGGCAACACATGAGACTGTTTTTGTGTGCATTTTCTGCACAGAAATACTGAGAACTCATGTTACTCAAAGGGCTAGTTCACACTTAATGCATTTTTTTACGTGCAGAAAAAAAACCTGACATTCTGCATGATGACTCTGCATATTTAGTCAGTTTTCTCTATCAATTACATTAGCTGTTGGGGAAAAAAACGTGCATGTTTTTCTGCATAGAAACACACTTGGGGCTTAATTCACTAAGACAAATATCATGCCTTATCAAAGTTAGCACACCTTATCAAAGTTAACATGCCTTATCAGAGTAGCATAGTGCTACCAACCCGCAGGGGCTCAGGGCAGGACGAGTGGAGCTCTTGTCATTGCCAATTAGTAGGCATAAGTGTGCTATGCTACTCTGATAAGACGTGTTAACTTTGATAAGACGTGTTATTTGCCTTGGTGAATCAAGCCATTGATGTGCAGAAAACACATGCAGAAAAATGGGCACAGAAAACTGAAAGATAAGGGTGTTTCCTGCCTTAGGTGAGTTTCCTTACAGCACGAAAACATCCTGGCAATTTAAATGGCTTCCGCTAAAATGTGTTCCTAATGTATGTATGATTGCAGCAGGAATGGTGACGATGGTTTGTTTATTGGGAAAGTAATTTAGAATTTATTGTAATATTGATAACATGTTTTCGTATCTCTACAGTGTCATTCGACAGCCTGTTGGGAAGATTTACTTTGCTGGCACAGAAACTGCCACATATTGGAGTGGATACATGGAAGGAGCAGTGCAGGCTGGGGAGAGAGCAGCAAGAGAGGTACCAGACACTTCCCTTTCACACAAATTATTAGGAATTATATTGTGAAACATGGTACTGTGTTTTGATATGTAATCATGTTTACTGATGTAATTATACAGGCACATTAAAAGGCAGTTTTACTTTTCTTAAAGAGAAACTTCGACCAAGAATTGAACTTCATCCCAATCAGTAGCTGATACCCCCTTTTACATGAGAAATCTATTCCTTTTCACAAACAGACCATTAGGTTGCGCTGTATGGCTGATATTGTGGTGAAACCCCTCCCACAAGAAAAGTACGTACTCTTGGCAGTTTCCTGTCTGTGAACCTTGCTGCATTGTGGGAAATAGCTGTTTACAGCGGTTTCCAACTGCCAAAAAAATCATGCAGCAGCTACATCACCTGCCAACAGTAAAAATGTCACCATGTAATAAATGTCAGAATGTAAATCAGGTATTTAAAAGATTTTACAATGGGCACACACTGACTAAATCATTTATACATAATTATTGTAAAAATTAAGCACTGTTTTTTATTACATTATTTTCACTGGAGTTCCTCTTTAAGGCTCCGTTTACACTTACCGTATATACTCGCAAGCAAGCCGAATTTTTCACCCCCCAAAAGTGGCCCAAAAGTTGGGGGGTCGGCTTGCTTGCGAGTCATGGGTAGGTGGGTGGGTAGGTGGTGCCCCTCTCCACTCCCCCCACGGGCGCCGCTGCTATTACCTTAGGCGGCGCCGCTTCCTCTATCCCCGTCCTGCTCCGATAACTAACTACTTCACAGCAGCGCGCCCCCCGCTGCTGTGATGACGGAGGAAACCATAGAGAGCGGTTCCCATAGTAACGGCATCGCCGCTACAGGAAGCCGCTCTCTATGGTTTCCTCCGTCATCACAGCAGCGAGGGGCCGCTGCTGTGAATTAGTTACCGGAGCAGGACGGGGATAGAGGAAGCGGCGCCGCCTAAGGTAATAGCAGCGGCGGCCGCGGGGGGAGCGGGAAGGGGCACTAACTACCTACCCACCCACCTACCCATACTGGCACTATGCTAGCTATACTGGGGCACTATACTAGCTATACTGAGCACTATACTAGCAAAACTGGGGCACTTCACTAGCTATACTGAGCACTATACTGAGCACTATACTAGCTATACTGAGCACTATACTAGCTATACTGAGCACTATACTAGCTATACTGAGCACTATACTAGCTAAACTGAGCACTATACTAGCTAAACTGGGGCACTTTACTAGCTATACTGAGCACTATACTGACTATACTGGGGCACTATGCTAGCTATACTGGGGCACTATGCTAGCTATACTGAGCACTATACTAGCTAAACTGAGCACTATACTAGCTAAACTGAGCACTATACTAGCTAAACTGGGGCACTTCACTAGCTATACTGAGCACTATACTAGCTATACTGAGCACTATACTAGCTATACTGAGCACTATACTAGCTATACTGCGCACTATACTAGCTATACTGAGCACTATACTAGCTAAACTGGGGCACTTTACTAGCTATACTGAGCACTATACTAGCTATACTGAGCACTATACTAGCTAAACTGGGGCACTTTACTAGCTATACTGAGCACTATACTAGCTATACTGGGCACTATACTAGCGATACTGGGCACTATACTAGCTATACTGGGACACACTAGGGGAATAAGGCGGCCAGCATTTCCTACCCCCGGCTTATATGGGGGTCAATCATTTTTCCCTGTTTTTTCAGGTGAAAGTTGGGGGGTCGGCTTACATGCGGGTCGGCTTGCTTGCGAGTATATACGGTAATCAGTTGCTTTCAGTTATAACTGAAACAAAACTGATTTTCAAAGTAATGCCCATGTTTTCTTATGGCACCTTTCACACTTAACGTGTTTTAACTTAAATATTTTTCACAATGCACTGCTATGAAAAAAACGCGTACTAACGCACACTAACGCTCACCAACTGATTAAGTGTAAATGGGCAGGGAACCTTAACCATCACATAGAAAAAGAGTTTCCTTACCTGGGGCTTCTACCAGACCTCCGCAGCCGTCCTGTCCTGCGCCGGTCCTTAACGACGGCCGTGAGAGTGTCTTGTGCAGGTGCAGTAAGAGAAAACCTCGTACTGCATCTGCGCAGGACACTTTTGTTGCCGTGAACATGTACGAGGATGCACGCGGCCGCACAGGCACAGTATCGGTAGAACCAAAACTAAGCTGCAGCGGGGGAACAGAGGATCATTGAGGACTGGCTATGGACAGGATGACTGCGGGAGGCTGGTAGAAGACCCAGTGAAACTCTTTTTCTATGCAACTGTTAAGGTTCCCTTTAAGAAAAAAACAATCTTTATTAAATTATCTCTGTTGATATTGACTACCATATTTTTTGCACCATAAGATGCACCTGATCTTAAGACACACCTTGGTTTAGAGAACAAAAAACAGGAAGAAAAAACAATTGTCTCTGCAATCCCCCTAAATAACAGTAATCCCCCTCGCAGTTAAAGTAATCTTCCCACCAGTTACAAAAATCCCCCCCCCCCAGTTACAGTAATACCCTCCCAGTTATAGTAATAACCCCCCTCCCTCAATTGCAGTATTCCCCCTCAGTTACAGTGATGCCGCCTGCTACAATAACACCCTCCCCATTAAAATAATTCCCTCTCCCCAGTTACAGTTAATCCCCAGTTACAGTAATTCCCTGCCCCCACCCCAGTTACAATAATAACAATCGATTCAGCATGTAAGTATAGTGGATTCAGCATTTATGCTCCCTCAGCCCCTGGTTCAAACCTGCAGCTGGTCTCCGTTCTCTCTCTTCTCCAGACATGCAGACAGCCCGCAGCAGCAAAACAACCTGTTCGGCACTCTAGACTGATCTGTCCTCACTCCAGTACGCTGGGCCTTGGAGGAGAAAAAGTGCGTTTTTTAGTCCCAAAAATATGGTATTTTAACAAGCTAAACAAAATCGCGCTGTGATGCAATTGCACTTTCTTCAGTTTTTACTACCACTATTTCTCCACGATTGTGCCACAATTCATATGGTGTATGAAGCGTTTGCGATTTCTGAAAGGAGAAAAAAAAAACCTTCTGGGAAAACAGTTTGGGGGAAAGAGTATGCGGTATGATTGCTATGCAATTTTCCTGCAGTCCTATATGCGCTTTGAGTCCTATAGGAGAAAAGCGCTTGACAAATGTTATTGTATTGTATTGTATTATTCAAAGTATATAAGTGCAATTGCACCAAATATCATGCAAGCCGGCAATTGTGATTCACAAAAAAATCCACTCCCACTAGTGAAAAACAAGCACCGTGATTTGCATGTTATCCGCGATGCTGTAGCGATCAGCAAAACAGAAAGTGGGATTTCACCCTTAACCCTTAAATTCCACCCTTAAACTCCAAGCAATTGCCGCTGGTTTACACTATGTTGTAATTGTTAGTTAGTGGTTAGGTCTCTCTTGTGAGGGCATGCCAACATCCTGGAAGAGTCTAGTGCTTAACAATCTACGCACAAACTGTTTTTGGAAGCTAACGTCCTCCATTTGCTAAATCTGTTTTGAATGCAAGTTGAGTAATCTGCCCGTGTTTTGGGCTCTGCACATCTATGCAGCTGGTCAATTCGGTTGCAGCCTGCATTTGGAAGCACTGCCATTACCTTCCTGCTGTTAGGAAGCTTACTGAGCAGAATAATGCTATACCAATATAAAACAACAGATTAAAACTATTAATAAAAACAATCACAGAAAAGAAGTGTATACAATTGCTTAACCGTTTACAGACCACGTTAATTGAATCCATGTCTTGTTTGAGACCTGTTATCTCTGCGAGGTGCACTGCACAGACCCGCCGCTACTGCAGATCGCGCCGCTCTCCGCTGCTGCAGCCCACTAATCATGCTGTCTCTATGACAGCAGAGCTCTGTGAGCCGGCCAGGATCCAATTTCATTGGCTCCTGACCCTGTGATCACTGTGAACCACCTGTCCCTGTGATAACTGTGAGCCACCTGACCCTGTGATCACTGCGAGCCACCTGACCCTGTGATCTTTGTGAGCCAATCACACTGGCTCACAGTGATCACAGGGTCAGGAGCCAATTGAAACAGCTCCTGACAGGCTTACGGAGCTCTGCTGTCATAGCAATAGCAGAGCGAGTGGGCTTCAGTGACTAGAGAGAAGCATGAACGGCGAGAGCAAAGGCTCCGCACGGCTAGACGTTGGTGAACCCCAGTATTTGTACCAGCAGTCTATGGTCCTTTAGGGGCCAGAGACTGCTGGTACTAAAGTGGTTTAAATAGTTGAAAAGCATATGCTTTTAATCAGGGCACAGTCATTCAATATCAAAGTAACTTAGTTTTGTGGCTTGACAAAAACTGCAATTATACAATTTGAATATTACATGATCCAAAAACTTGTCAACTTAGTTGTTAGTATAGATAATTTCATGATGCAGATATTATTTGTTGACAAGCAGATTAGCACAAAAACAAGGAAGGTACTGTCAGTTGCAAATAATGTCAGAAAACTAAAAATAGGCTAAGATTGTTTACACACCTCCATGAATATTCAGGTGCTGATTAGAAGTTAAAAAAAAATCCAAACTTTAACAACAACATTCCAAATTCCAAAGCACAGTTACGAATTCAGGTACGGTAACAATAATCATTTTTCCAGGCTAGTGATTTTAAGTACAGTCTGCAGCTTCGAAACTTAAAGGGGTTCTTTCGCGAAAAAAGTAGGCAGTTGAAAAATGTGACAGATGACAGGTTTTGGGCCAGTCCATCTTTTTAAGGGGGATTCTCAGGGCTTTCTTTGTTTTCAACAGCATTTCCTGAACAGCAGTTTAAGGGCCCGTTTCCACTAGTGCGACGCGATTTCGCCGGCATTCCGACGCTTGTAAAAACGCATGCGGGTGCGTTTCCGCATGCGTTTTACCCGCGATTTCGCGTGCGATTTCGCATGGCAGGGTGCCATGCGAAATTAACCATGACACTGCCAGGACAAAATAACATTGGGAAGGGTGCGAAATCGCACGCGAAATCGCGGGTAAAAACGCATGTACCAAACGCATGCGTTTTTACTATTAAATACATTAGCGGCGATTCGCACGGATTCCCGACGCAGGCGAAAACTGTGGGTCCCGCCGTGCAGATTTGGCCCGCTGCCAAATCGCTCCCGCACGCCGCACAGGTGGAAACAGCCCCATCCACTAACATTAGCTATGCGAATCCGCATGCAGTGCCCGCATGCGGATTCGCCCTAGTGGAAACGAGCCCTAACTGCCAAAATAGCAAGATACCAGCCGGCCTCCCTAATCACTTGCACACTATTATGTCAGTTTGATTTTGCAACTGTTGTTCAGGAAATGCTGTTGAAAACAAAGAAAGCCCTGAGAATCCCTCTTAAAAAGATGGACTGGCCCAAAACCTGTCATCTGTCACATTTTTAACTGCCTACTTTTTTTGCGAAAGAATCCCTTTAAAGAGAATCTGTATTGTTAAAATCGCACAAAAGTAAACATACCAGTGCGTTAGGGGACATCTCCTATTACCCTCTGACACAATTTCGCCGCTCCTCGCCACATTAAAAGTGGTTAAAAACAGTTTTAAAAAGTTTGTTTATAAACAAACAAAATGGCCACCAAAACAGGAAGTAGGTTGATGTACAGTATGTCCACACATACAAAATACATTCATACACAAGCAGGCTGTATACAGCCTTCCTTTTGAATCTCAAGAGATTATTTGTGTGTTTCTTTCCCCCTGTTCTCATGCACTTAAGTTTCAGGCTGCTTGTTTCTTCCTGCAAACAGCTTTGCCCTTGTCTGTAATTCTTCAGTATGTGAAAGCCCTGCCAGCTCAGAGGACGATTTATCCAGCTTGTAAAAGATAAGAGAGAAGAGAGAAGCTGCTCTAATCCTAAATAACACACAGGCAGTGTGCATACAGGGGCCTGGAAGGGGGAGTTCATAGCAGAACCACAACACTGAAGAACTTGGCAGCCTTCCAGACACAGACTGACAAGTCTGACAAGAGAGAGACAAGTTGATTTATTACAGAGATGGTGATAGTAGAACGTGCTGCAGTAAGCCAGAACACATTAGAATAGCTTTTTGAACTTGTAGGATGATAAAAAACAGGATGCAATTTTTGTTACAGAGTCTCTTTAAGCAATATCACTCCAAATGCCAAAACACAATTACAAATTCCCCATAGTGTTAAAAAAAAAATAGGGGCACACTTACCGGTATATAATTTTTTAGTATGTTGTATTAATGTTTCAAGGTGCTTCAGAGGTAATCCAAGAGAATGGTAGCATGCAATGGTAGAAACTGAGCAGACTTGGAATTACCAATAAGGTTTAACTTTTAATCTACTTAATGTAGCATGAAATGTATGTTGACACTTTTTCAAGGTGTCTTGCTGTTGTACCATCTTATGCCTGTACATTGAAAACTGGAAACTGTGAGTTTTTCATTAACTAAGGGTGATAAAAGTTAAATATTATTAAAAAGTTCAAGTGTGTCCATTGCATGCTCCAAATGTACCTTAGGCCAGGTAACAATAATGATTCTTTGAGACTAGTGAATATAACCACAGTGTGTTGTTATATGTCTTGTGGGAAGTTGGCAGGTATTGCTGAAACTTGCACATTGAACTTTTGTTTTATGATTTTTTTAATCTTCATGCTAGCACTATAATGTTTACCTGAATATGGAAACATTTTTGTCCATTTTTAAACCATGGACTTATCTAGTTTTAGTACTAAATAGCATGTCAACAAGTAACATGTAAAATAATTAATCCATATGCTGACAAATAACTTGAGGAACCCTGGGATCAGTTGATTATAGGGTTTGTTGTTCTATCAAGCTATAATATTGATTCATGTCACCTCATTTATTACATTAGCCTGTTTGATGTGAGTGATTATACTAATGTAGTGATTAAAAGCAGCTGCATTTTCAACTATTTAAAGGACTTACGAGGCCAAGAGGAGTAAAAAAACTTGCATGGTCGTTTCAGGCATGGAGGACGCCGTCCGCGCCCTCCGTGCCGCTCCGCCGGGTCCCCCCGCTCATTATCCCCCCTGGCCGGCTCCCGACCCCACGGCCCGGGTCGGGCTCTCCTGCCTCTCCAAAGATGGCCGCTTCCTCTGGCCGCGGCTGCACATTCCGCCTGGCCGCGAGTACGGCTGCGCAGCTCTAGGGCCAACCCCCCCGATCCACGCTATGTAGGAGCGGCACGGAGGGCGCAGACGGTGTCCTCCGTGCCTGAAACGACCATGCAAGTAATTGACTTTTTTTACTCCTCTTGGGTTCCTAAGTCCTTTAAGTAATTGCATCAGTTTGGCATCCTAAGTTTATTGTTGTTATGTGATTTGTTTTTATAAATATTTTAATTATTTTATATATTGTTTAAATATTTGTACGTCCTAATTGGTTCTTTTAAACTTCCCAACTTTGAGGTGAGCAACTGCCCAGCACATAACATACCATTTTAACAAGCTTTATTATACAGATTTACCAGAGATGTCTCTAGTGACTGCTTTGGAATTATGCATGTGTTCCCCACAATAGCCACCTTGCATTGGTGACAGGTGCCATTGAGATGGAAATACAGTAATTACTTCAGATGAACAAATTACCAGCAGACCACAGATATGCAGAAACCCTCCTCCATGTGTGTTCATTGTATCATTATAGTAGAAAAAAAATGTAGGGTTACATGAAATTTTACTTTCTGCTTTGTGCGTACTTCTCAGAATCTTCATCCTTGTTTGTATCATTAGTTCAGATGTCTTTTACACCTAGCTTTATACTTAAAGGAATACTATCGATACCCAAGTGTTTTAAAATGACAGTGTGCAAATAATGTCTAAGTAGCTGTGTAAACATTTTTCCTACTTTTCATGTTAAATATCAGAGGCAAAAACTGTAATTTATTGAGAGTAGGACTTAGCTATATTGGGACAAATCAATTGCAGAAGGGGTGTCTGCTTCAATGCACAGCCAGAGCTGCATATCAGACTACAGAAAGCAAATATCAAACATATCAAACTCTGAAAGCAAAAACAGTATGAAAAGCTGTGACCATCAGTTACATTTCCTCTGCTCTCTTCAGACACTTCAGTCAGAAACACAGGACACAGGAGCTGCAGCTGTTCTCTCTGTCACACACAGAGCTACACGTAGAGTTACCTGATCAAGTGTGAGGGGAATTTCCCCTCTCCTCATGGCTCAGTCAGCCGTCAGTTTTGGAGTCAGTAAACTTTGAAAGTATTTTGCTAACAGTAAACAAAGAAGTTGCTACTAAAATGTATACACCAGTACTTAGCAGCACTTCCCAAACAATTCCTGTGTCAATTGAAAAAGAATATGTGAATCGATAGTATTCCTTTAAGAATTGCTATCCAATATGTTTGCTAGAAAGCTACTGTTTCTACAGACTGAATCTAAACAAAACATAGCAATGAATGCCTTCTGTAATGATTACAGGCGTTACATAAATTGTTGCTCTAAATTAAAGCTACTTTTTAAAGAGAATCTGTCTAAAAAAGATAGAGATGGCGCTACTCCAACATTGCTAGATTATACACTAAAAGAAACACAATATTCCCTATTGAGTTTGGAGCCGCTCCTTCTGTAATGAATAAATAATGTATGCAAGAAGGTAGCGCTATCAACAGCCTCAAGTCTCTGTATATATACAAGGAGTTACAGCACAAGTCCCGTTCTGATTAGTTTCCCAGCATATGATGACAATCTGCTGTCTGTGGCATCTTCATAAATATCACCACCACCACACCGCTAAGGACCAGACTCACCAGATGGTAGGACCTACACTAGGTCTAGACACGCCTTGGGACACTTAGGGCCGTCCCCCACCTCCTCTGGGTAGTCCTCTTGAACCAAGGGTATATTATGCTGCCTCCATGTATATCAGATATTTCTCAAAGGAAAAACTCCATATAGTGTAATACTGTATATATTTATTAAAATCAATAAAATTATCGCACTTACAATGTGAAGACTTGTATAAAAACACAGAGTTTTAGGACGGGCTCTCCCCCGTTAGGTTGGGCTCCGGCTGCCGTGTTGTGTCCCCTTCCGTGTGGAGAATAAGGATCCGTGCGCGCTAGGTCCTCTCTCCTGTTCGGGAATGCCGTTCCGTACACCCGCACCTTCCGTGTCACGTGTATCTCTCACTTCCGTGCCTAAGCCCCGCCCGACATGTTTCGTCACAAGGACTCATCAGGAGCAGGGGCTTGGCACGTTTGTGAGAGGTTTAAATACGTCCAAACGTCCCTCCCTCCCTTCCCGCGTCACCAACTTCCAGCTGCGGTTACTTCCGCCCTGCGTGTCATCTCTGCGTTCCACGCTTAGGTTCCGGATTTCCGCGTCGCTATCCACCTATCTATGGTAGTACCTGCCACCCCCTCTACGCTGACATCCACCCGCCCCCTCAGTGTGGTCATTGGGGGCATAATATCAAGTGTCAGAATGACACTATTGGGGAGGAAAAGTTTTTTAATCCCGCAGCCCAATTAAAGGGGAAGATGTCCGTTTACATATAAATTAAAAATCAACCAAAAAATGTATAATTACATTTACATACTAAAACATATCAATAGGATTAGGCTATATAAACATGGTACTGCTATAAATTTCAATCCCCTAAAAAGCATACTATATCCTCATCTATATTAAGCCCTCTAGGTGTAATGCTGGGAATACACGTTTCGTTTTTGCCTTTGTTTTAGCCTTCGATTCGTTCAGTAAACGAATCGAGTGTTGAAAACGTATGTGAAAATAGTCATAATCTCATTATAGTTTCGATTAATAGACCCCAAAAACGAACGACTAGTGATCGAACATGTTTGATATTATCTCTCTTTATCCATCTAATCGAGCCATTGGTAGGCTTGATGGCTGTTCAGATCGATTATATGTTCGTTTATGTTAGTCCGTCCCTGTAAAAAGGGATTTTCGTTTCGTTTCTTTGCAGCCTTCGATCATTAGAAAAACGAAACCATCAGAATCGAAAAAAAACCCGAAATCGTGGGTGGTGATATTAACCGTACGTTCGATTATTTCGGGAATGAAAAGGACAAAAGGCACAATCGAAACGAAGGCTAAAACGAAGGCAAAAACGAAACGTGTATTCCCAGCATAAGAGTATAAAGGTTGAATATCCACCTAGTTTCAGCTTGAGATATAGCTTTAGTTTTATTACATCCTCTCCAGCTAGGTGTCAATTTAAAGATTCCACAAAATGATAGCAATTTTGCATCACATTGATGCGTTTCACCAAAATGTGAGGAGAGGCTGTGAGCCATAAATCCCTACCCACATTTCTGATGTGTTCCCCCATTCGTTCTTTAAGAGTTCTTGTGGTACGTCCCACATATTGTTGCCCACATGGGCACCATGCCAAATAAACCACATGCTTATCATTGCATGTGATAAATTGAGAGATCTTAAATGTTTTTTTATTACTATGGGATATAATTTCAGTAACCTTTTCTGGTTTACCTTCCCTACATGCTTTACAATTTCTACAGGGGTGAAAGCCAGGTTTTTGCCAATCCAGGGGGACCAGAGTTTTTTTAGGGGGCTGTACGCAGCTTGGTGATATATAGTTTCTTAAATTGGGCGCCCTTCGAAAAATAAATTTAGGTTGGGCCGGTAAAATGGTATTAAGGATAGGATCTGTACCCAGTATTTTCCAATACTTATGTATTATATCCTGAACATGCCTGTATTGATTGTTATATCCCGTTATAAATGTACATTGGTACTGTACTTGCTTATCCCTAGTTCTATTATCATTGGTTAGGAGTGTTGCTCTATCCCTGCTGCGAACATGCTGTATATCCATTTCCAGTTGTTCAGGTGAATACCCCTTCTCCACAAACCTGTGTTTCAGGGTATGAACCTGAGCATCAAATTGTGTTATTTCTGTACAGTTCCTGCGTATACGCAGAAATTGACCTTTGGGTATGCTTTTTTTCCATTGGGGGTGGTGGCAGCTGTTAATTGGTATAAAGCCATTACGATCTGTGGGCTTAAAGTATGTGACCGTCTGTAATTTACCCTGGTGATTAATAAGTTCCAAATCTAGAAATTGTATCCTCTTAGTACTGGAGGTAGCAGTGAGATTTATCCCAAGACTATTGTGATTAATTGTGTCCAAAAACACTAATAGTGATTCCTCTCCCCCCCCCCCCCCCCCAAATGAAAAATAGATCATCTATAAATCTATGCCATAATTTAATGGCTGTATTATTCCTAACAATTTGTTCCTCCCATTTCCCCATAAAAAGATTTGCCACGCTAGGGGCATGACTAGCCCCCATTGCGCAGCCTTTGTGCTGTGTATAATAATCTTGATTGTGCCAAAAATAATTAGATTTAAGTGCGAAATCTAACAGTCTTAGGATATACTCCAACTGCTCCCCCCTAAGATCCTGATCCTGTTCCATAAAGTACTCAACTGCTTCTAATCCTAATTCGTGTTTAATATTTGTGTACAAAGACGACACATCTGCTGTGACCATTATGTCCCCCTCCTGTAGTATATAACCTTCCACAATTTGCAAAAGGTGTTTGGTGTCCTTTAAGACATAGGACAACCTTGCCACCATGGGTTGGAGAAACAGATCTATATATTGTCCTAACCTGTGCGTAACAGACCCTATACCACTAATAATGGGTCGCCCCGGTGGGTCGACCGGATTTTTGTGGATTTTAGGAATCTGATAAATAATAGGTACCCGTGGTGTATCAGGTATAAGAAACCTAAATTCTGTGTCAGTCACCATTACTTTATCCATTCCTTCTTTGAGTATGGTTCTAAGTTCACCCATTAACTTTTGCGTGGGGTTACCTCTTAATTTCGTATATGTATCTTGATCTTGTACCAGCTTATCTAGTTCTTTCCTATACTTTTCTTTGCTCAGCACCACCACCCCTCCCCCTTTGTCAGCTGGTCGTACGACCAGATTTTTCCTTTCCAGCATGTCCCTGGCTATTTTCTGTTCATAACCTCCTTTGTTTTCAGGGATACATTTAATCTCCTCTACTACCAAATTTTTGAATACCTCAATGGCATTATAACTATTATCTCGAGGAAAAAAAGTTGATTTACTTCTAAGTTGGGTATGTTTATACTCTGACGGTGGCGGGGTTCTATTAGTTGTATCTATTAGTTGTATCTATTCTTCCGGCAAAATATTTTTTTAGATGTAACGTTCTTGTGAATTTATTAACATCTATGTATGTAGAAAATTTATCCAATCCCTTTTGGGGTGCATATGTAAGTCCTTTATCCAATAATTGTAATTCGTTTTTCTCCAATTGCACTCCACTAAGATTGTAAATTCCCGCCCCTACATGTTTCTCCTTCTCTTTGTTCCTTCCATCCCCCCGTCTACCTCTTCTTGTCCTCTTTTTCCTGGGTATCTGATATATCCTGTTCCTCCTTCCGGCCACCCCCTCCCTCGTCCCCACTGTCCCCCTCCCCTCCCCGGGGTTCTCTCTAAAAAATGCTCATACTCACCTTGATGTTGTATGGGGTCATATCTGTTGGATATAGGGATATTATATTCATTTCCATAAGATTCTACTGGTCTTTGGCCTCCATAAGCACCTCCCCCTCCCTGGTATTCACCTAGCTGGAGAGGATGTAATAAAACTAAAGCTATATCTCAAGCTGAAACTAGGTGGATATTCAACCTTGATACTCTTACACCTAGAGGGCTTAATATAGATGAGGATATAGTATGCTTTTTAGGGGATTGAAATTTATAGCAGTACCATGTTTATATAGCCTAATCCTATTGATATGTTTTAGTATGTAAATGTAATTATAAATTTTTTGGTTGATTTTTAATTTATATGTAAACGGACATCTTCCCCTTTAATTGGGCTGCGGGATTAAAAAACTTTTCCTCCCCAATAGTGTCATTCTGACACTTGATATTACGCCCCCAATGATCACACTGAGGGGGCGGGTGGATGACAGCGTAGAGGGGGTGGCAGGTACTACCATAGATAGGTGGATAGCGACGCGGAAATCCGGAACCTAAGCGTGGAACGCAGAGATGACACGCAGGGCGGAAGTAACCAGGGCTGTGGAGTCGGAGTCGTGGAGTCGGAGTCGGGCAATTTTGGGTGCCTGGAGTCGGAGTCGGGAAAAAATGCACCGACTCCGACTCCTAATGAATTTGTAACTGTAATTAAAATAGAAAATATGATAAAATATTCTATTTTTCAGATAATAGTCATTAAAAATAATGTATATATACAGTATATACACAGTAATAGCTGTGCTTAGTCCACAAAAATGAAATAAACCAATCAAAATGAGTTACTTGTGCTGCTTCAATAAAGCAGTCCCCATATTTTTACGGTCAGATATACATATCTGATTGTGACTGTATATATGATGTGTACACAGGAATCTCTTATATATACTAAATAACATCTATGCTGTAAGAATAAAGCCTGATGTGTAGCTGTGTCACTAATAGAGATGGTCAATGAGATGGAAATAATTCTGCACTGATGCTGATTTATGCAAATGTATGCACTCCCTTTGCTGATGAAATCAAATAATTTGATATGTTGTTAAAATTTGGTTTGGTGACAACAAATTAAAGGGTACCTGAGACGGATGAAAAGTAAAGTTTTTTTATACATACCTGGGGCTTCCTCCAGCCCCCTTCAGGCTAATCAGTCCCTCGCTGTCCTCCACCACCCGGATCTTCTGATATGAGTCCTGGTAATTCAGCCAGTCAGCGCTGTCCGGCCGCATGCCGCTCCCACAGCCAGGAACATTCTGCACCTGCGCAATAGTGCTGCACAGGTGTAGTATGCTCCTGGTGGCGGAGTGTGTGCATGCGCACTACGCCCGACTGGCTCAAGTACCTGGACTCATAGCAGAAGATCCAGGTGGTGGAGGAGGACAACGAGGGACTGATTATCCTGAAGGCGGCTGGAGGAAGCCCCAGGTATGTATAAAACTTTAATTTCATCTGTCTCAGGTTTACTTTGTTACACAGTAGTACTATACTCTACATATGCACTCCCCACAGAGCTGCAGGGAATCCACTGAGAATGCTGTGCACATTGAACACAGAGGTGTTGTCTGTCACACATAAACCTTGTTCAGATTGTGCATGAAGAATGTGTAATAGAGGAAGAATCTCCTCATTCCCCTGCAGAGTACCTGCACATCATTCGTACATGTACCCACACTTACATTGCCTAGGGCCTGATAGATGTTCTTTGTTCCGGTTTGTACCTTTTACAAGTACTCTTACCAAGGACTAGTTTTAGTCTAAAGGGAATAAATATAGTAGTCTACATATCCTTCTCACTTCAGTTGTCTTGTAAAATTCCTAAGCGTTGGCAGTTAAGAGACGAATTTCACGTTACATACTTTTAATCAACATAATTGTAATATGCAAATTAGAGGAGTCGGAGTCGAGGAGTCGGAGTCGGTGGAATCCTAAACTGAGGAGACGGAGTCGGAGTCGGTGGATTTTTGGACCGACTCCACAGACCTGGAAGTAACCGCAGCTGGAAGTTGGTGACGCGGGAAGGGAGGGAGGGACGTTTGGACGTATTTAAACCTCTCACAAACGTGCCAAGCCCCTGATCCTGATGAGTCCTTGTGACGAAACATGTCGGGCGGGGCTTAGGCACAGAAGTGAGAGATACACGTGACACGGAAGGTGCGGGTGTACGGAACGGCGTTCCCGAACAGGAGAGAGGACCTAGCGCGCACGGATCCTTATTCTCCACACGGAAGGGGACACAACACGGCAGCCGGAGCCCAACCTAACGGGGGAGAGCCCGTCCTAAAACTCTGTGTTTTTATACAAGTCTTCACATTGTAAGTGCGATAATTTTATTGATTTTAATAAATATATACAGTATTACACTATATGGAGTTTTTCCTTTGAGGAATATCTGATATACACGGAGGCAGCATAATATACCCTTGGTTCAAGAGGACTACCCAGAGGAGGTGGGGGACGGCCCTAAGTGTCCCAAGGCGTGTCTAGACCTAGTGTAGGTCCTACCATCTGGTGAGTCTGGTCCTTAGCGGTGTGGTGGTGGTGATATTTATGAAGATACCACAGACAGCAGATTGTCATCATATGCTAGGAAACTAATCAGAACGGGACTTGTGCTGTAACTCCTTGTATATATACAGAGACTTGAGGCTGTTGATAGCGCTACCTTCTTTCATACATTATTTATTCATTACAGAAGGAGTGGCTCCAAACTCAATAGGGAATATTGTGTTTCTTTTAGTGTAAATTCTAGCAATGTTGGAGTAGCGCCATCTCTATCTTTTTTAGATTGTTATTTGTTATAGAGATTGGTGCACCCATTCATTTGTAGCTTTTATTGGAACTATTACATTGGTAATTTTAAAAGGACATAGTCATTACCAATTTCTTATGTGATTTAAAATGGATAGTAATAATGTGGATGTTTTTGAACATAGAGCACGTAGATTAATTAATTTGGATGAGGTATTTATGATACATGGAGAAAATGGCAATAGTATGGATTCAGATTTTAAAAAATTACAGGGAATTATGATTAAAGAACAACAAACTTGGTGGGATGTGGCAACCCTGACAAAATATGATAAAGAGGGTATTATACCAAAAAGATTAAGGTGGGATCTTATGGCCAATGATGGTGAGGATGATGATGAAAATGATCAAGAATGGGAGGAATATTTTGATAAATGTGGACAGGGATTAGTTAAACTGTTGATAAAAAGGAAAAATAGGAGACTAGATAGATTGGGGGGGGGGGGATAGAAACCGTCAAAACCAACCTGTTGCCTTTTAATGTAACTGAGGAATACAAAATTAAGTCACAAAAATTGAGTGAAGCATTGCAAAAAAGTGAAAAAGATATCATGGCAGATAAAAAAAGAAAATTTCAGAGAGATGCTGATGCAACTAGGAAAAAAGAAGCATACAAATGGCAGATTAAGAGGAAGGAGGAAAAGTTGGCTCAGGCCCAGAATCAGGAACAGCAGATAGGAATACAAAAGGCTGGAGAACCCCCAAATATCCCACACAATCGAGGCATAGAAACTATGCCAGCTCCCAATAGAGGTCATGGGAACCAGAGGGGAAATCCACCTAGAGGCAGGCCCCAAAATAATGTACCTAATGGGTATACAGATCAAATGGGAAGATATACACTAAATAGAGGCCCATATAGAGGGGGCTTTGGGGGGCCAATGAGAGGGGAATACCAGGGAGGGGGAGGTGCTTATGGAGGCCAAAGACCAGTAGAATCTTATGGAAATGAATATAATATCCCTATATCCAACAGATATGACCCCATACAACATCAAGGTGAGTATGAGCATTTTTTAGAGAGAACCCCGGGGAGGGGGACAGTGGGGACGAGGGAGGGGGTGGCCGGAAGGGGGAACAGGATATATCAGATACCCAGGAAAAAGAGGACAAGAAGAGGTAGACGGGGGGATGGAAGGAACAAAGAGAAGGAGAAACATGTAGGGGCGGGAATTTACAATCTTAGTGGAGTGCAATTGGAGAAAAACGAATTACAATTATTGGATAAAGGACTTAAATATGCACCCCAAAAGGGATTGGATACATTTTCTACATACATAGATGTTAATAAATTCACAAGAACGTTACATCTAAAAAAATATTTTGCCGGAAGAATAGATACAACTAATAGAACCCCGCCACCGTCAGAGTATAAACATACCCAACTTAGAAGTAAATCAACTTTTTTTCCTCGAGATAATAGTTATAATGCCATTGAGGTATTCAAAAATTTGGTAGTAGAGGAGATTAAATGTATCCCTGAAAACAAAGGAGGTTATGAACAGAAAATAGCCAGGGAAATGCTGGAAAGGAAAAATCTGGTCGTACGACCAGCTGACAAAGGGGGAGGGGTGGTGGTGCTGAGCAAAGAAAAGTATAGGAAAGAACTAGATAAGCTGGTACAAGATCAAGATACATATACGAAATTAAGAGGTAACCCCACACAAAAGTTAATGGGTGAACTTAGAACCATACTCAAAGAAGGAATGGATAAAGGGATGGTGACTGACACAGAATTTAGGTTTCTTATACCTGATACACCACGGGTACCTATTATTTATCAGATTCCTAAAATCCACAAAAATCCGGTCGACCCACCGGGACGACCCATTATTAGTGGTATAGGGTCTGTTACGCACAGGTTAGGACAATATATAGATCTGTTTCTCCAACCCATGGTGGCAAGGTTGCCCTATGTCTTAAAGGACACCAAACACCTTTTGCAAATTGTGGAAGGTTATATACTACAGGAGGGGGACATAATGGTCACAGCAGATGTGTCGTCTTTGTACACAAATATTAAACACGAATTAGGATTAGAAGCAGTTGAGTACTTTATGGAACAGGATCAGGATCTTAGGGGGGAGCAGGGGGAGTATATCCTAAGACTGTTAGATTTCGCACTTACATCTAATTATTTTTGGCACAATCAAGATTATTATACACAGCACAAAGGCTGCGCAATGGGGGCTAGTCATGCCCCTAGCGTGGCAAATCTTTTTATGGGGAAATGGGAGAAACAAATTGTTAGGAATAATACAGCCATTAAATTATGGCATAGATTTATAGATGATCTATTTTTCATTTGGGGGGGGGGGGGGGGGGAGAGGAATCACTATTAGTGTTTTTGGACACAATTAATCACAATAGTCTTGGGATAAATCTCACTGCTACCTCCAGTACTAAGAGGATACAATTTCTAGATTTGGAACTTATTAATCACCAGGGTAAATTACAGACGGTCACATACTTTAAGCCCACAGATCGTAATGGCTTTATACCAATTAACAGCTGCCACCACCCCCAATGGAAAAAAAGCATACCCAAAGGTCAATTTCTGCGTATACGCAGGAACTGTACAGAAATAACACAATTTGATGCTCAGGTTCATACCCTGAAACACAGGTTTGTGGAGAAGGGGTATTCACCTGAACAACTGGAAATGGATATACAGCATGTTCGCAGCAGGGATAGAGCAACACTCCTAACCAATGATAATAGAACTAGGGATAAGCAAGTACAGTACCAATGTGCATTTATAACGGGATATAGCAATCAATACAGGCATGTTCAGGATATAATACATAAGTATTGGAAAATACTGGGTACAGATCCTATCCTTAATACCATTTTACCGGCCCAACCTAAATTTATTTTTCGAAGGGCGCCCAATTTAAGAAACTATATATCACCAAGCTGCGTACAGCCCCCTAAAAAAACTCTGGTCCCCCTGGATTGGCAAAAACCTGGCTTTCACCCCTGTAGAAATTGTAAAGCATGTAGGGAAGGTAAACCAGAAAAGGTTACTGAAATTATATCCCATAGTAATAAAAAAACATTTAAGATCTCTCAATTTATCACATGCAATGATAAGCATGTGGTTTATTTGGCATGGTGCCCATGTGGGCAACAATATGTGGGACGTACCACAAGAACTCTTAAAGAACGAATGGGGGAACACATCAGAAATGTGGGTAGGGATTTATGGCTCACAGCCTCTCCTCACATTTTGGTGAAACGCATCAATGTGATGCAAAATTGCTATCATTTTGTGGAATCTTTAAATTGACACCTAGCTGGAGAGGATGTAATAAAACTAAAGCTATATCTCAAGCTGAAACTAGGTGGATATTCAACCTTGATACTCTTACACCTAGAGGGCTTAATATAGATGAGGATATAGTATGCTTTTTAGGGGATTGAAATTTATAGCAGTACCATGTTTATATAGCCTAATCCTATTGATATGTTTTAGTATGTAAATGTAATTATACATTTTTTGGTTGATTTTTTATTTATATGTAAACGGACATCTTCCCCTTTAATTGGGCTGCGGGATTAAAAAACGTTTCCTCCCCAATAGTGTCATTCTGAATCCGGAAACTAAGCGTGGAACGCAGAGATGACACGCAGGGCGGAAGTAACCGCAGCTGGAAGTTGGTGACGCGGGAAGGGAGGGAGGGACGTTTGGACGTATTTAAACCTCTCACAAATGTGCCAAGCCCCTGCTCCTGATGAGTCCTTGTGACGAAACATGTCGGGCGGGGCTTAGGCACGGAAGTGAGAGATACACGTGACACGGAAGGTGCGGGTGTACGGAACGGCGTTCCCGAACAGGAGAGAGGACCTAGCGCGCACAGATCCTTATTCTCCACACGGAAGGGGACACAACACGGCAGCCGGAGCCCAACCTAACGGGGGAGAGCCCGTCCTAAAACTCTGTGTTTTTATACAAGTCTTCACATTGTAAGTGCGATAATTTTATTGATTTTAATAAATATATACAGTATTACACTATATGGAGTTTTTCCTTTGAGGAATATCTGATATACACGGAGGCAGCATAGTATACCCTTGGTTCAAGAGGACTACCCAGAGGAGGTAGGGGACGGCCCTAAGTGTCCCAAGGCGTGTCTAGACCTAGTGTAGGTCCTACCATCTGGTGAGTCTGGTCCTTAGCGGTGTGGTGGTGGTGATATTTATGAAGATACCACAGACAGCAGATTGTCATCATATGCTAGGAAACTAATCAGAACGGGACTTGTGCTGTAACTCCTTGTATATATACAGAGACTTGAGGCTGTTGATAGCGCTACCTTCTTTCATACATTAAAGAGAATCTGTATTGTTAAAATCGCACAAAAGTAAACATACCAGTGCGTTAGGGGACATCTCCTATTACCCTCTGTCACAATTTAGCCGCTCCTCGCCGCATTAAAAGTGGTTAAAAACAGTTTTAAAAAGTTTGTTTATAATCAAACAAAATGGCCACCAAAACAGGAAGTAGGTTGATGTACAGTATGTCCACACATAGAAAATACATTCATACACAAGCAGGCTGTATACACCCTTCCTTTTGAATCTCAAGAGATCATTTGTGTGTTTATTTCCCCCTGCAGCTATCTTCCACTGAAGTGTCAGGCTGTTTCTTTCTGCAGAGTGCAGACAGCTCTGCCTGTATGTAATTCCTCAGTATGTGAAAGCCCAGCCAGCTCAGAGGAGGATTTATCCAGCTTGTAAAAGATAAGAGAGAAGCTGCCCTAATCTAAATTATACACAGGCAGTGTGCAGAGAGGGGCCTGGAGGGGGGAGATGCATCACAGAACCACAACACTGAAGAACTTGGCAGCCTTCCAGACACAGGCTGACAAGTCTGACAAGAGAGAGATAAGTTGATTTATTACAGAGATGGTGATAGTAGAACGAGCTGCAGTAAGCCAGAACACATTAGAATAGCTTTTGGAACTTGTAGGATGATAAAAAACAGGATGCAATTTTTGTTACGGAGTCTCCTTAAAGTGCAAGTATTATGGAAAAGCAGAATATTGCTTAAATCATACATTTTACTTAATTTCCTTTACATTTCTGTGATATCAGGTATGTGGGTAAATCTCTGTGTTCTAAATATTATTATGCAAAATAAAAACAGTTATCTATAAGCTAATCTATAACCTCTAATAGAGCTTAGATTCATGCTGATTCAAAAATAAACTTTCTTATTCAAATGACAGCCATGGTTTTACTTTTAATTTTACTCTCCACTCTCAGTAAATTAATTTTTGCAAGTTTAGTCTTTAGTCCGAGGTGAAAAACTAACTATAACAAGTAACTTGTCTTTATATCTTATCTAAAGTTATCTTGTCTTTATATCTTATCTAAAGCAAGCAGCTTAACAGTATATCATTATTTATTCCTGTGATAGGAGGGCAGCTATGTTCTGTTTGTAATCATTACATAGGTAAGCTGGTCTGCATTTCCACACCTCAGGCTGTGAAAACTCCACTCCCCTCTCCTCTTTCCTCCCTTTCCTCCGAAATCCTGTACATGCTCAGTGTGTGCTGGGGTTGTCCATTGTGGAAAGAAGCAGTTTATTGGAACACAACTTGTGGAAGAAGAATCATACCTGCAAATACAACTGATCCTGTTTACCAAACCTACTTTCATTTATAAAACCACCATTTTTTTATTCAAACCAGATAATAGTATTACCTCTGCAGGGACATAATGATTTTGATTAACACCAGACTTCATATCAGCGCGACTGAGCTCCCAAAATGACTGACAGCACTGGTCCCCTTAGCGCAAGTGTCACCACATATTATGCAATAACAGCAGACATATCAGCGCTGCTGACCTCTATAAATGACTGACAACAGTATGCCTCTTAGTACAAATGTCACCATGTAATATGCAATAACATCAGACCTCATATCAGTACGGCTGACCCCCTAAATGACTGACATCATTATGCCCCTCAGTGTGAATGTCCCCACATAGTGACCTCAATTCACTAAAATGTATTAAACACTTTATCAAACATTTGATAATTTACCTCATGGGTAAAATCTAATTTTGAATTCACTAAGGTGTTGTATATTTATTGATAAAACATTCAACAAATATATAACACCTTAGTGAATTCAAAATAAGATTTTACCCATGTGGTAAATTATCAAACGTTTGATAAAGTGTTTGAGAAAGCTTAGTGAATTGAGGCCATTATGTGATAAAATCAGACCTCATTTTAGAACGGCTGACCCCCTAATTGACTGACAGCAGTGGGCCCCTCAGCATACTATGTAATAAAATCAGACCTCATTTTAGGCGGCTGACCCCCTAATTGACTGACATCAGTGGACCCCTCAGCGTACTATGTAATAAAATCAGACCTCATTTCACGGCCTCCGCCTCCCCCCCCCCCTCCCCCCCGTTTTCTCTCACCTAGCAGACCATGGTCCTGGGCTGCCCGTCCACGATCCTTTTCTTCTGATCCTCCACTTGTTCTCCTCCGCTGCCAGCTTCTTCTCCACTGCTGCCCGGTCCTTTGCCATCCTCTGTCCGCGCTCCACTGATTTTCCCGCTGCCTGTCACTGATCCGGATGACGTCAGGAGACAAGTGCTGAACTCACACAAGCATTGCGTGAGTTCAGCAGCTCCTGGCTGGGAACGCTCACTCCTCCTCCGTCATTGAAAGCCTCCTCCTGCACAGACGGAATTCCCAAGACTTCATGCAACATGGGACTCTAAACGCCGAGGTGCTAGGGGAGAGGGGGTGTGGCTTCATAATTTATATGGCTACAAGTATTAAAAAGATAAAAATAAAACATTTTGGGGTGGAAGATTGCACTAAAACCCATATATATATATAAAGTGGATCCCCTCGGATCCACTTTAAGCTTTTAGAGAGATTTACAGATGAATTCTCCCTCTCTTTGTCAAAAAGAATAATTACATACAAAGGTGCTGAAATTAGGGTTAAGATGGGTGCGATTTAAAAATGAATTTTTGCGAACCAATTCATCAGTAGGGATGGCAATGTTTAGGAGAACTCATGGAGACACGTGATCAGTTTGATCAACTGATAGATTCATAAGGCTCTGGTTGGCTGGTCATGATCATGCATTAAACCAGGAAGTCATCTTAGTGTAACGATCGGTGAAGCACAGAGAGAATCTGATTACCGGTGATCTGCAGATTCACCGGGAATACAGATATATACCAGATTATAAGTGATCTGCAGTATCACCGATAATCCGATATACCAGCTAACCTCTGTTCACCTGAGTAGAGTGTAGTGTTGGGTGTAACAGTAAAACTTTGAGGACTAAGCCTCAGCGCAGTAAGGAGTACTGCACCGATTCCTTCCGAAGACCTGGACTCTCCAAGACGGGAGGAGTCAGGCTGAGGGTAGGAAGGATTGTCTGACAGTAACACTCTGAAGGAAGTGTCACTAACTGAACGGGGAACCGCCTCTAACAGTAAGGTCGGTTCTCGAGGTCGGACAAGCCAGGTCGTACACACACGGACAGATAAAGTACAGTATCAGGAGGCAAAGGTGGAGTCGAGGTACAGGCAGGGTTCGGCAACAGAGTATCAGAAATATCAAGGTACAAGATCAGAGTTCAGGAGGATAGTCAGGCAGGCAAAAGTCATAACAGATAATCACAATCAAACTAGTACTTTAGCTATCAACTGAATCTAGCTAAGTGTAGGATTACAGCTCCAGCTGGTCCCAGCACACTTGCGGATCTGACTACGGATCTGGGTGCTCCCACGTATGTGATCGCAACGCCAGACAATCAGCAACTGAACAGCCTGCAGTATATATACACAGGCACCTCTCCAGCACCTCCCTAAGTGCTGGACCAATGAGAAGTGGAACCAGAGTCAGCTGACCAGCCTGGTCAGCTGACTACCTCTGGCTTCCACAAAAAGCCTGCCTGAGTGCGCGCGCGTCACTCTAACTCCAGAGGGACTACGTGTCCCAGCCACACCAGCCCCGCTCTGCGGTGCCTCCGCAGCGGGGGCATGCGCGCTAACCGCCGCGTCCAACACGGCGGTTTCTCCGCGCTCTGCTGAGACCTGCCCGGGGACAGCCGCCTCATACTGAGAGGAGGCGGCTGCCTCTCCGTGTGCAGCGTCACTGTGTGCGGAAAGAGCCGCCTGCCGCTGGCTTATGGCGGCGGCTCTTCCACGCTTTCTCACACTTAGCAAATCAGAACATTACAAATCTATCAGCTGATGAAACTGATTGCATGCTTCTCCATGAGTTCTCCTAAGCCTTGCCATCTCTACTTATCAAGATCCCATATTTCATTAAATTAAAAAATCCCTTCCTTTCCCAACAAACCCTACATATTCAATAAATTGCCAATGATTGCTCTGTGGACATACCTCACAAGTCTGATCCCCCTTGTCTTCTAGGTGGACCATTGTATCATCATTGTGGCCTAAACACCTGCAGTGCCTTGTAGGAAGAGGATTTTGCATATGCTGATATTCACCTGCCCTCCCAATGTTCCCTATGGGACAGGTGTGGTTACAAGTAGCACTTTCCTGCACTGGTATTCTTTAAAGAGACACTGAAGTGAAAAAAAAAATGATGATATTATGATTTGTATGTGTAGTACAGCTAAGAAATAAAACATTAAGATCAGATACATCAGTCTAATAGTTTCCAGTACAGGAAGAGTTAAGAAACTCCAGTTGTTATTTGTATGCAAAAAAGCCATTAAGCTCTACGACTTTCAAAGT
The DNA here is from genome assembly GCF_040937935.1 of Hyperolius riggenbachi. Lineage (NCBI taxonomy): Eukaryota > Metazoa > Chordata > Amphibia > Anura > Hyperoliidae > Hyperolius > Hyperolius riggenbachi. The sequence continues at coordinate 410,248,559 of NC_090647.1, read as the reverse complement.
CGTGGAGAGGGCTGTCTTCTGACTCTTATTATCTCAACTGTTAGTGAACAATTTTCTTTTTCTCTGCCAGAGGAGAGGTCATTAGTTCATAGACTGCTCTGAAAGAATCATTTTGAATGCTGAGTGTTGTGTAATCTGCACATATTAAAGAATGATGCAATGTTAGAAAAAACACTATATACCTGAAAATAAAAATATGAGATTTTCTTTGCTGCTAATCTTCTAGTAATTATTTATAGTACACAACCAATTCATTATATCATATTTTTTTTTCGCTTCAGTGTCTCTTTAACTTGGCAATGGACATAGCCATTTTGTTGGATTTTGTGGGATGTGCCATGGCAATATGCGGTGTAGTGCAGGGAGTTGTGAGAAATGGTGAATCCACCCCACTCAACCCCACCCCCTACATTGTTAATAATATATGGAAAGAAGCATGGCTTGTGAATAGGAGTGGCATATGTAATCTACTGAGCCAGGCTGGTGTGGGGAGTAGAGATGGGCCAAATATCAGATTTTGGGTTTGCGAATTTCTAATCTGAATCTCCGTAAAAGTTTGTGAATCTGGCAAACCGGGCGAGCCCCCATGGACTTCAATGGGCAGGCAAATTCCTAAACCTACAGGGACTGTTTCTGGCCACAAAAGTGATGGAAAATGTTTTTTTCAAGGACTTGGACTGTGGCATGCCGGAGGGGGATCCATGCCAAAAGTTCCAACAAAAATTACATAGTTGACGCAGAGTCTTGCTTAAATCGCTAAAGGGCAGAAATCACAGTACATTCCTACATTTGAGGAATAAAATTCTGCTTTAAAATGTCCAGTGGTAATGTAAAGGTTATGCCCGCTTCACGCTGACAGACCAAACGCCGCATTTACCAACATTAAGCGCTAACAGGTCTGTAAGGCCCTTATGTGTGTGGGAGCTGCATGTGTGCTCAACTGAGGCAGACTGGCTCAGTGTACAGGTGAATTTTTTTTTTCGGCCTATTTGTGAAAGTTATTGATAAAAAAATATTTTGAAAGTTATTTATGTATAGATTTGTTATTTATAACAAATTAAAAAATACTAATTTATTTATTAAAAAATCGAAAATTTCAAGGTAATATTTATATAATTTCAATGATCATTTTCATAAAATGTTAAGTCAGCAAGTCTCAGGCTGGCAGCAGGCCTGCCTGCCATTCATGGTGAGGGTGATGTGGTGGTGTCACCCAACTCCAATGCAGAGCCACGCAGTGGAGGCTTGCCGCCAGTTGCCATTGGCCTGCCTGCTATTCTTGTGGAGGCTTGGAACCAATGAAATGCAGGCTACCTGAAAGTCCATCATGGTGTCTGAGAAACGAAGAATGAGAAGAGAGGGTGGTGGGTGGTATACGTGAGCTGGCACCCTCCTTTTTTTTAGTTTACCTTCAACAAACTTTGACAAAGTTATTTTTGAAAAATTAAAAAATACATACAACGGAAAGGGCCCCACTGTGGTGGGTCCTGGGGCTGCCCATGCACATTTTTGTGGGGCTTTTTAGCACTTTTACTTTTTCCGTGCATGGGCATAAAGCCTTGCTTACCCCTAGTCACTAGTAGAGACAACACACCGCTATCGGTATTGAGTATACATGCGTGGCCAGAGCAACACTAGCATGTGCGGCATATGCCACCATCAAACGATATAGGTGCATGCCCATTCACCCTTAGATACTGCTGTCCACCTTGTATGCACACTGCCACCTCTGTGCTGCGCCTTCATCCTGGCTATGTACCAGTAACGTAGCTTAGGTTCTCCTGGCCCCAGGGTAAATGTTACACTGCACTCTCTCAAGTGCTCTATACATAACAATTTGGAGCACCAAAACCTGATAAGGACAACTGCGGTGTCAGAGAGGTGTTGGCTTGGGGAAGAGAGCAGTCTTATGGTTACAGCTAATCAAAGCACATGCAGAGATGATCATTACCAGCTTACAACCAATGAAGAACTAATAAAGTGGTTGAAGGAGGGCCCTACTGGGCCCCTCTGGCCTATGGGCCCTGGTGTGGTCACTACCTCTGCATCCCCTATTGCCACACCACTGCTATGCACATCTTGGATCAGCACGCCACTAGCTCAACATTCCAGACTTCCACAGCAGCTCCTCAGTTTTCCTCAGACAACTCTGAGTTGATGCCTGCTGGTCTCCAGCACACATGTTAGCAGTAGCAAGTACACCCAGTTTTATCCAAGGACTAAGGAGCTTCAAATAGTGTAAAACTTTTTTTTTGATAGAGAAAAACATAGTACAGTACTACTCACAGATTTAAAATGATAAAAAGCGCTTCATAAAATCGGAGGACGTCTCTTCAGCACATCACACTGGTTATGTCCCACCTAGGCTCTGTTCCCCAACCTTAGATATTTATTGTTTTTATTTCTCTAGAAAACACACTACTAAATATATATATATATATATTTTTTTTTTTTTTTTACAGGTAATGTGCAACATGGGCCTGATTTCAGAAAATGAAGTATGGTTACCTGAACCTGAGTCTGCAGTAAGTTCTGTCCTAATATATTAGTGAAACACCCGTCTAATTATTTGCAAGTTCTTTTATTTTCTAGCTGAACAGTCTATTTTAGGTTTCACAGGGACATTTGACAGAAATGGAAGATGGAAGGATTCACCTGTAGGAAAAGTGTACTAATGGTTATTATTTGTAAATGAACACAGAGGTCACTATTCTTGACATATTGCAGATGATTGCTTTTCAGCAGTATATTCTGAGAGTAACCTTTCACCACGTGTCTATTTCTCTGCTGATTCACTGTGCATACAGAGTTTGTTCATGCTTACCTGTACTAAAACTGTTAACACGTAAATGATCATTAACCACTTTCTGCCTTTCGCACTCACAATATCAGATATGAACTACTTTTGCAACCTGTGTCCTCGTTTGTGTCATGAAAATGCAATCTCTATTGATTGTTTTACTTCTACAAGGCAAAAAGAATTTATGTATCAGCATACTAGAGTCTTTATGTCATTATTTAAGGCCTGTTTGCAGCATGAAATGTAGGTGACCATAAATTATAACGCAACACCTGGCTAACAAATCAATATTGATTGCAACGCTAAATCCATTCAATTACTTTGAATGGGGCATCACTGCTTAGCAGGGCAGTTTCTAGGCTAAAATGCACCCAGGGCGAGGGTGTTACAATTGCGCCCCCCCCCCCCCCCCCCACAGAGCCAGGTGTACATGCCCGCAGTATAGGTTAGCCAGGTCTAGTTGCACTCAAAATAGGTAGCCAGCTATAGGTCCTCCCCAGTATAGGTAGCCAGGCATAGTATAGGTAGCCAGGCATAGGTGCCCCAGTATAGTTGCCCCCAGTATAGGTTAGCCAGGTAGGTGCCTCCAGTATAGGTATCCGGTATAGTTGCCCCCAGTATAGGTTAGGCAGGTGCCCCCGGTATAGGTTAGATAGGTAGGTGCCCCCAGTACAGGTTAGCTAGGTGGGTGCCTCTAATATAGGGAGTCAGAATAGTTGCCCCCAGCATAGGTTAGATAGGTAGGTGCCCCCAGTATAGGTTAGTTAGGTAGGTGCCTCCAATATAGGTAGTCAGTATAGTTGCCACCAGTATAGGCTAGGTAGGTAGGTGCCCCCAATACAGGTTAGATAGGTAGGGGCCCTCCAGTATAGGTTTGATTAGGTAGGCGCCCCCCAGTGTGGTTAGATTAGGTAGGTGCCCCCCAGTGTGGTTAGATTAGGTAGGTGCCCCCCAGTGTGGTTAGATTAGGTAGGTGCCCCCCAGTATAGGTTAGATTAGGTAGGTGCCCCCCAGTGTGGTTAGATTAGTTAGGTGCCCCCCAGTGTGGTTAGATTAGGTAGGTGCCCCTCAGTGTGGTTAGATTAGGTAGGTGCCCCCAGTGTGGTTAGATTAGGTAGGTGCCCCCCAGTATAGGTTAGATTAGGTAGGTGCCCCCCAGTGTGGTTAGATTAGGTAGTTGCCCCCCAGTGTGGTTAGATTAGGTAGGTGCCCCCAAGTATAGGTTAGATTAGGTAGGTGCCCCCTAGTGTGGTTAGATTAGGTAGGTGCCCCCCAGTGTGGTTAGATTAGGTAGTTGCCCCCCAGTATAGGTTAGATAGGTAGCTGCCCCCAGTATGGAGGGGGGAGTCAGCCACGGGGAGGGCAGCCCGACCTCTCCCTCCCTTCCTCTCCGTGGGCCTCCCTGCGGCTGACTCCCCCCTCCATTACAGCGCCCACATTCCTTCAGCGCCCAGGGCGCCCGCACAGGCTGCACGGCCCTAGAATCAGGCCTGCTGTTTAGTACACCAAAATGCATACTGCTCTGAGATTAAGCATCATACAGTAGTGTGATGCTTCGGTGTGAACTTTAAAAAGGTATTCCATGCTTTTTTGATTTCCTTGTTGATCACAGATGCCATACACACAGTGTGAAAGTGCTATGCACACAGTGTGCCAGGCGCACAGTGTGAATGAGCTTTCAGTCTTGCCCCATCTTTACTCATTGACATTAGCATCAGAAACTGGATACAGCTTGTTTCACAAGTATAATGCTGTACATACGCGGATAGATTTTGCGGCTCGATTAGCCGCCGGATCGACTCCCACCGCATCCCCGCTCGTCCCCGCACGCGCCTGCATCGATTCCCGCTCGTTCTCGCGGGCGCTTCCTTATCTTCCGCTGGTTTTCCGCTATTGTCCGCCCGTGGGTATCGAGCGGGGAATCGATCCGGTGGGCAATCGGACCTGTCGGAAATTATCAATCGACCCATCAGCGACTCGATTGATAAGAAGAATCTATCTGTGTATGCCCAGCATAAGACTAGGCTGCAATTCATTAAGATCATGTTAGTGATAAAAAGACAAGAGAAATCTTATCACCACACATCGGGGTTTATTCATTAAGCTGCGCTGCCAAAGAAGCGCAGCTTAATGACAGGAGTGTAAGTTATGCGCAAGCTATGCGCTAAATTACTCCTAAGTAATGGTCGCTCCACTGATCCCGCCTGAGTCCCAGCGGGTCCAGTGGCTTTAATGAACGTGAAACCTGCAATTTGATTGGCCCAATAGGCTGCCTGTTAGGTGATGGACAGCCTGATAGCCGACAGGTGACATCAATCAAAGGTGGAATCCGATGACTGGCTGTAATCCTGTGATTGGAATGTCTTAAAAATGGCAGAAAGCAGAGATAATAAATAAATAATGTAAAATTCGACTTTTGAGTGAAAATGCCATTGAAAATTATTTTGTAATAACAAGGATTTTTGTCATTTTTCACAAGTTGTGGCACTAAAATTAAACATTTTGGTAATTTTCATGGTAAAAATAATGATTTTTTTTTCACGAATTTTCCATACTACGAAAAATACAATGTATTTTCAAGAATATTTTCTCAAAATTAAAAATAGCTTTTTGGCGAAAGTTCACAAGCAACACTGGTCTTGGCTTCCTACATTTTGAAGTAATCTCAGTCAGAAGATAATAGCCAGGAAGAACTCATTCTGAACAGTGGGTGTGAGCACCCAAGAACAGAAAGAAAGCAAGGATCCTTCTTTTTAAAAAGCAGCTGAAACAGACAGTGAATCATTCCTCAGTGAATGATGACACAGAAGTGGCACCTATCTGCATGGTACAGTCCTGCAATCCTACGCTGACTGAGAAAGCAGAGTTATGATAGATGAACATCAGAGTTTTGATACGAGTTATAGCTCTATTGGTATATGGGTGTTAACAGAATTACAGTTTCTTTGATAGTTGTCCTTGAAAGAGACTCTTTAAAAAGTAAGTGCCCTGGGGGGCACTTACCTTGGGAGGTCCTCCTCCGTCCCGTAGTGACAGCGCTGGAGCCCCCCGAACCCACAGCCGACAATTTGTCGTGCTTTGGCGCAGGCACAGTAACGCCTGCAATATTTACCTTTACAGCGCAGGCGCAGTAGTGGCTCCCTGATGGGCTAAGGTGGAAATAGCTGAGCCTTATCAGGTCCACTCTACTGCGCAGGCGCGGGGGTGAATTGCACCTGCACAGTACAGTGGATCCGATTGGGATCGGCTATTTCCGCCTTAGCCCATCCTAGAGCTGCTACTGCACCTGCGCTGTAAAGGTAAATATTTACATGGCTGCCGTTCGGGGACCTGTAGTGCTGCCACTGTGGGATAGAGGAGGACGAGGTAAACCTCGATAGGATCCAGAGGCTCCCCCTCCTGAGGTAAGTACCCCCCAGAGGCACTTTTTGAAGGTACAGGTTCTCTTTAAGAATTTAAGCAGTTTTGATTATTGTAATATTGCAGTACCTATAATTCATAAAGCAAATAACAGTTTGAAAGTGCCAACACCATGCATTTTTACCTTTACAAAGTCTCTACAAAGTGTTTTCTTTTCTTTTACTTTGTAGGATGTTCCAGCTTTGCCATTCAACACTTCGTTTTTGGAGAGACATCTACCATCAGCTAAAGGATTAATGAAGTTTATTCGCTGTTCTGCTTTCTTAGCTTCAGTGGCTGCTCTTGGTTTATTTGCTTACAAGAAAGGCTTTGTTGTTCGTGTTTGATCTACTTTTGATACAGCATTTAATATTGTCTTAATGCAACCATTCATTTGGTAACTGGGATGTTTTAATCCATCCTGTAAAAGCCCTTCCATTTTACTGATACATTCTTAGGGGCACTGAAAGAATAAAAAAAGTATATTTTTTAAATATTCAAATAGCATTTTCCAAAATCAAAAATAATTAAGATATTACAAACAGGCAAATAACACTGCTAATACTTCTACTACTTGCTGTATGGTATGCTCAGGTTTATATAACATAATAAGTGTCTATGCATAGCAAAAAAGAAATAAACCTCAGGATTTATATATAAAATGGGCCAGAGCTACATATGCAGTATAAGATGACAACTGCTTGATCCAGGCATTTTCCACCCAGTTATGTATCTATAAGTACAGTGTAGGCAATACTGAGTGACAGTGTTTCTGAAAATTACAGGAAAAGCAACTGCTGAGGTTGGAACATTGCCCTGTTGCTTTTGCCAGCCCCAAAAAGCTGCCACTGTTTTATGCGCATTTCTGGGGCCAGGGGGAACACATTTAAAATGGGGGGACTGACCAGGGGTCTTACGGTTATCTGGAAATTCCATGCTTCTCTCGATATGCACTCGACAGCCCCTTTTCAAATGAAATATTTGCAGCATGCCAAATCAATAGCTTTGATCGATTTCAGCCAAAAGTCGCTCAAAATTATGATTGGGCAGCCATGTTGCGGCATCAATCTCTAGGAGATTCATTCATTATGATCTAATTAGCCATAAATGGATGCTGCAAATCAATGTATGGGCACCTTAAGGGGGAATATATCATAGACATTTGATCTGCATGCTTGTTCAGGGTCACAGTCTATGACTTAAAGTATTGGAGGCAGAGGATCAGCAGGACAGCCAAGCAATGTATTTAAAAGGAAATAAACATGTCAGCCTCCATATCCCTCTCACCTCAGGTATCCTTTAAAGGGACACTTAAGTCAAACAAAAAAAATGAGTTTTACTCTCCTAGGGCTTCCAATAGCCCCCTGCAGCTGTCCGGTGCCCTCGCCGTCTCCCTCCGACCCTCCTGGCCCCGCCGGCAGCCACTTCCTGTTTCGGTGACAGGAGCTGACAGGCTGGGGACACGAGTGATTCTTCGCGTTCCCAGACACATTAGCGCTATTGTGGCCAGGAACACGAAGAATCACTTGCGTCCCCAAAACAGGCTCCTGTCACCGAAACAGGAAGTGGCTGCCGGCGGGGCCAGGAGGATCGGAGGGAGACGGCGAGGGCACCGGACAGCTGCAGGGGGCTATTGGAAGCCCCAGGTGAGTAAAACTCATTTTTTTTTCTGACTTAAAGGGAACCAGAGACGTTGGGGGGAAGCTTTTATACATACGTGGGGCTTCCTCCAGCCCCATACGCACGGATCGCTCCCACGCCGCCGTCCTCTGCTGCCTGGATCCGCCGGTACTGGGTCCCGTCATTGCCGCGAGTCGGCCAGTCGGCCGGCAGACGCGGCCAATTGTCCGCATCACACGGGGCTCCCTCCATATACATACACATGAGGCTGCCTACTGCGCAGCCTCATGCGTACGGGTATGGATGGAGCCCCTGTGATGCGGACAATTGGCCGCGTCTGCCGGAAGTGACGGGACCCGGTACCGCAGATACAGAAAGCGGAGGATGGCGGCGTGGGAGCGATCCAGGCTTATGGGGCTGGAAGAAGCCCCAGGTATGTATAAAAGCTTGTTCTATTTTTTATTAAGGTTCCTCTCTGGTTCCCTTTAAGTGTCCCTTTAATGCACAGTATAATGTACTGTAGAATCGAAGAAATCTGAAATCTGAAATCTCAGTAAGTATCACAATTGCAAGAAAATCTTGAAAGCAATCCTAACCACTTGCACACTACATGCAATTCCGATTTTTTTATACGATCCGATTTTTGATTCCGATTCAAAAAATGTAGCAGCATGCAGTAATTTTTTAAATCTGAATCAAAAATCGAATCGTATAAAAAAACGGAATCACATGTAGTGTGCAGGAGGCCTTACAGCTTGTTCTTTAAATGATAATTATTTTTTTTTACATGCTGGATCCATTTTTCTCTTATATGATGTTTTGCTATGGAAATGGTGTTTGTTATAATTAGGCAGTTACTGCCACAGCCAGAGCTTCTGTAGTGCTTAGGCATAAGTGATAGAGGTGAGGATCTTCAACAATTGTATCTATCACATTACCACATTAACTAGAAACCTGGATATGTGCTTAGTCTATAAGTCTCTGTAAAAAGTTTTGGAATTGACTGAGCTGTAAGTAAACATGTATTAATACTGTTTTCAATGCTGCTATTTGCATTTATTTAAAGCGGATCCGAGATGAAAAACTAACTATAACAAGTAACTTGTCTATATACCTTATCTAAAGTTTAGATAGTTTACACAGCAAATATAGCTGCAAACAGCTTTAATAGAAAATTATTATTTTTTCCTGTGATACAATGACAGCAGCCATGTTTGTAAGGGCTCTTTCACACCAGAACGTTAGAGGCGCACGTTAGTGCAGCCTGTAACGCAGCCCACCGCACAGCACTACAAAGTCAATGCGGCTGTTCACACTGCCCAGGTTGCGTTACACAGTAACAATACAATACAATACAATAACATTTGTAAAGCGCTTTTCTCCCATAGGACTCAAAGCGCATAGCTGTGTCTCAGATTAATACAGTGTTTCAGGCTGGGTTGTGTTACAGAGGAGATAGTCAGATGTTCATGAATGCCAGACTGAAAAGGTAGGTTTTCAGTTTAGACTTAAATGTTTCCAGGGATGGGGCTGTCCTGATTGGGTGTGGCAGGGAGTTCCAAAGTGTAGGGGCAGCATGACAAAAGGCTCTGTCTCCAAAGGTTTTGAGGTGGACTCTGGGGGTGACCAAGGTGTTACGTCCTTTTGATCTAAGATTGTGGGGGGTGTGATGTAGTTGCAACAAGTCCTTCAGGTATCCAGGGCCCAGATTGTGCAAGGATTTGAATGTCAGTAAGCCAATCTTAAACAGAATTCTCCATTTTATCGGTAGCCAGTGGAGTGAGCTCAGGGTTGGTGTTATGTGGCAATGGCGGGGTTGGCTCGTTAACAGCCTTGCGGCGGCATTCTGTACTAATTGCAGGCGGCGTAAGTCTTTCTTATGCAGGCCTGTGTAGAGGACGTTGCAGTAGTCTAACCTTGATGTGACGAAGGCATGAACTAGGGTTGGAAGATCCTCTGAAGGAATTAGGTGTTTAATCCTTGCAATATTCCTTAGGTGAAAGAAGGAATGTTTCACAACAGCTGAGATTTGATTCCTGAAGCTTAATTTCCCATCAATCAGTACTCCCAGGCTGCGCACACAGTCTGAGTTGTTCAGGTCTGAGCTCCCTATCCTTAGCGGTGTTGGTTGAGACTGGAGCTGCTTTGCTGTTGAGCCCTGGCCCTCGATAACAAGAACCTCAGTTTTGTCAGCATTAAGTTTTAGCCAATTATTATTCATCCACTCCTGAAGCTCAGCTAAGCATGCGTTTATTTGTGGAGTAGGGTCTGTGACGTCAGGTTTGAATGACAAATATAGCTGGGTGTCATCAGCATAGCAATGATATGTCAGGCCATGTTTTTGTATGATTTCTCCAAGTGGCAGCATGTATATGGTGAACAGTAAAGGGGATAATATTGCGCCCTGAGGTACACCGTATTTTAGTGCTACAGGGTTGGAGAGGAAGGGCCCTAAGGCTACCCTTTGTGTTCTGCCAGCCAGGAAGGAGTTGAACCACCGGAGAACAATGCCATCTATGCCACAGTACTCTTGTAGCCTGTTGAGTAAGATTTCATGATCGACTGTGTCAAAAGCCGCTGAGAGGTCGAGCAAAATCAGGATGGAACATTGACCCTTGTCTCTTGCAATCAGCAGATCATTGCAAATCTGGGTGAGGGCTGTTTCACAGCTGTGATATTTCCTGAAACCAGATTGAAGAGGGTCAAGGATGTTGTTTCTGGAGAGCCTGGCTTCAAGTTGGAGGTAGACAGCCTTTTCAATAACTTTTCCCAGAAAGGGGAGGTTTGAGACAGGTCTGTAGCTGTTTAGAGCATCTGGGTCTAAGGATGGTTTCTTGAGTAGAGGCCTGACGATTGCTTCTTTCAGAGTAGAGGGAAACCACCCTTCTTGTAAGGAGCCGTTGACTATTTTGTGGAATGCCGGTGTAAATAGTTCAGGGCATTTCAACATGAACTTAGTGGGGCCAGGGTCCAGATCGCAGGTAGTCTGGCGAAGGTTTGAGGCAAAGTGCAAATGTTCAGGCAAAGTGCAGCGTACTGTGTGTTCTGAGCGGCTTAAGCCGCGTTAGACTGTTTGCACATGGTCAGTGGGGGGCGAGAGGAGGCGGGGAGATGCCGCTACAGTAGCACATGGCTACTTAATATGCACTGCACTGGCGGCTGCTGATTGGCTGGCGGGACCACGTGATGCGGACTGTCTCACTCCGCATCACGAGGTCCCGCCGGCCAATCAGCGCCACTCTGGTGGATCTTATGCGGATAGAGCCGCCTAACGCGGCTCACTCTAACGTCCTCTCCCGCACCACCATGCGTTGCGTTAGGGGCACGTTATGCGACCTTAACGTCCCCTCTAACGCAACGTCCTGGTGTGTAAGTAGCCTAAACATTATACAGAGGCAGGCTTATCTGTATCTTGATCACTAAGCCTGTGAAATAAACCTAATCCCCCCTCCTCCCCTCTGCCTCTGAAATCAATGGCTAGTAACACCTCCTCCTCCTTCTGCCCAGACTGAGCTCCCATGAGCCCTTGCTACTGCCAAGGCTCTCTGAAAACCTGTGGGTGGGGCTTATTTAGTTTATAGGGAATTAGAGTATTAAAACAAAAACAAAAAAGTATTTGGCTTGAGGAATGCCCTATAAAAAATAGGAAAGGAACACAATTATGCAATGAGTAAAAGTTCACCTTGGATCCACTTTAAGTTACATAGCAACTAATAAGACACTAAAGTCTTGGGTATCTTAGGAATAGATGAAAGAAGCAGAGGCTGGAGAGAATAATTCTTACCTTACCTCTGAAATGCTAGAGTGCTGTGTTAATTCTGTAGCCACACTGCATTTGTATGTGATATGAACTATATAGCTGCTACTGACAGCATCCTGATGTTATTGCTAGTTTAACCATTTCCGGCCCGAGGTGATAGAGATCTACGCCCTGTTTTGATGGGCTCCTGGTTGGCAGGGCATAGATCTCTATCACCGGCGCTGCCGCTCCCCGCCGCGATCGTGCGCACCGAACCGCCCGCACTTAGCTGTCTTATGACAGCTAAGGCTTCCGGGTATCAGCAGGAGCCGTCACTGATTGGCTCCCTGCCGTGTGATCGCTGTGAGCCAATCACAGCGATCACCCTCCGAAAGGCAACATAGTTGCCGTTCCGCCTCCCTCTCCCTGTCACTGTGTGAATCTTGTGTGACAGGGAGAGACGCACAGCCTGCAGCCGTGACAGGCTGTGCAATTTTAGTGTAAAAAAAAACACTTTTCTATTCCGATTTCCCCCCATTCATCCCTTGATCCCCTCCCAACCACCTAAGTGGAGCCCGCAACGACCGCAATACGCCGATCAGCGGCGGCTCGCTGCGGACTAGCTGGCCAGGGATCGCACGCTGGATGTGCCCACCCGCGACGTCAACCCGCCGGCCAATTAACAGCGCCGGCGGGTTGTTAACCCCCGATCTGCCTCATGTAAAGCAGATAATACGCATTTTAATGTATACAAAGCGTATTATACAGGCTGCCTCCTGCCCTGGTGGTCCCAGTGATCAAGGGACCACCAGGGCAGGTTGCAGCCCGCCTAGTAAGCACCCAAGCACACTGATCCTGCCCCCTGATCGCCCACTGCACCCATCAGACCCCCCCTGCCCACCCCTCACACCCCTGTTTGCACCCAATCACCCCCCTAATCACCCATTAATCACTCCCTGTCACTATCTCAACTCTTTTTTACCCATCAATCACCTCGTCACCACCTGTCACTGCTACCCATCAGATCAGACACTAATCCGCCCCTTGGGGGCACCCAATCACCCGCCCACCCCCTCAATTAGCCCCCAGACCCCCTCTGATCAACTCGCCAGTGCATTGCTTGCATATATTCTCCCCTGTAATCACCTACTGATCACATATCAATCACCCAATCACAACCCTGTCACTGCTACCCATCAGATCAAACCCTAATCTGCCCCTTGCGGGCACCCAATCACCCGCCCACACCCTCAGGTAGCCCCCCAGACCCCCTCTGATCAACCCGCCAGTGCATTGCTTGCATATATTCTCCTCTGTAATCACCTACTGATCACCTATCAATCACCCCGTCACCCCCTGTCACCACCTGTCACTGCTACATATCAGATCAGGCCCTAATATGCCCCCTGTGGGCTTCTGATCACCCGCCCAAACCCTCACCCGCCCCACCGCAGTGACAGAATTTTTTTTTCTGATCACTGCTGGTACAACTTAATTGTGGCTGAGACCAACCATTATGCCACACAATACGCAACCGCCAATCCAAGAAGCTACTTTGCCCAGCCTTTTCGGTAGAAGCCACTCCAAGTTTCCAAACGTAACATTTTTTGGGGCCTTCTCCTTAACATGGGTGTAGTCAAAAGAATGTATTGCGGTCTTATTGGTCTATGCACCCAATACATCACATGCCCTTGTTCTGTGCTGCCATTTCCAGGTCACAATTTGAGAACATCCGGCGCTTCCTGCACTTCAGTTCCAATACAACCTGTCATCTAAGAGGCCACCCTGCTTATGACCGGTTGCACAAAATTCGGCCCCTCGTAGACCACCTGTCATCAAAATTTGCAGATGCTTATACCCCTGAACTGTCATTTTGAGGCATTAGGTTTCCAGACTACTCCTCACGGTTTTGGGCCCCTAAAATGCCAGGGCAGTATAGGAATCCCACAAGTGACCTCATTTTAGAAAGAAGACACCCCAAGGTATTCCGTTAGGTGTATGACGTGTTCATAGAATATTTTATTTTTGGTCAAAAGTTAGCGGAAATTTATTTTTATTGTTTTTTTTCACAAAGTGTCATTTTCCACTAACTTGTGACAAAATATAAAATCTTCAATGAACTCACCATACACCTAACGGAATACCTTGGGGTGTCTTCTTTCTAAAATGGGGTCACTTGTGGGGTTCCTATACTGCCCTGGCATTTTAGGGGCCCTAAACCGTGAGGAGTAGTCTAGAAAACAAATGCCTCAAAATGACCTGTGAATAGAATGTTAGGCCACTTAGCGCACCTAGGCTGCAAAAAAGTGTCACATGTGGTATCGCTGTACTCAGAAGTAGTATAATGTGTTTCGGGGTGTATTTTTACACATACCCATGATGAGTGGGAGAAATCTCTCTGTAAATGGACAATTGTGTGTAAAAAAAATCAAAAAATTGTCATTTACAGAGATATTTCTCCCACCCAGCATGGGTATGTGTAAAAATACACCCCAAAACACATTATACTACTTCTCCTGAGTACGGTGATACCACATGTGTGACACTTTTTTGCAGCCTAGGTGCGCTAAGAGGCCCTACGTCCTATGAGTACCTTTAGAATTTCACAGGTCATTTTGAGGCATTTGGTTTCTAGACTACTCCTCACGGTTTAGGGCCCCTAAAATGGCAGGGCAGTATAGGAACCCCACAAGTGACCCCATTTTAGAAAGAAGACACCCCAAGGTATTCCATTAGGTGTATGGTAAGTTCATAGTAGATTTTATTTTTTGTCACAAGTTAGTGGAAAATGACACTTTGTGAAAAAAAAACAATGAAAATCAATTTCCGCTAACTTGTGACAAAAGTAAAATCTTCTATGAACTCACCATACTCCTAACGGAATACCTTGGGGTGTCTTCTTTCTAAAATGGGGTCACTTGTAGGGTTCCTATACTGTCCTGGCATTTTAGGGGCCCTAAACCGCTAGGAGTGGTCTAGAAACCAAATGCCTAAAAATGACCTGTGAAATCCTAAAGGTACTCATAGGACGTTGGGCCCCTTAGCACACCTAGGCTGCAAAAAAGTGTCACACATGTGGTATCGCTGTACTCAGGAGAAGTAGTATAATGTGTTTTGGGGTGTATTTTTACACATATCCATGCTGGGTGGGAGAAATATCTCTGTAAATGGACAATTGTGTGTAAAAAAATAAAAAAAATCTCATTTACAGAGATATTTCTCCCACCCATCATGGGTATGTGTAAAAATACACCCCAAAACACATTATACTATTTCTCCTGAGTACGGCGATACCACATGTGTGACACTTTTTTTGCAGCCTAGGTGCGCTAAGGGGCCCAAAGTCCTATGAGCACCTTTAGGCTTTTCAGGGGTGCTTACAATTTAGCACCCCCCCCAAAATGCCAGGACAGTAAACACACCCCACAATTGACCCCATTTTGGAAACTAGACACTTCAAGGTATTCAGAGAGGGGCATGGTGAGTCCGTGGCAGATTTCATTTTTTTGTCACCAGTTAGCAGAAATGGAAACTTTTTTTTATTTATTTTTTTGTCACAAAGTGTCATTTTCCGCTACCTTTGACAAAAAATAAAATCTTCTATGAACTCACCATGCCTCTTAGTGAATACTTTGAGGTGTCTTCTTTCCAAAAATGGAGTCATTTGGGGGGTATTTATACTATCCTGGAATTCTAGCACCTCATGAAACCTGACAGGTGCTCAGAAATGAGAGAGATGCTTCAAAATGGGAAAATTCACTTTTTGCACCATAGTTTGTAAACGCTATAACTTTTACCCAGACCAATAAATATAAACTGATTTTTTTTTTATCAAAGACATGTAGCACAATAAATGTGGACAAAAATGTATACAGAAATTTTACTTTATTTGACAAATTTTATCACAGGAAGTTAAAAAAATCATTTTTTTGACAAAATTCATGTCTTTTTTGATGAATATAATAAAAACTAAAACTCGCAGCAGCAATCAAATAGCACCAAAAGAAAGCTGTATTAGTGACAAGAAAAGGAGATAAAATTCATTTAGATGGTAGCTTGTATGACTGAGCAATAAACCATTAAACCTGCAGTGGTCTGAATTGAAAAAAGGCTCTGGTCTTAAGGGGCGAAAAGACTGCAGTCCTTAAGTGGTTAAAGAAACCAGTCCCATATAGGTAAATGTAAGAGTCTTAAAGGGAAGGTTCAGGGAGCGTGGGTAAAAAATAAAAATCAATTTCCACTTACCTGGGGCTTCCTCCAGCCTGTGGCAGGCAGGAGGTGCCCTCGCCGCCGCTCCGCAGGCTCCCGGTGGTCTCTAATGGCCGACCCGACCTGGCCAGGCCGGCTGCCAGGTCGGGCTCTTCTGCGCTCCAAGGCCCGGCACTTCTGCGTCCCACGCCGGCGCGCTGACATCATCGGACGTCCGCCGGGCTGTACTGCGCAGGCGAGGGCACGTCCTGCCTGCCACGGGCTGGAGGAAGCCCCAGGTAAGTGGAAATTGATTTTTATTTTTTACCCACGCTCCCTGAACCTTCCCTTTCCAGCTGCGCCTGCGCAGTACAGCCCGGCGGACGTCTGATGACGTCAGCGCGGCGGCGTGGGACGCAGAAGTGCCGGGCCTTGGAGCGCAGAAGAGCCCGACCTGGCAGCCGGCCTGGCCAGGTCGGGTCGGCCACCGGAGACCACCGGGAGCCTGCGGAGCGGCGGCGAGGGCACCTCCTGCCTGCCACGGGCTGGAGGAAGCCCCAGGTAAGTGGAAATTGATTTTTATTTTTTACCCATCCTCCCTGAACCTTCCCTTTAAACTTAACTTTGTATTGACTTCTCAAACTTTTTGCTGTATCGCCTGGCTGCAGTGCTTCCATTTTCCCCCAATGAGAACTACCATCTAAATATTTAGTTGTATTCTCTGCATATCTTCCTGAAGCCATGTGTGATACATGACAGTTTTATGAACTATACAGGGTGTAGATAAGTCACATATTATGCTGTGACACTGTGAATGAAGTTTATAAGAATTGAAGAGGCGAGACAGGTACCGGTAAATGAAAAAGACAAACAAATTTCCTAGCAGATAAACATCACTGTGTTAATAATATTTTAAGACTGGGGACTCAGTTCCTTGTAACTGCACTTTTTAAGAGGTTTTTTTTTTCAAAATACCATCCTAGATATGGAGTTTAAATAGAATTTGTTTTCATGATCCTAATCAGATTAAACAAATCCTCAGTTGCAAATGGCTTTTTAACCTCAGGCCATTTACTAATTCTAAAGTAGTTGAGAATCTTGTATGAAGCTAATAATGTACTTTACTGCCAGCAGCAAATATGTAGCCAAAGATCAATAAACAGACGTCCATTTGAGATGTTTAGGTGAACAGCATGAAGACAGATTACCTAATGAGGTTTTCATGTTTAAAAAAAAAAAATTAAGCGGTTTTTAATTCTTAAAGTAAAATTGCTACTTCCTTCATCAGAATAAAAGGTATAAATAGTGTATAAAGGACACTTGCTACATACTGTGAAGATAGTTGTACATCCTATTTTAACATCAGTGTCCAGATATTTGTGGTTATCTATAGATCTCATTTAGTCAATTTTGAAAATCACTTTTACATTTCTGTTTCTGACATAAGAGTCAAATCACTTACCCTTTCTGCTGTATTGTTGGTTAAATGGCCCCTCACAACATTTGTTTTATTTATGTTGCAACTTAACTGCTGAATAACGTCTGTTAGTGTCACCAATTTGGAACATGACTGAAAATGCAACTGATGTGCCATTTAACTTGCCTTTCTCTCTCTCTCTTTTTTTTTTTTTTTTAAACTTGATTTCTGTTTATAAGTGTTTTGATCCTGAACTACACTTTTCATTTACAGGATGCAACAGACAATCTATACTTCCTTTAGGAAGCCACCTGAGTTTACTTGACTATACAGTATTTTACGTCATAACATTGATTTCATGTGCTTTGTTAAACTAATTACATTTAGCTCTTTAGTATGTGATGCTTTTGATTCAAATTTCTTACACATTCCAAATTATTTTACAGCCTACCGTAAGTGTTCATTTTCCTTATGTTTATGTAAAAAAGAGCTAATGAACTTATAATTAATAAAGGTTTACTAAAATATAGAACAGTCTCTTAATTTATTAAGATAGCAGAAAATATGAACAGACAGATTTTTTTGCTTAGTCTATAAAGTGTTACTTCACTTATATTATAGAAAGTGATATCTAGTTTATAGTTGTGACAACATTCTACATATTATTTTTATTTCTTCTTCAAACCTCCGCCCATTACTAAACTGAATGTTAAAGTGCACTCAAGGCAGCCCTGAAGGGGGGGGGGGGGGGGCAAACCGGACACAAGGGTGTGTTCCTTGACATGCCTCTTCCTTGACATGCCTGTGTGTCCCCTCTGCGCCGCTCTCTGCCCCCCCTTTCACCACACTGACATCCCTCGAAAATTGGCAACAAGCTGCTTGTCGGCAATCTCACGTGGAAGCGACGTCCCTTGCAGGAAAGGCACTCCTGCAAAACGCCCACTCAGATGTCAGCTTTGAATGCGCAGTTCTGCCTCTCCCCCTCTACGCCTCTGCCTCCCTGCTCTGTGGTCTGTATGTATGTTTTTTCTTACAAAATTGCTGACCTCGTGTTCTCTTTAAATTGTGTCTTATATACATTTTGACATCAAAAGACAGCACAAAGGTTATTTTTCACATGCTAGTCATACACTATGCAGTAAGTGGTAGTTCATCTGTAAGTGGTAGTTCAGGTGCACATCTTCCATACTGTTTATCTGGTAAGAAGAAATCTTGTCTAATTAGGATTGCGGAGCTGCAGCCACTAGGCTTGTACTTCTCCATGTAGTACAGAGCTTTGCGAACATCCTATAGTGCACCCCTCCTGTCTGTACAATTGAAAAAGGACAGGCATGTCTGATGGATGTTCATTAGATAGTTTAAATAAATATCGACTGGATGTGGCCTAATTTGTATTGAGGACGGCAGAGGCTTAGGTGGATAGACCGTATATGTGAAGCTATGAACATGATGCAACAGCTGAAAGATGCATTGATTGGTAGTCACATCTGGCATGCAAGAGTTCATGTGGTCACAAAAAGTCATAGTCAACAAAATGAACAACCAGGGGGAGTGTTAGTTATGTAGCTGGTTATTGTGAAAAATAAGACCACCTGGTTTCTTTAGATTGTAAGCCTCTGGCAGGGCCCTCCTCCTAGTGTGTCCAGCTTGATCATGCACCTTCACTGTCACACACCCCTCTCATGGATTAGAGCAGACTCTATCTATTGATTTTTACCAAAGACATTGAACTACTGTTAGACATTTGTATGATCTTGTTTTTTGGTTGTGAGCTCCTTGTATGTCCAACCTTGTTTGTTAAAGAGGAACTCCAGTGAAAATAATGTAATAAAAAACTGCTTCATTTTTACAATAATTATGTATAAATGATTGTCAGTGTTTGCCCATTGTAAAATCTTTCCTCTCATTGATTTACATTTATTGCATGGTGACATTTTTACTGCTGGCAGGTGATGTCAGTGGAAGGAGATGCTGCTTGCTTTTTTGGCAGTTGGAAAAAACTGTAAACGGCTATTTCCCAGAATGCAATGAGGTGCACAGACAGGAAACTGTCAGGACCATGGTCCTGACATCATACTGTAGGAGGGGTTTCACTACAAAATTAGCCATAAAGACCCCCCTGATGATCCATTAGAGAAAAGGAAAATATTTCTCATGGGAAAGGGGGTATCAGCTACTGATTGGGATGAAGTTCAATTCTTAGTTCCAGTTTCTCTTTAACCCCATTTATCTATTGTGCAGTGCTGTGTAATATCTTGGCGCTTTATAAATACAAAAAATAAAAATAATGGTTCAGTTAAGAGAAAATTTCACAATTATGTCCCTCAGAAATATAATTTAATCTAAAGGAAGGCAAAAAGACACCTTCAAATCAGGTGTTCATGAGCTCCAGAAGGAAGAAAACCTTTCTGCATCTAGGCAGCAAAAGCAGAAATCTCTTGATTAGCTTTTTGATATTCATTATTGGAAATGTAGGCATTTCTTTGTATTTATTTATTTTAGGAAAACATCCAGTGCCCCTTTAATGTTATCTGCTATATCAAATACAACAAGATGCATTTCACATTTTCACAGCCCACACTACTATTTTTGCAGCTGTCCCTCCAACTTTAAGGCTGTTTTCACTCTTGATGCTTAACAATTGCACAACACTGCGACAAAGAAGTTGCTCCGCACATTATAGCCATGGCATAACCAAATCAGCGAGGCATACTTTTTATTGAAAGTAGGCCTCACTTCCGGGCTATACGCACAAGTTGACCACTAATGCACTGAATGCAGCGCGTTACTACGCCATAACCCACTATCACTACTTCTGCAATGTAATGCAGTGAATTGCGGCAATGTGACATGACGGACAACGTATAGTGTAAAAGTGACCAAACGTCTGGAGTCTTTTACAATGACTTTAATTTGAACAACCTTTCACTTAATTTTCTATATGGACCATTTATATATTCTCATATTCTCTCTTTCTTTCCTCTCCTCAAGGGTAAGTTAGTTTAATTTAGCTATATATACTTATCTCTTTACCAATGTCCTCTATGCCTCGAAATAAGTCACAAGCTTTGCACCTTTTCCAGTCCAAGGTGCAAAATTATACTCCTTTCCCTTGCATCTATTCCACTTTAAAAACAAGTAAGAAACGTGTTAGCTTTAGACGCTTCATACTGGGATTCTTAATGTCTTATTGACCTTGCAGGTTGGGTTACTGACTAGTATCACCAACCCATATACCTTAGCTTTTAACATTGGAAAGCTCCTTGTAAAAGAGGTGAAAAGCATATTTCTCTCACTGTGAAACATAAGGGTCTCATCCCCACTTCCCCTACTAAGAAGGAGGTGAGGGTAATGGGATATGGGGATGGGAATTACAGGGCTATCTTGAAGAATATCTTAATAATAAAGGGGATCTCAGATATTTCCCTCTCCGAAGCAATTTGTACAGGGCTACATCAGTTCATCTTCCCTTTTTCTGCAACAAATAAGTTTTGAATCAGGAGGATACAATTTATTGGCTAACTTAGAAGAAAAGCAGTAAGCTGAAGGCTTCATAGCTGAAAGCTTACTGCCTTTCTTCTAAGTTAGCCAATAAATGGTAATATCCTGATTAAAAAACTACTTACTTTACTGTTGGCTAGCACGGTACAACACTCAGCTGCTTCTACAACAAGTAGTAGACCCTAGAATAAGAATCAAATAAGCTGCAGTGGGTTTAATTTTCCTGCTAGGACTAGAACGTCCTGAGCGGTTCACACGCGAACGTATTCGCACGAACAACGCAGGTTCGCGTTCACATTGGATTGCAAACTTTATGCGTGTTTGACCCGCCCCCTATACTACATCATTGGGCTAAACTTTGACCCTCTACATCACAGTCAGCAGACACATGGTGGCCAATCAGGCCGCACTCCCTCCTGGAGCCCCCCCCATATAAGGCAGCAGCGTTGGCCATTTTCTCACTCTGCTGCTGTATTGGTGAGAGAAGGGAGAAACATTGGAGAGATAGGGAAAGCGATAGTTAGGAGGTCTGTTAGCTTGCTCCTTGCTGATATTTGTTCCTGCATTATCTGTCACATGCATTTTGGGACTTTTTCTTTTAATTAGGTGAAAGGTTGCTCATGTACCGCGTGCGCGCTGAAGTCATATTTTGTGTATAAAAAAGGCTGGACTCTCAGTAAAACTTCAACTGCAATACTGTGTCTGTCTTTTATTTGCTATTTGAAGCAGGTTCACTTCTCTGGTACCAGATCAGAAACCACAAACCGTTGTCTCTTTCAGAGGGTCTGCTGGTCTAAAGGTCCAATTCCTTTTAAAAAGCACCACCAAAACAGCTCTTGAGAACTAATGTTCTTGTGATGTGTTTTTTTTTATTTTTTTGTGTGGCCCACTGACACTGCATATACAGCCCTTTCTGTCGCAGCTGGCTCTTGCTAATTGCTTTACTGTGCCAGGCCCAGCACATTCAGTACCTAGTGTGACTGCTGCATATTGTATTCTAATACCAGTCCGTGCATACCTTTCACTGCACCTGTGTGACCGACCGCACGCTGTTTTATATACCAGTCTGTGCATACCTTTTCACTGCACCTGTGCGACCGCACGCTGTTTTATATACAGTGGCTTGCAAAAGTGTTCGGCCCCCTTGAAGTTTTCCACATTTTGTCACATTACTGCCACAAACATGAATCAATTTTATTGGAATTCCACGTGAAAGACCAATACAAAGTGGTGTACACGTGAGAAGTGGAACGAAATTCATACATGATTCCAAACATTTTTTACATTCAGCCCCCTGAGTCAATACTTTGTACAACCACCTTTTACTGCAATTACAGCTGCCAGTCTTTTAGGGTATGCCTCTACCAGTTTTGCACATCTAGAGACTGAAATCCTTGCCCATTCTTCTTTGCAAAACAGCTCCAGCTCAGTCAGATTGGATGGACAGCGTTTGTGAACAGCAGTTTTCAGATCTTGCCACAGATTCTCGATAGGATTTAGATCTGGACTTTGACTGGGCCATTCTAAAACATGGATATGTTTGGTTTTAAACCATTCCATTGTTGCCCTGACTTTATGTTTAGGGTCGTTGTCCTGCTGGAAGGTGAACCTCCGCCCCAGTCTCAAGTCTTTTGCAGACTCCAAGAGGTTTTCTTCCAAGATTGCCCTGTATTTGGCTCCATCCATCTTCCTATCAACTTTGACCAGCTTCCCTGTCCCTGCTGAAGAGAAGCAACCCCAGAGCATGATGCTGCCAACACCATATTTGACAGTCGGGATGGTGTGTTCTAAGTGATGTGCAGTGTTAGTTTTCTGCCACACATAGCGTTTTGCATTTTGGCCAAAAAGTTCCATTTTGGTCTCATCCGACCAGAGCACCTTCTTCCACATGTTTGCTGTGTCCCCCACATGGCTTGTGGCAAACTGCAAACGGGACTTCTTATGCTTTTCTGTTAACAATGGCTTTCTTCTTGTCATTGTTCCATATGAGCCAACTTTGTGCAGTGCACGACTAATAGTTGTACTATGGACAGATTCCCCCACCTGAGCTGTAGATCTCTGCAGTTCCTCCAGAATCACCATGGGCCTCTTGACTGCATTTCTGATTAGCGCTCTCCTTGTTCGGCCTGTGAGTTTAGGTGAACAGCCTTGTCTTGGTAGGATAACAATTGTGCCATACTTCTTCAATTTCTGAATAATCGCTTGAACAGTGCTCCGTGGGATGTTCAAGGCTTTGGAAATCTTTTTGTAGCTTAAGCCTGCTTTAAATTTCTCAATATCTTAATCCCTGACCTGTCTGGTGTGTTCTTTGGACTTCATGGTGTTGTTGCTCCCAAGATTCTCTTAGACAACCTCTGAGGCCGTCACAGAGCAGCTGTATTTGTACTGACATTAGATTACACACAGGTGCACTCTATTTAGCCATTAGCACTCATCAGGCAATGTATATGGGCAACTGACTGCACTCAGACCAAAGGGGGCTGAATAATTACGCACGCCCCACTTTGCAGTTATTGATTTGCAAAAAATGTTTGGAATCATGTAGGATTTTCGTTCCACTTCTCACGTGTACACCACTTTGTATTGGTCTTTCACGCGAAATTTCAATAAAATTGATTCATGTTTGTGGCAGTAATGTGACAAAATGTGGAAAACTTCAAGGGGGCCGAATACTTTTGCAAGCCACTGTACCAGTTCGTGCATACATTTCACTGCACCTGTGTGACCGCACGCTGTTTTATATACCAGCAGTCAGTGCATCTATTTTCACTGTACCTGTGTGACTGCACATTGTTATACCAGCAGTCACTTCAACCTTTTCACTGCACCTGTGTGGCTGCACATTATATTATTGCAGCTGTCAGTGCATACCTTTCCCTGCACCTGTGTGACTGCATGTTGTATTATACCAGCAGTCAGTGTATACCTTTCACTGCATCTGTGTGACAGCACATTGTATTAGTCAAGTCAGTGCATACCTTTCACTTCATCACCCCCAATATGGACAAAACAAGAGGCAGAGCCAGAGAAAGGCCACCCGGCAGGTCTGTTTGAGGTCGTGCTGTCGTGATTTCATGCGGCCATCGACCAAAGTACAGTGTTCAGAAGAAGGCACGTGCCATCAACCCCCAATATTGTCAGGACCTAGTTGACTATTTAACACAGAACACCTCATCTTCCTCAGCTTCAGCACGGAAGCGTGACATATCTTCCTCCTCCTGCTCTGATTCTGGCACCCCACTTAACACTCCGTCGGCAGCCATCACCAAAGTGCCATCATCCCAGGGCTCAGCGATGTGGAAATTGTTTTGTGTGTCTGCCTCAGATGAGAGCAATGCCATCTGTACTCTCTACCACTTAAAATTGAACCATGGATAGACCAAGACCCGCGTAGGGACAACTACTTTACGAAGGCACATGATGAAAAAGCACAAACTGCAATGGGATGACCACCTGAGAAAAAGCAGCACACAAAAGCAAAGCCACACACCACAGTGGAAGATACCAGGCCACAATTATTTCTCAAAAAAGGCAATACCCAAACTGTACCATGATGTTGAAAGGCAAGTGGTGTCATCTCTGGCACACAGCCTTGGGTCAAGGGTCCATCTGACCACGGATGCCTGGTCTGCAAAGCACGGTCAGGCCTGCCCAAAGACTAAGTCAGTCCCCACCAGTGCCTTCTCCGCCACCACCAACAGGGTCCAGGACTCCAGGTGGACTCCTGAATTTCCACTATAATAATTTTTCTGGTGCGTGTACATGCCTGCCTAATTTTTCTGGCTGCATTGCGGCTGCAACAACAAAACAAAAGCCATGTACATGTGTCAATTCCCCTTCGTGATCGTTACCTTGCCGCGGTGAAAGGGCTTGTGTGTCACAATGAAGCAAGGACCGGCTATATGAGTGTGTTGGGGGGCACACCTGACCCAAGAATATAATAAGGTCGTTGCTTCATTGTGGACAGACCAAATTCGATCAGCTGGACACTCAGTCATTGTTGTTCTGTCATTGAGCTACCTCAGCCCGACCATATGGGCTTGAAATCCGACATCGCCTGCACTCTCGCCATGGTGCGCACCAGTCCAGCACGGTCATTACTACACAAACAACTGTTTGCGGTGCGTTACACAGTGAGTGTGGTGTGTCAGTGTGAAGCAGTACACTAATTACACTACCTGATTCATGTATACACACGCAAGATGTTTTAAAGCACTTTATGTCTCCAATTTAGCATGCAATGTGTTTTCTGCCCTTAAAACCCTGCTGTGCGTCAAGTCCCCGGGACTTTTGGCGTGTATCCCACTCCGCCATGCCCCCCTCCAGGCGTTAGAACCCTTGAAACATCTTTTCCATCACTTTTGTGGACAGAATTAGTGTTTGTAGTTTTGAAAGTTCACCTCCCCATTGAAGTCTATTGCGGTTAGTGATGTTCGCCGGTTAGCAAACTTTTGCGGAACCAAAATCCGCGGGTTCACAACATCTCTAGATAGGAATTATTTGACTTTTTAACAGAGAATTTCCAGTAATCAATAGGAAGCCTGGCTGAACATGTAAATATGTCAATACCAGCACTCCTGATCAGACAGCCAAGAGGTAAGAGGATAGTGAGGGTGGGGGGTTGCAAGTGAGTCTGAATTACAGAGAAATAGAAGCAAAAATATGAAATGGATGAGGATTATGATGATTTTAATAAACCTGTGTGTTAATTTCATTTAAAATATTTTATCACAATATGGATTTTAGTGTTTAAACTTTTTTTGAGAATGGGTACTATCTTGGCACTTCTTCCCCTGGGGGTGAAATACACCTAGAAACCCCAACTCCACTTGTGCAGGAACTCTTCCCAACTCACAGTGGCGTAGCAATAGGGGTTGCAGAGGTAACGACCGCATTGGGGCCCTTGGGTCAAAGGGGCCCCGAGGGGCCCTCCCTCAACCATAATATTAGCTCTCTATTGGCCCTGTGTTTGTAATAATCACTTCTATAGATGCTTTGAATAGTAGTAATCATTAACAAACTGTTTCCCAACCCCTTCTTGCACCTCTGACACTGTTGTTGTCTTTTGCAGGTTGTGGTGCGCCGTATCAATTGTTTTCTATAGAGTGCTTGAGGGGCCTCATCTAAAACTTGCACTGGGGCCCATAGCTCCTTAGCTACGCCACTGCCAACTCATGCTGCTTTTTGGGGCACACAAAGATGGAGAAAGAGCCCATTGTCCTTAACTTTTAAAGAAGGGTATTTTGCAAGGAGAGGTTTGTACAATAATTTGCATAATATCTCCCAAAGTTAAAAAAAACAAAACAAAAAAACTTGTGTGTTAGTAATTCTTGGGCGAAGTCACCACTCTTTGCTTCTGCCATACTTATCATGGAGCAGCATAATGAAACAAAATATTAATACGGTTTTGGAAGGGGCTTACTTGTTTTTTTAGCTGTTAAAAAAACTTTTTTTCTTCAAAGCCCCTCCTTTCTCACACACTGTACATGGACACTTGTATGCTTAAAAAATACATCACTTGTTTGGTTTACTGCAAGGTTGCTGCAAATTTACGATATCTGAAGATAATGCAAGTGGTCTACCCACCAAACAATAAAGCCAGGATGGGACTGACTGACATTTGCCCTTTGGGTACAGAAAGTTATGGTATTTTTTTTTCACATTGCCCAGGTAGGATGAGATTGAATATTACCTTGTGATTATGGCCATTTTGAGCTAAAGATTAACATGCGAGGAAATCCAGATAAACGCCACATTATTAAAATGGAAGAATGGGGAGAAATGTTACAACACTGAATATGGCTTCTATGCAGTCTCATCAACTCCTTCACTGCACATTCCTTCACCTCCTCCTTGAGTTCTACTGAAGTGAGAGAGATATGGAGGTTGACAAATTGATTTCTTTGTCTGGCTGTCCTGATGATTTTTCTGGCATAGAAGTGTCTGAATCACACACCTAAAACAAGCATTTGGCTAATCTAGTCATACTTAACCTCCTTGCCAGTCTAATTCCCGCCGGCAAGGAGGCAGCGCAGAACTTTTTTTTTATTATTTATTTTTTAATCATGTAGCGAGCCCAGGGCTCGCTACATAATAGCCGCTGAGCGGCGGCATCCCCCCACCCACTCCGATTGCCTTTGCCATGGCGACGGGGCGGGATGACGTCATGGACGCCGGGACGTCACAGGGAAACCCGATCCGCCCCTCAGCGCTGCCTGGCACTGATTGGCCAGGCTGCGCAGGGGTCTGAGGCGGGGGGGTGGCTCAGCTTGGCGGGTAGTGGTGAATCGACGGGTAGCGGTGTCGATCGCGTACTACACGCA
Source organism: Hyperolius riggenbachi (assembly GCF_040937935.1). Taxonomy (NCBI): domain Eukaryota; kingdom Metazoa; phylum Chordata; class Amphibia; order Anura; family Hyperoliidae; genus Hyperolius; species Hyperolius riggenbachi. The sequence goes on along the minus strand of NC_090647.1, from coordinate 410,221,572 downwards.
GCTAGCAAAGTGCTAGCTGCGTGTAGGAAAAAAAATGATGCAAATCGGCCCAGCGGGGCCTGAGAAATCCGCCTGCACAGGTTACTGGGATCGGGATAACCGGCAAGGAGGTTAAAGAGATTCTAAAGTGAAATATATATATATATATATATATATATATATATATATATATATATATATATATATATATTAACTTATGTGTCTGGAAATTTTGAATAAACATGACTGCTATGTGAGGGTCTCTCCATCCAGAGCCATGCGATGCCAAAAGACGCTGTTTGACATTATCGACGATACTGCGTCTCGCACCGTGATTGACCTTGATACAGTAACCTTTTTGAAGGTTTCAAGTCCTATTCTTCCAACGTTCTACGCACTACCAGAGGTCCATAAAAATCTGAATAGACCACCGTGGCGCCCGATAGTGTCGAGCCAAGGTTCCCATACGGAGCGTGCAAGTATTTATATTGATAGACACCTTCAACCATATGTACAATCGCTTCCGTCATACATGCGTGACTCATCTCATCCTTTACAGGCTCTGTATGGTTTGCAGCTTCTACCAGGCACTTTTCTAGTGGCTCTGGATGTGGAGGCCCTCTATTCCAGTATACCACATCATCTAGGAGTAGAAGCGACTGGTGTTTTTTGGAGTGAGTTGGGAATTAAACATACGGCTTACAATATGTTTCTGTTGACTCTTCTAGATTTCATTCTGACTAATAATATATTCTTGTTTGAGGGTATTCACTACCTCCAGGTGCTGGGGGCTGCGATGGGCATGACGTGTGCTCCGGCATATGCCAACCTGTACCTGGGGGCGTGGGAAAGGGAATTGTTTGCTGACGATGAACTTTCGATGTACCTGTGCCACGTCTTGGCCTGGCACAGGTACATTGATGATATCTTGATCTTCTGGACGGGAGATCTTGGCCTTTTTTCCAAGTTTGTAGAGATCATTAACAATAACACTTGTAATCTATGATTTACCATGCAAGTGAGCCCTTCGGAGGTTCCTTTTTTGGACCTATTGATCTCGGATCTCTGGCGATGGCCATATCTCGACACGTTTATATAGGAAAGCAACGGCCACTAATTCCCTGTTGAGGGCAGAGAGCTCCCATCCTACACACATCATTAAAAGCATCCCTACTGGGCAATATTTGTGTGTTCGACGCAATTGCTCAGAGGATTAGGTGTTTCATGAAGAGGCTGCCCGTCTGAGATCGAGATTCTGAGAGAGAGGATATAGTGACAAAAACCTGATTAAAGCATACAAAAGGGCAGATGCGAGTATGAGAACTATTTTAACTGGGAAAAGACATTTTGGTGGGAGGGAGGAACAAACATCTAGATTTTGTACTAAATTTTCTGCACAACATCCTGAGGTTTCCAGAATGATTGAAAAGCATTGGCATATACTTGCGAATGATGCCAAATTGAGCACCATAGTTTCAGAAGTCCCCCTTTTTTCTTTCCGTAGGGCGCCCTCTTTACGTGATTCTTTGGTTAAAAGCCATTTTGTTGACCCTCAAATCTCTACCAAACATTGCAGGACCACGGGTACATATACCTGTGGTGGCAGCTCTATGTGTCGTTATATTCAGGTAGGAAATTCTATTCGGCTAAGCAATGGGAGGGATTGGTCCCTATCACATTATGTAAACTGTAGCAGGACTCTTGTGGTTTATCTCTTGATCTGCCCATGTGGAGCAATCTATGTAGGCAAAACCAAAAATGAAATCTCACCCTAGTGGCCAAACACTTTAAATCATTGCATGGAGGAAAATATAACTCATTACGGTTTGTTGGTCTGGATAGGATTCGTGGCTCATTAAGAGGGGGCAATATGGATCGCTTGCTCTTACTGAAGGAGGCGAGATGGATATTTGACTTGAATGCTACCAAATATCCTGGTCTGAGTGAAAATATAAGCTATGTTCCTTTTCTGCCGCTCTAACAATTGCCCTCTATTGCATCCCTGTCGGTCTGTTGTTACCTCTCCTCCCACGTCGGGCTGGGGGTGTTGACTCTTCATCTCACATACCCTATTTGGCTATTAATGTTATGTTTGAATTACAGCGAATTTTACTGCAAATGTTTTTTCCTATATGGATTTGCCCCTTGGGATTGGCGCCGCATATAATTTGCTGTGCCACTACTTTTTATTAGGGGACATATTATCTTCATAGTATGTGATTGATATGCCGCTGCTTTATTGATTAGATTGCCAGCATGAATTATTTATGATTATTACCTGTTTGTATGCATTTATTTGCATTGTTGACGAGTGATGGTCTCGCGCACACCCTCTGTGTTCCCGCCGTCCGATCCGCCCGCTCTGCGCTCTGATTGGCCTGCGTGCAGGGGGCGGGGCTTGTCGGACGCGCGGGGCACGCTATTGGTTGGCTCGCCCGTCGTGTCTGCCCGCTCCGACCCCCGCTGGGGTGGGGGCAGAAGGGGCCGTGCGCTGCAGGCGGATTGGCTGGCGGCAGACACATAGGTTGCGTGTCACAGATGTACAGACACACCTCCTGAAGAAGTCGGCAGCGCCGGCGAAATCGATTGAGGACGGAGGATGCTTCATGGTGGCATTTGACCTGCTCCCCATCTTCCGTTAATTCCCGGGAATTATCTCCACCTCCCAGCTACCAGTCACCAGCGTCATTAAGAGCCCATTGGGCAACTTTGTTATGCTTCATGGCAGCACTAGCTCATCTTGCTCTCTGAACTTTATGCATAGTGCTGTAGTGCGCCTGAGCTCGGCTTGTCTGCCTTCACAGTGAGCTTGCTTGTATCTGTGCTTGTGCTCATCATTGCCAGCTGCTGTCTGCATGAACTGTGCTAAGATTCTGCATATGATACTCACTCTGGCTTCACACTATGCCTATGTCTGTGCTCTGCAATACTGGCCGCTGTCTGTTTGGATTTTGCTAAAACTTTGCATTAACATCCATTCTGGCTCTATATCATGAAGAACATTCTGAGTTGGAGATCACTTGATGCTGCTGCATAATTACTATGAACTGTGGAATTGCTGAGTATGCTTACCAAGCGGTGTTTGATTTATCCTGTCGCAATTTCCATGTGGAGCATAAGTCATCCATCATATCAGCTGTATTCAGAACATTTGCTACTGTCAACAGCTATGCTATAGAAGCTATACTGGGAGTTGAGGATCCACAGTATCTGATTCACCCACATCTCTCCCAGGAGTTTGAGTGCAATTTTTGATCACTTTTTTCTACTATGCATGTGCTAGATTGGACTATTATTGTTTTTTAAGGGCTGTGCAGCCTTAGTATTAAATTCATGTGCACATGAGTTACAGCTCTATTGGAGGTATTTGTGGGTATTGATTTGGGTGGTTCTGGGAATGGGGGCGGAGGGAGATGGGACAGTTTGCGGTTATGTGTTTTTATATATATATTTTTTCCTGCAAGTGCTAAATAAAGTTTTGTATTCTTACATTAAATATATTTGTATTCAATCGGGTCACACCCCTCCCATACTCCATCTCAATAGGTTCTTTATACTGTGTGTATATATATATATATATATATATATATATATATATATATATATATATATATATATACTTACCTGGGGCTTCTTGCAGCCCACTGGAGTTGTCCTGTGCCCACAACGTCCTCCTGATTCCCTCCGGCCAGCAGCGGCAACCCCTGCAAAGCTGACCTGCCGCCACCAGTTGGCTACTGCGCATGTGTGGCTTCGAGCCGCGCGCACCCTGATCGCTCTCCCACGGCCGGGAGTGTTTTTCACATTCCTAATTATCAGGAAGTTGAGTGAGGGTCTGCAACAGAAAAGACCAGACGTTTGTTGCATGGAGCATGGGGGAGGCAAGTCGGCATTCCCTGCCCACTTGCTGCTGCTTTCATTTCTGGAGGACGGATCACTGAAGGGGGGCCCGAGATGACGGAGGGAGAAGTCGGTCCCCCTTCTCTGGGGCTGTGTGTGCCTGCTGCTCCCCCTCATGCTATAACACTCGGACACCTATAAGCTTCCTATATTGGGGGCCCCAATATCTAGCTATGTATTCTGGGGGTACCTATTCCTGGCTATACTGGGGGAACCTATAGCTGGCTATACTGAGGCACCTATACCTTGCTATATATACTGGGCGCCTATACCTGGCTATATTGTGGGCACCTATACCTAATTATTTATACTGGGAACTTATACCTGGCTATCTATACTGGGGCACCTATGCATGGCGCACCTATAACTGGCTATCAATACTGGGAGGACCTATACCTGGCTATACAGGGGCCACATATACCTGGCTATATTGGGGCCACATATACCTGGCTATCTATACTGGGGGCACCTATACATAGCTTTCTATACCAGTCTACCTATACTGGGGGCACCTATACCTGGCCATCTATACTGAGGGTACCTATACTAGGCTACCTGTATTGGGGGCTCCTATAACTGGCTATCTCAACTGGGGGCATCTATTCCTGGCTTTACTGGGGGAACCTATACCAGGCTACCTATACTGGGGGCACCTATAACTGACTACCTCTACTGGGGGCACCTATACCTGGCTATACTGGGGACACCTATACCTGGCTATCTATACTGTGGGCACCTTTTCCTGGCTATCTCTACTGGGGGCATCTATACCTGGCTATACTGGGGACACCTATACCTGGCTATCTATACTGCGGGCACCTATTCCTGGCTACCTATACTACAGGCACCTATACCTGGCTATCTCTAATGGGGGCACTTACACCTGGCTATACCCGGGCCTCTTTACCTGGCTATCTATACAGGGGGCACCTATACCTAGCTATATGGGGGGCACCTATACTTGGCTATACAGGGGGCATCTATACCTGGCTATACTGGTGGCACCTATTCCTGGCTATCTATACTGGGGCACCTATACCTGGCTATCTGCACTGGGGGCACCTACTGTATACCTGGCTACCTATACTGGAACACCTATACCTGGATTCCTATACTGGGAGCACCTATACCAGCCTACCTACACTGGGGGCACCTATACCAGGTTACCTATACTGGGGGCACCTCTTCGTAGCTACCTATACTGTAAGTATGTTGTTTTTTTTATATCCTGCCTGCCTTTCCAAATCCTGTTTTTTTTTTTTGGGGGGGGGGGCATCCAAAGTTTTGCAGGGGGGCCCAGTGATCTCTAGTTACGCCACTGAAATTGTATATTATAGTTTTATTGACTGCAGTATTTCATTTTATTAAGACCCCATGTTAAAATAAATATTTATTTACAATGCATTTTTGTGTGGGAAGATACCGTGAACACACAAGTGAATTAACCACAATACAAATCATGTTTTTTTTTCTTTTAAGTGCTTTTAAATTCAGAAAATTTTCAAAAAAAAGTGAATTCAACTAAAGGAGAAATGTGACCAGATCCATCACATTTCAAGGAAGGAAAATAATTGGAAAATTAAGGTTTTTAGAATATGGTCTGCTCTGTTTAGCCCATGTTACTTTTGCATTGCATGAACTACTGTATTACTGCGATAAGGAAATGCCACTGTTTAAATGTGGTAAACATGCCTTTTTTCCCATTTACTCGGCTTGGTGCCATGTACAGCAAAAGTGTTACCCTACAATAATAAGCAATATTTATACTATCCATGCTTAAACAAACACTTGAAAGGAATTATGATTGTAATGCTGCAGTGCCTTGTTTCCATAGTAACCTGTAGGCTAAAGGGCATTTTACTACTTCATATGTTCGCTTTTGTTTATCCCTACCAAAGCACAATAGAGCAGGATGTGTGAATGATTAGTGTTACTATGGTAACAGCATAGATGAGAAGGCCTGTTGAGGGGTGTTGACATGCCCAGTTACTGTGGCCTGTTTAGCATGGCATACGCTTGCTGCACTCGTATAACTCTTTTGTATGGTACTTTAATGGCCACACCTTAATTGGATTTTGTTAGGTTTCTTGAAAAAAATATTTGAGTTGGCATCTTGGATTTTCTGATGAGTATGTCACTTTGCTTTCTTTGTAATAGACTAGCTAAAACAGTATAGACAAATTTGTATAATGGCCAGTTTTTATATCGCAAGTAGTTTTTTTCCCTCAAACCACATTTCAACTGAAAACAGCTTGAATAATTAGCCAGCTAAATGTTCAAAAATAAAAAAAACAAAAAACTTTCTTTACGTTTTCATACTATTTTAAAGATTGCTGACATAAGTGGATAACTTCCAAAAGTGTACCCTGGAAAAATAAATCAATCCCTCGCAATTCGTTTCAGTGTGTGAAAGTTAAAGTGAAGCTCCGGACTAAAAATCTACTCAGCAGCACTGGAAAGGCTTGGTGTTTCTTTTAAAGTTTCACTGCATCAGAACTTTGTTTTACTTACCAAAGCATGATTTTTAGCTGCATTTCTAGCGAAGCTCCTCCCCATCAAAGAAAACTGCCCGGGCTTTTTTTCCCTGATGCTGTGCAAAGCGTGATGGGATTTCCTATGTTGTTATTCACATTGCCTAGCAACTGGGAGGGGTGATCAGGACACAGTACAGTTGGAACTGTGTCTCATGCTCCCTGTCACCTCCTTTCAACCATAAAGATAGCTGCCCCATGAAATCACAAACATTTGCCTGTTCTTTTAAAACAGGGTGGGTAAGAGATTATATTACCTATCTATGTTAATTAACATAACTAATGTAACTTAATGACAGACAGCATGTTTGTTTAGGCTGGAGTTCCTCTTTAAAGAGAACCTGTACTGAGTAAAATTGTTTAAAATAAACACATGAGGTAACTTCAATTGAACATTACATAGTTATCTTGCCATCAGTTCCTCTCAGAAGCTCACCATTTTCTTCTTACAGTGATCCCTTCCAGTTCTGACCACATTTTGTCAGAACTGAAATAAATCAGGTGCTGTCAGTTATATATCAGTTGCTGTCAGTTACAGCCGAGAGGAGAACTGATGTGTCCATGTTTCCCTATGGCTCAAGTGGGTGATGTTACAGTTTAACTGTGTGCTGACCAGGAAGCTGTTATGGTGCAATGGCCATTTTCAAAATGGAGGACGGAGAATTCCCTTGATCACAGTGAACAAACAGGATGCAGGAGAGGAGAAAGAGATTGAGGAGTAGATTACATGGGAGGTACGTATGACCTGTGTATGGTGATTTTAACTTTTCATTTTCAGTTCAGGTTTTCTTTAAGTAAAAAAATCTGTTCAGTCAACACATGGAAGAGTCATAGCTATAACAGTATTTAAAGTCCTGTGTTTTAAAATGAATTATATGAACACAGATAATAGTGGATTGGAGAGCAATAACCGCATTTGCATGTTAATATGCAGGGGCGTAGCAATAGGGGTTGCAGAGGTAGCCACCGCATCGGGGCCCTTGGGCCAGAGGGGTACCGAAGGGCCCTCCCTCAACTACAGTATTAGCTCTCTATTGGCCCTATGCTCATAATAATCACTTCTATAGATACTTTGAATAGTGATAATCATTAACAAACTGTTCCCCATTCCCTTCTTGCACCTCAGACACTGTAGTTGCCATTGGCAGGTTTTGGTGCGCCGTATCAATTGCTATGTATAGAGTGCTTGAGGGGCCCCATTGTAAAACTTGCATCGGGGCCCACAGGTCCTTAGCTACGCCACTGTTAATATGTCTGCACAGTAAAAAGATTCCTTTAAAGGATGTATGAGGCAAATAAAAAAAAAATCAGATTTACTTACCTGGGGCTTCCTCCGGCCCCCTAGAAGCCCATGTGTACCTCACTGCAGCTCCGCTCTCAGCCAGTCTCCTGGGATCCCCTCCGTAGTGGGCACTGGCCCGGATAGGCTGGCAGCTTCTACACATGTGCATGCACGCGCTGCTCGCAGTGGCGCTCCTGTGGCCGGGAACTGCTGATGGGTGTCAACTGCTGATGGGTGGTTTGCATTACAGAAAATCAGGTGATTGCTCCTGGCAGTTTGGCAGCCGACAGTGCAAGCAACATGTTTGTGTTCGTGTGAAAGGTCCCTTAGATGTTTTGTTGGGAGGTTACTATGGCTTTTGGTTACTACTGCATTAGCCCTTAAAATCATTTTCCTAGCTTGGTGTAATTGCCTTCTTAAAACAGAAGGAAATTTGCAATAATTCAGTTATAAGTGAACATTTGTGGTTACCCACAATGCCCTACTGAATATGCAAATTATCCCTTTTTGCCCTTGTGAAGCCAAGCAAGCATCCAGAACCGCTGGTTTATAGCAAGCCTATAGCTTTAAGTTTTACACAGCCATATCAAACCCACATGTAGACAGCCTGTTTCGGACTTTTGGTCCTCATCAGTACATGGCAGAGATTGATAAGGCTGTATGAAATATGGCTTGGACGAGAACAACAGAGTAACCAAGCAGCTCAGGGTGACCCAAACTACTAGGAATGTATAGGGGATAAAAGGAACCAAAAAGCCCTCCTACTAAAAAAGCAAAGCTTGGTGTAATTGCCTTCTTAAAACAGAAGGAAATTTGCAATAATTCAGTTATAAGTGAACATTTGTGGTTACCCACAATGCCCTACTGAATATGCAAATTATCCCTTTTTGCCCTTGTGAAGCCAAGCAAGCATCCAGAACCGCTGGTTTATAGCAAGCCTATAGCTTTAAGTTTTACGCAGCCATATCAAACCCACATGTAGACCAAAAGTCCGAAACAGGCTGTTTAAATACGCTTTCTCATATTTGGATTCACCTGTGTATGTAGGTCAGGGGTCACTGAGCTTACCAAGCAAATTTTAGTTCTAATAATTCGTTCTAAAGGTTTTGGAATCAATAAAATGACAACAGTCATAGGCAAACGCAGGGGGGGGGGGGGGATTACAGCTGCCCAGAATCCCCCCTCAGACCAGGGCCGGTGCATTGTCTGGGAACTGGCACAAGTTGAGACACCAGAATATCTGCAGGTATCCTGCAGCTCACAGCACTGCTCCCTTTCTTTCCCTGCTACAGTTGACTTTGGATGGAGCAGCAGCGTGTGTACAGAGCATGGAACAGCTCTGGTGTGTGAATGCTTCACTTTCCCCTGCATTACCAATGTCGGCTGTCCTAATTATTATCTGTATCCAAACTGCTTCTTCGATCCCGTTGTTGGTCGGTCGGGAAATTGCATTATGTGTACCCAGCATGATGTCCTACCATATTTTATACTATATTGTGCGTGGCTGAGGAAGACCTTTCAGGAATCCCCATCCCCCCCCTTGAAAGTCCTGGGTTTGCCCCTGAGTGCCCAAATTTATGCACCTGCCTAATTTTATTTAAACAATTATTGCACACTTTCTGTAAATCCAATAAACTTAATTTCACTTCTCAAATACCACTGTGTGTGTCTCCTATATGATATATTTAACTGACATTTTTTATCGATTTATACAGGAAAATCATGACAAATAACAAGGTTGCCCAAACTTTCGCATCCCACTGTATACATATATATATAGTGGGAGATCAGTCTCAAGGCAAAGGGGCAGAGTTCAAACTCTTGTTTATTAGCTGGCTAGTGTACTGATGATGCTGTTGCCTCTGATGTGGGATTTGGGCTTTGGACCAGGGTTTATCTCCTGGCTCAAGGCAGTATGTAAAACAGTAAGGGCCGATTTCCACTACACGTGGTGTGATACGACTACATAGCCACATCACACCACGGCTGAACTAAAAACAATGAATGGCAATGGAATAGTTTCCATTGCGTGCTGGTTATGCGGCACGATTAAAAAATCTGCAGCATGCTGCAGATTCTTGCACGGGCGCATCCGCGACCCATCTCCTCCCATGGGCGGCTGCTTTTCCCGATCTGGAAGTGACGCGAATGGGAGCAAAAGTAATGCGTAGCCACATTGCATCCTTTCAGATCCCATTCGCCAGTGGGAATGAGCCCTAAGGCTCCCTATTGATCTCGGTTGGCCGAGGAGTGCACCTTAAGTGGCTGGCGCTTTGAATCTGCCAGGGAAAAAGCACAATATAAATGTTATGTGTCTTGTCTAGCTTTTATTTCAGCAGCATAAGAATATGAAATCAAAAATATGCACTTCCAGGATGCAGTCACAGGCATCAAAAAAGGAACTTCAGCTCTGCTGAGCTTTTTACATGTCCTGCGTTCTTTATAAATCTCTGAGTTATTATTATTTAGTATTTATGTAGCGCAGACATATTACGCAGCGCTGTACAGAGTATATAGTCTTGCTACTAACTGTCCCTCAGAGGGGCTCACAATCTAATCTCTACCATAGTCCTATGTATATGTATGTATATGTGTGTATTTATTGTAGTCTAGAGCCAATTTAGCGGAAGCCAATTAACTTATCTGTATGTTTTTGGGATGCGGGAGGAAACCGGAGTGCCCGGAGGAAACCCACACAGACACGGGGAGAACATACAAACTCCTTACAGATGTTGACCTGGCTGGGATTCGAACCAGGGACCCAGCGCTGCCAGGCGAAAGCGCTAACCACTACGCCACCATGCTGCCTCACAGAGGCGCTTGGTGTATCCTGGACTCAATGCGGTCGTATGCTCCCTACTTTTATTGCCTGAAGAAGCAGGACTATACCTGTGAAACGCGTTGCAACTTTTCGTGGAGTATGCCAATAAAATTTATGTCTATTTATATTCGCAGTTTCTAGTGTATGCTTATAGGAGGTAAGTCCACCACTGCCTTCCAAGCATTTTTAATCTTTTAATAAGTTGGTTTTATCCTTCTGGTGCCTCTGTTTACTAGGTAGTACTTGCATCCACCCTTGGTGGAGGGGGATCCCCTTTTTTTTCCTACCTACAGAGAGCGACTTCTTAATTCTGAGTGGGGACAGGACAATCTCCTCACCTGCCTACACAGTGGTTGCCTTGGAGGTAACCCTGGTTTGTGAGTATATACAGTGGTGTGAAAAACTATTTGCTCCCTTCCTGATTTCTTATTCTTTTGCATGTTTGTCACACTTAAATGTTTCTGCTCATCAAAAACATTAACTATTAGTCAAAGATAACATAATTGAACACAAAATGCAGTTTTAAATGATGGTTTTTTATTATTTAGTGAGAAAAAAAACTCAAAATCTACATGGCCCTGTGTGAAAAAGTGATTGCCTTGTTAAAAAATAACTTAACTGTGGTTTATCACACCTGAGTTCAATTTCTGTAGTCACCCCCAAGGCCTGATTACTGCCACACCTGTTTCAATCAAGAAATCACTTAAATAGGAGCTATCTGACACAGATAAGTAGACCAAAAGCACCTCAAAAGCTAGACATCATGCCAAAATCCAAAGAAATTCAGGAACAAATGAGAACAAAAGTACTGTAATTGAGATCTATCAGTCTGGTAAAGGTTATAAAGCTATTTCTAAAGCTTTGGGACTCCAGCGAACCACAGTGAGAGCCATTACCCACAAATGGCAAAAACATGAAACAGTGATAAACCTTCCCAGGAGTGGCCGGCCGACCAAAATTAACCCAAGAGCGCAGAGAAAACTCATCCGAGAGGCCACAAAAGACCCCAGGACAACACCTAAAGAACTGCAGGCCTCACTTGCCTCAATTAAGGTCAGTGTTCATGACTCCACCATAAGAAAGAGACTGGGCAAAAACGGCCTGCATGGCAGATATCCAAGGCGCAAACCACTTTTAAGCAAAAAGAACATTAAGGCTCGTCTCAATTTTGCTAAAAAACATCTCAATGATTGCCAAAACTTTTGGGAAAATACCTTGTGGACCGACGAGACAAAAGTTGAACTTTTTGGAAGGTGCGTGTCCCGTTACATCTGGCGTAGAAGTAACAGCATTTCAGCAAAAGAACATCATACCAACAGTAAAATATGGTGGTGGTAGTATGATGGTCTGGGGTTGTTTTGCTGCTTCAGGACCTGGAAGGCTTGCTGTGATAGATGGAACCATGAATTCTACTGTCTACCAAAAAATCCTGAAGGAGAATGTCCGGCCATCTGTTTGTCAACTCAAGCTGAAGCGATCTTGGGTGCTACAGCAGGACAATGACCCAAAACACACCAGCAAATCCACCTCTGAATGGCTGAAGAAAAACAAAATGAAGACTTTGGAGTGGCTTAGTCAAAGTCCTGACCTGAATCCTATTAAGATGTTGTGGCATGACGTTAAAAGGGTGGTTCATGCTAGAAAACCCTCAAATAAAGCTGAATTACAACAATTCTGCAAAGATGAGTGGGCCAAAATTCTTCCAGAGCGCTGTAAAAGACTCGTTGCAAGTTATCGCAAACACTTGATTGCAGTTATTGCTGCTAAGGGTGACCCAACCAGTTATTAGGTTCAGGGGGCAATTTCTTTTTCACACAGGGCCATGTAGGTTTTGAGATTTTTTTCTCACTAAATAATAAAAACCATCATTTAAAACTGCATTTTGTGTTCAATTATGTTATCTCTGACTAATAGTTAACGGTTTTTGATGAGCAGAAACATTTAAGTGTGACAAACATGCAAAAGAATAAGAAATCAGGAAGGGGGCAAATAGTTTTTCACACCACTGTATATTTTGTACTGTACTATATTTTACATCTTCCAGTACATACTACACTATATTGGGCTCTCGGTGTCAATTTTTCTGTACCATTCTGTTCTGGTTCACTTAAACACTCCTTACTGGATAGGTACTGACTCTAGCCAGGATTCAAACCCTGGTCTTCCACGTCAAAAGTAGAACTCAATAGGATATGGTGTAAAGAACTCGCTGGGCTTAATATCGGCCAAGCGAGTTCTTTTTCCCCCCGGGGGGTGTTAACTGAAATTGGATTATGTAATGGGAGCATCATCTAATTTAAGAACTAAGTTGTAACGATCGGTGAAGCACAGAGAGGATCTGATTACCGGTGATCTGCAGTATCACGGGGAATACAGATGTATACCAGATTATAAGTGATCTGCAGTATCACCGATAATCCGATATACCAGCTAACCTCTGTTCACCTGAGTAGAGTGTAGTGTTTGGGTGTAACAGTAACACTTAGAGGACTAGGCCTCAGTGCAGTAAGGAGTGCTGCACGGATTCCTTCCGAAGACCTGAACCCTCCAAGACGGGAGGAATCAGACTGACAGTAGGAAGGATTGTCTGAAAGTGACTCTCTGGAGGAAGTGTCACTAACAGGACGGGGAACCGCCTCCAATCGTAAGGTCGGTTCTCGAGGTCTTACAAGTCAGGTCGTAACACACGGACAGATAAGGTACAAATACAGAAAGCGGAGGCGGAGTCTAAGGTACAGGCAGGGTTCGGCAACAGGGTATCAGAAATATCGAGGTACAAGATCAGGAGGCAGAAGCAGAGTCTAAGGACGAGCCGGGGTTCGGCAACAGAGAATCAATCAAACTAGTACTTTAGCTATCAACAGAATCTAGCTAAGTGTAGGATTACAGCTCCAGCTGGTCCCGGCACACTTAAGGATCTGACTACAGGTCTGAGTGCTCCCACGTATGTGGTCGCAACGCCAGACACCAGGGAAATGACCAGCTAGCAGTATATATACACATGCATCTCTCCAGCACCTCCCCAAGTGCTTGACCAATGAGGAGTGGAGCCAGAGTCAGCTGACCAACCTGGTCAGCTGACTCACTTCTGGCTGTCATAAGTTCCCTGCCTGAGTGCGCGCGCATCACTGTAAACCTGGAGGCAATCCCTCCGGTCCCCCATGTGCGGGGTTGGCCGCACCGCTAGCCGTACGGGCGGCGGCCTCTCCGCGCTGGGACCCAGTGGCGTTCCGCCATGCCTTTAGTGGGAGCAGCCGCCTCACTCTGAGCAGAGGCGGCTGCTCCTCCGCGCCTCCTTACATAAGTGCTGGCGAGTTCAACAATAGAATATTGCCCAGTCTGTATTTCTTGTGTAAAAGGAGATGAAATTATTTTGCAATCTCTTTAAAGATTTCCAGGTGTGGGTTGTAGGTGACAATCATTGGGACATGGCCCTTTTCCTGGTTTTCCTTAGAGGTACTTATTTTATTTAAGTACTTAAGTACGTATTTTCAAGGAGAGATATATGTAAAAATATTCCTGACACAATAACAAATTCTTAAAAATGACATTTTGACAAATGACAAAAATGACACGATATATTCCATTGCTCTGTAAAAAGTAAGAAAGGAACATGGGGTACATAATACAGACCATCGTGTACACCAATGTACATAGTTGGTGACAAACTTCAAAATCAATATGGAATACAGAATTAGTGATTTGTAATGACTGTGATAAAAGTAACATGATGAATAAAATGTATATTGAATTCCCAGACACAAAAGAGAGCCCTGCCCTTGCGAGCTTACAATCTAAAGGAATAGGGGGAAACAAGAGGCGGGGTAGTATGCAATAAACATGGGGTAGTATGCAATAAACATATATAGGCAGTGTGTTTTAGGATATTTTGTAGGAGTCCAATTTGGTCTTGGGAAAAAAGAGAAGCAGCCTAAGGTAGAGCATATGCTTGTCGGAACAAGTGAGTTTTTAGATAGCGCTTAAAGGTGACAAAGTTTGGAGAGTGACGGATGTGTTGTGGGCGGACTCAAAGTGCCAGAGCTGCATCCACTAGGACGCACTCCATAGGCAGTAGCAGTGTTAGGGAAACATGCCCAAGGTCTCCTACTGAATAGGTGCTGGCTTACTGAACAGGCAGAGCCGAGATTAGAACCCAGGTCTCCTGTGTCAGAGGCAAAGCCCTTAAAGAGGAACTCCAGTGAAAATAATGTAGTAAAAAAAGTGCTTCATTTTTTTACCATAATTATGTATAAATGATTTAGTCAGTGTTTGCTCATTGTAAAACCTTTCCTTTCCCAGATTCACATTCTGACATGTATTACATGGTGACATTGTTACTGTGGGCAGGTTATGTAGCTGCTCCTAGCTGTTTTGGCTGTTAGAGACAGCTGTAAACAGCTAATTTCTGTCTGTGAACATTGTTACATTGTTACATGTACCGCGGTACTCAGAGCTTCTTGTGGGAGGGGTTTCAGCACAAAATCAGTCATACAGCGCCCCCTGATGGTCTGTTTGTGAAAATCATTATATTTCTCATGTAAAAGGGGGTATCAGCTACTGATTGGGATAAAGTTTAATTCTAGGTTGGAGTTTCTCTTTAACCTTCCTGGTGGTAACCCCGAACGTAGTTCGGGGTAAGCCGCGCAGGAGGTTTTCTCAGGCCCTGCTGGGCCAATTTACTTACTTTTTTTTTTGCTGCATGCAGCTAGCACTTTGCTAGCTGCGTCAGCACACCGATCACCACCACCCCGCGCTCGATCGCCGCTATCCGTCACGCCGCGCGCCCCCCCCCTCAGACCCACGTGCGCTGCCTGGCCAATCAGTGCCAGGCAGCGCTGAGGGGTGGATCGGGACTCCCAATGACGTCACGACGGGATTTCCTGATCGAAGCGGGCGGGGGGATGCGGCTATCATGTAGCGAGCCCTGGGCTCGCTACATGAGTTAAAAAAAAACAAAAAAAACTGCTGCGCTCCCTCCTGGCGAAATTAATTAGACCGCCAGGAGGGTTAAAGAGACTCTGAAGTCTCTAAAAAATTCATTTTTTATTACAAAATCCCCTTTAACATAATAGTCCTACCTAAACCGCCGCATCCCCGCTGCTCTATGCTAACTAAATCTCCCCAAACTCCCCGGGGGGCACTCTGGGCAGCACTTCCATGTGAGAGGCAGGGCTATGAGCCGCAGCCCTGCCTCACACGCGTCTGTCAGTGGCGGATCTCCGCCTCTCCCCCGCCCCTCTCAGTCTTCCTTCACTGAGAGGGGCGGGGGAGAGGCGGAGAGCCACCGCTGACAGACGCGTGTGAGGCAGGGCTGCAGCTCATAGCCCTGCCTCACACGGAAGCTAATGCTGGCAGCAAAATCCACGACCAAGAAAGTCATGGATTTTGCAGGTGAGAGGGAGGGCGACTAAGGGGGGATTTAGATAGTTTACTGCTGCGGGGATGCAGCGGTTTAGTTAGGAATAATATGTTAAAGAGGATTTTGTTATAAAAAATTTATTTTTAAGAGACTTCAGTGTGTCTTTAGCCATTTACACTAAACATTAGTAGCACATATATGAGTCTCATATTGTTTCATGTACAGGAAGAGTTAAGGAACTTCAGTTATTATCTATGCAAAAGAGCTTATTTGAGCTCTCCGACTAATTTAGTCAGAGAACAATGCTTTTTTCTGAAGCACTTATTTCAACCTGTCACTTACTGTTTCTTGTTTGTTTAAGGTTTTACTGCAGAGCTAACGACCCTTTGAACTTCCCTGCTCTGTTTCATAGTTTAAAATACAGAGTATAGTTTGTAAACTGCAAAATTGACAGAATGAAGCAATGTTATAAAAAAAGCAATTTAACTGAGAATAAAGATATGAGACACTTTTCTTTGCTACTAATGTTCTATGAATTACCTGTAGTATACATACAATTTATTGTATCATAAGTTTTTTTTTCCGCTTCAGTGTTACTTTAAAAAAGAGGCCTGACATACAGAGGATAGTAGGAGCCGTGTGTCATGCTATACTTTCTAAAACATAACTTTTTTGCAGTGGCATAGCTTAGGAGCTTTGGGCCCCTGTGCGAGTTTTACAAGCACTCTATACATGACAATTAATATGGAGCTCCAAAACCTGCCAAAGAGAGCTGCAGTGTCAGAGGTGTAAACTGGGGAGCAGAACAGTCTATTAATGGTTACAATTAGTCAAAGCACATAAAGAGGTGATCATTGCTTTTGCTAATGTTTTGCTATTTGCAAAATTACGATTTGGATGAGAATTTGCATCTGCATCCGTTTCAAATGCAATACTGTAATAAATTATGCCCATCTTATGTGACATTTTTTAAATAAGAAAATATATTTTTTTTTATTTTTTATGTATTATTTAAGTAAAACAAATGTTAAATAATCATGTGCATGAGAAAGGGATATATGGAGGTATGCATATGGAGGTGGGACATATGGAGGTGTGCATCTGAAGCTTTGAATAAATAATAAATTGGCCAGCCCTGTTAAAAGTGATGCAGTTACTATTGACAAATTATGCATGGATGTGTACAATTTGAGCTACTGTGAGGCTACGTTTCCACTTGTGCGTTGCGATTCTCTCGCGGAAAACGTGTCAACGAATCTACATGCGGGTGCGGATTCGTTTGCGTTTCCATGTGGAATCGCTTGCGGTTTGCGCTATGTGGTTTTAACCATGTCAATGCCGGTAAGCATTGACATGTGTTTTTTATGACGCACGCGAAAACGCATGGAAAACCATAAGACAAAAACGCTTGCGGTTTTCCTATTCAATTACATTACCGGCAATTCGCGTGTGGGTGTGCGGCATGCAAATTCTGACGGCTCTGCCGTGCAGATTTTTTCTGCACAGCAGACCGCACAGAATTCCTGACAAGTGGAAACAGGCCCATCCACTTGTATTGGTTATGCGAATTTGCATGCGGACAACACATGCAAATTCGCGTTAGTGGAAACGGGCCCTTAGGGCTGGTGCACACCAGAGGAGTTTTTCTGAGCGTTTTGAGTTTTTAAATCTGCTGCTAATGTTATCCTATGTGTCTGTGCACACTGGAGCAATGAGGTTTTGTAAAAAATTAAGCGCCCAAATGCTAGAGGTTTCAAAAGCTCTTCCCAATGTAATGCTATGTTTTTTTTTTACAAAACCTTATTGCTCCAGTGTGCACAGACACATAGGATAACATTAGCAGCAGATTTAAAAACTCAAAAAGCTCAGAAAAACTCCTCCAGGCCTGTTTCTTGATAGAGAGTGGAAGATTATTTTATTGCAACAGCTGTAGAAATACGGGATATCAACCTCAAAAAGAAATCCCACCCGTCTCACCTTTAAGAAACCTACATAGGAAAAGCAATTGTAAGAGAGCGCAAGGCTATACACATAAAGATTCTATTCAAGCGGCCAAATAGTATCAAATAACAAGGACAGATGATAAAAACAATGACCCCCCTTTAAAACCAAATGTTGGCAGCAAAGGCACCTAATAATATTGCAGTTCTTGATGGGAGAGCACTCCTATTCCTGAACTAATCGTTCCAATCTTAAAGAGACTCTGTAACAAATTGTTTATCTTTATTTCTTCTATGCTATAAGTTCCTATGCCTTTTCTAATGTGGTCTGGCTTACTGCAGCTTTTCCTAATTGCACAGTAGCTGTGTTATCTCTGTTATATGATCTAATCTTCTCTCTATAGTCGGCACAGTCAGGCTGAGGCAGTCAGACTGGAATGTGCAGGGCTGCTTGTGATTAGCTAGAAGCTGTACACACCCCCTGCAGGCTCTGTGTGACTAACACACTCTGCTTAGCTGAGCCTATTAGAAGCTGGTTAGTTTGTTTGTAAACACTGCCTAAAACTGGCAATTACAAGCCAGGTTTGCAGCAGAGAATGGCAGAAACAGCACAGAGGGGACCAGGAGCACATAATGAATAGAATGGTATGCTTTTTATTGTAAGAATTTCAGAGTACAGATTCTCTTTAAGGCCCAATTTAAACTTGTTGCCGACCGTGATGTCCTGGTGGTTACAAACAGGGCCGGGCTGCCCATAAGGCGTGGTGAGGCGGGTTCCTCAGGTGGCAAAGTCTGGTCGTGGGTGGGGGGGGGGCCACCGAGCTGGAGGGGGTAGTAGTCAGACCCTCCCTCGCCCTGGGTCCCCCAATTTGCGCTCCCCCTCCAGCTATTAAGCGCAGCAGCGTAGTATCATTAGGCAGCAGGCGGGGATGACTCACCTCTTGCCGCCCACTGTACTGTAGGTGGACGGCATTGCAGGAAGTGACGAGAGTGGAAGCACGCTGGAACGCAGAAGAGGTGAGTCATCCCCGCCCACTGCCTAATGATACTACGCTGCTGCGCTTAATAGCTGGAGGGGGAGCGCAGATCGGGGGACCCAGGTGAGGGGTGAGTCCGATCTCCCCGCCACTGTACCCAATAGCCCTTCCTACCTGCTACCCCCTCCAGGCTACCTATTCTGGGGGAGGGGGTTATTATACAGGGGGTAGCGGCGGCATCTCACAATTTTGCCTCATGCGGCAAAAAGTCTAGAACCGCCTCTGGTTACAAATATACAGGATCCTGTACCTGTAAGAGTCACTTAAGGCAACCAAAAAAAAAAAATGAGTTTTACTCACCTGGGGCTTCTACCAGCCCCCTGCAGCCATCCAGTGCCCATGCAGTCTCGCTCCGATGCTCCTGTCCCCCGTCAGCAGGCACCTCCGTTTTCGGTGACAGGCCTGGGAACATGAGTGATTCTTTGCGTTCCTGGCCGCAATAGCAGTATAGAGGGAGCTAATGCGGCCAGGAACGCTAAGTATCACCCGCGTTCCCAGGCCTGTCGGCGCCTGTCGCCGAAAATGGAAGTGGCTGCCAGCGGTGGACAGGAGCATCGGAGCGAGACTGCGTGGTTGCCTTAAGTGTCCCTTTAATATTGCTCAACCCCATGTTTCACAAAGTACACACCTCTGGGAGTCACCCTTACAGAGTCATTATTGACACAATTTGTGTCCAACCTCCCCGCACATTATTAAGCATGGCATACTGAGCAGCAGTGATGTCACCAGATTATTTCATTGGAAATGATGTATGTATGAGCCCCTAAAAGACAAAAACCCTGCATCTGTGCAGTGTCAGGATCCCTCCTGTAGCATGTTCTGTCGGTTGCAGTGGAACTGCAACCGGGCAGTTCTGACTTATCTGCTTGCATTCGGTTGTGCATTCGCAATAAGTCTCATTGTCATTTGCAATCATTCAGAGCAGCTCAGGATGCTGTCAGGACTCCTCCTATTGCTTGCTGCAGTTGAACTTCAGCCAGATAGCCCTGGATTTCCTACATGCATGCTGTTGCATAATATTGCATGTATTTGTTACGAGAGTCCTTCAGCTAGCAGCTTGTAATCAAGCTGGCTCAGGATTGAGTAATTACCATTCAGTTGTGTGGGAATTTGCATGCCTGCATCCATTGGCTGATGTGGACATAAAAGTCTGCCTCCTATTTCAGACTCCACCCGACATAGCGTACAGCTCCCTGAGTTGTTGCTGGGTCATTCATGTGAATTGTATATTGCATTGTTTAACCTTGTTTCTTGCTTGAATGTTTGCTGTATCCGCGGGGATACAGTGAAGTCCTTCTGGTCCTGATAGCCTGGATTCTGCCATCCCCACGTTGGTAGTATTCCTTCTTGCCTTGTTCCTGAGGACGTAACTAAAGCAGCGGTTGCCATTAGTTATGCTCCTACCTGTTAGTCTTGTCTATGTCAGTCAGTGTGAATGTTTGCCGTCACTGGGGCAGCGACTAGATTGGCAAAGCATTCCGTCTGTCTGTCTGTTGTTTGCCTTGTCACTCAGCCTGAGGATTAGTGCGGCGTCGCACTAAGCAGCCATTGTATATTAATGCAACTTTCGTTACTCAATTAATGTATTTCAATGCGACTGCCAGACTGACTTAGATACGACCTTAGCTTTACTGACCATTCTCTCACCTAGTCCTTGTACCGCAGCCATCTGATCTAACGTGTATGACCTTAGCCTGTTACCGACTCTGATTCTGTCTAGTCCACTGTACCACTGCCATCTTATCTATCGTGTATGACCCTAGCCTGTTACCGACTACGTCTGTTGTGTATTGTATCACATAGCATCTAGCGTGATAGGTGGCCCAGAGCTGCAGTTGCTCTGGGCAATCTTGCTCCCTTGTTCATTAATCCTGTGGCCATCTGTGTAGCCTCTTCCATTACCCAGCTACATAGTCTTGAGCACACACGCTGACTCAGAAAAGTATACCCCCCAAGCATTACATGCAGCCTTTCTATCTGTCTACATACCTTTACACCAGCTTTCTCTTTATTAGTACCCCCTGCAATGTCCCTTGTAGTTGCATAGTTACAAGCGTACATGGTTAGTTTAGTTGAAAAAGACATCAGTCCATCAGATTTAACCATTTAAATTGGTTAAACACTGTCCTGCACTGTCACATATTGCAGCCGATTCAAAAGAAGGTGAAAAACCCTTACTAGACTTGGACCAATTATTTTTAAATGGGAAAAAAATCCTTCCCGACTCCAGATCGCAATCAGATAAAATCCCTGGATAAAACCACTGTTAGGAATTAACTAGTTATTATAGCCATGGATGTCCTTCAATTCAAGGAAAGCATACTACCCCCTGGTACCAGGGTCGGACTGGGACACTAAGGGCCCACCAGGAAGGTTTCAGCCTGGGGCCCACTCCCCCCCCACCCCCCAATTTGGGCTCACAGCCACATGTACTCTAGAAATTTTGTGCAGATGTTAGTGCTATATAATTAATTTGGTAGAACATTAGATTATGGTAGGGAATAGATTGTGAGTTCAGTCTACAACAGGGGGATGGCTACCAGCGGAGCATGCGCAGTGCGCCGCAGCAAAACGTGGCCATGCACTGGAACATGGGCGTGGCCATGATGGGTCATGGGCAGACCCAAAAATACACAAAATAAGTAGCGATGTTATTCCCAAAGAGTGGGTCTGACAAAATAAACTTTAGATAAAATAATCAAGTAGTAACAAGCCTCATGATAATTCATCAAGTAGTCAAATGCTGCTAAATAAAAATATCAAGTAGTCACACACCTCCAGATAAAATAATTAAATAGCCAGGTGCCTTACAGTAAACAAAAAAAAATAGCCAGATGCGTCAAAATAAAATAATTTAATAACCAAATGGGCCCTGTATACATAAATTAAGTAGCCATGTTCCCCAGAAAATAGAATTAAGTAGCCACGTGCCCATATATTAGGTAGCCAGGGCTGGCTGTGGAGGGCTGGGCGCTTTGCTGGGTGCTACTGCCTGCAATGCTGGGTAGCCTTGAACATGCAGGGCCTGGGGCAAGTGTCATATGAAGGGCCTAAAGCCTGAGTATAGTTTCCCCCAGTATAGGTAGCCAGCTATAGATGTCCACAGTATAGGTAGTTAGATATAGGTGCTCCCGGTATAAGTAACAAGTTATAGGTGTCCCCATTATAGGTAGTTAGCTATAGGCCCCAGTATAGGTAGCAAGTTATAGGGGTCCCATGTATAGGTAGTGAGCTATAGGTGTCCCCAGTATAGGTAGTTATATATAGGTGTCCCCAGTATAGGTAGCAAGTTATAGTTGTCCCCAGTATAGGTAGTGAGCTATAGGTGTCCCCAGTATAGGTAGTTATAGGTGTTCCCAGTATAGGTAGTTAGCTAAAGGTGTCCCCAGTAGTTAGCTATAGGTGTCCCCAGTATAGGTAGTTATAGGTGTCTCCAGTATAGGTAGTTAGCTATCGGTGTCCCAATATAGGTAGTTAAAGGTGTCCCCAGTAGTTAGCTATAGGTGTCCCCGGTATAGGTAGTTATAGGTGTCCCCAGTATAGGTATTTGGCTATTGGTGTCCCAGTATAGGTAGTTATAGGTGTCTCCAGTATAGGTAGTTGGCTATCGGTGTCCCAGTATAGGAAGCTAGCTTTAGGTGTCCCCATAGTTAGCTATAGGTGTTCCCAATAGCCTGGAAGGCGGAAGGTTGTTGGCACACAGCGGTGAAGAGGGGGCCCAACTCCCCCCTCCCTCACCTGGGCCTCCCATCCTTCTGCGCTCCCCCTCCAGTTTTTTGTGCAGTGGTGGGCTGGTGGCAGCGGGCGGGAAACGACCTCATCCTGGATCCAGATGCCAGTGTTCTGCCGCAGAGTCTCTGCGTGCCACGTATCTTCCGTCTCCAATGCTGCTCACTGTACTTCCGCTAATCAGGAAGTACAGTGAGAAGCATTGGAGATGGAAGACAAGTGACACGCAGTGACGCAGATCCCCGGCGCCTGGAACGCAGGAGAAGTAAGTAGTTCCCTGCCTGGTCGCTGCCATTGTGCAAAATTCTGGAGGAGGAAGTGCGGAAAAGGGGGGCACAAGATGAGGGAGAAGGGAGTTGGGCCCCCACCCCGCTGCTGTGTGCCCAAGCCCCCCTTTCCTGCGCTGCTACCCTCTCCTATCCTGCTGCTTGGTGCATTGCCTGGGAGGGGGCTAGGCCTACCAGGAAGATTCCAGTGTTCCTGGTAGCCTAGTCCGAGCCTGCCGGGTACGCTCATGCATGCTTTCTCTTGCATATCTGAACTAATTGAGTATTAATTAGGGATGAGCAAGAATGCCTCTCACAAAAATATTCTTGAACTTGAAGTGGTACCACAAATTTTTGGGGAACCAATTTCACAAATTCCATTAAAGTCATTGGGCTGACTTTAAGGCTAGGTTCACAGTTGTCAGTTGAATAACCCATGCATTATAATGTGTGACAATGAGTGTGAACTGCAGTGGAAACTGGACATAGAATTTAATGCAAACCTTGCATATTATTATTATTTATTGTATTTATAAAGCGTTAACATATTACGCAGCTCTGTATACAGCAAGTTAGAGTTAGAATAACGCTATCAGTTACAATGCAGTATGGGCAGTGAGTTGACATGCAGTATTATTCTGCAATGCAATTGAGCAATTAACCTTAAGGTAAATAGCAAAGCTCCTATACATGTTAGAACCATATGTAGGAGAACAGTAGCAACAAAAGAAAGGAAAGGTAAAAAAAAAAGCTAGTAAAGACCTTGTAGTTTTTCTTCCAGAAAATGGCAGTCAAAGTGACAGCAGGGAAATAGGATTTTTGTGTGATGGACACCAACAGAAGGCAGCATAAACATTAGAGCATGGAGGTGGGTCCTGAGATTAAGGGCCTCTACACACTGGCTGTGTTGCAAGGCAATTTTAAAAATTGCATGTGTTTTTTCAAATCGCAAGGTCTTTTGATAAATCAGGAAAATTGCGATGACCTGTACACAGTGGTGCAATGCATTTTTAGAAAAACGCAATCACAGTGACTGCTGCGCGTTTGCGATAGCGCTTGGTGATTTTCAGTGTGTACAGGCCCTGAGGAAGGGTTGCTCTACATGTGACCTCAGCTTACTAGCAGCAGTCTCTGCCATCAAAACCATAGGAAACTGTATTGTTAGGTGACATCATGAACTGGATGACATCTGGAGTAAATGCTTCCTATAATGGTGTGTAGAAGCAGCATGCTGACATTAGGCCGAAAGATTGAGGACCAGAGATGGAGCATGGGTCATCAAGAGCATTAGCAGTGTAACTGGCATAGAGAGCGGAATGTAATGCATCATCAGTGCCACGCAGAAGTGTATAATACAATTTGCGTGAATAGAGGACTGAAAAACGGTAGCAGAAGGTGGAGACGGTGGTTCCGTAAAATGGAGCGTAGACCACATTGTTAACTGGAATTAAGAGCTGGGTGTAGTGCATCATCAAGGCCATTCAGAAGTGTATAATACAATCTGCATTATAGTGGAGTGGAGGATTGAAAGGTGGCAGCAGCAGAAGGAGGAAGAGGAAGTGGCAGGAGGAGGAGAATGTGGCGTGGACCACATTGGTAACTGGCATGGAGAGCTGGTTGTAGTGCATCATTAATGCCACCCTGAAGCAACAATGCAAATAATGAATTCAATTAATATTCTTGCACTAATGTGTGCCTCAACCTGTGTGCATTTAAAAATGTGCAATTGACAGCAATAATGCAAACAATTCACGCAATTAAATTTCTTGTGCTAATGTAATCCTCAACCAGTGTTACCTAATTACACTTTCCCACACGCTGCACAATTCAATCCTTGCCCCTTGGTCTTTCTTTCTTTCCTCCACCCTTCCCCCACCCCCTCACATAATATCTTCATCCACCTGCCTCCTCACCCTTCTTAAATGTCCTGCTTTTAGTGCGCCTCAATCTTTCTTTTTTTTTTTCTTTCCTTTTTCTCCCAGGCTCACCCTTCCCCTCATGCCAACCCTCTTTTTTTTCCCTCTGCCCATCCACATTAACTCTGATCTATCAGCTCACAATCTCTTACATTTACATGCATTCCTTACTACTTCATTCTCGCATTTTTTCCCATACTGTGGTCACAATGGCAGGATTAGCTCCTAATTACTATGGCCACCACTGCTTTCCCACACTCAGGTCTAAACTCCTCACCTGCTTTTACAGTGGTTGTCTTTGTGGTGACCCTTGTTTGTGAGTATACTTATCTCATGTTTCATTCTAAATCACATGTTTTAAACATACTACACCATATTGGACTTTCGGTATTTGCGATAATTCAGGTTGGAGTGAGCTCCAAGATGTCTCCCAGTGCATCACTGCTGAATATATGCAAATTAACCATTGTCGTCCTTAGAAGCTAAACACACCTCCAGATCCACTGGAATGCAATGATGTGTCAGCTTGTAATTAGTACAGAGCCATAATAATCCAACACACTTCAAAAAACAGATCCATGGGCTCCGTTTTAGAAAACTGAACGGAGAGTCCGTATTTTGCAGATTGTCACGGAGCCCAGATACCCGCAGAGGCAATGAAAGGCAACACTGTCAGAACCCGCTCTGCTGGCCTTGATTCCCTGGACAGTGTGGTTTCCTATGCAGTTTGCATAGGTCAGTCCAGGGAAAAGAGGCCTTTCTGTCAGGTTGCAAGGCTGGCTGATTTGCATCCACTTGTCATGCAAATTGCTTGTCTGCTTCCTTTGAAGGTTTCTAGTATAAATGTCACTTCCTCCCAGAATTCCTTGCTCGACATAGTTCCTGATTAGGGAAACTAACCTTAGAGCCTCAGCATCTTTATTGCTATATTCTAGTATAGTTAATTCTTGGGGAGTGCTCCTTGCATTCCTATTAGTGCAGTCAGGTTGTGTATAATTTGTACTGCCTGTTCGGTCTCATCTTGTCTGTGCGATTGTACTATTGCCAGTGGTGGCTGATAGTTCTGTCCTGTTCTTAGATCGCAGTCGCCCTAGCGTTAGAGGCGGTGGATCTTTCTTGTCTGAACCTGGGAGTATAACCTTAGCTGCGGTTGCTACTGGTTATTCCTTCTGTCTGTCTTGTCTGGAACGAACGCTTGCTGTTGTCTGGTGTGAGGCAACCGATTAGCAAGCGTTCCTCTCTTGTCTGAACCTTAGAGTATAACCTTAGCTGCGGTCGCTACTGGTTACTCCTTTTGTCTGTCTTGTCTGGAAAGAACGCTTGCTGTTGTCTGGTGTGAGGCAACCGATTAGCAAGCGTTCTTGCTGTCTATTTGTTTTCTTTCTCCGTGTTCATTTGTTAGTTAAGGTAGCCATACACTGGTCGATTTGCCATTAGATCAACCAGCTGACAGATCCCTATCTGATCGAATCTGATCAGAGAGGGATCGTATGGCTGCCTTTACTGCAAACAGATTGTGAATCGATTTCAGCCTGAAACCGATCACAATCTGTTGAGCTGCTCCTGCCGCCTGTGCCCCCTCCCCTATACATTACCTGACGCTGGCTCCCGGGCGTCTTCTCCGCGCTGCACCGCACCGCTCTGTTCTTGCTCCATCCCGGCGCTTCCTGTGTCACTCCGTGACCAGGAAGTTCAAATAGAGCGCCCTCTATTTGAACTTCCTGGTCACTGCAGTGACACAGGAAGCGCCGGGATGGAGCCGGAACAGAGCGTTGCAGCGCTGAGAAGACGCCCGGGAGCCAGCGTCAGGTAATGTATACCTGATCGGATCGGCCGCGCTAGCGACACGCACCCTACCCGCGGGCGATCGAGGGTAATTTCCCGCACGGCGCGATCGACGGCCCGATCCGATTTCGGGAGGAAATCGGATCGGCGGGTGCGTTTAGCGCGAACGATTGGCAGCAGATTCGATCCCAGGATCGAATCTGCTGTCGAAACGGCCGCGAATCGGGCCAGACGTATGGCCACCTTTAGGGTTGGTACGTTTTGTCACTGTTGCACTTATCGTGCGGTGGCCGTGCAATTAACGCGCTTGTCTCTGTTGTGCATAACGTGCTGGGACCGCGTTTAGCTAGTTCATGTGTTATTTTCCTTGGCGTTCAGATTATGGTTATTTGCGGTGTCTTCCTTACTCAGTTCACGCTCTGTCTTTGCTCAGTCTTGTGTTGCTGATAGCAATCGCCTCTCTTGTGATTAGCTTTCTTACTCTGGTCTGTTCTGATGTGTTATGTCTACCGTCGCTGGGTGGCGACTAGATTGGTAGACACTCACATAGTCTGTCTCTGTTCTTGCTTTCTTCTGTGTTGCTACCTTGTTGTCCATTCTTGCTAAATCGTACAATTTAAATCTGGCATCTGTGGCTGTACAGAGGACTTATCCCTCTGTACTCCACAGCTCCATCTGCTGGTTGGAATTCTCCTCTACAAGCCTATATTGGGTACTTTGCTTCTGTGACTGTGGTGGTTACCTTCTGCTTCAGCGCACGCGGTGTGCGCTTACTGGAAATCGCCCGCAGTTCGTTACAAACACAAACACAGATCTCCCTCTACACAGAGAACTTTTGCACACAAAACAGATGCCAAAGTAGATTACCTACAGCCTGTTTCTCCCCTCAGCGTCATCTTTGCGGATGTCTTTATCCAATAGAAACACACAGGAAGGAAGGACAAGTTTTTGACATAATTAATGTTTTAATGGACTGGAAACGTATATGCTGCAAAAGCACAACATTTAGAAAAACTGATCAGTTTTTTGAAAAACTGATTGTTTAAAATGCATTCCGATCTGCAACCTGACAAGTGTGGACCGACCCGAACTGAAAATGTATACCAATATATTGTGCCTATAGTATGTATTAGCTATTAGTGCATACACAGGAAATACTGTTCAATAAAACACTTTAAAAACAAAATTAAATAAAGTTCCATAAAGCCTGAAAATGTCTATATAATTAATTTAAGTGCTATGTTTTTCATAGGATTCCTGGTAAAAGTTTTGTTAAAAAGATTGCTGAATAATGCAGAAAAATCTCAATAAACCATTCAGAACTAAGTAAAATGAGGGATAAAGTACAACAGTATTATGCTGTGCAGACAAGTTGGAAACTAAAAATCTGTTTATGCAACATTAAAGAAAAAGGTGAAGTTTAATCATTTACAATCACTCCATGGAAAGACTAATTGAGTAAATTATTACATAAAAGAGCATTGGCAGTTTAGATAAACTAAGCATGTATAGTAATCAAATGTTGCACCAGGATAATGAATGCTGCATGTTGTTTGTACAGGATAGATTCCAGTTTCTGAGTGTCCTAACACACCCACTCCTGCAATAGCCAATTGCTGGGAACTCCACTCCTTCTGCTGTGAGGGGAGTCTGTGAATAAACAATAACGGACATTATTCACTTCTGATAGCCTCAGCCTGGAGTGATCGTCTTTGCTTACTAACCAGGACACTATTGAGAAGAGAAAGACAGAGCCATGAAGGATACTTATGATGTGATTGTCATTGGGGGAGGCATTTCAGGTCTGTAGAATATGTACATTGTGAGAAACTGCATACAGTAGCAAAGATTTAACTGCAAATCACACTCAGAACTAGTCAGGTGGTTGTAATGCTACAACAAGAATCTTATAACTGTACATTACAGTGACAATGTGTATATATTCCAATATTAAGCTATGTGTTTTTTTATTTTTTATTTAAAGAAAGGTGATGATTGGGGAAATAAAACATATTAAAGACCATTAAAGTACAAGTATAATTTGAGCTCAATGGATTTATAACTGTACTTACTGTAAATATATCAATATCTATTATCTTTAATCTGTAGTACTGGAGGATGGGTGGATGAGTAATCATTCCCAAACCAAGAAGATCATAATGCCAAACTATGACTGCTACTCTCCTTTATTTACTATCTGTGTAGTGACAGAACACATTATACAAGAAAAAGTCAGTGCTTCTTTGTCCTTCCTTTAGTGATCTGTTATTATCTTTTCCAGTCATTATGATAGGGGAAATTATGGCATTTTGGCCATTAAATATACACCTCAAGATCTAAACACAACAGCCGATGGCTTTTGCACAATGCATGAGTGAGGCTCGGTTATGAGCTTGTGCAAGGATGTTATGATACAGAAGAACTGTGCTACCAATGTATATCATTAAAATAACAGTATCATTCTGCGCAACGGTTTTACTATTTTTCACAAACTTTATTCAAGTGAAGGATGGTAAAATTGTAATCTGACCTGCCAAACGCTTTTTTTTGTCATGCGTGGCAAACACGACATTTTATTTTACTCTTTAAAAAAACTCATCATCCAAGTAATGCAGTTAAATGCTTGTGTATAATGTTAAATGTATGAGTTGAAGTTTAGTACTAGGAAATATATACATAATACATTTAAAGCAACAGTGTAGTCCTTATAAAAATTACAAGAAGCTGTGTGTACAGATGCATGGTGGGCCACTACAGGGCTAGCCGGAGCCCAAGTTTGATTAAACAATACCATTAGATATTCAGTACTTAATTTTGCTGGATATATGGATTGCACTTTGGTAGACAATTTACATATAGAGTACCTTAAAGTAGAATTGTCACCATAAAAATCAAATTTCAACAGCAACTGGTCTGAGTGTATTAAGTGATAAAGATGCTAATCCTGCATTCAAAACTTTTTCTGCTGTTATGGTTTGGAATTATAACATACCTTAGGAGCACTGGTCTTTCAATTGCCATTAGCTGACAAAACAGTTGCATGCTGTGGGGTCTTTTTTATCTATAATATGTTCCTCCTCTTCCCTTTATTTCCCCCTCCTTCTAATGGCATAAAAAAGTGTAATTCCTAGTATAGACCTCAGTGGGAGTGTCTGAACACTCTTGGAGGAGGGCTGGTAACGATTACACAATTAGCAAGAGGAGAAAAAAAAAGAGTGAGAGAGAAAATTGTCAGGATTGGCTTCATTCAAAGGTAACCAAAATGTCTAGAATCATATTCTCTGCTTTTCCTTTATAAAGTTCACAGGAATCATAACGTGGACAGTGCAATACATCTGTTATGTAAGTAGAACTAGTATTTTTCTACTTATATATGTGTTTTTTTTTCTAGATTAGCATAGGTGTCACTTGTTCTTTACCCATTTGGGGACTGCCTCTATTAGATCCTACGCCGCACTTGTGGCTGTTCAAGCCTGATAGGATCTACTCCGCCTGCCGTTACCGCTCCCGACGCCATCGTGCACACCCGGGAGGGGAGATTAAGCTGTCATATGAAAGCTGACATCTCCCCTCAGTGACCAGAAGCCATTGCACATGGCTTATGATCACTATGATCGCCGGTGGATCATAGTGATCACTGTGACAGCTGCGGCGGTAGGGGGGAAATAAGAGGATCCACTCACCTCCCTGCCATTCCCCCGATGAGTGCTCCCCACCACTCTGGCCGGCATCCCCCGCTCACTCTGACGTCAGTGCCGGGTCCCGGCTTGATGATGTCATCAAGCCACTACCCGGAACTGAGCTACAGTATGAGCGGTGATGCCGGCCGGAGCAGAGGGGTCCACAGCGGCTCATCACTGGAGCCTGGGAGGTAAATAAATGCTGCTCCATTCAGGAGGGACACCTGGCCACACAGGGAACACACAACTCAGCTAGCAACAGAGGGGATCCAGCTGCCTGACCCCCCCAAACTCCCCCCCCCGCATGCAAATTTGGCCTGGTCCTTATAGGGGGTTAGATGGCCGTTTCCCCAAAGGGTTAAATACATATCATGCTAGAGGAGGTTGGGGCAGGCCAGGAAGGAGTAGCTTATGGGGGAATCTGGGAGTCCCCTTTTAATAAGAGGGCACCCAGGCCAGATCATGTTTACCCCCTTATCCTGCGGCACTGGAAGTGGCAAGTGATGACCATCCCGCCAAAGTGGGATAAAAATTAACTCACCTCTCCGGGATCCACACTTGGCCTTCCTAGGCATCCCATCTCATTGGTAACAGCACCGCACGTGATCATGTAATGCTTAAGTGATCAAAGATGGCATTAGCACTATAAAGACAGGAAGCCTAAGAGGAAGATGGGCCATGTGTGAACCACAGAGAGGTGAGTTACTTCACCACTCTGCATTTGCCCCCCCCCCCTCTCATATACTGGGGGCCTCTCTGGCTACCTATACTGGAGATCTCTCTGGCTACCTACATTCAAAGGGGCTCTCTGGCTCCTTAAACTGGGGGCGGGGTTCTCTGGCTACCTATACTGGGGGGCTAGAGGGGGCTAGGAGAAGGGACTCTCTGGCTACCTATTCTGATAGGGGGGGGGCTCTGTGGATACTTGCACTGAGGGACTTGCTGGATACCTATACTGGGGGGCTCTTTGGATACCTATACTGGCGGTCTCTCTGGGTACCTATACTGAGAGAGGGGGCTCCCTGGCTAGGAATTCAGTGTGTGAGTGTGTGTGTGTGGGGAGAGGAGCGGCTCTGTACTGGTAGGTAGGGGATACTGGTAGGGAAGTTCTGGCTACTCATACTGGATGGCTCTCTGGCAGTTGGAAGTAGCTGTTATTTCCCTCAATGCAACAAAGCTTCCACAGTGTGATGTCAGTACCTAGGTGCTGTCATCGCACTGTGAAAGGAGTTTCACCACAGTATCATTCATTCAGAGCCCCCTGATGATCTGTTTGAGAAAAAGTAAAGATTCTCATGGGAAAGGGGGTATTAGCTACACGTTTCCCTTTTTTTAAAAAAAAACATTTTTTCTTTGACTTTTTAAAATCAATTTTCTCAAAAACTACAAAGTTGTTTTTTTTTTTTTAAAATCCCATTTTCCCACTGTTCTCTTTAACATACCAAGCAATTTTGGTGATTCTAGTATGTGTGGGTGCTTTACCATTGACCATGAATGTCATTGACTTCACTGCAATTCAAATTTGATAATTCAATTGATAAATCTTGGCCTGTTCGATTAAATGGCTGTTGAACCAAACAATGAGGTATTTGACCAACGTTAGCTATCGTCAGTCAATGGGAACGCAATGGTATGCATTTTTCATATGTTTCCATGCGTATTTATATGCGTTTTTCCCAAAAATATTTTTGATGCTGTATTTCCGCTTCCTATTGTCTTCCTAGTGATTTGCATAAATGGAAATATAAAAAAGCATGAAAAACGCATACAACGTATGTGCGAATCACAAACGTATTTAAACACACGCAAAATGCATGAGAAACACACCGCAAACGCACCAAAAACACAGAAAAAACGCACAAAAAATACACACAACTTTAACAGAAAGCATGACATAAAATGCAGCCTTTCACGCTATGTTATGTGTGCACATTGCCATAGATTATTCATGGATTTCAGCAGGAAATCTATAGAAATCTATTTCTTAACTGTACTACACATACAAATCATGATATCATAAGTTTTATTTTCACTTCAGATTCCCTTTAAGTACTTTGCAGGGACCATGGGGACCACTATTAGCTGGAGGGCCTGGGGTCTGGGGGCTGTCACCAGCTGGTCTACAGCTGAGCCCCACCTCTCCACCTTTTAAGCCAGATCTTCCATCTGGACCGATCAATAATTTTCATTGATTTCGGATGAAAGTTTATCAAAATTATGATCTGGTGGCCTTGTCGGGACATCAATGTCTGGCAGATTCAATCACAGAGATCAATTATGCTTGGAAAAATAGATTAGTGTATGGGCACCATTACACTGATGTTTATACAGTGTCAAAACATTTCTGACTATGTCCAAAATTAAAAGCCAATCAATTACTTGTTTTTTTATGTTGAATACCTTTGAATATCACAGTAAATATAATGCATTCCTTTAATGTACGAGCTTGCATGTTAGAACTAATGTTCAGAAAACAGACTTGCAGAAAACAAATTAAAGGGAGGTAATTAAACAATATAAAACGGTTTTCATTTGAAACTAATATTTGGATAGCTTTCACATCATTGCCTTCTAACATATTTGGAGGCATGCCACAAAATGTTACAGATATAGAGCTAACTAAGTTTGGCAAGTGTTTCAAGCACTATGATTGTAAGCACAGTAGATGCTTATGTTCCTGTATTCATGTTATACCTTATATGGCTACAGAACTGTGATACAAAATACCATACATTTTTAAAAGGTTTTAGACTTAATGTTTGTTACAGATTACCCAGCAAGCTCATGGTGAACCAGAACTCCTAGGAAGGTGTTTAAGGGGCTAAAGAGCTTGCTGGGTAATCTATAACTCAGGGTGTTTCAGTCCTACCACATAGAATCACATTAATCCATGTCATGCACATGGCATGATGATGACCAACCAGTTTAAATGCATATTGGATTTTTGTTGCTCTGCACAATTAACAAGCTGACACATCATTGCATTCCAGCGGTTCTCGAGGTATGTTGAGCTTACAGGGACACCAAAGGGACGATTTGCATATTCAGCAGTATTGCATCGTGGGAAACCTCATATGCTTACTCCAACCTGAATAATCACAAATACCTTTTGTTTTAAGAAGGCAAACTTCTGTTTTGATTAGCATTTAAAATGGAATATAACCCTGCATTTCATCTTTGCTCTAAAACATTATTTACAGGATATTATATGCAACCAGCATTTTTTTTTGTTACTAGACCAGCATTGGAAGTGTTACACACAGAGCTTGAAAGTTCAGTGCAGTGAAATGCAGACGCATCCGAACTTTAGATAATGTTATCTTGTGTTTACTTAAATGTATCAAGTGAGGAATGTGACACATTCTCTGACTGTGGAGAAGCTGCTCAACACAGACAGAGAGTCAAAGCATGTCTGCCTGAATGAATGAATGATTAAAACCAGTTATTAATAAAATGCAAAGTCAGCTCACAAAGCAAAAAACTGTACTTTTAGGAACCTATAACATCTAAATGAATAATAATACTTATGTACAAATGCAAATATGATAACTGTATGGCATATAAAAAGTAGGAAAACATGTTTTTATTGAATATTATGTCAGGGTTTTAAACCGCTTTAAGTAAGAGGGCATGTTGGGCAGCACGGTGGCGTAGTGGTTAGCGCTTTCGTCTGGCAGCGCTGGGTCCCCGGTTCGAATCCCATCCAGGTCAACATCTGCAAGGAGTTTGTATGTTCTCCCTGTGTCTGCGTGGGTTTCCTTTCGGGCACTCTGGTTTCCTCCCACATCCCAAAAGCATACAGATAAGTTAATTGGCTTCCCCCTAAATTGGCCCTAGACTACAATACATACACTACACAATACATACA
The DNA here is from genome assembly GCF_040937935.1 of Hyperolius riggenbachi. Lineage (NCBI taxonomy): Eukaryota > Metazoa > Chordata > Amphibia > Anura > Hyperoliidae > Hyperolius > Hyperolius riggenbachi. The sequence continues at coordinate 410,187,479 of NC_090647.1, read as the reverse complement.
TAGACATATGACTATGGTAGGGACTAGATTGTGAGCTCCTCTGAGGGACAGTTAGTGACAAGACTATATATACTCTGTACAGCACTGCAGAAGATGTTGGCGCTACATAAATAATAATGTTGGTCCTTTTTAGCCCCTTACACACTCATAGGAAATCTGGTTCACCATAAGCTTGCTGGGAATCTGTAATGCCAAGAGTCCTCAAGGCAATCATACCATTTATAAAAAATGGGGTGTAGTGAGACCTTCAACTAAAGTCAAGCCTACAAAGGTTTAAAGTCAGGTATTCAAAAACAAACAGATGTTCTCATCTCTTCAGTGACCTTGTTGTAAAAAAGGCAGGTTCTTTGGGTTGGGGTACATAGCACATAGCACTATTAAGCCATTGCACTCTGCTTGTTTGCTAAGTGGCATGGAATATGTTATCAAACTCTCAGCCTTCACCATTTACCTACTGTATGTGTTCCACCAATTATTACTATCGTTATTTTTTTTATCCCTGATTTAGATTTATTGACAACACCTTTTGTTGTGTGGATCAGTTGTAGAATATATAATACATAATAATAATTACCCGGACAAACAAGGTAGTTACAGATAATACAGAGTTTTTCAGCACACGATGTAAAATATACATAGGTATAAGACAAAAAAGGAGGTCCAGTGTGTTATAATTTAAGTAGGCCTCAGTTATTTGGACTGAGTTTAGGTAAAAGCCTTGTTCGCAGAATATACCTTTAAAATAGAGTTTCTTGTGATGCAGGCAGAAGCATCTCAGTGTCTGCTTGAAGCAGATGGATAACAAGCAGATACTGAGAACATGTTCCTGAAGGAAGGCCACAGGCCTACACTGTCCCAGACAAATAGACTACGAGAACAATCAACATAGGCCATGTTTACAAAATATCACATTCCTGTAAGTAAGTGAAAAGTGGTCATTAAATATTAATCGAGTAGGTGGGTATTATGACACTACGAGGGGTCTAAGCCAATAGTCGTGTCTGGGGGATAGCTAAGATGAGGTCACATTTAACTCTTTCCTAGTCGGTATTAAAGAGCCGGATGGGCTGACGGAGCTCACTCTGATTCCTACTTTCATGCTCTCTATCTGCTGACTAGAACACCTAATAATTTCCTATCTTTATGTAATCTGATATAATGTATGCTGTACATAGGTAGTCTAGAAGATGTAACTTAGAATAGACATAAGAGGACCTGATTATCTTCAGCAGGAAGATAATCACGCTGCTGTAACGCAACATGTAACACAACATGAGGATTTGCTTGGCTAGGATATGATGAACTATATCTGTATAGCTGTGTACTTAAAGGGGTTCTTTCGTGAAAAAAAGTAGGCAGTTAAAAAATGTGACAGATGACAGGTTTTGGGCCAGTCCATCTTTTTAAGGGGGATTCTCAGGGCTTTCTATGTTTTCAACAGCATTTCCTGAACAACAGTTGCAAAATCTAACTGACATAATAGTGTGCAAGTGATTAGGGAGGCCGGCTGGTATCTTGCTATTTTGGCAGTTAAACTGCTGTTCAGGAAATGCTGTTGAAAACAAAGAAAGCCCTGAGAATCCCCCTTAAAAAGATGGACTGGCCCAAAACCTGTCATCTGTCACATTTTTTAACTGCCTACTTTTTTCGCGAAAGAACCCCTTTAATAAACTCCATCAAACTTTGAAGACGACTGAGAAAGTCTATCTCCTGCTTGCTGTGATGAGTCGTGTTTGCAACTCTTGCTGATGAGTTTGCTGGTGCCGGAGCAAAAGGTGATTTATAACACAGTGATCCAAAGATGAGAGACTAGAGCAAGAGCGCTGTTCATATAAGCTTACAGCCTAAATTCAGATACTATTCTGTTCCAGCATCTTGTTGCTCTGAGTTCTGGCAATTTACTTTGGCCTGCCCTGCCCGTATTCCTGTCCGGACATAACCTGCCTCATGTGAACCCTTGCCTTTCAATACTATATGTTTGTGTGTGTATTATTAATGCTTGTACTTGAGATAGTCTGCTGAGAGGGCGTTGCACTGAGTTTGTCTTTTTTGTTTCATAACTGCTTACTGTGTCACCATAATTTTTTTTTACATACACACTATGCGGTTCAGTGGTGTTGTGGATAACACTCTGACTTTGCATGGCTATGGTTCTAGGTTGAGCCTATGCCAGATTCCTCTCTAATGCTCGGTCCACACTTGCAGATCAGATCCCGTTTCAAACGGATCAGTTTTTCTAAAAACTGATCAGTTTTTTTAAATGTTGTGGTTTTGTAGTATTCATTTCCAGTCCGTTTAAGAGTATGTCAGAAATGTGTCCTTCCTTCATAGGTGTTTCTATTGGATAAGAAGTCTGCAAAGTTGATGCTGAGGGGAGGAGCAGGAAGTAGGCAATCCATTTTGGCATCCGTTTTGTGTGCAAAGTTCTGTGTGTGAAGGGAGATCAGTGTTTGTGTTGCCTTTCATTACCTCCGTGGGGATCCGAGCTCTGGGAAAAAGTGCAAAATCCGGACTCCCATGGATCCCTCTTTTAACCAGAGTGAGGAGGGCTGCTATTTTTAACATTGCATCCGTGGCTCAGTTTTTGTCCGAACTTGCTCTAGGGCCAGCTCTAGGGCCTGTCTCTACTAGTTTTTCAGTGCGTCAGTTTTTCTGTATGAGTTTTCTAACAGTTTTGCATTGCTTTCAATTGTTTAACTGCGTATGAAAAATGCATTCAAGTTTTATCTAGCCCATCGATTAATATTGGTTGCAGTTTTCCCGTGCAGAAATTGCACAGAAAAACTGATGAGTGGAGACAGGCCATTTGTGTGGAATCATACCCAAACAGACTGGTAAAATACATTGTTCCCCCTCTTCTGTTCAAAATTGGCTGTAAATTATGTTAGGGTTACTAGATTATGAATAAGGTAGGGATTAGATTGTTGTGACAAACACCCGCCAATCCTATCTTACTATGCCACAGTTTGTCATTCAGGTCTCATTCACTAGGCTTCTGAAGTGGAATACACTGTGAGCAAAGTAAACGTTTACGATTGAATGGTGTGCCCATACATGATACCATCTTGATTGTATGTACAAATGGTAAAAAGTTATCTATTCAACACTGGAAATGTGGTATTTTGCTGCCACCCCTCTCCAGATTGAAACGAAATGGAGAGACCTCGTACTAGCTATTCCAAAAAGGATGAAAATGGTTATTTGCAATCTAATTAGCAAATCAACAATTTATAAAGATAAGACAATTAGAGATGGCCCGAACCTCAGATTTTTGGTTTGCGAACCGTAAGCGAAAGTTCGGTTCGTGCAAAATTTTATGAACCGCAATAGACTTCAGCTTCATAGGTGGGAGGCGAACTTGGAAAACTAGAAAAATGTATGTTGGTGTAATGATCTGCTCAGCTGTCGGCAGACAGCTGTTTGTCCATTCTTTAGGTCTGAATGCTGCAGGTCTCTGGAAATGAGACCTGTCTTCGCTTTGCAAGTTTCAGAGTTGCTCTGCTGAGGAATTTGCATACACTTGTCATGCAAATTGCCTAGCTGCCTCCTTTGAAGGCTTGCAGCATAAATACCATGTTCTCCCAGAATCCTTTGCTGATCATGATGGTTTGTTCCTGCTAATCTCTCCTGGAGTATCAGCCTTGCTTGTTTGCTAAAGATTATCTTAGAGTAATTCCTGGGGACTGCACTAGGCATCCCTTCTAGTGCAGTCAGGTTGTATTATCTGTATTGCCTTGTTCTGTCTCTCTGCCTCGATTGTCTTGTCACCAGCGGCGGTTGACAGGAAATCATTCTGTCTGTCTGGGAGTGTAGGCCAGAGCTGTGGTTGCTACTGGCTGCTCCATCTGTCTGGATCGCATCCACTCTAGCGGTAGCAGCGGTGGTTCCTTCTGTGTGCTGCCTTAGGGGTGCTAGCCAGAGCAGCGGTTGCTACTGGTAGCCCCATCTGTCTGTCTTGTCTGGTACGAACGCTTGCTGTAGGCTCGGTGAGGTAACCGTTTAGCAAGCGTTCGCGTTCTCTATTTTTTTGTTTGTCTTTCGTTGGTTAGTTAGGGTGGCACGCTTATCACTGGGCGCCTAATGCGTGGTGATCGTGTCGTAGACGAGTTCGCTGTTGCGAATGAGTGCGGTGTTCGCGTTTAGCTAGCGTTTGTTATTTTCCTTGATGTTCTGATTGTTCTTGCTTGCTGTGCCTTTTGCTACTCTCGTGTTCTGTCCTGCTCGGTCTTGTGTCTGTTGGCAATCGCCAGTCTTGCGATTGCGTTCGTACTTTGTTTCTGCAGATGTGTGTTCACCGTTGCTGGGTGGCGACTAGATTGGTGGACACACATTCATTCTGTCTATGTGCTCTTTCTCTACACTTGTGCTCTGTCTATTTGGTCTTGTATCACTTTTGGCAATTGCCACTTTTGCGATTGCGTTCCCACTTCGGTTCTGTTGTCACATATTCCGCTGAGCTGCGCTCACCAATAAAACCTATAAGACAAAAGGTCGCTATACATAGCGTAATTCTGTCACAGTATGATAAACTCCCAGTCACAGTATGATAAACACCCAGGTGATAGTGAAAAAGTGCACTTCTTGTGAGACCACTCCCCAATAATAGATTGCGCTCACCAAATTGTTGCCACCTCAGAGACCAGGTGGATCTAGCATATTACGGTGTAAATCACCTCACAATTGCGCACTCACATAATTTGTCTTGAAATATTGCACATCATATGTCCTGTGAGTGCGCAATTGTAGCGTGGGTGGCTTTTTATTCTAAGGCATAATACGCTATGATGGTCTTATGTGATTTTATGTTCCATATATGGTGGAAACTTTTATCCAAGTATCAAAGCAGCATTGAAGATTTAAAGTGCCAGTGGGGTGATTTACACCATAATATGCTAGATCCACCTGGTCTCTGAGGTGGCAACAATTTGGTGAGCGCAATCTATTATTGGGGAGTGGTCTCACAAGAAGTGCACTTTTTCACTATCACCTGGGTGTTTATCATACTGTGACAGAATTACGCTATGTATAGTGACCTTTTGTCTTATAGGTTTTATTGGTGAGCGCAGCTCAGCGGAATGTGTGATTTCAAAACTCTGGAAAAGTGAAGCAGCGATCCCAAACAAGGGACTTTTCTATTTAATGAACTTTCTGGCTGATTTTATGCTTCAGACATTTTACTACAGAACTCTGAACTAGCTTGTTGTTGAAAAAACCCTGCCCTTGATTAGATAATAAGGCTTTAAGAGTGACTGGTTACAATACACAGTGGTACAGTCCATAAGCGGTGTGAGATCACTAGACAGCGCAGCCCTACCTAATTGCGGTTCTGTTGTTGTGTGTTCACCGTCGCTGGGTGGCGACTAGATTGGTGGACACACATACATTCTGTCTCTGTGTTCTCTCTTTTTAAGGGCTATCTTGCCCTGCATTGCTTCAACTTGTACAATTCCCATCTGGCATCTGCGGCCGTGCAGAGGCTGTGCTCGTCTGCACTCCACAGCTCCATCTGCCGGTGGGAATCTCCCTCTACAGGTGCATAGCGCCATAGCTGGGTTCTCTCTATTACACGCTTGTGGAGGATTTCCGCAGTGTCAGCATGTGTCCTGTGTGCTGACCACGGAAATAAATCCCGCAATCGTTACAGCTGGCCACAAAAGTGATGGAAAAGATGCTGGCCACAAAAGTGATGGAAAAGATGTTTCAAGGGGTCTAACACCTGGAGGGGCGCATGGCAGAGTGGGATAGACGGCAAAAGTCCCGGGAAAAAATCTGGATTTGACACAAAGCAGCGTTTTAAGGGCCAAAATCACATTGCATGCTAAATTGCAGGCCTAAAGTGCTTTAAAACATCTTGCATGTGTATATATCAATCAGGGAGTGTAATTACTGCTTCACACTGACAGACCAAACTCACTGTGTAACGCACCGCAAACAGCTGTTTGTGTAGTGGCGGCCGTGCTGGACTGGTGCGCACCATGGCCAGAGTGCAGGCCATGGCGGTTTTCAAGCCCATATGGTCGCCAGGCTGAGGTAGCTGAATGACAGAACAGTGACTGTCCAGCTGATCAAATTTGGTCTGTCCACAATGAAGCAACAACCTTATTATCTTTTGTGTGTGCCCCCCCCCGAGACACTCATATAGCCGGCAGCATTGTGATATGCAAGCCCTTCACCGCGGCAAGGTAATGATCACGAAGGGGAATTGGCACATGTACATGCCTTTGGTTTTGTTGTTGCAGCCGCAATGCAGCCAGAAAAATTAGGCAGGCATGTACATGCACCAGAAAAATTATTATAGTGGCTGCTGCTAGCAGTGGCCTTAAAAATTCAGGAATCCGTCTGGAGTCCTGGACCCTGTTGGTGGTGGTGGAGAAGGCAGTAAAGCGGCCTGCAGGCAGAGATGCTGTGTGGGGAGCGACTTAGTCTTGGGGCAGGCAGTCCCACGGCGTGCAGGCAGAGATGCTGTGTGTGGGGACTGACTTAGTCTTTGGGCAGGCCTGACCGTGCTTTGCAGACCACGTGGTCAGATGGTACCTTTACCCAACGCTGTGTGCCAGAGATAACACCACTTGCCTTTCAACATCACGGTACAGTTTGGGTACGGCCTTTTTTGAGAAATAATTGCATATCTTCCACTGCGGTGTGTGGATTTGCTTTTGTATGCTGCTTTCCCTCAGGTGATCATCCCATTGCAGTTTGTGCTTTGTAATCATGTGCCTTCGTAAGGTAGTTATCCCTACGCGGGTCTTGGTCTTTCCACGGCTCAATTTTCGAGAGTACAGATGGCATTGCTCTCATCTGAGGCAGACACACAAAAAAAATGTCCACACCGCTGAACCCTGGGGTGAGGGCACTTTGGTGGTGGTGGCTGACTGAGTGTTAAGTGGGGTGCCAGAATCAGAGGAGGAGGAGGAAGATATGTCACGCTTCCGTGCGGATGCTGAGAAAGATGAGGTGTTCTGTGTTAAATAGTCAACTACGTTTTGAGAATATTGGGGGTTGTTGGCACGTGCTTTCTTCACACAAAATCACGACAGCGCAACCTTGAACAGACCTGCCAGGTGGCCTGCCTCTGCCTTTTGTTTTGTCCATATTGGGGGGGGATGAAGTGAAAGGTATTCACTGACTTGACTAATACAATGTGCAGTCACACAGGTGCAGTTAACAGGTATGCACGGAGTGGTATATCACACTGCGTGCGCTCACGTAGGTAGGTGGGTGCACTGAAGTGAACAACAGGTAGTAGGTATATGCAGGGATGGGTATTACATGTGCACCTGTCACACACAGACAGGTACCGGATAGGCACAGTGACACTGCGTGCGCTCACGTAGGTAGGTGGGTACACTGAAGTGAACAAAAGGTAGTAGGTATATGCAGTGATGGGTATTACATGTGAACCTGTCACACACAGACAGGCACAGTGACACTTACTGACAGGGCTGTATATAATGCAAGTGGGCCACACACACACACACACACACACACATAGATCACAAGAACAAGATTAGATCTCAAAAAAGATGTTGAGGGGTGCTTTTTAGCAATAACAATCAGCCATGAGCAAGCTAACAAGCATACAAGAGCCTAACTAAGCTTTACCTATGAGAGTCTGCAGGCTGCAGCAGCTATCACTTCACTAATTACTGCAAGCATACGAGTGAGTCCACTGCCTGACGCTGCCTGCCTTTAATAAGGGGGGGGGGGGGGGGAGGTGGGGCTCCAGGAGGGAGTGTAGCCTGATTGGCTACAATGTGCCTGCTGACTGTGATGAAGAGGGTCAAAGTTGACCCTCATGATGCACTATGGGTGCGAACCGAATTTTCGGAAAAGCCGCGATCGCGAACCACGGAAGTTCGCCGGCAAACCGTTCGGGCCATCTCTAAAGACAATGCGGTAGTGTGTCTATTCTGAGGACAGAGCGTTCTAGCATGGATTAGATTAATCAGGTAAGGGCAAAAAACTGGAATGATTAAATCATTCGTTTTATTATAAACTATACACACAAAATATACATTAAAAATAAATATATTTAGCGGTTGAACAGATTGGTTGGATAAGAATAAGCAGAACAGGGAGAATGATGAAGAATGTCTGAAAAGTTCAAAATACTGTGTTTGACTGTGTCCCATAAGTGATAAAGTCTTTGGTCCAAATGCAATTCAATTTTTCACCTACGTTTTCTCCTAGGTGCAATTTGTCAATAAAAATACCTTTTAAACCAAAATAATTTTGATAGTACTTTTCAGCAAACTTTTTGGTAATTTTTCCATTGCAAGGTGCTAAAAAGGTAATATAGATCAAAGATGAAAAATTATCTCCTAGGAGAAAACTCAGGAGAAAAAGTGAATGGCCATTTGTGCTAAATAATCCAGTATTGCGTTTTAGCCAGTGTCCGGCTGGAGTGTCTTTAAAGAGAACCTGAATAGAAAATAAAAAGTCAAAATAACCATACATAGGTCATACTTACCTCCTGTGTGGTCTACTCCTCAATCTCTTTCTCCTGTCCTGCGTCCCATTTGTCCACTGTGATAAATGGAATTCTCCGTCCTTATTTTAAAAATGGCCATTACCTCATAACAGCTTCCTGGTCAGCACACTGTTAAACTGTAATATCACCCACTTGAGCCATAGGGAAACATGAACATTACCTTGCACATTCACTTGTAACTGACAGCTGCTGATATATAACTGACAGCAACTGGTATATTTCAGTTATGACAAAATATTTTCAGAACTGGAAGGGATCACTAAGAAGAAAATGGTGAGCTTCTGAGAGGAACTGACGGTGAGGTTAGTATGTAATATTCATTTGCAGATACGTCATGCATTTATTTTATATAATTTTAGTTCAGTTTCCCTTTAAATGGAATTTGACAAAGATGATAAACAAAGGATGCATCCTTTGTCTATCATCTTTGTCAAATTCCATTTAGTGACACTTCAGCCGGAGTGGATCACTGAGTTTTACCCACTCTGCAGCTGGGGAGTGGCCATGCAAAGCAAAGTCCAGCCTTGCTGCAATTTGAGCTGTGGGCAGTCCCCCATCCAAGGACAGAGATCTGGCAGAATATCTGGTATGTCAATCTCTCAAGTCTCATAAGTCATATCAATAAATAGATTGCATATTAGTTTTCAGTAACTTAAGGCTTTACGAATTCAAACATCTGAAAGGTATTAAACTGTAAAGTCTGACTGAGAACTTGTACTGCCCAGCAGCTGTATGTGCAATTTGCTTGGGAACTTCCCACAATGTGTGTCAGCCTAGTGTGTCAGCCTAGTCTTAACCTTCCTGGCGGTAACGTTCGGGGTAAGCCACGCAAGAGGTTTTCTCAGGCCCTGCTGGGCCGATTTGAGTAATTTTTTTTTGCTGAACGCAGCTAGCACTTTGCTAGCTGCGTCAGCACTTCGATCGCCGCCGCCCCGCGCTCGATCGCTGCTATCCGCGTCGCAACACAAACCCCCCCCCCCTAGACCCCTGCGCTGCCTGGCCTATCAGCGCCAGGCAGCAGCAAGGGGTGGATCGGGACTCCCTTAGACGTCCATGACGTCGGTGACGTCATCCCGCCCCGTCGCCATGGCGACGGGGGAAGCCCTCCAGGAAATCCCGTTCTTTGAACGGGATTTCCTGATCGCCTATCGCCGGAGGCGATCGGCGGGGCTGGGGGGATGCCGCTGAGCAGCGGCTATCATGTAGCGAGCCCTAGGCTCGCTACATGATTTAAAAAAAAAAAAAAATCAAAAAAACGGCTGCGCTGCCCCCTGGCGGTTTTTAACCACTTAAGGACTGCAGTCATAAAACCCCTTAAGGACCAGAGCCTTTTTTTCCATTCGGACCACTGCAGCTTTCACGGTTTATTGCTCAGTCATACAACCTACCACCTAAATGAATTTTACCTCCTTTTCTTGTCACTAATACAGCTTTCTTTCGGTGCTATTTGATTGCTGCTGCGAGTTTTACTTTTTATTATATTCATCAAAAAAGACATGAATTTTGTCAAAAAAATGACTTTTTTAACTTTCTGTGCTGACATTTTTCAAATAAAGTAAAATTTCCTATACATTTGAGCGCGAAAGTTATTCTGCTACATGTCTTTGATAAAAAAAAAACCATTCAGTGTATATTTATTGGATTGGGTAAAAGTTATAGCGTTTACAAACTATGGTGCCAAAAGTGAATTTTCCCATTTTCAAGCATCTCTGACTTTTCTGCGCACCTGTCAGGTTTCATGAGGGGCTAAAATTCCAGGATAGTACAAATCCCCCCCAAATGACCCCATTTTGGAAAGAAGACATCCCAAAGTATTCAGTGAGAGGCATGGTGAGTTCATAGAAGATCTTATTTTTTGTCACAAGTTAGCGGAAAATGACACTTTGTAACAAAACAAAAAAAAAAAAAGTTTCCATTTCTTCTAACTTGCGACAAAAAAAAAAATGAAATCTGCCACGGACTCACTATGCTACTCTCTGAATACCTTGAAGTGTCTACTTTCCAAAATGGGGTCATTTGTGGGGTGTGTTCACTGTCCTGGCATTTTGGGGGGTGCCTAATTGTAAGCACCCCTGTAAAGCCTAAAGATGCTCATTGGACTTTGGGCCCCTTAGCGCAGTTAGGCTGCAAAAAAGTGCCACACATGTGGTATTGCCGTACTCAGGAGAAGTAGTATAATGTGTTTTGGGGTGTATTTTTACACATACCCATGCTGGGTGGGAGAAATATCTCCGTAAATGACAATTGTTTTATTTTTTTTACACACAATTGTCAATTTATAGAGATATTTCTCCCACTCAGCATGGGTATGTGGAAAAATACACCCCAAAACACATTATACTACTTCTCCTGAGTACGGCGATACCACATGTGTGGCACTTTTTTGCACCCTAACTGCGCTAAGGGGCCCAAAGTCCAATGAGTACCTTTAGGATTTCACAGGTCATTTTGAGAAATTTCGTTTCAAGACTGCTCCTCACGGTTTAGGGCCCCTAAAATGCCAGGACAGTATAGGAATCCCACAAATTACCCCATTTTAGAAAGAAGACACCCCAAGGTATTCCATTAGGAGGATGGTGAGTTCATAGAAGATTTTTTTTTTTTGTCACAAGTTAGCGGAAATTGATTTGAATTGTTTTTTTTCACAAAGTGTCATTTTCTGCTAACTTGTGACAAAAATAAAATCTTCTATGAACTCACCATACTCCTAACGGAATACCTTGGGGTGTCTTCTTTCTAAAATGGGGTCATTTGTGGGGTTCCTATACTGCCCTGGCATTTTAGGGGCCCTAAACCGTGAGGAGTAGTCTTGAAACCAAATGTCGCAAAATGACCTGTGAAATCCTAAAGGTACTCATTAGACTTTGGGCCCCTTAGCGCACTTAGGGTGCAAAAAAGTGCCACACATGTGGTACCGCCGTACTCAGGAGAAGTAGTATAATGTGTTTTGGGGTGTATTTTTACACATACAGATGCTAGGTGGGAGAAATATCTCTGTAAATGACAATTATTTGATTTTTTTTACACACAATTGTCCATTTACAGAGAGATTTCTCCCACCCAGCATGGGTATGTATAAAAATACACCTCAAAACACATTATACTACTTCTTCTGAGTACGGCGATACCACATGTGTGACACTTTTTTGCAACCTAGGTGCGCTAAGGGGCCTAACGTCCTATTCACAGGTCATTTTGAGGCATTTGGATTCTAGACTACTCCTCACGGTTTAGGGCCCCTAAAATGCCAGGGCAGTATAGGAACCCCACAAGTGACCCCATTTTAGAAAGAAGACACCCCAAGGTATTCCGTTAGGGGTATGGTGAGTTCATAGAAGATTTTTTTTTTGTCACAAGTTAGCGGAAAATGACACTTTGTGAAAAAAAAAAACAATACATATCAATTTCCGCTAACTTGTGACAAAAAATAAAATCTTCTATGAACTCACCATACTCCTAACGGAATACCTTGGGGTGTCTTCTTTCTAGAATGGGGTCATTTGTGGGGTTCCAATACTGCCCTGGCATTTTAGGGGCCCTAAACCGTGAGGAGTACTCTTGAACCCAAATGTCTCAAAATGACCTGTGAAATCCTAAAGGTACTCATTGGACTTTGGGCCCCTTAGCACAGTTAGGCTGCAAAAAAGTGTCACACATGTGGTATCGCCGTACTCAGAAGAAGTAGTATAATGTGTTTTGTGGTGTATTTTTACATATAACCATGCTGGGTGGGAGAAATATCTCTGTAAATGACACATTTTTGATTTTTTTTACACACAATTGTCCATTTACAGAGAGATTTCTCCCACCCAGCATGGGTATGTGTAAAAATACACCACAAAACACATTATACTACTTCTCCTGAGTATGGCGATACTACATGTGTGACACTTTTTTGCAGCCTAGGTGCGCTAAGGGGCCCAACGTCCTATTCACAGGTCATTTTGAGGCATTGGTTTTCTAGACTACTCCCTACGGTTTAGGGCCCCTAAAATGCCAGGGCAGTATAGGAACCCCACAAGTGACCCCATTTTAGAAAGACGACACCCCAAGGTATTCCGTTAGGGGTATGGTGAGTTCATAGAAGATTTTATTTTTTGTCACAAGTTAGTGAAAAATGACACTTTGTGAAAAAAACAATAAAAATCCAATTTCCGCTAACTTTTGACAAAAAATAAAATCTTCTATGAACTCATCATACACCTAACAGAATACCTTGGGGTGTCTTCTTTCTAAAATGGGGTCACTTGTGGGGTTCCTATACTGCCCTGGCATTTTACGGGCCCAAAACTGTGAGTAGTCTGGAAACCAAATTTCTCAAAATGACTGTTCAGGGGTATAAGCATCTGCAAATTTTGATGACAGGTGGTCTATGAGGGGGCAAATTTTGTGGAAACGGTCATAAGCAGGGTGGCCTCTTAGATGACAGGATGTATTGGGCCTGATCTGATGGATAGGAGTGCTAGGGGGGTGACAGGAGGTGATTGATGGGTGTCTCAGGGGGCGGTTAGAGGGGAAAATAGATGCAATCAATGCACTGGGGAGGTGATCGGAAGGGGGTCTGAGGGGGATCTGAGGGTTTGGCCGAGTGATCAGGAGCCCACACGGGGCAAATTAGGGCCTGATCTGATGGGTAGGTGTGCTAGGGGGTGACAGGAGGTGATTTATGGGTGTCTCAAGGTGTGATTAGAGGGGGGAAATAGATGCAAGCAATGCACTAGCGAGGTGATCAGGGCTGGGGTCTGAGGGCGTTCTGAGGTGTGGGCGGGTGATTGGGTGCCCGTAAGGGGCAGATTAGGGTCTAATCTGATGGGTAACAGTGACAGGTGGTGATAGGGGGTGATTGATGGGTAATTAGTGGGTGTTTAGAGGAGAGAAGAGATGTAAACACTGCACTTGGGAGGTGATCTGATGTCGGATCTGCAGGCGATCTATTGGTGTGGGTGGGTGATCAGATTGCCCGCAAGGGGCAGGTTAGGGGCTGATTGATGGGTGGCAGTGACAGGGGGTGATTGATGGGTGGCAGTGACAGTGATTGATGGGTGATTGACAGGTGATCAGTGGGTTATTACAGGGAATAACAGATGTAAATATTGCACTGGCGAATTGATAAGGGGGGGGGGGTCTGAGGGCAATCTGAGCGTGTGGGCGGGTGATTGGGTGCCCGCAAGGGGCAGATTAGGGTCTAATCTGATGGGTAACAGTGACAGGTGGTGATAGGGGGTGATTGATGGGTAATTAGTGGGTGTTTAGAGGAGAGAAGAGATGTAAACGATGGATTTGGGAGGTGATCTGATGTCGGATCTGCGGGCGATCTATTGGTGTGGGTGGGTGATCAGATTGCCCGCAAGGGGCAGGTTAGGGGCTGATTGATGGGTGGCAGTGACAGGGGGTGATTGATGGGTGGCAGTGACAGGGGGTGCTTGACAGGTGATCAGTGGGTTATTACAGGGAAGAACGGATGTAAATAATGCACTGGCGAATCGATAAGGGGGGGGTTGAGGGCAATCTGAGCGTGTGGGCGGGCGATTGGGTGCCCGCAAGGGTCTAATCTGATGGGTAACAGTGACAGGTGGTGATAGGGGGTGATTGATGGGTAATTAGTGGGTGTTTAGAGGAGAGAATAGATGTAAACGATGGATTTGGGAGGTGATCTGATGTCGGATCTGCGGGCGATCTATTGGTGTGGGTGGGTGATCAGATTGCCCGCAAGGGGCAGGTTAGGGGCTGATTGATGGGTGGCAGTGACAGGGGGTGATTGACGGGTGATTGACGGGTGATTGATGGGTGATTGACGGGTGATTGACAGGTGATCAGGGGGGATAGATGCATACAGTACACAGGGGGGGGGGGAGGGTCTGGGGGGGTCTGGGGAGAATCTGAGGGGTGGGGGGGTGATCAGGAGGGAGCAGGGGGCAGTTTAGGGACTAAAAAAAAAATAGCGGTGACAGATAGTGACAGGGAGTGATTGATGGGTGATTAGGGGGGTGATTGTGTGCAAATTGGGATCTGGGGGGTGGGCAGGGGGGGGGGGTCTGAGGGGTACTGTGGGCGATCAGGGGGCAGGGGGGGGCAGATCAGTGTGTTTGGGTGCAGACTAGGGTGGCTGCAGCCTGCCCTGGTGGTCCCTCGGACACTGGGACCACCAGGGCAGGAGGCAGCCTGTATAATACACTTTGTAAACATTACAAAGCGTATTATACACTTCCTATCCGGGGATCGTCGGGTTAACAACCTGCCGGCGCTTCCGATTGGCCGGCGGGTTGACGTCGCGGGTGGGCGGAGCCTATTGCTGGTGGATGCGCGCGCATCTCAGCGCGCGATCCCCGGCCAGAGAGTGCCCCAGGACCTGACGCCAATCTGCGTTACGTGGTCCTGGGGCTGCCACTTTGCCGCCGCCAATATGAAGTAGGCGGTCGGCAAGTGGTTAATATACCGCCAGGAGGGTTAATAACTACTGTACAGATGGACTGGCTAGAATGCACTTAGGGCCTAGAAAATCATGAATTATAAAAAACATGAATTTATGGAGTTACTGGTAGAGATGGCTCGAACGGTTCGCCCGCGAACTTCGGTGGTCCGCGTTCGCGGTGAATCGTGAACTATATGCGAGTTCGACCCGCTCCCTATACTACATCATTAGGGTCAACTTTGACCCTTTACATCACAGTCAGCAGGCACAGGGTAGCCAATCAGGCTACACTCCCTCCAGGAGCCACCCCCCCCCCCCCCTTATAAAAGGCAGGCAGTGTCAGCCTTTTCACTCACTCGTGTGGCTGCAGTAATTAGAGAAGGGGAAGAACCTTGCTGCTGACATACGGAAAGCTTAGTTAGCTTGTGTTAAGCTTGTTAGGTTGCTCTTTCTTGCTGATCTTTTTGCTAAAAAGCAGTCATCATCCTCAACAGCTCTTTTGAGAGCTAATGTTGTTCTTGTGATCTACAGTATTTTTTTGTGTGTGTGTGTCCCACAGACACTTGTGTTGCATATACAGCCCTGTCAGTTAGTCGCAGCTGCTGCTTGGACCTTGGTTCCTTGGTAATTCCTACTGTGCCACTGCCAGGCCCAGCACATTCAGTGACTACCTGTGTGTGTGACAGCTGCACATTTGTAATACCAATCACTGCATACACACCTGTGTTCAGTGCACCTACCTACGTGAGAGCACGCAGTGTCACTGCACCTGTTGACGGTACCTGTGTGTGTGTGTGACAGCTGCACATTTGCAATACCAATCACTGCATACCCACCTGTGTTCAGCGCACCTACCTACCTACGTGACTGCACACAGTGTTATATATGCAGTGTCACTGCACCTGTTGACGGTACCTGTGTGTGTGTGTGTGACAGCTGCACATTTGTAATACCAATCACTGCATACCCACCTGTGTTCAGTGCACCTATCTACCTACCTACGTGACCGCACACAGTGTTATATACACAGTGTCACTGCACCTGTTGACAGCACCTATGTGTGTGACAGCTGCATATTTGTAATACCAATCACTGCATACCCACCTGTGTTCAGTGCATCTACCTACCTACCTACCTACCTACCTATGTGAGCACACGCAGTGTCACTGCACCTGTTGACTGTACGTGTGTGTGTGTGTGTGTGTGTGTGTGACAGCTGCACATTTGTAATACCAATCACTGCATACCCACCTGTGTTCAGTGTACCTACCCACCTACGTGAGCGAACGCAGTGTCACTGCACCTGTTGATGGTACCTGTGTGTGTGTGACAGCTGCACATTTGTAATACCGATCCGTGCATACCCACCTTTTCAGTGCACCTACCTACCTACGTGATCGCAAGCAGTGTTATATACCAGTCACTGCACCTGTTCACGGTACCTGTGTGTGTGACAGCTGCAAATTTGTAATACTAGTCGTTGCATAATTGTTCACAGTACCTGTGTGACTGCACGCTGTGTAATATACCAATCCATGCATACCTGTTAACTGCACATGTGTGACAGTTGCACATTGTATTGTAATACCAGTCACTGCATACCTTTCACTTCACCCCCCCCCCCCCCCCATATGGACAAAACAACATGCAGAGGCAGAGCCAGAGGCAGGCCACCCGGCAGGTCTGTTCGAGGTCGTGCTGACGTGATTTCGTGCGGCCCTGGCTCAAAGTATAGTGCTCAGAAGAAGGCACGTCCCATCAACTACCAAGATTGTCAGGATGTGGTTGACTATTTAACACAGAACACCTCACCTTCACAGCTACCAGCGCTACTACAAGCACCACATCCGCTGCATTTGACACTTCGCAGGAGTTATTTGGTGGGGAATTAACTGATTCACAGACATTATTGTTACAACAAGATGAAGGCGCTAAGCAAGTTACACCACCTCATAGTTAGGCGACACTATGGACGTAACGTGTGAGGAGGGGGATGATGAAGTACCTGCTGTTGGTGCAGTTTATGATGATACAGATGCCACATGGGTTCCTAAGAGACAAGATGACCAATGGGACAGTTCAGAGGGGGAGTCAGAGAGGAGTAGGAGGAGATGAGTTGCTGAAAGAAGCAGGGGGAGCTCGTCTTCCGAAAAAGCTATTGGCAGTGTCTGGCGCCATGTATCGCCACCTATGGACAGCCAGCCAACATGCCCTTCAAAGTCAGCTGCTCAGGCCACAATAGTGCCCACACCCCAGGGGGCTCATCAGTTTGGAAATTTTTTTGTGTGTCTGCCTTAGATCAGAGCAATGCCATCTGTTTTCTCTGCTGCCAAAAATTGAGCCGTGGAAAGGCCAACAGCCACATAGGGACAACTGCCTTATGAAGGCACATGGAGAAAAGGCACATAATGCAATGGGAAGAGCACCAGAGGAAAAGCAGCACACAAAAGCTAAGCCCCCCTCCTTCTCCTCTTCCTCCTTCAGGTGCATCATCTTCAGCCGCTTTCTCCCTTGCACCTTCACAATCACAGCCACTCTCCTCCACTCCACCTCTTACCTTGAGCGGTTCCTGCTCCTCTGCACACAGCAGCAACCAGGTGTCCATGAGGGAAATCTTTGAGCGGAAGAAGCCAATGTCTGCCAGTCACCCCCTTGCCTGGCATCTGACAGCTGGCTTGGCGGAACTGTTATCTCGCCAGCTGTTACCATACAAGCTGGTGGACTCTGAGGCCCTCCAAAAATTTGTGGCCATTGGGACACCGCAGTGAAAGATACCAGGCCACAATTATTTCTCAAAAAAGGTGATACCTAAACTGTACCAAGAAGTTGAAAGCAGGGAAACTACACCAGTGCGAATTTACGCATCGTAGTTCGCATCTACGCATCGTAGTTCGTAGGTGAAATTTCAAAACTACGCTTACGAATTTATGCTTAGTGAAGTACCGCTACGTGTAGCTTTTGCCCACTATGCATAGTTAACATGTGTATTGCGTAGTGAACTACGAATGCGTTACTCGTGTCTCATTTTCCACGTGCGATTGTATTCTTACAAACGTATGCATTGGAAAAGGGAATGTATGCATAGAATAGTTCCCGGTATAAGCATTTAAAGAGAAATTAATGCAAAAAATTTTCTGCATGCGGGCATAAGCATCCGCATACATTACGCTTCGCACTACACGTAATTGCATAATTTAATGCGTAGTCTACGAAATGCATACAAAGTGAATACTTGATTTCGAAGCCGTAGTTTGGCGAAGCGCAATTGCCTAAAACTACCCGTATTTCCAGCGTAGTGAAGTTGGCTGACTACGACCATCCCTGGTTGAAAGGCAAGTGGTGTCATCTCTGGCACACAGCGTTGGGTCAAGGGTCCATCTGACCACGGATGCCTGGTCTGCCAAGCACGGTCAGGGCAGGTACATTACTTACACAGCCCATTGGGTCAACCTGGTGACCGCTGGCAAGCAGGGAGTACGTGGCTGTGCAGAGGACCAAGTTGTTACACCTCCACGGCTTGCAGGCAGGCCTGCTGCCACCTCCTCTCCTTCTCCTCCTACTCCTCTTGCTACATTCTCTTCGCTGTCGTCGTCCTCCTCCTCCTTGGCTGAGTGGCAGTGCTACTCTACTGGTGCTGCGATCTCCTCTCCAGCTACACAGCCCCAGCTCCCCAGGGCCTATGCTGCATGCCAGGTACGACGGTGTCACGCCATCTTAGACATGTCTTGCCTCAAAGCGGAGAGTCACACTGGAGCAGCTCTCCTGGCTGCTCTTAACAAACAGGTGGATCAGTGGCTGACCCCGCACCAACTGGAGATCGGCAACGTGGTGTGTGACAACGGCAGCAATCTCATTTCGACTTTGAATTTGGGAAAGTTGACACATGTACCCTGCATGGCACATGTGCTGAATCTAATAATTTGTGTCTAAGTACCCAGGCTTACAGGGCATCCTGAAGCAGTCCAGGAAGGTGTAAGGGCATTGCAGGCGGTCTTACATGGCCATGGCACGCTTTGCCGATATTCAGCGGAGAAACAAATTGCCGGTTAGACGCTTGATTTGTGATAGCCTGACTCGCTGGAATTCGACCCTCCTGATGTTCAATCGCCTGCTACAACAGGAGAAAGCCGTCAAACAGTATCTCTACAACTACAGTCAAAGGACACGCTCTGGGGTGATGGGGATGTTCTGGCCGAAGTACTGGACACTCATGCGAAATGCCTGCAGGCTCATGCAGCTGTTTGAGGAGGTGACAAGCCTGGTGAGTCGCAGTGAAAGAGCCATAAGCGACTTGATCCCATATGCTTTCTTCCTGGAGCATGCCATGCGTAGAGTGGTGGATCAAGCTGTGGAGGAGCGTGAACAGGAACAGGAACAGGAGGAAGAGTTGTGGGATCAATTCTCAGCAGAAGCAGATGATTCCTCAACACCTGTGACAGCACAGAGGGGGGAGGAGGAGGAAGAGTCGTGTGGTGAAGAGGAGTCAGATGATGAGGAAAGTGGGGTTTTTTTGGAGGAGGAGGAGGTGGCAGAAGAATAACCACAGCAGGTGTCACAGAGGGCTTGTGCTGCTCAACTTTCCCGTGGTATTGTTTGTGGCTGGGGGGAGGAGGAGAACTTAGCTGACATCACTGAGGAAGAGCAAGAGGAGATGGATAGTACGTCTGCATTCAACTTTGTGCAGATGCCGTCTTTCACACTGTCCAGCCTGTTGAGGGACCCTCGTATAAAAAAAAACTCAAGGGGAATGAGTTGTACTGGGTGGCCACGCTACTAGACCCTCGGTATAGGCAGAAAGTGGCGGAGATTTTTCCAAATCACCAGAAGGCAGAAAGGATGCAGCACTTGCAGACCAAGCTGGCAACTATGTTTTACAGTGCGTTTAAGGGTGATGTCACAGCACAACGGAATAAAGGTACCACTTCAAGTAATCCTTCTCCCATGTCCGCGCAGGCAAGGACAGGACGCTCTAGCAATCTCATGGTGATGTCGGACATGCGGACATTCTTTAGTCCAACATCTCGCCTTAGCCCTTCTGGATCCACCCTCCACCAATGCCTGGACTGGCAGGTAGCCGACTACCTGGCCTTAAGTGTGGATGTAGACTCTGTGAGCAGCGATGAACCCTTGGACTACTGGGTGCGCAGGCTTGACCTGTGGCCAGAGCTGTCACAATTTGCCATCCAACTTCTGTCCTGCCCTGCCTCAAGCGTCCTGTCAGAAAGGACCTTTAGCGCAGCTGGAGGCATTGTCACTGAGAAGAGAAGTCGCCTAGGTCACAAAAGTGTTCAGTACCTCACCTTTATCAAAATTAATGAGGCATGGATCCCGGAGGGCTACTGCCCGACTGAAGACTAAGTCAGTCCCCGCACACAGCATCTCTGCCTGCATGCCGTGTCACTGCCTGCCCCATGACTAAGTTGGTCCAAACACAGCATCTCTGCCTGCAGACCACTTGACTGCCTTCTCCGCCACCACCAACAGGGTCCAGGACTCCAGGCGGATTCCTGAATTTTTTAGGCCGCTGTTAGCAGTGGCCACTATAATAATTTTTCTGGTGTGTGTACATGCCTGCCTAATTTTTCTGGCTGCACTGCAGCTGCAACAACAAAACAGAAGGCATGTGCATGTGTCAATTCCCCTTCGTGATTGTTACCTTGCTGCGGTGAAGGGGCTTGTGTATCACAATGAAGCAATGACTGATGGCTATATGAGTGTCTCGGGGGGGGGGGGGGGGTGGGGGACCACCCAAGATAATAAGGTAGTTGCTTCATTGTGGACAGCCCGGCGACCATATGGGCTTGAAAACCGCCATGGCCTGCACTCTGGCCATGGTGCGCACCAGTCCAGCTCGGCCGTCACTACATAAACAGCTGTGTGCGGTGCGTTACATAGTGAGTTTGGTCTGTCAGTGTGAATCAGTACTCTAATTACACTCTCTGATTGATGAATACACATGTAAGATACACATGTAAGATGTTTTAAAGCGCTTTAGGCCTGCAATTTAGCATGCAATGTGATTTCTGCCCTTAAAATGCTGCTTTGCATCAAATCCAGATTTTTTCCCCCGGGACTTTTGGAGTGTATCCCACTCCCCCATGCAAAAACTCAGATGTTAGACCCCTTGAAACATCTTTGCCATCACTTTTGTGGCCAGCATAAATGTTTCTAATTTTCGAAGTTCGCCTCCCCATTGAAGTCTATTGCGGTTCGAGGAAGATCGCACAAACTAAACTTTTTGCGGAAGTTTGCGTTCGAGGTTCGCGAACCGAAAATCGGAGGATCGAGACATCTCTAGTTACTGGGAGTTAGCCTTGTAAAAACAGCTGTGTTGAACATTGATAAGGATCTCTTTGAATATCTGGCAAAAGTTTGGAGGTGTGAGGTTTAGAGACTGTGTGGCTGGTAAGATCCTTCTTTATGAGTTTCTGTCAGTGCCAGGTCTGGATTGATTGATGAGTTTGCAGGGGGCTTGGAATCCCAGAAAGGCCCTCTGATAAGAGCTGAGTGCTAATTAATCCTGTTGCTGTCTGTGATAGCTAGAAAGGTTTAACCATTTGACAGGCTGTGACACTGTGTAAGACTGCATGAGGTTATGATGCATTCAATATGAAATATAGCAAAGGCGTCACAATTGTCAGCTCCAGTAATGGACACTTAGTGAAATTATGTTTTCAATGTACTCTGGGAAGTACCGCAGAAGGCGGCAAAACGAAATAATTCATTATAATAATTTTAATAAACGCTTTGTACCTCTTCTTTTGAATATCTGAGCATCTTGCAAACTCTTATATTGTAAATAAAATTTGGTCACACCTGCTGCTTACTGTTCCTGCAGGGAAAGTTGTGACACCAACAAATATAACTTACTAAAGTTGAAGTGCTGCTGCGTCCTTTGTCTGCGTCTGTGTCAGCTGTAGTGTGCATATGCGGGGCCATGGCTGTGTCCGCATGACTGACATCAGTGGTGAGACATGCTGGGCTCCGGCACCTACATATACAAGGGGTGGCTGCAGCAACTGCTGCAAGGGAAGCCCTGTACACATGATTGAATGATGTCGCCCAACGGGGATTGGCAACATCATTCTGATTCCTTGGATATTATTGCTGGGCTGAGGCTGTACAGATGCATAGTCATAAAAAATGCAGTAAACATTACCCCTTGTATGAAATGCAGCAAATGTTACCCCGCATTTCAAACACTGCAAACGTTATTCCACACAAGCACAAGAAATGCAGCAAACAATACCTCCCACATATAAAAATGCAGCAAAAATTAAAGATGCATGTGTAAGGCTTTGCGCATTCAGATCCTTAGGGTGGCCACTAATGATCCAATCTTTTTCATCCAATCGTACCAAATCTATGTAGTATAAAGGTAAACTGAGTGAATGTTCTGAATGGATCATTTAGGCAGTTACCTTATATTACATAGAAATGGTAAGATTGGATGAAAAAGATTGGATAGTTAGTGGTCAGCTTTATCAAGACAAGGTAGGAACTGAGGTCTGCACAAGCTGGATTTGAAGGTGAAAACATGTTTATTTACAAAGGTGCAGCAATTAAAATATACAACCACAACACACATACATTCATACAATCAGTGACACACGATGAACCACAGTTTCCAGAACCCCTCTAACTGACTAACTATACAGATATTTACAATAGCAAATGTACATGAACATTGGTCACACAATATATGAACAAATAGCAACACACAGGACACAGATATATACAGGAGTGAATAAACCTAATCGGCATACATAGAGAAGTCAGACAGGCAATAATCAAACTAGAGAATTTATTTATTTATTCAAGTATTTACGCAGCAACTAACCACCTAACACTAACCACCCCATCCTAAAAAAATGCCCGGAGTTTGGCTGTAGTTCACCACTGCTCCCAGCTGCTCAACTCCCACAGCAACCTGCTCCAGAGTTAGGT
Organism: Hyperolius riggenbachi; assembly: GCF_040937935.1. NCBI lineage: Eukaryota > Metazoa > Chordata > Amphibia > Anura > Hyperoliidae > Hyperolius > Hyperolius riggenbachi. Next base: position 410,164,629 of record NC_090647.1, on the reverse strand, counting down.
TACAGTGTAGCCAAACTCCAGTATACTACTGGTTTCAGCAAGCTCCTATATAGGCTCTAGCTATCACATGTTCACTGCTATCCCTTTAGAGTTCTGCTACACAGCCACAGCAGCTATTTTTCTGTTGGCTGCTATATTGTTCTAAGTTAGGGCGCCACCATATGTGCCCATGTTAAAAGCTGTGTTTAGCTACTACAACAGTAAAATAGTTGTTGCCACTAATTGCAGCTTTTAAAGGACAACTGTAGCGAGAGGTATATGGAGGCTGTCATATTTACATCTTTTTAAGCAATACTAGTTGCCTCCTTCACTCCTGGATGTTACAATGACTTTGAAAAAGGTTAAATAAGAATTTCTGCTGAAACTAAGAATACTTCCTTTAACATAATTCAAGTTCTCCATTTCAGAAATCTCAATATCAAAAAAGGAATAAAAACATCTGAAAAAGGAGGGGGGGGGGGGTGATTCAATCTAGGCATCCATCCATAATCGAAATAAGTAGTTTTGCCAAACTGGATCAAGGACATGAGGTGGCAGTTGGACATGTGGTTTTTATCCTCAGTCCCTTTAAAAAAATTCTTCAGAATTGCCCTTACTAAGCTTGGTTAAAGGAACATGTTTAGGACTTTGGTGGTGATGAGATGAAGGAAGGAGGCATGTTTGAATCTTTATTCTTTTGAAAGCTCTGGGATTGCCCCATACACTGCCAAATAATAGTTGTCAGTGTGTACATGAAAGCATTGTGGTGTACAACTGACTCCCTATCTCATGTTTAAAAAGTAAGGAATAGTGTAGTGAGAAAAAAGTGCCCCTTGGGGGTACTTACCTCAGGAGAGGCAATCTCTGGGTCCTAAAGAAGCTTTCCTCGTTCTCCTCTGCAGGACCGTTCCAGCACTGGGACCCAGAAAAAGAGCTTGATGCTTGTCGAGAGCTTACGCAGGTGCATTAGCACCGTTCCACTTGACTTTTTTTCAGAAAAAGCTGGGCCCAATCAGGTCTGCACTACTGCACAGGTGTGAGCCATCTGCACCTATGCAGTAGCACAGACCTGATTGTGCTTGGCTATTTCCACCAGAACTTGAGCGGGATGGTGCTGGTGCGCATGTGCAGAAAGGCCACGCTTCGAGGGTCCCAGCACTGGAACGGGCTGATGTACGAGGATGGGAATCTGGATGGGAATGAGAATCTTTAGGATCCAGAGGCTTCCCCCTTCCCGAGGTATGTATATAAATGTGCGCATAGCAAGCTTCACATATTTGCCTTATATACTTTTTCTTAGCTTTCTAACTGTGCAGCGGGGTCTTTTTTGTGATCCAGCATTCCATACATTTCTAAATGTATGGAATGCTGGATCAGGCCAGGATGAGGATTGCATTTTTTTACCTGAAGTGAGAAGTATATTGAGTATATTAATTCCTCCTAAACTAGTTTCAGTAGTGTCTAAATCACACACTTGAAACAAGCATGTGGCTAATCTGGCCAGAATCTGATCTGTATGCGTATTCAGAGTTTATGGCAAAAAGTATTAGGCATAGGACCAACAGGGCAGCCAGGCAATTTGTATGGTTTAAAATTAAATGCATACAGTATGTCAGCCTCCATATCCTTCTCACTTCAGGTTCCCTTAAAAACATGAAGGATTATTGTGAGCAATTTCTGTTGAATTTGGTGAACCACACATCACTTAAAGGGAATTTAAAGTGAAAATAAACGTATGATATAATGATTTGTATGTGTGGTACAGCTAGAAATAAAACATTAGCAGCACAGCTATTGTTTTCAGTACAGTAGTTAACAAACATCAGTTGTTATCTATGCAAAAGAGCTTATCTGAGTTCCACAACCAAAATAGTTGTAGACAGCACTGTCTTTTGAAGTTCTTATCTTAAAGCGGTATTGTCACCATAAAAATCAAATTTCAACAGCAAGTCTGAGTGTATTAAGTGATAAAGATGCTAATCCTGCATTTAAAACTTGCAAAACTTTTTCTGCTGTTATGGTTTGGAGTTATCACATACTTTAGGAGCACTGGACCTAGTGCCAAACAGTGCCAAACAGTTAAATGCTGGGAGTTCTTTTGAATACAGGGAGTTCTTTTTATCTATAATATATTCCTCCTCTTCCATTTATTTCCCTGCCTAGCTGATCACTTGTGTTTACAAGCAAGGCTGAGGTGACTCAGTGATTGGATGTGTAAATAAAAAAAAAGACTCTGGCAGGAGGGCAGCTAATGAATACACAATGAGCAAGAGAAGGGTGGGGGGAAAACAAGAGTCAGGGAGGATATGATGTCAGCATTAGCTTGGCAAGATGGCCACTGCCTAGAATAGGATTTTCCGCTTTTCCTTTGTAAAATTCACACAAATCATTACGTGGATAGCACAATACATCTGTTATGTAAGTAGAAGTAGTATTTATCTACTTATATATGTGTTTTTATTTCTAGGTTAGCAGGGGTGTCACTTGTTCTTTAACCTGCTGGGCGATATGGACGAGCTTAGCTCGTCCATCACCGCCGGAGGCTGCCGCTCAGGCCCTGCTGGGCCGATTTTCATGAAATAAAAATGAAGCACACGCAGCCGGCACTTTGCCAGCCGCGTGTGCTACCTGATCGCCACCGCAGCGGCGATCCGTCGCGTGCAGCGGCGAAAGAGGGTCCCCCCAGCCGCCCGAGCCCAGCGTAGCCGGAACAAACAGTTCCGGCCAGCGCTAAGGGCTGGAGCGGAGGCGGCTGACGTCCATGACGTCACTCCGCTCGTTGCCATGGCGACGAGGTAAGCAAAACAAGGAAGGCCGCTCATTGCGATCTTCCTTGTTAATTCTGATCGGCGGAGGCGATCAGAATGACGCGTCCGGAGCGCCCTCTAGTGGGCTTTCATGCAGCCAACATTCAGTTGGCTGCATGGAATAGTTTTTTTTTAATAAAAAAAAACCCCTCCCACAGCCGCCCTGGCGATCTTAATAGAACGTCAGGGTGGTTAAATGAAATGTCTCATTGTTTCTTGTTTGTTTATGGTTTTCCCGCAGAGGAAAGTTGAAAAGTTCATTAGTTCTGAGAAATCATTTAAAATGCTGAGTGTAATGTGTAAACTGCATACTGTATATTAGAGAATGATGCAATGTTATAAAAACAAGCTATATAACTGAAAATAAAATTATGATACCCTTTTCTTTGCTACTAATGTTCTATTAATTATCCATACTACATATACAATTCATTATATCGTAAGGTTTTTTTTCACTTCAGTGTCACTTTAATGCCTGCTGCTTAAAGAGAGTCTGAAGCGAGAATAAATCTCGCTTCAGACCTCATAGATAGCAGGGGCACGTGTGCCCCTGCTAAACCGCCGCTATCCCGCGGCTTAACGGGGGTCCCTGATCCCCCAAATCCCCTCCGTAATGCGGGGGAGCGCTTCCTGGTTGGGGCAGGGCTAACCGCCCCTGCTAACTATGAGCTCTGAAGCGAGATTTATTCTCTTATTCTCTTTAAAGGAGAACTGTAGTGAGAGGTGTATGGAGGATGCCATACTGACTCCCTTTTAAGCAATACCAGTTGCCTGGCAGCCCTGCTGAGCTATTTGCCTGCAGTAGTGTGAATCACACCAGAAACAAGCATGCAGCTAATCTTGTCAGATCTGACAAAAATGTCAGAAACACCTGATCTGCTGTATGCTTGTTCAGGGTTTGTGGCTAATACTATTAGAGACAGTGGATCAGCAGAACAGCCAGGCAACTGGTATTGCTTAAAAGGAAATAAATATGGCTGCCACCATATACCTCTCACTACAGTTCTCCTTTAAAGAGGAGCTGTAACCAAGGATTGAACTTCATTCCAATCAGTAGCTGATACCTCCTTTCCCACAAGAAATCTTTACCTTTTCTTAAACAGATCATCAGGGGGCTCTGTATGGCTGATACTGTGGTGAAATCCCTCCCACAGTGTGATGTCAGGACCTAGGTACTGACATCACACTGTGGAAGCCTTGCTGCATTGTAGGAAATAACAGCTGTTTCCAACTGCCAAAGCGACATCTCCTTCCACAGACATCACCTGCCAGCAGTAAAGATGTCGGCATGTGATACATTCCAGAATGTAGATCAGGGAGAAGAAAGATTTTACAATTGACAAACACTGACTGAATCATTTATAAATATTTATTGTAAAAATTACTTTTTTCATTACGCTATTTTCACAGTAGTTCCTCTTTAACTCACTCTCCTGTACAATAGCTCTTGTTATTTTTTTTTACTGATTTTAAGTTAGCTGAAAGACTGGCATTACAGGAAATTGCTATTTATGGTTAGGACCACAATTAAAGTTTATCTCTCATCAACATATTTTTTATTCAGGTTTGCTTTAAAATGTTCTATAAGATTTTGTAGCAAATGTACTTAAAGAGACTCCGTAACAAAAATTGCATCCTGTTTTTTATCATCCTACAAGTTCAAAAAGCTATTCTAATGTGTTCTGGCTTACTGCAGCACTTTATACTATCACTGTCTCTGTAATAAATCAATGTATCTTTCCCCTGTCAGACTTGTCGGCCTGTGTCTGGAAGGCTGCCAAGTTCTTCAGTGTTGTGGTTCTGCTATGAACTCCCCCTTCCAGGCCCCTGTAAGCACACTGCCTGTGTGTTATTTAGGATTAGAGCAGCTTCTCTCTTATCTTTTACAAGCTGGATAAATCGTCCTCTGAGCTGGCTGGGCTTTCACATACTGAAGAATTACAGACAAGGGCAAAGCTGTTTGCAGGAAGAAACAAGCAGCCTGAAACTTCAGTGCATGAGAACAGGGGGAAAGAAACACGCAATGATCTCTTGAGATTCAAAAGGAAGGCTGTATACAGCCTGCTTGTGTATGGATGTATTTTCTATGTGTGGACATACTGTACATCAACCTACTTCCTGTTTTGGTGGCCATTTTGTTTGTTTATAAACAAACTTTTTAAAACTGTTTTTAACCACTTTTAATGCAGCGAGGAGCGGCAAAATTGTGTCAGAGGGTAATAGGAGATGTCCCCTAACGCACTGGTATGTTTACTTTTGTGCGATTTTAACAATACAGATTCTCTTTAAAGTACAGATTGTATGCAAGTGGACAAAGAGTAGAAGCAGGCCTGCTACCTGTTGTAATTCCATCTTTGCTTGCACAGTCACTCTATATTTAATATACTCGCTGTCTTCACAGCTAGCCAGCATAGCATCTTTTTCTGTACATAATCCCTGTTATTTTGGTGGTGAAATATGAATATTAGTAATTATATCAATTACATTACCGATAATTGTATTATCAATGGTGCCTTATACAGTGCTACCCATAATTATTCATACCCCTGGCAAATGTTGACTTAAACTTACTTTTATTCAACCAGCAAGTCATTTCTTGATGGGAAATGACATAGGTGTCTCCCAAAGGATAAGACTATGTACAAGAAGCATTATTGTGGAAAAAAACATTTCTCAGCTTTTATTTACATTTGAGGAAAAAGTATCCAGTCCAAAATGATTCATACCCTTCACAAACTGTGACAGTCTGTAGGAAATCCAAAGTTCTATACCATTCCAAATAGCCAAAGGTGTTCTAAAGCATCCTAATTACCCTAATTAATTGGGAATAGCTGTTTTACTCAACTCAACAGGTGAAAAACAGCAGCTCTCTGCAGTTGGTTTGTGGACAGTCATTGGCTAAGACAAAGGAGCTCAGCAAGAATCTGCGGCTGCACATTGTGGCTGCTCACAAGTCAAGAAAGGGCTACAAGGCCATTTCTAAATGTTTTCAAGTTCCAGTGGCTACAGTGAAAAGTAGTATTAAAAAATACAAGAAGTTCCGCACTGTGGAAAATCTCAGAGGACGTGGTCGGAAGCCAAAAGTGACACCTTTGCTGGCCAGGAGAATAGTGAGAGAGGTGAAAAAGAATCCAAGGATCACCACCAAGGCCATCCATGTGAATCTGGGCTCTGCTGGTGGTACTGTCTCAAGGCAGACAATCTAGCGGACACTGCACACTGCTCCACTGATGCAGACCAAGTAGGATGCCACTCCTCCAGATAAGGCACACAAAAGCTCGCTTGGCCTTTGCAAATGATCATTTGGACAAAGAAGAAGACTTCTGGTCTTCTGTGTTATGGTCAGATGGAACAAAAATTGAATTGTTTGGTCACAATGAGGTTTCCTCCATTTGGTGTAAAAAAGGAGAAGCCTTCAACCCAAATAACACCATCCCCACTGTCAAACATGGTGGTGGGAACCTAATTCTTTGGGGGTGTTTTTCAGCCAATGGACCAGGGAATCTAATCACAGTAAATGTACCATGAAAAAAGAGCAATACATAAGGATTCTCAACGACAACATCAGACAGTCTTCAGAGAAACTTGGCCTGGGCACCAGTGGACATTTCAACATGACATTGACCCAAAACACACAGCAAGTAATGGCTAGCACTAGCAGACAGCAACATTAACCACTTCACCACTGAGGGGGTTTACCCCCTGACCACCAGAGCAATTTTCACCTTTCAGCGCTCCTTCCATTCATTCGTCTATAACTTTATCATTACTTATCACAATTTAACGATCTATATCTTGTTTTTTCCACCACTAATTAGGCTTTCTTTAGGTGGGACATTATGCCAAGAATTATTTTATTCTAAATGAGTTTTAATGGGAAAATAGGAAAAATCTGGGAAAAAATTAATTATTTTTCAGTTTTCGGCCATTATAGTTTTTAACCACTTCCCGACCGCCTAACGCACAGGGGCGGCCGGGAAGTGGAGCCCTTAAGGACCAGCTCACCCACAGAGGCGGCGGTCCTTGTAAGGGCATGGGCGGAGCGATCACGTCATCCGTGACGCGATCCTCCACCGGCGCCTGTCACCGCTCGCCCGCCGCAACATCCCGCCGGCTATACGGAAGCGCCGGCGGGATGTTAACCCCGCGATCGCCGCATACAAAGTGTATAATACACTTTGTAATGTTTACAAAGTGTATTATACAGGCTGCCTTCTGCCCTGGTGGTCCCAATGTCCGAGGGACCACCAGGGCAGGCTGCAGCCACCCTATGTCGCACCCAAGCACACTGATTTCTCCCCCCCCTGCCCCAGATCGCCCACAGCACCCCTCAGACCCCCCCCTGCCCAACCCCCTGACCCCTGTTTGCACCCAATCACCCCCCTAATCACCCATCAATCACTCCCTGTCACTATCTGTCAACGCTATTTTTTTTTATCTCCCCCCTGCCCACTGCCCCCTCCTGATCACCCCCCACCCCTCAGATTCTCCCCAGACCCCCCCCCAGACCCCCCCCCCCCTGTGTACTGTATGCATCTATCCCCCCTGATCACCTGTCAATCACCTGGCAATCACCTGTCAATCACCTGGCAATCACCCATCAATCACCCATCAATCACCCCCTGTCACTGCCACCCATCAATCAGCCCCTAACCTGCCCCTTGCGGGCAATCTGATCACCCACCCACACCAATAGATCGCCCGCAGATCCGACACCAGATCACCACCCAAACGCAGTGTTTACATCTATTCTCTCCTCTAAACACCCACTAATTACCCATCAATCACCCATCAATCACCCCCTATCACCACCTGTCACTGTTACCCATCAGATCAGACCCTAATCTGCCCCTTGCGGGCACCCAATCACCCACCTACACGCTCAGATTGCCCTCAGACCCCCCTTATCAATTCGCCAGTGCAATATTTACATCTGTTCTTCCCTGTAATAACCCACTGATCACCTGTCAATCACCCATCAATCACCCCCTGTCACTGCCACCCATCAATCACCCCCTGTCACTGCCACTCATCAATCAGCCCCTAACCTGCCCCTTGCGGGCAATCTGATCACCCACCCACACCAATAGATCGCCCACAGATCCGACATCAGATCACCACCCAAGCGCAGTGTTTACATCTATTCTCTCCTCTAAACACCCACTAATTACCCATCAATCACCCCCTATCACCACCTGTCACTGTTACCCATCAGATCAGACCCTAATCTGCCCCTTGCGGGCACCCAATCACCCGCCTACACGCTCAGATTGCCCTCAGACCCCCCTTATCAATTCACCAGTGCAATATTTACATCTGTTCTTCCCTGTAATAACCCACTGATCACCTGTCAATCACCTGTCAATCACCCATTAATCACCCCCTGTCACTGCCACCCATCAATCACCCCCTGTCACTGCCACCCATCAATCAGCCCCTAAACTGCCCCTTGCGGGCAATCTGATCACCCACCCACACCAATAGATCGCCCGCAGATCCGACATCAGATCACTACCCAAGCGCAGTGTTTACATCTATTGTCTCCTCTAAACACCCACTAATTACCCACTAATTACCCATCAATCACCCCCTATCACCACCTGTCACTGTTACCCATCAGATCAGACCCTAATCTGCCCCTTGCGGGCACCCAATCACCCGCCTACGCGCTCAGATTGCCCTCAGACCCCCCCTTATCAATTAGCCAGTGCATTAGTTACATCTGTTCTTCCCTGTAATAACCCACTGATCACCTGTCAATCACCTGTCAATCACCCATCAATCACCCCCTGTCACTGCCACCCATCAATCACCCCCTGTCACTGCCACTCATCAATCAGCCCCTAACCTGCCCCTTGCGGGCAATCTGATCACCCACCCACACCAATAGTTCGCCCGCAGATCCGACGTCAGATCACCTCCCAAGGGCAGTGTTTATATCTGTTCTCTACCCTAAACACCCACTAATTACCCATCAATCACCCCCTGTCACTGCTACCTATCAGATTAGACCCCTATCTGCCCCTAGGGCACTCAATCACCCGCCCACACCCTCAGAATGCCCTCAGGCCCCAGCCCTGATCACCTCGCCAGTGCATTGCTTGCATCTATTCCCCCCTCTAATCACACCTTGAGACACCCATCAATCACCTCCTGTCACCCCCTAGCACACCTACCCATCAGATCAGGCCCTAATTTGCCCCGTTTGGGCTCCTGATCACTCGGCCAAACCCTCAGATCCCCCTCAGACCCCCTTCTGATCACCTCCCCAGTGCATTGATTGCATCTATTTTCCCCTCTAACCACCCCCTGAGACACCCATCAATCACCTCCTGTCACCCCCCTAGCACTCCTATCCATAAGATCAGGCCCAATACAACCTGTCATCTAAAAGGCCACCCTGCATATGACCGGTTCCACAAAATTCGCCCCCTCATAGACCACCTGTCATCAAAATTTGCAGATGCTTATACCCCTGAACAGTCATTTTGAGACATTCGGTTTCCAGACTACTCACGGTTTTGGGCCCGTAAAATGCCAGGGCGGTATAGGAACCCCAGAAACTGACGCCGTTTTAGAAAAAAGACATTCCGTTACGACGTATTACGTTAGGAGTATGGTGAGTTCATAGAAGATTTTATTTTTTGTCACAAGTTAGCGGAAAATGACACTTTGTGAAAAAAAACAATTGAAATCAATTTCCGCTAACTTGTGACAAAAAAATAAAAACTTCTATGAACCCACCATACTCCTAACGGAATACCTTGGGGTGTCTTCTTTTTAAAATGGGGTCATTAGTGGGGTTCCTATACTGCCCTGGCATTTTAGGGGGCCTAAACCGTGAGGAGTAGTCTTGAAACAAAAATGACCTGTGAAATCCTAAAGGTACTCATTGGACTTTGGGCCCCTTAGCGCAGTTAGGCTGCAAAAAAGTGCCAATCATGTGGTATCGCCGTACTCGGGAGAAGTAGTATAATGTGTTTTGGGGTGTATTTTTACACATACCCATGCTGGGTGGGAGAAATACCTCTGTAAATGACAATCTTCTGATTTTTTACACACAATTGTCCAGTTACAGAGTTATTTCTCCCACCCAGCATGGGTATGTGTAAAAATACACCCCAAAACACATTGTACTACTTCTCCCGAGTACGGCGATACCACATGTGTGGCACTTTTTTGCACCCTAACTGCGCTAAGGGGCCCAAAGTCCAATGAGTACCTTTAGGATTCCACAGGTCATTTTGAGAAATTTTGTTTCAAGACTACTCCTCACGGTTTAGGGCCCCTAAAATGCCAGGACAGTATAGGAACCCCACAAATGACTCCATTTTAGAAAGAAGACACCCCAAGGTATTCTGTTAGTAGTACGGTGAGTTCATAGAAGATTTTATTTTTTGTCACAAGTTAGCGGAAATTGATTTTTATTGTTTTTTTTTCACAAAGTGTCATTTTCCGCTAACTTGTGACAAAAAATAAAATCTTCTATGAACTCACCGTACTACTAACGGAATACCTTGGGGTGTCTTCTTTCTAAAATTGGGTCATTTGTGGGGTTCCTATACTGTCCTGGCATTTTAGGGGCCCTAAACCGCGAGGAGTAGTCTTGAAACGAAATTTCTCAAAATGACCTGTGAAATCCTAAAGGTACTCATTGGACTTTGGGCCCCTTAGCGCAGTTAGGGTGCAAAAAAGTGCCACACATGTGGTATCGCCGTACTCAGGAGAAGTAGTATAATGTGTTTTGGGGTGTATTTTTACACATACCCATGCTGAGTGGGAGAAAGATCTCTGTAAATGGACAATTGTGTGTAAAAAAAATTAAAAAATTGTCATTTACAGAGATATTTCTCCCACCCAGCATGGGTATGTGTAAAATACACCCCAAAACACAATATACTACTTCTCCTGAATTCGGCAATACCACATGTGTGGCACTTTTTTGCAGCCTAACTGCGCTAAGGGGCCCAAAGTCCAATGAGCACCTTTAGGCTTTACATGGGTGCTTACAAATTAGCACCCCCCAAAATGCGAGGACAGTAAACACACCCCACAAATTACCCCATTTTGGAAAGTAGACACTTCAAGGTATTCAGAGAGGGGCATGGTGAGTCCGTGGCAGATTTCATTTTTTTTTTGTCGCAAGTTAGAAGAAATGAAAACTTTTTTTTTTTGTCACAAAGTGTCATTTTCCGCTTACTTGTGACAAAAATTAATATCGTCTATGAACTCACTATGCCTCTCAGTGAATACTTTGGGATGTCTTCTTTCCAAAATGGGGTCATTTGGGGGGTATTTTTTGCACCATAGTTTGTAAACGCTATAACTTTTACCCAAACCAATAAATATACACTGAATGGAGTTTTTTTTAATCAAAAACATGTTTGTCCACATTTTTCGTGCTGCATGTATACAGAAATTTTACTTTATTTGAAAAATGACAGCACAGAAAGTTAAAAAAATCATTTTTTTGCCAAAATTCATGTCTTTTTTGATGAATATAATAAAAAGTAAAAATCGCAGGAGCAATCAAATAGCACCAAAAGAAAGCTTTATTCGTGACAAGAAAAGGAGCCAAAATTCATTTAGGTGGTAGGTTGTATGAGCGAGCAATAAACCGTCAAAGCTGCAGTGGTCTGAATGGAAAAAAAGTGGCCGGTCCTTAAAGAGAATCTGTATTGTTAAAATCGCACAAAAGTAAACATACCAGTGTGTTAGGGGACATCTCCTATTACCCTCTGTCACAATTTCGCCGCTCCCCGCCGCATTAAAAGTAGTCAAAAACAGTTTTAAAAAGTTTGTTTATAAACAAACAAAATGGCCACCAAAACAGGAAGTAGATTGATGTACAATATGTCCACATATAGAAAATACATCCATACACAAGCAGGCTGTATACAGCTTTCCTTTTGAATCTCAAAAGATCATTTGTGTGTTTACCTTCTGTCCCCTTCTTCTCTCATGCACTGAACATTACAGGCTTCCTGCAGACAGCTCTGCTTGTGCCTGTGTTTGTAATCCCTCAGTATGTGTCAGCCAGCTACTTTCACAGCCTAACAGAGGAGGATTTTTATCCAGCTCTTCTGATACGATAGCAGAGAAGCTGCTGGCTTATGTAAATAAAACACACACTGGAGTGTGCATAGAGGAACAGACCAGCACGGAAGAGTTGGCAGCCTTCCAGACACAGGCCGACAAGTCTGACAGGGGAAAGATACATTGATTTATTACAGAGACCGTGACAGTACAAAGTGCTGCAGTGAGCCAGAACACATTAGAATAGGTTTAGGAACTTATAGGATGGTAGAAAAAACGTTGTAATTTTTGTTACAGAGTCACTTTAAGGGGGGTAAAGCCCACGGTCCTCCAGTGGTTAATTAATGCATGCTACTGTAATTAAAACCCATGAAATGTATTTGCCCTTTTGTCCCGGTTATAAAACTGTTATAAAATTGTCCCTATCACAATGTTTGGCGCCAATATTTTATTTGCAAATAAAGGTGCATTTTTTTCAGTTTTGCGTCCATCCCTAATTACAAGCCCATAGTTTATAAAGTAACAGTGTTGTACCCTCCTGACATAAATATTTAAAAAGTTCAGTCCCTAAGGTAACTATTTATGTATTTTTTTTATTGTACATTTTTTTATTTTTTTTTAATTACAAAAAATTGGGAGTGTGGGAGGTAATGAGTTAATTTTTTGTGTAAAAGTAATTTATTTGTATGTGAAAAATGTGTAGGGTGTAGTTTTACTATTTGGCCACAAGATGGCCACAGTAACTTTTTGTTTTAATGCGACCTCCAAGCGTCCTTCCGGAAGCTTGGAGGAAGTACTTGGAGGCTGGGTAAGATCACAATGATCGCGCTGCCCATCGGAGAGCAGCAGATCATTGCGGGGCTTAGATCAACGAACGAGAATGGATTTTCCGGTTCATTGATCTCCGGGCGAACGGGCGGCGGCGTGTTTACTAGCGGCGGGCGGCGTGTTTACGAGCGGGAGCGCGGACAGCGGCGGGAGTGCGCAAAGTACGGATTTCTCCGTCCCTGGGGGTTAAAGGATGGAAAAAGGGACGGAGAAATTCGTACGGGCGGGGGGAAAGTGGTTAATGTTTTGGAGTGGCCCAGCCAGAGCCCTGACTTGAATCCATTGGAGAATATGTGGAGGGAGCTAAAGATCAGGGTGATGGCAAGAAGACCCTCCAACCTAAAAGATTTGGAGCTCATTGCTAAAATTGAATCCGCAAAAATACCTGTGGAGACATGCAAAAAGCTGGTCTGCCATTATAGGAAGCATTTGATTGCTGTAATAGCTAATAAAGGCTTTTCTATTGATTATTGAGAAAGGTATGAATAATTTTGGACTGGACACATTTTGCTCATATGTACAGTGGCTTGCAAAAGTATTCGGCCCCCTTGAAGTTTTCCACATTTTGTCACATTACTGACACCAACATGAATCAATTTTATTGGAATTTCACGTGAAAGATCAATACAAAGTGTTGTACACCTGAGAAGTGGAAGGAAACTCATACATGATTCCAAACATTTTTTACAAATCAATAACTGTAAAGTGGGGTGTGCGTAATTATTCGGCCCCCTGAGTCAGTCTTGTAGGGTATGTCTCCACCAGCTTTGCACATCTAGAGACTGAAATCCTTGCCCATTCTTCTTTGCAAAACAGCTCCACCTCCGTCAGATTAGATGGACAGCGTTTGTGAACAGCAGTTTTCAGATCTTGCCACAAATTCTCGATTGGAGTTAGATCTGGACTTTGACTGGTCCATTCTAACACATGGATATGTTTTGTTTTAAACCATTCCATTGTCACCCTGGCTTTATTTTTAGGGTCGTTGTCCTGCTGGAAGGTGAACCTTCACCCCTGTCTCAAGTCTTTTGCAGACTCCAAGAGGTTTTCTTCATCCATCTTCCCATCAACTCTGACCAGCTTCCCTGTCCCTGCTGAAGAGAAGCACCCCCAAAGCATGATGCTGCCACCATCATATTTGACAGTGGGGATGGTGTGTTCAGAGCAATGTGCAGTGTTAGTTTTCCATATACAGTCCATACAATATAACGGGGCTTTAAATGAACAATCAACTGTGACGATTAATGCCACTACTCAGATGACTGATTATTGGTGCTCTGCGGAACCACCAAAATTACCAGCATAGCAAAAACGAGAGCAGAGCGTAAGTGTGTGGCTGGTGCCACCGTAACTCTAATGGTTTTACAGGACCTTACCACCGAAGTTGGTAAGGAACACTCAGGACACCAACAGAACAGACTAGACACAAGGCCCCCTGTGGAGCAGGTGATTCAGACCTTACTGCAGTCTTAGAGATACAAATAACAGAGATACAAATAACACGGCTCTAATGGTCACCTGTGGAGCAGGTGGTTCAGACCTTACTGCAGTCTTAGCAACAAGTTCCTTCCGTAGTCTGGACTCTCCACGGGGAGGAGTCAGACTGGGAGAGGGAAGGACAGAACGTGAGTGACACCAGAGAGAGGGTGTCACTAACAGGTCTGGCGTTCCGTAACGATCGGTGTAACACAGAGAGGGTCTGGTTACCGGTGAACTGCAGTATCACCGAGAATACAGAATATACCCGATTATTGGTGATCTGCAGTATCACCGATAATCAGATATATAAGCTAACCTCTGGACACCTGAGTAACGAGTGTTTGGTGCAACTGTAATGTTTTGAGGGCTGCACCTCAAGAGCAGGTACAGGGCAGCAAGGAGTACTGCGCAAGTACAGATTCCTTCCGAAGGCCTAGACTTCCCCGAGGGAGGAGTCAGGCTGAGCACAGGAAGGACAGAGCGTGAGTGACACCAAAGGTAGTGACACTAACGGATCTGGGAACTGCCTTTAACAGTAAGGTCAGTTCTCGCGGTCGGGCAAGCCAGGTCGAAAACACATGGACAGATAAAGTACAGATTCAGAAGGCAGAGGCGGAGTCTAAAGTACAGGCAGGGTTCAGCAACAGGGTATTAGATATATCGGGGTACAGAATCAGGAGGCAGATGCAGAGTCTAAGGGTAAGCCGGTGTTCGGCAACAGGGTATCAGAATAGCAAGGTACAGGATCAGAGTTCAGGAGAATAGTCAGGCAGGCAGAAAGTCATAACAGATAATACAGTATAATTTCCTAACGCTAAGGTGTGAGATCCGTGGCCGTCAACACCTTGGGAAACTATGCTAGAACACAGATACAAAGCAATTAGTACTTTAAACTATCAACAGAATCTGGCTAAGTGTGGATCCCCGGCTCCGGCCGGTTCTAGCACACTTTGGGATCTAACTATGGTCTGAGTACTGACACAAGTGTACACGACGACAGACGAAGACAGAGTAACAACTCCATGTTTAAAAACTGACAGCAGATTCAAGCAGCCCCGCCCGAGGGGCTGAACCAACCTGCAAGGAAGATTGACAGGTGAAAGTCAGCTGACCACAAAGTCAGCTGATCTGTCTCCTCTGCCCATAAAGGTCCTTTAGCTCCATGTAAAGGTCCTTTTGCTCCATGTGCAGGCGTGTGGACCCAAGCTGCTGCAACAGAGATCCCTGTCCCAGCTGAGTCGGGAAGCGACACCCGGGATGGCTTGGCCAGAAAGGTGACATCAGGTGTGAAAGCAGCTGCGCTGCTTTCCACCACAGAGGTAACGTTTAAGATCGTTACAACGTTTTATTCTTCAGTGTTCAATTTTCTTCTAGATTGCGGACAGGTAACCACAAGAACCACATACAGGACTCCACATCAAAACAAAGGACTGCCTGACACGTGTTTCACGGCCAAAGACCGCTTCCTCAGAGGCACACAGTACATACACATATCAAATGTTGGTTCACAGGTAATATCGCATCACAATCTGTAAAACCAATAAATCCGCTCTCCTGAACGAAGCCCTGGATGCTAGGACGCATCCATGGAAAATAAGTGACCAGTGTTAGTTTTCCAACAAGAAGGAGAAAAAAAGTCCCTTTAACACAGCACCACACACGTTATAGTATTCAAAAAGGTAACAATTTATTTATATCCATTAATAAATCACTATAGAACCATGATTAAAAACAGTTAAAAAGAACTCATGCTGCCTGTAATCTTCATATCATGAATACAATATTCAGTAAGTAATATAATGGGCACCCAATGGTAAATAATGAGCAATTATATCAGCAGAATAATACTGTGAGGTGCTCAATGCAGAGCTACCCCCAGTAATTGAACCCGGGTTCAGTATATAGCTAGAACAAGTGCAAAGGACCCTGAGCAAGGTCTATAATGAACACACAGTGCATGACAAACCCCATCAATATGATGCAAAACAAAAATAAGATGCAATATGATCAAGGAATAAGGAATTAAAAAAGTGCATAAATCAGTGATATAGTAACACTCAATTGCTGTGACTATGATACTGCATGCTATAAGGCTGACACAGTAATGATGAGGCAATATACTTATCCGGATGGGCTCATAAACAGGCAGCAGAGAGGAGAGAGAGCCCCGGGCGGATGTCTCCACTGGTTCCGCGGCAACAACGCCGCTTTATCAAGAGCAAGGTGGACTCCTGCAGCATGAGTTCTTTTTAACTGTTTTTAATCATGGTTCTATAGTGATTTATTAATGGATATAAATAAATTGTTACCTTTTTGAAAACTATAACATGTGTGGTGCTGTGTTAAAGGGACTTTTTTCTCCTTCTTGTTACTATACTTTATTGTCCTAGCACACACAATAGATAGGTAGTGTTGCGGAGATATCACCACTTCAGTGTTAGTTTTCCGCCACACATAGCGTTTTGCATTTTGGCCAAAAAGTTCCATTTTGGTCTCATCTGACAAGAGCACCTTCTTCCACATGTTTGCTGTGTCCCCCACATGGCTTGTGGCAAACTGCAAACAGGACTTCTTATGCTTTTCTGTTAACAATGGCTTTCTTCTTGCCACTCTTCCGTAAAGGCTAATTTGGTGCAGTGCATGACTAATAGTTGTCCTATGGACAGATTCTCCCACCTGAGCTGTAGATCTCTGCACTGAGCTCGTCCAGAGTCACCATGGGCCTCTTGACTGCATTTCTGATCAGCGCTCTCCTTGTTCGGCCTGTGAGTTTAGATGGACGGCCTTGTCTTGCTAGGTTTACAGTTGTGCCATACTCCTTCCATTTCTGAATGATCGCTTGAACAGTGCTCCTTGGGATGTTCAAGGCTTTGGAAATCTTTTAGTAGCCTAAGCATGCTTTAAATTTCTCAATAACTTTATCCCTGACCTGTCTTGTGTGTTCTTTGGCCTTCATGGTGTTGCTGCTCCCAATATTCTTTTAGACAACCTCTGAGGCCCTCACAGAGCAGCTGTATTTGTACTGACATTAGATTACACACAGGTGCACTCTATTTAGTCATTAGCACTCATCAGGCAATGTCTATAGGCAACTGACTGCACTCAGATCAAAGGGGGCTGAATAATTACGCACACCCCACTTTGCAGTTATTGATTTGTAAAAAATGTAAAAAAATGATTTGTAAAAAATGTTTGGAAACAAGTATCATTTTCGTTTCACTTCTTATGTGTACACCACTTTGTATTGGTCTTTCATATGAAATTTCAATAAAATTGATTCATGTTTGTGTCAGTAATGTGACAAAATGTGGAAAACTTCAAGGGGGTCGAATACTTTTGCAAGCCACTGTAAATAAAAGCTGAGAAATGTTTTTTCTCCCACAATAATGCCTCATGTACATCGTCTTATTATTTTTTCTTATTATTTCCCATCCAAAAATTACTTGCTGGTTAAATAAAAGTAATTTTAAGTCAAAATTTACCAGGGGTATGTATAATTATGGACCACACTGTATAATGTACACATACTCAAAGTGGAATACCAGGCACCATTTTCTATTAGTTTTGTGTCAAATTGGAAAGCCATCAGGCATTCCAGTGGAGATTTCCCCTCATTTCATGTGCCAGTGACGGGGCCACTGAGAGGTTAAATCTCTTTAGTAGGGGCACACAAAGTAGTGTAAATATTTTTTGCAGTAGTTTAAGAAAATGCCTATAGATTTGTATTGCTGTCTGCAACTTCATTAAAATATTCCTGATATGGTGACAGTTTTATAGAGGACAGGAAGTAAGGACACAAACTTTAAGGCACAAAAAGCAGAATGAGTTGTTCTGTTTATCGTTCTTTTACAAAAAAAACCCCTCTGTCTGGAATTCCACTTTAAGTAATTATATTTAATAAATATTACACAGATTTAATGTTTCTCTTCATTAATTATTCATCTAGGCCTTTCAGCTGCTAAGCTCCTGAAAGAGTCAGGACTTAGTGTTTTGGTGTTGGAAGCGCAGAACAGAGTTGGTGGACGAACACACACAATACGCGTAAGTTGATTATTTATTTACACTTCTGTTTCAAGGTTTTCATTTTGGTGAAATCGTATTTCAGTTCACATTATTATAGAAACTGTGCCTCAATGAACGACAGTTTGGACAGTAGAACTGTCCCTGATTGAAAAAGTAATTTGAAAAACATAATAAATCATAATCAAATGGTTATATTCAGACTTAGACAAATCTGTTGGTACACGTACAACTAATTAAAAAAAAATTAAAGTGCTTCCTGAAAAGTGATTAAATCAAATGCACTGCAGTTGTCCCATATATACCTGCGTGATATTTATTATTATTATTTATTATTTATATAGCGCCAACATATTCCGCAGCGCTTTACAAAGCACAATAAGACGACAAGGGGAACATAGATACAACTAATAAATGTACAGAAGAGTTCCAAGCAGCACAAATATTGTTACAAAACAGTAAACATTAGGAGGAAGATCTTGCCCTTGCGAGCTTACAATCGAGCTTATGTCATCTATTGATATGTTCATGTGAAAAGAAATAAGGTATTGCTTATTCTATAATGATATTTTAAAATTGCCTGGATACATTTTTTAGAATCAGTAGGTCATATATAATTGGCCAGTTTACACACTACGCGCTGGCAAATGTGGTTCAGCTAACTCCCCACTAGTTCGCCTCCTCTGTATAGTAAATCAATTATTTGTATTCAGAGGTTGGCGCTCACAGTGCTATAGGACATATATATAACACAATATTACTTGCAGCAAGATGACAGTTTCCAATTTCACAACAAAATTATAACACAATATTATTTGCAGCAAAATGACAGTTCCTAATTCACAGCAGGGTTATAGTCCATCACTTTTTCTCCCGTAAAGTAAACCCACAGAGTCCAGAACAATTTCTAGGCCAAATTCCACACAGTACTCTTGTATATTTCACAGAAACTCCTATATCATGTTTCCCTCTAGGATACCACAGAAGTTTCCCTCTAGGTCTAGGATACCGGCCACCAAACAGGGGAGAGCCCGTGGGAAACTCTATGCTTGCTTTTAACCTGGAGATTGTGAGTGAAATATTTTTTTATAAATCCTAATAAAGTTACAGTATTACACTATATAAGCCTTTTTATTGAGGTTGGTTGGCAAAGAAGATATCTGCAAAGAGGAGAGGATCTGGAATATAGCGAGAGTGGTGGGGGATGACCCGATAAAGGTCCCACGGTGCCAATAGACCTAACAGAGAGTCTTACCACATGGTGAGTGTCTCTCACTAGGGTGTGGTGGAGGCTGTCCTCTCGAGTGGTTAATTGCAGAATTGTGTATGAGAAACTCTGTGGTATACTAGAGGGAAACATGATATAGGAGTTCCTGTGAAATATACAAGAGTACTGTGTGGAATTTGGCCTGGAAATTGTTCTGGACTCTGTAGGTTTACTTTACGGGAGAAAAAGTGATGGACTATAACCCTGCTGTGAATTAGGAACTGTCATTTTGCTGCAAATAATATTGTGTTATAATTTTGTTGTGACATAGGAAACTGTCATCTTGCTGCAAGTAATATTGTGTTATATATATATGTCCTATAGCACTGTGAGCGCCAACCTCTGAATACAAATAATCATATATAATTGGATTAAAGCAAGTTTCAGACCATTTTTTCTTTAGTCAGCGACAGAGAAATGGGAGAGAAGAACTGTCTGAGGACATCAGAAGGGAAACTGTAGACAAGCATGTCACAGTCTAGACTTTGCAACTGCTGTTTTAAAACAAAGAAAACCATGAGGAGATGGACTGGCCCAAAACCTGTCGGTTCTGTCAGATTTTAACTGCCTACTTTTTTCGCAACAGTGGTCCTTTAAGGTCCATGTGACCGTAGCCAAATATTGTGGACTCTCCTAGGTGCAAACGTGACCCAAACTGAAGCAGAACTATAGTGAGAATGGTAGACAATGGTAGTGAAAATGGTAGACCAGCTTCCAAAAGAATAAAACTGAACCTCAAGGTCAAGGTCTATCAGTGTCTGATCGCATTATCTGTTGCAGTGGACTTAAAGTCAATGTTACCCGTCATAAAAAAACAAAAGTCAGATACTCACCTAAGGAGAGGGAAGGCTCTGAGTCCTAATGAGACTTCCCTCTCCACTCCCGGTGCCCGGTCCCACTCAGAATCCCCCATAGCAGCATTCGACCAATTCGGTCAAATACTGCCACTTCTGCTGCCGAAGGGAGGTTTCGGAAGTCTTCAGGAGCACTCAGACTCCAGAAGACGGTCCGCTCCATACTGCGCATGCGTGAGCGCCCTCTGTTACGTAATCACGTGTGCGCAGTATGGAGCCATCTGTCTTCGGGAGGCCTCGGCTCCCGAAGACTTCCAAAGTCCCCCACGGCGGGGGATTTGAACAGAGGATCCTGAGCTGCACTGAGGGCACTGAGAGAGGATAGGGAAGGCTCATTGCGTCTGTGCAAGGATTAAAGAAATCTTAAGAATGTCACGACATTCTGGAGCGAAACATACTGCCTTGTGTCAAATTGCTCTGTCTCAGACTCAGGTCATGGGATGTTCAACGGAATAATGACCAAAGCACATAGCTTAACCTCCCTGGTGGTGCATTTCTGTCTGGATTTATGGGTCTAAAGCGGTACAATTTTTTCAAGAATTTTAGGCCTCCAATTTTTAAGTTTTAACTCACTAAAATATATCAGAATAAAGGTCTGGTAAACATCCTGCATATAAATAAAAGACTGGAACACAAAATTGTTGAAATAATTAAATTTATGTATAAGCTTAAAAAATTTTGAAACTGTACAAATAAGGCACCAGACTATACAGTATGTACATATATATCTAATACACCTCCCGCGTGTGGTATATTTTGAAACAGGGAATGGCACAGAGGGCGACATCACAATCAGGGCAGTAGAAGTGCGATTCCTTTCGAACTTTATTCCCTTTGCTATCAGTCTTAGGTGGCAGGCAGAGAGTAGTCAAAATCCAGGCAGAGGTCGGTGCAGGTAGTTCGGCAGAGAGTAGTCAAAATCCAGGCAGAGGTCGGTGCAAGCGGCAGGCAGAGAATAGTCAAAATCCAGGCAGAGATCGGTGCAGGCTGCAGGCAGAGTAGTTAAATTCCAGGCAGAAGTCGGTAATAGTAAGGCAGAAGCATTTAGCTCAGAAGCAGTTGGGAACCAAATGGCTATATTGTTAACATCCTATGTTTTCAAATGAGCAAAAGTTCAGGTCCACTTAAAATGTGCCGTCCCCCACCCGTGATGATGCCACGGCGTATGTGTATCTCTGTAAGCTTCGCCGCTGATTGGCCACCGTGATCCCAGAAGAAGAGCGGAGGTTCAGTTTTACTCACCTAGGGTTTCTTTCAGCCCCTAGTAGCATGGCAAGTCCTTTGGTTTCCACCTGTGCCTCTCTGTTGTGCTGCAATTCTCCCAGCTATGGAAGCATGATCTAGGATTATGTTTAGGGTTTGGAAATTTCCTGCTGATAATCATTGACACACACTATGTTTGCTGCACTTTTTCTTATGTTCTGCTTGTCTGCAAACCTCTAGAAGTTACATTGCAATATGCATCCTGCCAGAGTACCACACTCCATATTCATTTCACCTGCTCTGCTTTTCTCACCTTACTCAGCTTTTCATGAACTGTTATCTCTCCTGAAACCTCTCTCTCCCTCCAGCAGCTCAAAAACCTCACAAACATTTAAGGCCCAGTGCACACCAAAACCGCTAGCAGATCCGCAATACGCTAGCGGTTTTGGGAGCTGATTTCAGAGCGATTCTAGGTATGTTTAGAGAGGTTTTCTAAACATACCTAGCGGTTTTGCGTGCGTTTTTGTGTAGCAGATTACACATATTGTTACAGTAAAAGCTGTTACTGAACAGCTACTGTAACAAAAATGCCTGGCAAACCGCTCTGAAGTACCGTTTTTCAGAGTGGTTTGCGTTTTTCCTATACTTTACATTGACGAAACGCTTCCGAAAACCGCAAACGCGCAGCAGGAGGCGCGTTTGCGGCTTGGCAAAAACCGCAAACCGCTGGTGTGCACTATCCCATTGCAATACATTAGCCAAGCATTTTTATAGGTGGATGCGGCCGGCGGATCGCTCCAAAAACCGCTCGGTGTGCACTGGGCCTAAATCCCATTCACATTTGCTTACTCTCTCCCTCCTACTCTTGCTTGCTGCTGGTGATATATCACCTAACCCTGGGCCACAGCCTGCTGCCAGACAAACATCCCCTGCTGACCCGCTTCACAGCTCTCTATCCACAAATAACCTCAACATCCATCCTCGCCCCAACCTTATTTCCATCCATCCCACCCACAAACACATGCTCCCCATACTCTGCGGTCTCTGGAATGCCAGATCCGTCCGCAACAAACTTACAGCAGTCCATGACCTCTTCCTCTCCAAATCCCTCACCATCCTCGCACTCACTGAGACATGGCTCACCCCCTCTGACTCTGCCGCAGAGGCTGCCCTCTCCTACGGGGGGCTTCACCTCAGTCACACCCCCAGACCAGACAACAGGACAGGGGAAAGGGTGGGTCTGCTCCTCTCCCCATCCTGCACATTCCGTGTCCTCACTCCACCTTCCTCCCGACAATTCACATCATTTGAGGCGCACACTATCCACCTCTACAATCCCCTCCCAGCCATTGTTGCAGTCTTATACCGCCCTCCGGGCTCCACACAACAATTTCTCGACAACCTTGCCTCCTGGCTCCCACACATATTCTTCTCTGACCTCCCCACCATCATCCTCTGGGATTTCAATATTCCCATCAATGAACCCAAGAACTCTGTTGTGACCCGGCTACTCACCATGGCCAACTCACATGGCCTAGTACAACACACCAACGCCCCCACTCACACTGCATGTCACACTCTTGACCTTATATTCACTAAATCCACCACCATTGCAGACCTCGACATCGCACCATTTCCACCCTCAGACCATTACCTTCTCACCTTCAACCTCCTCACGGAAGGCACCTCCAAACTACACGCCCACCCAGTCGATGGCAGCTAGACCTACACAAGCTCAACCCTGGCGTCCTTGCTGACTCCCTCCATGGCCTCTCCTCCACTCTCCCCACCCTAACCTGTCCTAATCTTGCTGCAGCTCAGTATCACCAAACTCTCTCATCAGCCCTAGAGAAAGCTGCTCCACCAATATTCCGCCGCAACCGACCCCTTAACCCCCAGCCCTGGCGCACTACCCATACTCGCATCCTCCAGAGGGAAACACGTGCCACTGAACAACAATGGAGGAAAACTCGACTAAACCAGGATTTCTTACAGTACAAGACTAACCTGCTGCAGTTCCACACTGCTCTTGCTCATGCGAAGCAGGAATACTTTACCAAGCTCATCGGAGCACAAGCTTCCAATCCCCAGCGTCTTTTTGGCACCTTCAACTCCCTGCTTAAACCCACCCCCCCACCTTCTGTTTCCTCTCTCTCTGCCACAGATTTAGCCACCCACTTCACCAACAAAATAGTCTCCATCCGTCAGGAAATAACCAATCTTCAATCTTCACCTCCCACCCGCTCACAACCAACTCCTCCTCCACCCTATCCTCCCCTCCCCTTCTTCACTCCTACTACCACTGAGGAAGTCAACCACCTACTGTAGACTTCCCATACCACTACCTCCCCCCTTTGACCCTATCCCTTCTGATCTACTTCAGCCTCACTTCTCGGATCTGGCCCCAGTCCTCACTACCCTGTTTAACCTCTCCCTATCCACAGGCACCTTCCCTCAGACTTCAAGCAGGCCACAGTACTGCCCCTGCTCAAGAAACCCTCCCTCGACCCCTCGCTACCCTCCAACTACCGCCCGATTTCCCTCCTCCCCTTCGCCTCAAAACTCCTTCAGTGTCTGGTTCACAAACGCCTGACCCAGTACCTCAATGCCAACTCACTACTAGACCCACTGCAATCTGGATTTCGGCTTGCCCACTCAACCGAAACGGCTCTCACCAAAGTGGTCAATGACCTTGCCTTAGCTAAAGCTGAAGGTAAATACTCCATTCT
Organism: Hyperolius riggenbachi; assembly: GCF_040937935.1. Taxonomy (NCBI): domain Eukaryota; kingdom Metazoa; phylum Chordata; class Amphibia; order Anura; family Hyperoliidae; genus Hyperolius; species Hyperolius riggenbachi. Next base: position 410,140,427 of record NC_090647.1, on the reverse strand, counting down.
CCTCCTCCTTGACCTTTCTGCAGCTTTTGATACAGTAGATCATCCCCTACTCCTCCAGTCCCTCCAATCCATGGGCATTCACAAGCTCTCCCTGACCTGGCTTTCATCCTACCTCTCCAACTGCTCCTTCACAACCTCCTTCAATGAGTCCTCGTCCACCCCCAACCACCTCTCAGTGGGAGTCCCCCAAGGTTCGGTCCTTGGCCCCCTACTGTTCTCCCTATACACATCCTCCATTGGCAAGGTTATCTCCTCCATGGGTTTTAACTATCATCTGTATGCAGATGACACCCACATCTACCTCCACACCCCTGACATATCCACCACTACCATGGACAAGGTCTCCTCCTGCCTATCTGCCATCTCCTCCTGGATGTCCTCTAGGTTCCTGAAATTAAATCTAGACAAAACGGAATTTATGATCTTCCCACCCCGGTCATCCCTGGACCTCCCAGATGTGCAGGACACTGTTAACCACACTACCATTCACCCTACCTCTCAAGCCCGCTGTCTGGGTGTCACCCTGGACTCTGCACTCTCCTTCACTCCCCACATCCAAAACCTCACAAAGTCCTGCAACTTCCACCTTTGTAACATCTGTAAGATTCGCCCTTTCCTGACCCCTGCCACCACCAAACTCCTCATCCATGCCCTCATAATTTCCTGCCTCGACTACTGCAATGCCCTTCTGTCCTCCTAAGACCCGAATAGCCCCACTGCAGTCCATCATGAATGCGGCAGCCAGAATTATCCACTCCTCCCATCGCTCCACCAGGGCGGCTCCCCTCTGTGAATCTCTCCACTGGCTTACTATCCAGTCCAGAATCAGATTCAAGATATTGTGTCTGACCTACAAATCCGTCCACAAAACCTGTCCAACCTACATTTCTGATCTTACTCAGAGATACACACCAAGCCGCTCACTCCGCTCCTCCAATGAACTTCGCCTGACCGTCACCCGCATCACCCAGTCCCATGCACGCCTCCAAGACTTCTCAAGAGCCGCTCCAACACTATGGAACTCCCTACCTCCACCCATTAGGGCAGCCCCCTCCTTCAACACCTTCAAGAAGGCCCTTAAAACTCACCTTTTCACTCTGGCCTACCACCCCTCACAATTGCTCTAAACCCACAGCTGAACTCTGGTCCCCTACCTCTCATGTCCCTACCTCTCCCTCTAGATTGTAAGCCTTTGGGCAGGGTCCTCCTCCTTTTGTGTCCTACCTGATCATGCACCTCCATTACTGTGCACCCATGCTATGCATTTGAGTGAACCTAAGTTGCCTAATCTCCATGCTCCCCTCCAGTGACTGACTAAGCTTTACTTTGTACTCATACTGTGCTGTGTGATCTGGTTTTCTTGTATTCCTGTATTGTCATATTGCTGTTTTTCACCCCTAAATATTGTCTGTAACCTAAATTAATGTCCAGCGCTGCGTAATATGTTGGCGCTTTATAAATACAACAAATAATAATAGGATACTTATGGACAGGACCACACATGCACAGTAGCCTGTGGCTGGTCCAGCCAGAAATCTTGTGGAGGGGCACAGCAAATCTTTTAGATAGGCAAGGGAAGAAATTAGGGACCTGCACCTCTTTGAGGGGCTAATAGAAGCATACACAACAAAGTATCCCTCTACACTGGATCAAGATTAAAATATAACTTTTATTATTAATCTAAAAAAAATGGTTTGGCTGAAAATATACATACTTGCAAGTATTGCTGGGCCTACTCTGTCAGTATGTAGAAAGGTCACTATGCTAACCTAAGCCCTATTGCAATACAGATGAAATATAAAATCACACAACCCCCACCAAACAACCAGACATGTTTCACTTCTGCATGAAGCTTTCTCAATGGAAAAGTGGTAAGACAGTGCAATTAGTGATAAGGTGCAAAATTACATTATAGAAAAAGTATAAAATATAGCCTATAGGCTTATGACATCATAGCAGCCAGGCTGCTATGATGTTATAAGCCTATAGGCTATATTTTATAGAATTCACTTGTCAGTGGTTCTTTCTAAAGAGTTTGCCAAAAAATTGTAGGTTAATAATTTCATATTTGTCTATGTCATTTTAATCTGAACTATTATATGAAATATTTTGCTAAAGCAAAGATATTTGTTAACCACTTCATGCTTAAGGGTTAAAATGCACAAGCTTTTGCATTCAGCAGAATGGACATTTGTATAAATATCCTATTTGCACAAATGGTGCACATATAGGATGCTTATAAACATCCATTTTGCTTGAAGTGGTTAAAGCCAATGGGTACCGGTAAAAAAAAGAAAAAGTCAGATACTCACCTAAGGAGAGGGAAGGCTCGGTCCTAATGAGCCTTCCCTCTCCTCTCCCGGTGCCCTTGGTGCTGCGCTGGCTCCCCCGTTCGCGTCCGCCGCCGCAGGGACTTCAGAGGTCTTCGGAAGCACTCGGGCTTCCGAAGACGGGCCGCTCCATACTACGTACGCGCGAGCGTGTCATAGAGGGCGCTCGCGCATGCGTAGTTTGGAGCGGTCGCGTCATCGGGAGCCCGAGTGCTCCCGAAGGCTTCCGAAAGCTCCCGAAGGCATGCGGAAGTGGCAGTATTTGACCAAACTGGTCGAATACTGCCACGGGGATCCTGCGCGGGACCGGGCACCAGGAGAGGAGAGGGAAGGCTCATTAGGACCGAGCCTTCCCTCTCCTTAGGTGAGTATCTGACTTTTTCTTTTTTTTACCGGTAAACATTCACTTTAAATACGGAACATGAGAATTGTATGGCTATTTTAGCTGCCAAAGTCATACAGTCAGTTTTAGTTAAATAGCATTTATCAATGTAAATAATACATCGGGTTTGAATCCCAGCCAAGGCAATATCTGCAAGGAGATTGTATGTTCTCCCCATGTCTGCGTGGGTTTCCTCTGAACACTCAGGTTTCCTCCCACATCCCAAAGACCTACAGATACGTTAATTGGCTTCCCCAACAATTGGCCCTAGACTACGTTGAACATATGACTATGATAGGAATTAGATTGTGAGCCCCTGTGAAGAACAGTTAGTAACAACACTAAATATACTCTGTACAGTGCTGTGGAAAATGTGGGCACTACATAAAGACTAAATAATAAAAAATAATAATACAAAAATAATAAATGAAAAAGCAGATACAGATCAATGGAAAATGTTCATGCAACAATAAAAATATCTGTAATGATTGTGGAACTTTCTCCGTGATCAGCGCACAACGCGTGCTCTGATACGGCGGAAATCCTCCACAAGCGTATATTTGCAGGAACCCAGCAAAAGGTGCTACGCACCCGTAGAGGGAAATTCCTGTCGGCAGATGGCGCTGGGGAGTGCAGAGGAACCTATCCTCTGTACCTCCACAAATGCCAGACAGGAATTGTACGAAGCGCAGAACGCAATCGCAAGAGAAGCGATTGCGAATGAGAACGAGCAAAGGGACAGGTTGTATGTGTGTGCGCCAATCTAGTCGCCACCCCGCGACAGTGCACACACAACAGCAGATATGAATAGGAACGCGATCGCGAGAGGTGCGATCGCCAGACGTGACACAAGGCAGATCAGAACAGAATACGAGGATAGCAAAGGCACAGCAAATAATGCAATGAGAATAACAAGGAAAATAACAAACGCTAACTGAACCCGAACACCACACTCATTCGCAACAGTGCACGCGTTTGTGCGCGGTCTCCACGTGATAAGCACAATAGAGACAAGCACACCTAACTAACCAACACAAGACAGACACCACACAAACGCGCTTGCTACACGGTTGCCTTACCGCAGGCACCAGCAAGCGCACGCAAACAGACAGACAACGAGAATCGATCAAACAGGAACCACTGCTCTTACCGTCAGAGCCAGTGCGAACCAGGTATCAGAAAGATCCACTGCTCTTGCTGTCAGAGCAGTGTGATCCAAGCACACGACAAACAGAAGGAGTAACCAGCAGCGACCGCAGCCGAGGTTAGCTCCAAGATCCAGACCAGAGGAATCCACTGCCACTAACGCTAGGGCAAGTGCGATTCAGACAGACAGAACAGAAGGATACACAGCACTAGCGAAAGTGGCTAGCGCGATCCAGGAAGACAGAACAGAAGGATCCACAGCACTAGCGCAGGATGCCAGTGCGATCCAGGTACAGAGTAGCAGAACAGAAGGATCCACAGCACTAGCGCAGGATGCTACTACGATCCAGGGAGGCAGAACAGAAGGATCCACAGCACTAGCGAAAAGAGGCTAGCACGATCCAGGGAAACAGATCAGAAGGGGCTACCAGCAACAACCGCTGTTGCGGTTAGCACCCAGACACACAGAACGATTTCCTGTCGCTGGGACAGGACAATCGCAACAGACAAACAAAACAGATAAACAATCCTAACTGCACTAGGGAAACCTGCCTAGTGCAAGTTCCAGGAATAACTCTTAGCTGATCTTCAAACAAAGAGGAGTGTTTCACAGGAAGGAGTCCTTATGATCAGCCAAGCATTGTGGGAAACAGATAGTACTTATAGAGCAAGCCCACAATGGATGTGGCTAGGCAATTTGCATGATAAACGTATGCAAATTCCTCTGCAGCAAGCTGCAGAACTGACAAAAGGTCTCTCTTAAAGAGACCTGCAGAATGCAGACCTGAACAGTGGTCAAAAAGCTGCCTGTCTGCACAGGCAGCTGAGCAGATTCTCACAATATCTAAACTTCATTGAAAAAAATATTTTAAAAGAGCACAAAGTATTCTTTACATAGCCTAAGTGTATGGTGTGCTTTAGATTGTGAGCTCACAAGGGCAGGGCTCTCTCACCCTATTTTTTGGATTTTGTTACACAATTTATGCATATTAAATCTGTCACTGTTATTACCGATTCTGTACTTTGTACTGATTCTGTATTTTATACCAACTCTGTATTTTGTATATTGGTGTATATCATTGTCTGTACTATCTTGGGCCCCATGTTTGTTTCTTACTTTGTACAGCACCATGGAATATGTTGGTGCTTTATAAATCAATAATAATGTAATTAGCTAAAGTTCACATTCAGTATAGTATTGAACGTTCTCACAGAGATGGACCAGATTCTCATGGATGTACCAAAATGCAGAACAAACAAGGGCCCTGGGCTGCAAAATAAACTGTAATTGCATTGCTATTCCATACAAATGTAACTTGATTTGAGACAGTTATTTGACTTGACTTGTTTGTGTAATTTGCAAAGAGCAACAAGATTGTTGTCAGTACAAGCCAAGAGATAGAAAAACATTTGATTTTAAAATATTCCTATTGTGTCCCATCATGGATGAACAGCTTTGCACATCTACAATACAGTCTATCACTTAACTATGGCCTCAATTCACGAAGATCATGCTAGAGATAATAAGGCAAGAGATAACTTGCTACCACACAGTGAGAGAGTTATCTTATCTCTTCATTACTTAAGTTACCTCCTCTGTAGTTAAAGAGGAGCTGTTAGGTATAAGGTCTCAGAGAAAATAAACACATATATCAGTAGCTAAAGATTGGCTGTACTTACATTACATATGCATTTCACTGTCCACGTTTGTACTTCACAGAATTTTTATATAGTATATGCAGAGATTGATGCTCCTGACAGCTCATGGCAGGTTCCATGTTTTTCTGTCAAATGTGTCGTCATGTCCTGCCTGCTTCCTGATCACAGAAAAGCTCGTACTGAATAACACAGTGTGCAGTGAATATTAATGAGCCATGTGGCTAGGAACAATAGCTGACTCCTGCAGTGTACTCGGCCCGGAGATTTATCAGTGCTACGCGCTGGACTGATTACAAGCTGCTGTAACGTCTCATTAGCAGCCGAGGGGAGGGCCCCAGAATGCTTTGCAGTATAGTATGCGGCTTGCGTCCTCTTAGGTCTAACAGCTTTTCTGATAAGCACACATCAAAGGTAACTGAGATTTTTATCTTCACTAATGGCTTTTTGGCTTCCTTCTAAACTGTTTAACACAGGAGAATAGAGGTTTAAATTAGCTTCTGCAGCCTGACAGTTACTCTTTAACCACTTCCCGACCGCCTAACGCACAGAGGCGGCCGGGAAGTGGACCCCGCAAGGACCGCCGTTCAGACAAATGGCGGCGGTCCTTGTAGGGGCATGGGCGGAGCGATCGCGTCATCCGTGACGCGATCCTCCGCCTCCGCCTGGCGCCGCTCACCCGCTGCAACATCCCGCCGGCCATACGGAAGCGCCGGCGGGATGTTAACCCGACGATCGCCGCATACAAAGTGTATAATACACTTTGTAATGTTTACAAAGTGTATTATACAGGCTGCCTCCTGCCCTGGTGGTCCCAGTGTCCGAGGGACCACCAGGGCAGGCTGCAGCCACCCTAGTCTGCACCAAGCACACTGATTTCCCCCCCCCCCCTGCCCCAGATCGCCCACAGCACCCATCAGACCCCCCCTGCCCACCCCCAGACCCCTGTTTGCACCCAATCACCCCCCTAATCACCCATCAATCACTCCCTGTCACTATCTGTAAACGCTATTTTTTTTTTATCCCCCCCCTGCCCCCTGCTTCCTCCTGATCACCCCCCACCCCTCAGATTCTCCCCAGACCCCCCCCCCCCCAGACCCGCCCCCCCCCATGTACTGTATGCATCTATCCCCCCTGATCACCTGTCAATCACCTGTCAATCACCTGTCAATCACCCGTCAATCACCCGTCAATCACCCCCTGTCACTGCCACCCATCAATCAGCCCCTAACCTGCCCCTTGCGGGCAATCTGATCACCCCCCCCCCCACACCAATAGATCGCCCGCAGATCCGACATCAGATCACCTCCCAAATCCATTGTTTACATCTATTCTCTCCTCTAAACACCCACTAATTACCCATCAATCACCCATCAATCACCCCCTATCACCACCTGTCATTTTTACCTATCAGATCAGACCCTAATCTGCCCCTTGCGGGCACCCAATCACCCGCCCACACGCTCAGATTGCCCTCTGACCCCCCCTTATCAATTCACCAGTGCATTAATTACATCTGTTCTTCCCTGTAATAACCCACTGATCACCTGTCAATCACCTGCCAATCACCTATCACCCATCAATCACCCCCTGTCACCCCCTGTCACTGCCACCCATCAATCAGCCCCTAACCTGCCCCTTGCGGGCAATCTGATCACCCACCCACACCATTAGATCGCCCGCAAACCCGCCGTCAGATTACCTCCCAAATGTATTGTTTACATCTGTTATCTTCTCTAAACACCCACTAATTACCCATCAATCACCCATCAATCACCCCCTATCACCACCTGTCACTGTTACCTATCAGATCAGACCCTAATCTGCCCCTTGCGGGCACCCAATCACCCGCCCGCACGCTCAGATTGCCCTCAGACCCCCCCCCCCCCTTATCAATTCGCCAGTGCATTAATTACATCTGTCCTTCCCTGTAATAACCCACTGATCACCTGTCAATCACCTGCCAATCACCTATCACCCATCAATCACCCCCTGTCACTGCCACCCAACAATCAGCCCCTAACCTGCCCCTTGTGGGCAATCTGATCACCCACCCACACCAATAGATCGCCCGCAGATCCGACATCAGATCACCACCCAAGCGCAGCGTTTACATCTATTCTCTCCTCTAAACACCCATCAATCACCCCCTATCACCACCTGTCACTGTTACCCATCAGATCAGACCCTAATCTGCCCCTTGCGGGCACCCAATCACCCGCCTACACGCTCAGATTGCCCTCAGACCCCCCCTTATCAATTCGCCAGGGCATTATTTACATCTGTCCTTCCCTGTAATAACCCACTGATCACCTGTCAATCACCTGCCAATCACCCATCAATCACCCCCTGTCACTGCCACCCAACAATCAGCCCCTAACCTGCCCCTTGCGGGCAATCTGATCACCCACCCACACCAATAGATCGCCCGCAGATCCGACATCAGATCACCACCCAAGCGCAGTGTTTCCATCTATTCTCTCCTCTAAACACCCACTAATTACCCATCAATCACCCATCAATCACCCCCTATCACCACCTGTCACTGTTACCCATCAGATCAGACCCTAATCTGCCCCTTGCGGGCACCCAATCACCCGCCTACATGCTCAGATTGCCCTCAGACCCCCCCTTATCAATTCGCCAGTGCAATATTTACATCTGTTCTCCCCTGTAATAACCCACTGATTACCTGTCAATCACCTATCAATCACCCATCAATCACCCCCTGTCACTGCCACCCATCAATCACCCCCTGTCACTGCCACCCATCAATCACCCGCTGTCACTGCCACCCATCAATCAGCCCCTAACCCGCAAGGGCAATCTGATCACCCACCCACACCAATAGATCGCCCGCAGATCCGACGTCCGATCACCTCCCAAGTGCAGTGTTTACATCTGTTCTCTACCCTAAACACCCACTAATTACCCATCAATCACCCCCTGTCACTGCTACCTATCAGATTAGACCCCTATCTGCCCCTAGGGCACTCAATCACCCGCCCACACCCTCAGAATGCCCTCAGACCCCAGCCCTGATCACCTCGCCAGTGCATTGCTTGCATCTATTCCCCCCTCTAATCACACCTTGAGACACCCATCAATCACCTCCTGTCACCCCCTAGCACACCTACCCATCAGATCAGGCCCTAATTTGCCCCGTGTGGGCTACTGATCACTCGGCCAAACCCTCAGACCCCCTTCCGATCACCTCCCCAGTGCATTGATTGCATCTATTTTCCCCTCTAACCACCCCCTAAGACACCCATCAATCACCTCCTGTCACCCCCCTAGCACTCCTATCCATCAGATCAGGCCCAATACAACCTGTCATCTAAAAGGCCACCCTGCTTATGACCGGTTCCACAAAACTCGCCCCCTCATAGACCACCTGTCATCAAAATTTGCAGATGCTTATACCCCTGAACAGTCATTTTGAGACATTTGGTTTCCAGATTACTCACGGTTTTGGGCCCGTAAAATGCCAAGGCGGTATAGGAACCCCACAAGTGACCCCATTTTAGAAATAAAGACACCCCAAGGTATTCTGTTAGGTGTATGATGAGTTCATAGAAGATTTTATTTTTTGTCAAAAGTTAGCGGAAATTGATTTTTATTGGTTTTTTTTCACAAAGTGTCATTTTTCACTAAATTGTGACAAAAATAAACTCTTCTATGAACTTGCCATACACCTAACAGAATACCTTGGGGTGTCTTCTTTCTAAAATGGGGTTACTTGTGGGGTTCCTATACTGCCCTGGCATTTTAGGGGCCCTAAACCGCGAGGAGTAGTCTAGAAAACAAATGCCTCAAAATGATCTGTGAATAGGACATTGGGCCCCTTAGTGCACCTAGGCTGCAAAAAAGTGTCACAAATGTGGTACCGCCGTACTCAGGAAAAGTAGTATAATGTGTTTTGGGGTGTATTTTTACACATACCCATGCTGGATGGGAGAAATTTCTATGTAAATGGACAATTGTGTGTAAAAAAAATCAAACAATTGTCATTTACAGAGATATTTCTCCCACTTAGCATGGGTATGTGTAAAAATACACCCCAAAACGCATTATACTACTTCTCCTGAGTACGGCGGTACCACATGTGTGGCACTTTTTTACACCCTAAGTACGCTAAGGGGCCCAAAGTCCAATGAGTACCTTTAGGATTTCACAGGTCATTTTGCGACATTTGGTTTCAAGACTACTCCTCACGGTTTAGGGCCCCTAAAATGCCAGGGCAGTATAGGAACCCCACAAATGACCCCATTCTAGAAAGAAGACACCCAAAGGTATTCCGTACGGAGTATGGTGAGTTCAAAGAAGATTTTATTTTTTGTCACAAGTTAGCGGAAAATGACACTTTGTGAAAAAAAACAATTAAAATCAATTTCCGCTAACTTGTGACAAAAAAATAAAAACTTCTATGAACTCACCATACTCCTAACGGAATACCTTGGGGTGTCTTCTTTCTAAAATGGGGGTCATTAGTGGGGTTCCTACACTGCCCTGGCATTTTAGGGGCCCTAAACCGTGAGGAGTAGTCTTGAAACAAAAATGACCTGTGAAATCCTAAAGGTACTCATTGGACTTTGGGCCCCTTAGTGCAGTTAGGGTGCAAAAAAGTGCCACACATGTGGTATCGCCGTACTCGGGAGAAGTAGTATAATGTGTTTTGGGGTGTATTTTTACACATACCCATGCTGGGTGGGAGAAATACCTCTGTAAATGACAATCTTTTGATTTTTTTACACACAATTGTCCATTTACAGAGGTATTTCTCCCACCCAGCATGGGTATGTGTAAAAATACACCCCAAAACACATTGTACTACTTCTCCCGAGTATGGCGATACCACATGTGTGGCACTTTTTTGCACCCTAACTGCGCTAAAGGGCCCAAAGTCCAATAAGTACCTTTAGGATTTCACAGGTCATTTTGAGAAATTTCGTTTCAAGACTACTCACGGTTTAGGGCCCCTAAAATGCCAGGGCAGTATAGGAACCCCATTAGAAAGAAGACACCCCAAGGTATTCCGTTAGGAGTATGGTGAGTTCATAGAAGATTTTATTTTTTGTCAAAAGTTAGCGGAAATTGATTTTAATTGTGTTTTTTCACAAAGTGTCATTTTCCGCTAACTTTTGACAAAAAATAAAATCTTCTATGAACTCACCATACTCCTAACGGAATACCTTGGGGTGTCTTCTTTCTAAAATGGGGTCATTTGTGGGGTTCCTATACTGCCCTGGCATTTTAGGGGCCCTAAACCGTGAGGAGTAGTCTTGAAACGAAATTTCTCAAAATGACCTGTGAAATCCTAAAGGTACTCATTGGACTTTGGGCCCTTTAGTGCAGTTAGGGTGCAAAAAAGTGCTACACATGTGGTATCGCCGTACTCAGGAGAAGTAGTATAATGTGTTTTGTGGTGTATTTTTACACATACCCATGCTGAGTGGGAGAAATATCTCTGTAAATGGACAATTGTGTGTAAAAAAAATTAACAAATTGTCATTTACAGAGATATTTCTCCCACCCAGCATGGGTATGTGTAAAAATACACCCCAAAACACATTATACTACTTCTCCTGAGTACGGCAATACCACATGTGTGGCACTTTTTTGCAGCCTAACTGCGCTAAGGGGTCCAAAGTCCAATGAGCACCTTTAGGCTTTACAGGGGTGCTTACAATTTAGCACCCCCCAAAATGTCAGGACAGTAAACACACCCCACAAATGACCCCATTTTGGAAAGTAGACCCTTCAAGGTATTCAGAGATGGGGCATGGTGAGTCCGTGACAGATTTCATTATTTTTTTTTTGTCGCAAGTTAGAAGAAATGGAAACTTTTTTTTTTTTTTTTTTCTCACAAAGTGTCATTTTCCGTTTACTTGTGACAAAAAATAATATCTTCTATGAACTCACTATGCCTCTCAGTGAATACTTTGGGATGTCTTCTTTCCAAAATGGGGTCATTTGGGGGGTATTTATACTATCCTGGAATTCTAGCCCCTCATGAAACATGACAGGGGGTCAGAAAAGTCAGAGATGCTTGAAAATGGGAAAATTCACTTTTTGCACCATAGTTTTTAAACGCTATAACTTTTACCCAAACCAATAAATATACACTGAATGGGTTTTTTTTTATCAAAAACATGTTTGTCCACATTTTTCGCGCTGCATGTATACAGAAATTTTACTTTATTTGAAAAATGTCAGCACAGAAAGTTAAAAAAACATTTTTTTGCCAAAATTCATGTCTTTTTTGATGAATATAATAAAAAGTAAAAATTGCAGGAGCAATCAAATAGCACCAAAAGAAAGCTTTATTAGTGACAAGAAAAGGAGCCAAAATTCATTTAGGTGGTAGGTTGTATGAGCGAGCAATAAACCGTGAAAGCTGCAGTGGTCTGAATGGAAAAAAAGTGGCCGGTCCTTAAGGGGTAGAAAGCCCTAGGTCCTCAAGTGGTTAAGTTACCTCCTCTGTAGTTATTTTCACACGCAGTTAATTAACAGCCTGTCTTTAACTTTAGAATTCTAGAGTTATTTTAACCTCCTTGGCGGTAATCCCCGAGCTGAGCTCGGGCTATGCCACGCAGGATGATTGCTCAGGCCCTGCTGGGCCGATTTAAATACATTTTTTTTTAGTTGCACGCAGCTAGCACTTTGCTTGCTGCGTGAACTCACCGATCGCCACCGCTCACTACCGATTTGCCGCCACTCAACGCGTTAGAGGGTGGCCCCCCGAGACCCCTGCGCAGCCTGGCTATTCAATGCCAGACAGCGTTGAGGGGTGGATCGGGACTCCCTCTGACGTCACGACGTCCATAACGTCAGTGACGTCATCATCACGCCCGTCGCTATGGCGACGAGGGAAGCCCAAATGGAAATCCTGTTCAGAATGGGATTTCCTGATGGGCCTGATCGCCGGAGGCAATCGGAGGGGGTGGGGGGATGCCGCTGCTCAGCGGCTATCATGTAGCTAGCGCTAGGCTAGCTACAGGATTAAAAAAAAACAAAAAACTGCTATGCTGCCTCCCTGGCGGTTTTAATTGACCGCCAGGGAGGTTAAGGATTGAAGATTTAACTTAAAGACAGAAGAGTTAACTTTAGGTTTGCCTGAGGTAAAATGTTTCCTGATTACGACATGCCTCATCGCCATGGTGATAACTCTAGAAATGTTATTAAAGACAGGAGATAATCTTAGTGAACTGAGGCCTTTCTCTGACTTTGACATCGTCAGTTTATCACTGTTTGCAAAGTACACATTTTAAACAGAGTGCCTTACCAAAGGTCACATACAGTCTGACAAGGTACAGTGGGGCTTGATAGTTTGTAAGCTTGTAAATACTAAAAGTAGAACAGGAAAAACATGGATAAACAAATTAAACTAAGATTATCATATGTGATCAACAACATATCTGCATGTGGCAAATGTAAGGAAGTATTTGTAATTTGCAAATGTGTAAGGAAGCATTTGCGATTTTTCTAAACATGAAAAAAAATGCATGGTTCTCCCATGTGTTTCTGCATTCATGTCATCCCCTTTCGTCAAAATTAAGATGAGCAAAACAGATGAGATAGTCAAATTTCCTCCATCTGCTTCCCCACCTATAGTTACCATTGATGTAGAAAATTGCCAAATAACCTCATCTCCGAAAGCTCACTGTTTGGGGGTAACTCTGGACCCTGAGCTCTCATTTAAACCAAAAATTAACACATTAACAACCTCCTGCCACTTTCATTTCAAGAATATCTCCAGAATTTGTCCCTTCCTTACACGAGAGGCTACTAAAATGCTTGTACATGCTCTAATCATTTTCCATCTTGGTTAACTGTAACCCCCTACTAGAGATGTCCCAAACGGTTCGCACGCGAACAACGCGAGTTTGTGTTCGCGTTGAAACTCAAACTTTATGCGAGTTCGACCCGCCCCCTACACTACATCATTGGGCTAAACTTTGACCCTCTACATCACAGTCAGCAGACACATGGCAGCTAATCAGGCTGCACTCCCTCCTGGAGCCCTCCCCCCCTTATGTTAGGCAGCAACATCGGCCATTTTCTCACTCTGTGTGCTGCTGTATTAGTTAGAGAAGGGAGAGACATTGGAGAGATAAGGAAAGGGATAGTTAGGAGGTCTGTTAGCTTACTCCTTGCTAATATTTGTTGCTGAAAAGCACCCCAAAACAGCCCTTTTGAGAGCTAATGTTCTTGTGATGTCTTTTTTTTTTGTGTGGCCCACTGGCACTGCATATACAGCCCTCTTTGTCGCAGCTGGCCCTTGCTAATTGCTATACTGTGCCAGTCCCAGTACATTCAGTGCCTACCTTTTCACTGCACCTGTGTGACTGCACATTGTTATACCAGCAGTCACTGCATACCTTTCACTGCATATGTGTGACCGCACACTGTTTTATATACCAGCAGTCAGTGCATCCATTTTCACTGCACCTGTGTGACTGCACATTGTTAAACCAGCAGTCACTGCATACCTTTTAGTGCATCTGCGTGACCGCACACTGTTTTATATACCAGCAGTCAGTGCATACCTTTCATTTCATCCCCCCCCCCCCCCCCCAATATGGACAAAACAAAAGGCAGAGGCAGGCCACCCGGGAGGTCTGTTTGAGGTTGTGCTGTTGTGATTTCATGCGGCCCTCGACCAAAGTACAGTGTTCAGAAGAAGGCACGTGCCATCAACCTCCAATATTGTCAGGACGTAGTTGACTATTTGACACAGAACACCTCATCTTCCTCAACTTCTGCATGGAAGCGTGACATATCTTCCTCCTCCTGCCCTGATTCTGGCACCCCACTTAACACTCAGTCGGCAGCCATCACCAAAGTGCCATCATCCCAGGGCTCAGCGGTGTGGTAATTTTTTTGTTTGTCTGCCTCAGATGAGAGCAATGCCATCTGTACTCTCTGCCACCGAAAATTGAACTGTGGAAAGACCAAGACCTGCGTAGGGACAACTGCCTTACGAAGGCACATGATGAAAAAGCACAAACTGCAATGGGGTAACTATCTGAGGAAAAGCAGCACACAAAAGCAAAGCCACACACCGCAGTGGAAAATACCAGGCCGCAATTATTTCTCAAAAAAGGCGATACCCAAACTGTACCGTGATGTTGAAAGGCAAGTGGTGTCATCTCTGGCACACAGCGTTCAAGGGTCCATCTGACCACGGATGCCTGGTCTGCAAAGCACGGTCAGGCCTGCCCAAAGACTAAGTCAGTCCCCACACAGCATCTCTGCCTGCAGGCCGATTGACTGCCTTTTCCGCCACCACCAACAGGGTCCGGGACTCCAGGTGGATTACTGAATTTTTAAGAACGCTGCTAGCTGCGGTTACTATAATAATTTTTCTGGTATGTGTACATGCCTGCCTAATTTTTCTGGCTGCACTGCGGCTGCACCAACAAAACAAAAGGCATGTACATGTGTCAATTCCCTTTTGGGTTCATTACCTTGCCGCGGTGAAGGGGCTTGCGTATCACAATGAAGCAATGACCGGCTATATGAGTGTGTTGGAGGGCACACCTGACCCAAGATAATAAGGTCGTTGCTTCATTGTGGACAGACCAAATTCGATCAGCTGGACTGTTCTGTCATTGAGTTACCTCTGCCCGACCATATGGGCTTGAAAACCGCCATTGCCTGCACTCTCGCCATGGTGCACACCAGTCCAGCACAGCTATCACTACAGAAACAGCTGTTTGCGGTGCGTTACACAGTGAGTTTGGTCTGTCAGTGTGAAGCAGTACACTAATTACACTACCTGATTGATATATATACACACACAAGATGTTTTAAAGCACTTTATGCCTCCAATTTAGCAATGCAATGTGATTTCTGCCCTTAAAACCCTGCTGTGCGTCAAATCCGTAATTTTCCCCGGGACTTTTGGCATGTATCCCACTCCTCCATGCCTCCCTCCAGGTGTTAGACCCCTTGAAACATCTTTTCCATCACTTTTGTGGCCAGAATTAGTGTTTGTAGTTTTGAAAGTTCGCCTGCCCATTCAAGTCTATTGCGGTTCGCATGGTTTGTGCGAACACAAACTTCTGCGGAAGTTCGTGTTCGATGGTTCGCGAACCTAAAATCGGAGGTTCGAGCCATCTCTACCCCCTACTCTGTGGCCTACCAAAAAACAAACATACAAACAAAAAACCTGGCACCTCTCCAGTCCCTACTAAACTCTGCTGCTCCTCTCCTCCAGCTCCTCTGACGCCACCCCTTTTTTCCAATCCCTTCATTGGCTGCCAATCATCCAAAGGATCCTGTTCAAACACTATCATTCAAAGCTCTACATAGACTCTCCCCTCCATACATTTACTTTGTAATCTTCCGATATCATCCCACCCAGAACCTTCTCTTCTCCCGAGTGACCCTCTTGTCATCCAGCTTGGTCACCTCCTCTCACATCCAGGACTTCTTACAGATGTTACCTCTCCTTTGGAACTCTCTCCTACAATCTGTCCATGTTGCTACAAGCCTTGAAATTTTAAAACATACCCTCAAGACCCACCTGTTCAAACAAGCCTATAGTTTGCTATAGTCAGGGCCGGATTTCTACTTTTTGCCGCCCAAGGCCCATTGTCACCAGCCGCCCCCCCCATCCCTAACAGTGCACACACACACACACACACACACACACACACACACACACACACACACACACACACACACACACACACACACACACACACACACACACGACTTCAACTGTGTATGTGTGTGTGCATGTGTATGGAAGAAGGCAGTTAGAACTGAGGAAGGTCAACTAGAGGAGATGTATGCATGCAGAGGGACAGAACTAATGCCTGGTACACACAATGAGATTTTCTGGCAGATTTCCTGTAAGATTGACTATTCCCAATATGTCCAATATGATTTCTGATCGATTTTCCATTTACTGCTATGGAAAATCGATCGGAAATCAGATTGGACATGTTGGAAATAATCGATCTGACAGTAAATCTGCCAGAAAATCTCATTGTGCGTACCAGGCATAAGGGACAGAAAGGCTGGTGTAAGGTAGGTGAAGGGCAGTTAAAACTGAAGAGGTCATGGTAAGGAGAGATCAGTCAGGCTGTGGTGAGGTAAGAAAGGATAGAGAAAATAGAGAATGGCAGTCAGAACTGAGGGGGTGTTCATGGTAAATAAGTCAGCTAGGGTAGGGGATGGTAACAATTGAAGGACTAGCCAGGGCCCCTGTTTCCATAGGGGCAAACAGCTCCCAGAATGCGCCCCCCCCCCCCACCTATTGAAGTGCCACAGCTTCCAGTTTGGCCATCCATGGAAGCACTACAGTTCCCAGCATACTCCACCTCTCCATAGAGGCACCACAGCTCTCAGCATTCTCTTCCTCCATATAGTATTGGGGCATGCTTAGGGCCCAAGAGTGGGCTGCCAACCCCATCCCCCAATGTGTATAGTGGTCTGCAGTGCTCTGCAGAGTATTTGCAGCAGGGCGCACTCACCTGTCCAATCGGCATGCTCCTCCTTCAGTTCGTGTGCCTCATCCTTGTGGATGCCTCATCTCCATGACCTGGCGGCATGTACATTACTCATGTGCCACTGGGTCATGGAGATAAGGCGTCTGCGTGGATGAAGACGGAGGCACCCAGAAGAGTGTGTCAGAGAGACAGATGAGGGTACTCCGCTGCGAGTACTCTGCAAAGGCATCACGTACGACTATACACATAGGGCTTGATTTACTAAGCGGTGCTAACTTTAGCACTGGCCCTTAGCATGTCTAAACTCAGTTGAAATGTGAGATCTGATTGAGAAAACCAGTGCTAACCTACTTAGCACCCTGGTTAGCACGCCTAAAGACTTTAGACGTGCTAAGTAGGTTAGCACCGCTTAGTAAATCAAGCCCATAGAGGGAAGGGGTCTACCAGCTGGCTCTGGGGACATGGGGGACACCCCAGTACCAGTGCAGTTTCTAGGCTAAAATGCACTCAGGGCGAGGGTGTAAAAATTGCGCACCCCCCCCCCCCCGAGCAAGGTATGGGTGCCCGCAGTATAGGTTAGCCAGGTCTAGTTGCACTTAGTATAGGTCCCCCCAGTATAGGTAGCAAGGCATAGGTGAGCCAGTATAGTTGTCCCCGCTATAGGTTAGCCAGGTAGGTGCCTCCAGTATAGGTAGCCAGTATAGTTGCCCCCAGTATAGGTTAGATAGGCAGGCGCCCCCGGTATAAGTTAGATAGGTAGGTGCCCCAGTACAGGTTAGCTAGATGGGTGCCTCTAATATAGGTAGCCAGAATAGTTGCCCCAGCATAGGTTAGATAGGTAGGTGCCCCCAGTATAGGTTATTTAGGTAGGTGCCTGCAATATAGGTAGCCAGTATAGTGGCCACCTGTATAGGCTAGCTAGGTAGGTGCCCCCAATACAGGTTAGATAAATGCCCCCAGTATAGGTTAGATAGGTAGCTGCCCCCCAGTATAGGTTAGATTAGGTAGCTGCCCCCCAGTGTAGGTTAGATAGGTAGCTGCCCCCCAGTGTAGGTTAGATTAGGTAGCTGCCCCCCAGTGTAGGTTAGATTAGGTAGGTGCCCCCCAGTATGGGTTAGATTAGGTAGGTGCCCCCCAGTATGGGTTAGATAGGTAGCTGCCCCCAGTATAGGTTAGATAGGTAGCTGCCCCCCAGTGTAGGTTAGATAGGTAGCTGCCCCCCAGTGTAGGTTAGATTAGGTAGCTGCCCCCCAGTGTAGGTTAGATTAGGTAGGTGCCCCTCGTGTAGGTTAGATTAGGTAGGTGCCCCCCAGTGTATGTAAGATTAGGTAGGTGCCCCCCAGTATAGGTTAGATTAGGTAGGGGCCCCCCAGTATAGGTTAGATTAGGTAGGTGCCCCCTAGTATAGGTTAGATTAGGTAGGTGCCCCCCAGTGTAGGTTAGATAGGTGGCTGCCCCCCAGTGTAGGTTAGATGAGGTAGCTGCCCCCCAGTGTATGTTAGATTAGGTAGATGCCCCCCAGTGTAGGTTAGATAGGTAGCTGCCCCCCAGTGTAGGTTAGATTAGGTAGCTGCCCCCCAGTGTATGTTAGATTAGGTAGGTGCCCCCCAGTGTAGGTTAGATTAGGTAGGTGCCCCCCAGTATAGGTTAGATTAGGTAGGTGCCCCCAGTGTAGGTTAGATTAGGTAGGTGCCCCCCAGTGTAGGTTAGATAGGTAGCTGCCCCCCAGTGTAGGTTAGATTAGGTAGCTGCTCCCCACCGTAGGTTAGACCAGGTAGGTGCCCCCAGGATAGGTTAGATAGCTAGCTGTCCCCTATAATGGAGGGGGGAGCCGGAGCCGCGGGGAGGGCAGCCCGACCTCTCCCTCCCTCCCCTCTCCCGGGCCGCCCTCCGTGCTCCCCCCTCAAAAGCAGAGCGAGCAGCCGGGAAGCGCTGTTTACAACTCACCTGCCTGGCTCCAAGCACTGCTCTCTCGCCGCTGGTCTGGCTGGTCTCTGCATAGATGCGGATACACACGCTTCTTCCTGCTAAACAGGAAGCAGCGTGGCAGCGTGTATATCCGCATCTATGCAGAGAGAGGAGACAGACCAGTGGTGAGAGAGCAGCGCTTGGAGCCAGGCAGGTGAGTTGTAAACAGCGCTTCCCGGCTGCTCGCTCTGCATCTGAGGGGGGAGCACGGAAGGCGGCCCGGGAGAGGGAGGGAGAGGTCGGGCTGCCCTCCCTGCGGCCCTGGCTCCCCCCTCCATTATAGCGCCCCCCCTACCAACAGCGCCCTGGGCGGCGGCACGCCCTGCACGGCCCTAAAAACGGGCATGCCCAGTACTATGAGGAGAAGGAGGTGCATACTGGGAGCTGTAGTGCCTCTATATAGGTAGACATTCTGGGAGCTGTAGTGCTTCTGTATAGGTGAGTATGTTGAGAGTTGTAGTGCCTCTATAGAAGGGGCATGCTGGGAACTTTCATTCCTCTATAGAGGTGGGCATGCTGGGAGCTGTACTGCCTCCATAGAGGGGGGCATGCTGGGAGCTGTAGTGCCTCTGTATAGATGGTGTAACAAACACGGAAAAGACGGCTGCGGTGAACAGTGATACCACCGCAGCCATCTCCATTTCTCTGTCTAACGATCTATCTGGTCCTCGGGCGTCTAGCACGCCGAGGACGGGTTTGTCAGCAGCACATAGGGTTGCATTGTCGCGTGCGCGCGCGCGCAGAGACGAGACCTTAATGCGGGGAGGAAGCGCGTCAGCTGACCGGCCGGTCGGCTGAGGTCAGAGGAGCCGCTCGCTGCTCCTCATTGTTTGATGAGAGGGGTCTCCTCTGCTTCTTAAGCTTCCTTGAATCACTCGCAACTTGTCTGCTGTTGCGAATGCTTCGTGTTAGCGCTCAGACCTTAGATAAATCCGGTGTGCTTTGATCCGGGAGGAAACCGGGGATTTCACACAGTGATAGGATTGTTTGATAGCCATAATTATAATTGAATATTGTATTATCTGTGTATGACTCTTGCTTGTTCTGACTATTCTTACTCTCAGTGATTCTGTACTTCTGCCCATCTGATCTTGTTGCCGACTCTGCCTGTTAAAACCTTCCTGCCTTTGCCTTCTGACTTTGTACCGTATCTGCCAGCCTGTTGCCAACTCGTTTAGTCTGACCACTCTACTCTCATCAGAGGGCCCTAGTCTCTGGTGAGGGGTTTTGTACTGTTAGTGCCCACCTGCTCTTCTGGTGTGGCATAGCTAAACCTATCAGTACTACTGTTGCACCAAGCACTATACTTTGCTATCACAGTAGCTGTTGGTATACCTGTATTATTGGTGATTCTGCAGATCATCATATAATCAGGTATATATCTGCATTATAGGTGATACTGCAGATCATCTAATAATCAGAATCCAGTTACTTGCTGACACCAATCATTACAGATGGGCATGCTGGGAGCTGTAGTGCCTCTGTTTAGGTGGGCATGTTGGGAGCTGTAGTGCCTCTATAGAGGGGGCATGCTAGGAGCTGTAGTGCCTCTGTATAGTTGGGCATGCTGGGAGCTGTAGTGCCTCTATATAGGGGTGCATGCTATGAGCTGTAGTGCCTCTGTATAGGTGAGCATGCTGGGAGCTGTAGTGCCTCTATAGAGGGGGCATGCTAGGAGCTGTAGTGCCTCTGTATAGTTGGGCATGCTGGGAGCTGTAGTGCCTCTATACAGGGGAGCATGCTGTGAGCTGTAGTGCCTCTATGGTGGGTGGAGGGGACAAAGGGGTCACCATCTAATGCTGCTTCCTGGGTGGGAGGTCAGGACCAGGTACTCACACAGGTTTGAAGTCAATGTCTGCATCAGAAGTTAGCCAGGCACCCGATCCTTCAGCTTCCTGATCTCTATTCTGTACAGAGTCCTGTTCGGCTTCTCCCTACTGCAGTTCGGATGATTTCAGCACTCTCACCCTCCCCCGTTCTTTGCTATCGGGACTCAAAGGAGAGAGGGGGGAGTGTATACACAAAGATGTTGTGTCCGTCCTGATGAGTGCTGATGTGCACAGAGGTCTGTCTCCTTCTCTGCCTGCGCCCTGGGGTTAGAGTTGAGCTGAAATTTTCGTAATTTCGCATTACTATAATTACGCATGCGAAATTTGCGATTACGATGCGAAATTAGCGTAGCGAAATTGCCATTAAAATCGTAATTGAAAATACCGTAAGCGTAATTTTCAACGCGAAATTTCGCGTTTCGTTCATGCCGTAATTTCGCATTAAACGCTACCGTAATTTCGCGTTAAACCGTAACGCTCCGTATAATATAAAAAAGCCGCTGACTTTAAGGGTTAATAGCAAAGCCCCCTTAAATGCTAAGAGCCTCAAATTTGGAGAATATATTAAGGAGATCAGGAGGAATAAGAGGAAAACATTTTTTTTTCAAAAAGACCTTATAGTTTTTGAGAAAATCGATGTTAAAGTTTCAAAGTAAAAATGTATACATTTAAAAACCCACCGACTTTAACGGTTAATAGCAAAGCCTGCTTAAAGTTTAGGAACACCAAATTCCTAGGGTATATTAAGGGGATCAGTGGGAATAAGAGGAAATTTTTTTTTTTCAAAAAGACCTTATAGTTTTTGAGAAAATCGATTTTTAAGTTTCAAGGGCAAAAATGTCTTTTAAATGCGGAAAATGTCAGTTTTTTTTGCACAGGTAACAATAGTGTATTATTTTTCATAGATTCCCCCAAGTGGGAAGAGTTTTACTTACTTCGTTCTGAGTGTGGGAAATATAAAAAAAAAACGACGTGGGTCCCCCCTCCCAGACCTCTTTAACCCCTTGTCCCCCATGCAGGCTGGGATAGCCAGAATGCGGAGCACCGGCCGCGTGGGGCTCCGCACCCTGACTATACCAGCCCGCATGGTCCATGGATTGGGGGGTCTCGGAAGGGGAGGGGCAGCCAAGCTTTCCCCTCCCCCTCCGAGCCCTTGTCCAATCCAAGGACAAGGGGCTCTTCTCCACCTCCGATGGGCGGTGGAGGTGGAGGCCGCGATTTCCTGGGTGGGGGGTTCATGGTGGAATCTGGGAGTCCCCTTTAAAAAGGGGTCCCCCAGATGCCCACCCCCCCTCCCAGGAGAAATGAGTATAGAGGTACTTGTACCCCTTACCCATTTCCTTTAAGAGTTAAAAGTAAATAAACACACAAACACATAGAAAAAGTATTTTAATTGAACAAAAAACATAACCACGAAAAAAGTCCTTTAATATTCTTAATTAACCATTAATACTTACCTGTCCCTTTAAATAAATGATCCCACGCAATATCCTCGGAAATGTTCTATCAGTTACAATGTAACAAAGTTATTACAATGTAACAACTTTGTTACATTGTAACTACGCCGCACCCGACGCCACTCGCCGCTCAGCCGCCGCACACGCGTCCGTGCAGGACGCTAAGTCCCCGCTGGCCCCCGCTGTCCACCCCGCCCACATCTGTCACCCACATGTGGGTGACATGTGGGTGACATGTGGGAGAGGCGGGGAGGGCAGCGGAGCCGGCGGGGACTTAGCGTCCTGCACGGAATCGACAGAGCTCTGAGCTATATAGCTCAGAGCTCTGAGAAGCATCTTTGTATTTGGGCTCCAAGGAGCCCCATTGGTCCTTAGCAGACCAATGGGGTTCCTTCAAATCAGAAGGAACCCCATTGGTCTGCTAAGGACCAATGGGGCTCCTTGGAGCCCAAATACAAAGATGCTTTCGAGAGCTCTGAGCTATAGCTCAGAGCTCTGTCGGGTCCTGCAGCACAGACGTGGCGGCGGCGGCGGTGAGTGACGTCGGGTGCGGCGTAGTTACAATGTAACCAAGTTGTTACATTGTAATAACTTTGTTACATTGTAACTGATAGAACATTTCCGAGGATATTGCGTGGGATCATTTATTTAAAGGGACAGGTAAGTATTAATGGTTAATTAAGAATATTAAAGGACTTTTTTCGTGGTTATGTTTTTTGTTCAATTAAAATACTTTTTCTATGTGTTTGTGTGTTTATTTACTTTTAACTCTTAAAGGAAATGGGTAAGGGGTACAAGTACCTCTATACTCATTTCTCCTGGGAGGGGGGGTGGGCATCTGGGGGACCCATTTTTAAAGGGGACTCCCAGATTCCACCATGAACCCCCCACCCAGGAAATCGCGGCCTCCACCTCCACCGCCCATCGGAGGTGGAGAAGAGCCCCTTGTCCTTGGATTAGACAAGGGCTCGGAGGGGGAGGGGAAAGCTTGGCTGCCCCTCCCCTTCCGAGACCCCCCAATCCATGGACCATGCGGGCTGGTATAGTCAGGGTGCGGAGCCCCACGCGGCCGGTGCTCCGCATTCTGGCTATCCCAGCCTGCATGGGGGACAAGGGGTTAAAGAGGTCTGGGAGGGGGGACCCCACGTCGTTTTTTTTTTATATTTCCCACACTCAGAACGAAGTAAGTAAAACTCTTCCCACTTGGGGGAATCTATGAAAATAATACACTATTGTTACCTGTGCAAAAAAAACTGACATTTTCCGCATTTAAAAGACATTTTTGCCCTTGAAACTTAAAAATCGATTTTCTCAAAAACTATAAGGTCTTTTTGAAAAAAAAATTTTCCTCTTATTCCCACTGATCCCCTTAATATACCCTAGGAATTTGGTGTTCCTAAACTTTAAGCAGGCTTTGCTATTAACCGTTAAAGTCGGCGGGTTTTTAAATGTATACATTTTTACTTTGAAACTTTAACATCGATTTTCTCAAAAACTATAACGTCTTTTTGAAAAAAAAAATTTTCCTCTTATTCCTCCTGATCTCCCTAATATATTCTCCAAATTTGAGGCTCTTAGCATTTAAGGGGGCTTTGCTATTAACCCTTAAAGTCGGCGGCTTTTTTATATTATACGGAGCTTTACGGTTTAACGCGAAATTACGGTAGCGTTTAATGCGAAATTACGGCATGAACAAATAACCATTGTAATGCGAAAATTACGCGAAAATTACGCTTACGCGAAATTTCGCGAAATCCTTCTTCATTACGATTATGTACTTACGGCCATAATCGTAATTACACTAATTACGCGAAATTTCGCGAAATCGTAATTAGGTCATTACGCTCATCTCTGGCTGGGGTATCTGAGTCTGACTTGTCCTATGTCTGCACCAGTGGCATAGTGACACTTCCGTGCAGCACTTGTTGCTCTATGCTGCCGCTGTCAGCACTAATCATCTGATCCTGCTAACTTCCTAGGCGTTCCGCCTAGCCGCCCGCTGCGCACACCCACAACATGCTGCAATGTGCAAAGCAATGCGGGCGGCTACAGACAGAAGGAACTGAGGTGACAGTGGGACACAAGTGACTCCCCAGTTGCCCCAAGAATTCCCCGCCCTAAGAACCGGCCTTGGTGGCCTGCCCAGAAATCCGGCCCTGGCTATAGTTATAATTTAAACATCTTCTGCTAACCCCTTTGTCTACTCTTCCAGTGTCTCCACCCCACTACCCTCTGGATTGTAAGCTCCAAAGGGCAGAGACCTCTCCCTTGTTTCCTGTATTTGTGCATTTAATCCATCAATATTGATGTTTTTCAAACTACATATCAGTTGTACGTATCTGTACTTGTATAACTAGTTGTCCTGATTGTATAGGATGTTGAACTGCTCATGTATCTTTGTTCCCCATTATTGTATGTTTTTTTACATTGTACAGTGCTACAGAAGAGGTCGGAGCTATATAAAGCTATATATATTCCAAAAACATACGGATAAGTTAATTGGCTCCCCCTAAAATTGACCCTAGACTACAGTACTTACACTACATAATATATAGACATATGGCAATGGTAGGGATTAGATTGTGAGCTCCTTTGAGGGACAGTTAGTGACAAGATATATATATACATTGTACAGCGCTGCGTAATATGTCGGCGCTATATAAATACTAAATAATAATAATAATAATAATATAAATTTAAAAAAATAATAATAATAACAGTGGCTATATATTTGCTATTCTTCCATATACACCACTGCTGTTCAGTATTCTCTTGATAGTGGACTCCTGAACATCAATATTTGCCAATGTGAGACAGGCTTTCTATTGCTTACAAGTTACCCTGGATTCCTTTGTAACCTCTTGTACTATCACACGCCTTGCAGTTGGACTGATATTTGATACTTAACTACTTCTGGGTAGAGTAACAATGGTCTTGAATCTCCACCATTTGTTCACAATCTGACTGTTGAATGGTGTTGTCCAAACCCTTTAGAAATGATTTTGTAACCTTTTCCAGCTTTATGAGACTTGGCTTGGTATCAAAATGTAATAAAAATTATAGCAGATATACCCAATCCCTGAGGTGAGGTTGTGGGGCAGCATGGGAGTGAAGACTGCCTAACAGTCATTTTGCCAGGTTGGCGTCTTCAAAGGCTGTGTGGCTTTGAAGATGCCAACTGGGCGAGATGACTGTTAGGCAGTCGCCGCTCTCACGCTGCCCCACAGCCTCACCTCAGGGATTGGGTATGTCTACTATCATTTTTACTACATTTTGATACCGAGCCAAGTATAGTAAAGTTTTTTTTAAGTGAAGTGCACTTCTAGATGTTCCCAATCCCTGAGGTGAGGTTGTGAGGCAGCATGGGAGCAGCAACTGCTTAATGGTGATGTCACTGGTTTGGCCAACCTGGCAAAACAACCATTAGTCATTCACTGCTTCCATTCTGCCCTACAGCCTCACCTCAGGGATTGGGTATATCTGCTATCATTTTTAATAATTTAATTTTTTTCTAATAAAGCTTTTTTAAGTGAAGTGCACTGCCAGATGTTCTCCTTTTAAATTGATTGCTCCATCGACTTTCATTGCACTCGTGGCACATTGCAGTAACAGTAAGAAAGGGTAACACAACGCAGTATAATAGTATAAAAAAAAAATACTTTCATGCAATGTTGTTACAAACTATTGATAGGATTTTCTAACAGGGAACTCAATTAAGCTAAAATAGACAAGTCTTCCAATCAATGATACCCTAAATTTACAGAATATGCAAATATCCACATGCCATTATCAGAGTCTCATCATACTGTTCAAATCTGTACATATTACTCAAAATAAAATACTTTCTACAAAATTAATATTGTAAATACTAAAGTAGAAAAATGCTGATACCCATGCATTTTAAATCTAGCGAGTAAAATGTGGAAGGTCATTTATTTTAGTATCCATATATCATGGTATAACAACATATGCATGTAGATAGATAGATAGATAGATAGATAGATAGATAGATAGATAGATAGATAGATAGATAGATAGATAAACAGACATATATGCAGATATACCTTACATTTCATACATTCCTGGCCTGTGCCTTCCTGGACCACAAATATCTAATATGAAGATTACGAATTGAATAGTAATGTTTACAGTGCACTGCAAGTCTATATAATAATATTTAAATACTGTTAGAAGAGATGACATGCTGTATTTCTTTTTAAAGAACAAAGAAGTCCAGTATGTCGATGTTGGAGGAGCTTATGTTGGACCAACACAGAATCGTTTGTTACGAATGGCTAAAGAACTGGGTGTGCAGACTTACAAAGTATACTTAAATGGCCATCTTATACAGCACACAAAGGTAAGATAAATAGATCTGAAAATACAGCAGTATCCTTAAAAATCACCTCAGCTTGTTTGGGTAACAACAACACTTACATTTGTGGGTTTACAGCTGGTAGTCTATAGATTTAAATAACTATGTGCTACCAGTATGTATTATACCTTGGATATATTTATGACCATGTGCAGGTGTCAGTTTATATGATTTTAGATCTCATTCGTTTATATTATTTACTGTTACTGATGCAATGAAGTGCACAATGGCACAAAGATGTATGGAAGATTTAAAAATGCTGGAAAATTAATAAACAGCTTAATAATATTAAAATAAATGTTAGATAAATTGGTTTTATTCAGTGCTGAAAAAAAGATGAGTTAGGCCTAGTGCACACCAGAGCGGTTCTGCTGCGGTTTGCGATCCGCTTGCGGATCTCTCTCAGAATGCTGGTTAACTTTTCATTACTATGAAATTATTCATGCTCTGCTTAACCTCATAATGATGATATGTTGCCTTTTTACAGTTATGTGCTATTGTCATTTTAGAAGTAAGAAACAGAAAAGAGGCCAACTTGTTTTGGTCTGCTGTCAAATTTACTGGATCATCTGCTGTATGACCTATCTTTCGATGAAAGAGAACTGGCCATGGATGCCTTTAACCTTCCTGGCGGTAACCCCGAACGTAGTTCGGGGTAAGCCGCGCAGGAGGTTTTCTCAGGCCCTGCTGGGCCAATTTGAGTAATTTTTTTTTTGCTGAACGCAGCTAGCACTTTGCTAGCTGCGTCAGCACTTCGATCGCCGCCGCCCCGTGCTCGATCGCCGCTATCCGCGTCACAACACAGCCCCCCCCCAGACCCCTGCGCTGCCTGGCCTATCAGCGCCAGGCAGCGGCAAGGGGTGGATCGGGACTCCCTTTGACGTTACGACGTCCATGACGTCGGTGACGTCATCCCGCCCCGTCGCCATGGCGATGGGGGAAGCCCTCCAGGAAATCCCGTTCTTTGAACGGGATTTCCTGATCGCCTATCGCCGGAGGCGATCGGCGGGGCTGGGGGGATGCCGCTGAGCAGCGGCTATCATGTAGCAAGCCCTAGGCTCGCTACATGATTTAAAAAAAAAATAAATAAAAAAAACGGCTGCGCTGCCCCCTGGCGGTTTTTAATATACCGCCAGGAGGGTTAAAAGACCCAATCTTATAACATACTACAAGGCAGCGCAGATAGCACAATTAGCGCAAACACACTCCAAATTCAATTCACCGCTTTGGGCACAAATTGAATCTAACCTATTGCTCCCTTATTCCCTCCCGGCCCTACAATGGTCCATGTCTCCCTTACCTCTCTCAATAAAAAAATCAATCACCCCTCTCGGCCCACTCCCTTTCCATATGGCGACCTCTTAGGTACAGAAAACAGCTACAATCAAAAATCCCGCCACTCCTTCCATTATACAATAACACTATGTTTAAGCCAGGGCTGGATTTGAGGGCGTTTGGATGGTGGAAAGATAAGGGGATCACCCACATCAAACACTTGTTTATAAACGATAAACTTCCATCCTGGGAACAGTTTAAAGCTGAAATGGAATTCCCCCCCCCCCCCCCCGCAGAATTTTTTGCTGCAATGCAGATATATAATTTCCTTAAAACTATGGGCCCAACTAACTCTCCTATTCCACAACGCTCATCAAATGAAGCCTGGTGCGAAGTTAGACCACTAGAAGGAGGCCTTATATCGCTACTGTATTCCATCCTTTCACAGCCCCTTCAAAAACTTAAGACAATGCGAACGTGGTAATTGGAGCTGGGAGTTGAACTTTCCCCGGAAAGATGGTCAAAATGTTGCACCACCCTTTCCAAGGGTAGCAACTATTACTCCCACATTGAAACCAATTACAAGCATACATTACACCATACCAGTTACATGGCATGGACCCAACTAAATCAAAGTTATGCTTTAGAAAATGTGGTAGAGTGGGAGATATTAAGCATATATGGTGGTTCTGCCCGGTGGTGCAGAAATACTGGGGGGAGGTCACTTCATTAATAAACACTGCGCTAGAGACTTCCCTATCTTTAGATCCCTGTATGCTCCTTTTTGGCGATAAGCCTCCAAAATGGAAGCACCCGCATCATAGGTTAGCACAACACGTAGCAAAGGCTGCTAGATCACACATAGCCAAACAATAGTTGCAACCAACGCTCTCCATCCATCTAACTGACAACATAATACTTGATATTATGATCTCTGAAAGGATACTGGCTATCATAAATGATACTTTTGACGTGTTCATTAAGACCTGGCAACCATGGATGAATGCCTCGACTCTCCTAGGATTGCGCTCATGTGCATTTACACTGTGAACCTATGTAATGACCCCATAGCTAGGAATTTCTTATTGTCACCTTCTTGATTTCCTGTACCATAGACCATACAAAACAGAATGCATGTATGATACCTGTTTACCTGTTTTTCTTATCTTGTTTATACCTAGTACAGCCCCAACAGGGGCGAGAGAAAAATTGCTGTTATGTGTAATTGGTTTCTTTTAACCTAATAAAACTATTTGAAACTAAAAGACCCGGGAAAATATGGATTGTATTATTATTTCAAAGATCCAGCTCCAGGACCAAGACCACCATTTGTCATTGATGGTGCCATCCATGCCACTGAGAGAGGGATTAAGATGAAATGGGACCCTAGGCAAGGTAGTAGCTGTGGTTGGAGGGGACTATATACCACCTAGTTACAGAAACGTTAGAGGTAGTAGTTAGTAGACTGCCAACAGTCTAACAAATCCTCTCCATCTTTTTGCCAATCCATCTATCATCTCCTTCCCCGACATACTTATGAATTATGGGTTGTGAAGGTCTAGAGAGCTGTGAATAGATAATTTGGATAGTTCCAGCACAATCTGGGTCAGTAAGACAAATATCTTCAAACAGCGTTGAAGTTAAGTTTAATTAGCAGTATAATTAAGATAAATTCCTTGTCTTTGGTGAGTGATTAAAGCCAGTATTTTATTTAAAGATTCCTGAGACATTCAGATCAGTACAGTATTTGATATTTTCCCAAGTTCTGAACAGGTATTATAACTAGCTCTATTGGGATACTAAGTGCCACCTATGATTCATTTACCATTTAAAGGCTTCTTGACCCTGATTCAAAAAGTAGGTTGTATATCAAGGAGACTTTTAGAGTATGTGGTGATTGTAGTCTCACAAAATACCTCGCTTAATCCAATACTTGTGAATGTTATCGCAATAAGGGGTTTAAAGTAATACAGTGCTAGGGATATTACAGATAATTGACCATAGTTGCTCTGGGGTTTTTGCTTTGCCTTCCTTTGGAACAAAAATGAATGAAGTCTATGTGAGACAAAATTTAATGCATCGAGAAAATGAGAGAGAACACCGAGAGCCCAATATAGTGCAGTATGTACTGGATTGATGTGGGTGATGAGAGGCAAGTATGTAAAGTTATACTCACAAACATGGGTTACCACTGTAAATGCAGGTGGGGAGATTAGACCTGTCCCCACTCAGGATAAACCACTTAAGAACCACGGGCTTAAACCCCCCTAGTGACCAGGACATATTTTACTAAATAGGCCACTGCAGCTTTAAGGCCTCGCTGCAGGGCGGTACAACTCAGCACACAAGTGATTTCCCCCCCTTTTTCTGCCCACCAACAGTTCTCTCTGGTTGTGGGCTTTGATTGCACTCTTAATGTTTATTTATTTTTATATAAATATTTATGTCTTTATTTTTTGAATAAATTTTGCTATTTTTTTTACCCTCCCTTCCCCGCCAGCCAGCGGATTGCTGTCTTGCCGGCCAGGGGGATAGCCGTGTCACACAGCTGTCCCCAGTACAGTGCTGCTGTAGATCGCGGCGCAGTAAATAGTAAATAGATGGTGGTTTCGCCATCTAACAGTCTCCTCCTAGTTGAGATCGCCGCTGGGAGACTGATGACGGAGTGGAGTAGAGATGCACGCGCATCGGCATGCATGATCTCTGGCAAAACACGCCCCCAGGACTGCACGCCGATCAGAGTTAGGCGGTCCTGGGGTGGGCCGCCAAGTCCACGACAATTGGCGTGGAGCAATCGTCAAAAGGTTAAGAAGTTGAGGCACATGCGCGAGCCACGGGAGATGGCCGCATAGGACGAGAGCTCCGTCCACCGCCGCCGCTAACAGCGATTCCCTCCGCTCCCCCAGCCTCACAGACGGGTGGTTCTGAAGGGGACGACCCCCGCACTCTCTCCTGCACCACATGACCGGCAAAGGGGCCCAGAGAACCACGACCACAGCGGGCACCATGGAGAAATTCCTGCGCCCTCCTCCCAGCCAAGATGGCGCTGACCACGCAGCCCTGCCAGAATCACATCCCTCTGATCAGGCAAGTGCAGGGGGGAACACGTAGCCTCTCACAGCAGCTCTGCTGGAACAAACTCTTAATAGACACTACCACAGCCTTCATGACTCCCAAAAGAACGTTATCCTATCTGCTGTGCAGGAGTTACGGGCTGACATATCAGGGCTGGGAGAGCGCACACAGGCACTAGAAGACAAGATGGATGCTATAACTCTAAAGCATGCTGACTTAGCTGAGGAGCAGCAACTCATGCAGACTGACATAAAATCAATACGCATAGCACAAGAAGACATGGAAAACAGGGAACGGAGACAAAATGTACGCATTAAAGGGGTATCCATGTCTTTGAAAAGTGAACACATTGAGGCCTATCTAAAAGAACTGTTCCACACCATTCTTCCTGACATGCCAGAGGAAATGTGGAGGATCGACAGAGCCCATAGATCCTTAGGTGAACGACGCCCTGGCACTCAAAGACCCAAAGACATTATTGCAAAATTACACTACTATAAGGTTAAAGACGCCCTGTTTAGAGCTCTTAGAAATAAAGCCACCATTTCATTTAAAGGATATGATAATGCCATCTACAACGACCTCTCACTGATCACTTTGGCAAAACGCAGAGCTCTCAGACCGGTTACACAACTACTCAGAGATGCTAATATCCCATACAAATGGGGCTTTCCTTTCCGATTGATTGTAAACAAACAGGGCCTGACCCTCACTCTGTCTGACTTTGACGATGCCCCCCTATTCCTTAAAGAGGAGCTGTTAGGTATAGGGTCTCAGAGAAAATAAACACATATATCAGTAGCTAAACATTGGCTGTACTTACATTACATATGCATTTCACTGTCCACGTTTGGATTTCACAGAATCTTTATATAGTATTTGCAGAGAATGATGCTCCTGACAGCTCATGGCAGGTTCCATGTTTGTCTGTCTCCTATGAAGCCAAATGTGTCGTCATGTCCTGCCTGCTTCCTGATGATTAGACTCACACAAAAGATCGGTAATGTAAAACACTACTGTGCAGTGAATATTAATTAGCCATGTGGCTAGGAACAATAGCGGACTCCTGCAGTGTACTCTGCCGGGAGTTTTTTCAGTGCTGCGGGCTGCTGCTTTTGTAACACGAGCCCTGTAACTTATCACTAGCAGCCGAGGGGAGGGCCCCAGAATGCTTTGCAGTATGGTATGCGGCTCTCGGCTTCTTAAGAGCTTGGGTCTAACATCCTTGCTGATAAGCACACATCAAAACGAAGAGAGATTTTTAACTTAAGTATTGCCTTTTTGGCTTCCTTCTAAACTGTTTAACACAGGAGAATAGAGGTTTAAATTAGCTTTTGCAGCCTGACAGTTACTCTTTAAACAAATGGGGCTTAAACTACCTACTACATCTACATCTACGACTCGCTCATCACCTATATCTTCACTCCCACGGAAGGTGCGACATATCTCGGAATGGTCGAAAGGTCCAGTTCGCAGTATCACCTACCCTGACAGAGCTGACAACATGGAAGATCAACCATCTGGAACTTGAATAATGGCCTCAGCCCTTCTCTTTTTGCTTTTCACAGAGATAAGACAATATCTCTAGCATGTCCACTTATTTTTATACTCAGGTTCCCTGCTTTTCCCTTTCATGACCTCTGAACCTTATCTGAATGGTTGCTCCTCAAATCTCAAACTGAACTAAGTATGCTTCTAAAGCAGGCGGTGGAACGAGATTTTCTTTACCACTATACAACTATCTTGATTATGATGGTTGCTATTTGCCTTCTCCTGAGAATCCTCATATACCTCCGGGGGACCCTTCCTCAATTTGATCAACCGCCCCTGCGGGTGGTCAACCTGAAGAGGTCTCCATACAGGCAACAGTTTTATGTTGCCCCTATACATCGCCACTGGAACAACGGTGGCATCTCTTGCCAGATTACTGCATTTGTTATATTATATGTTTTTCTCACTATTGTTATTCTTCAGTGTATATTAGTTGATGTTTTTAGGTCTACTGGGTCTGTCCTGGGATTATTAGCGAGCTCTTATATCACCTTAGACTATGGTTAATTTTCTGACTCTAAATACCAAGGGACTAAACACACTTCAGAAGAGGTTCTCTCTCTTTAAAGACTTAAAGAGACTAAACATTGATCTAGCTTTTATACAAGAGACCCAAATATGCAAAAAAGATCCACCACGTCTTTATAACAAACTATACTCTGAGGTGTGTTTAGCCTCAGGTCCCAAAAAGAAAGCAGGGGTGGCCATAATTTACAAAAAAACACTTCCTCTACAGATCTCTAAAATTACTTCTGATCCCAAAGGCCACTATTTAATACTATCAGGCACCCTGTTAGGTAAACCTATTACCCTGGCTAACGTCTATGTCCCCAATCAGGATCAAATATCATTCCTAACAACCTTTTTTAGAAAACTATTCAAAGTCACTAAAGGCACTTTACTGATAGGAGGAGACTTTAATCTAGCTTTCTTCGATATAAAGGATCGGCATATTCCTCCCAATAAGACTACCATACCCTCACATAGTCGTAACTCCCGAAAATTCAGAATACTTCTGAGACAATATAGACTATTAGACCTATGGCGGATTTCCAACCCCACCTCTACAGAATGCACCTTTTTCTCTCCACCCCATGCATCTCACTCCAGACTGGACTACCTGTTATCAACAGCTACCATACTGCCCCTGCTGAGGGAAGCTGAAATACAACCGATTGCATGGTCGGATCATCAGGCTGTTGTCAAAGAGATCGATCTATTCTCCCATACTCATAAACCGAACTTCTGGAGACTAAATTAAACTATTACAAGATAAAGAACTTTTATCCAAATTTACAAACTAATTGCAATCATACTTTGATACAAATGATGGCTCTGTTTCTTCTGTAGGCACAGTCTGGGAAGCTCATAGGGCTTTTATTAGAGGGTTATTCATTTCGGAAGCTACTAAAAACGTGAAAAAGCGATGTCATCTAAAATCCTAAATCTCCATTCAAAACTTAAACAGGCACAAAACCTCTAAACTGCCCCTAAGTCACTTCTAAGCTCCCTAATCACCATGATCCCTAAGGAAGGGAAAGATCCACAACTTCCACAAAGCTACCGCCCAATATCTCTTCTGAATGCGGACCTTAAAATTATTACTAAAGTTCTAGCTAATCGCTTGAACCCAATTCTCACATCTCTGATCAACAGTGATCACGTAGGTTTTATAATGGGCCGCCAAGCAGGTGAGAATACGAGGAAAGCAATCAATCTGATAGAATTAATGAATAGGTCCAATCAGCCTTCTCTGCTTCTGAGCTTAGATGCAGAGAAGGCTTTTGATAGATTATCTTGGTCATTTTTGTTCAGTTATGGAGCATCAGGGATTTAGCGGACCTTTCCTAACCCTAATAAGATTCCTCTACTCTTCCCCATCCACCTCAGTTAAACTACCCTTTGCATCCCCAATGCCTTTTCCTATCCTTAACGGTACACGCCAGGGATGCCCTCTTTCCCCACTATTATTTGCCCTTAGTATCGAACCACTAGCTTGTACAATACGGCAGAACCCGGATATCACAGGAGTTAAACAAGGAATCCGAGAATATAAAATCTCGCTTTTTGCGGATGATATCCTGTTAACCTTGACCCAACCTCTCACTACACTCCCCATATTCAGGGCCGGTTTAAGCAACAATGGGGCCCCAGGGCAAATTTAAATCTGGGGGGCCCCCCCAACAGATACCCCGGGGCAAAATTGGCATTAAGGGACCTTTTTTGCAGCTGGTATAGTCAGGGTTTGAAGCCCCAATCGGTCGGAGCTCCACATTCTGGCTATCCCAGCCTGCATGGGGGACAAGGGGTTAAAAAGTTTCAGGAGGGGGGACCCCACATAATTTTAAAAAAAAAAAATTCCCACACTCTAAACATAAAAAAAAATTGGGAAAATAGGAAAAAAATGGCAGGGATCTTCATACAGCCGTATTGCGGCTGTATAGCGATCCCTGGCCAAAGCGTTGCGGCTGCGTATGGACCCCCTGGAAACCCCGTCAGGAAATTTATTGCGCTTTCGTTTGATACATGTAAAACTACACTACACTACACTATGAAAAACTTTAAAATCGATTTTCTCAAAAACTATAAGGTCGATTTGAATTTTTTTCCTTTTGTAGCCACTGGGGGTCCCTACAAGCTCTGGGGCCCTTGGGCAGCTGCCTCCTTTGTCTCTATGGTAGCGCCACCCCTGTCCATATTACACAATATATTAAGGAACTTCGAGTCCATCTCAGGCTTTAAACTCAACCAAGAAAAAACGGAGGCACTCCCTATTAAGATCCCACAAAAAACTTACTTGACACCTTACAAAATACTTTCCACTATAATTGGAAGACACATGCTATCAAATATTTAGGTATTCACCTAACCCACTCCAATTCTACTCTATATAAAGCAAACTTCCCATCTCTAATCCAGTCTATACTCTCAGACCTGCACAAATAGACGGCTTTTAAAATATCATGGATTGGCAGAATATACTTCCTCAAAATGAATGTACTGCCGCGATTATTATACCTATTTGAGACCCTCCCTGTTCGAGTATCACCTCTACAATTCAAAATACTACAGCGTGCCTTTCTAAAATTTGTTTGGAACAATTCCCAACCCAGAATTAATTCTACTATTTTAATGGCATCCCGGGAACAAGGAGGTCTAGGATTACCTAATTTAAAATTATACTATCAGGCGGCCCACCTAAGACAACTCTCTGAATGGTCTGACCTTAAGACGTACACTAAATGGGGTCTCATTGAAGCAATGAACATCTTCCCAATATCACTACCAGCACTAATTTGGCCCCAGACCCCACCTAAGATTCCCATTGCTAAACTACTCCCTACTATTAAATTTACCTTGCAAATATGGCGGGCAACTGCAAAAATGGCCAATCTTAGATCCCCCATATCTCTCCTTTACTCCATATTGGGAAACCCAGCCTTTGGGATGGCTGAAGATTTTATGGGTAAATGGTTTACTCTTAAATACACTAATTTCAGCAATTGGAAAGATGTGTTATCGGGATATATTGTGACTAAAGAAAAACTAGAGGATAAACTACAATTCACAGCTAAGCTTACTATGGAGTATAATCAAACCTATCATTTCTTGAAATCCCTCTCCAAGGGCATAAATCCTCTACTCAATTACACCCCATTTGAAAGTCTGTGTGATCATAAGGGGCACCAAAAAGGCCTTATCTCATCAATATATGCCTTGCTACTAGATAAATCTGGTTCCACTAAACCTAACCACATATATATGACAAGATGGGAACAAGCCTTAGGTCGATCCATAAGTCTAGAAGACTGGTCTTCTATTTGGGAAAATGCCAAACATACTTCTATGTGCACACAGGTGAAAGAAAATATCTACAACATATTGTTCAGATGGTATAGAACTCCTGAAGTACTGGCTAAGATTT
Organism: Hyperolius riggenbachi; assembly: GCF_040937935.1. Classification (NCBI taxonomy): domain Eukaryota; kingdom Metazoa; phylum Chordata; class Amphibia; order Anura; family Hyperoliidae; genus Hyperolius; species Hyperolius riggenbachi. The sequence continues at coordinate 410,103,996 of NC_090647.1, read as the reverse complement.
ATCATGACGTTCCTAATACTTGTTGGAGGGGACATATAGGTACTCTGGAACATATCTATTGGGTCTGCCCTATCATCATGCCCGTTTCTAGGGCCGTGCGACCGTGCGGCTGCCCTGAGCGCTGAGAGAGGGGGGGCGCGTCCCCGCTAGTGTCGGCAGCCCAGCGCCATTACATGGATTAGTTACATGTCCCTCCAGCGTTGGGTTTCTCCATGCTCGCACTACTTCCTAGTCCCGCCCCTTCCCTCTGCATCATGGTTGTGAGGAGGAGATCAGAGGAGACCGAGTCATGTGAGGAGAAGGCACAGAAGACAGCACTACCCGCGCTGGGACAGGTAGTTATGTTACAGCAGCCCAGCTCTTTTGCCAGCTCTGCGCAACAGGGGAAAGAAGGCAGCATTCTTGTTTGCAGATTAGCTTCCTGTAAATATACACCAGCAGTTTACATTTGGGGTTGCCCTGAAGAGGAGTTGTGTGCATTGTGTGCAGTCATGTGAAAGAAAGCTCAGAAAACTTTGCAGGCAGCGTCTGCACTGTGTAATGTCAGGCTTGTCACAATAAATGCCTGACACAGGCTGTCCGATCCTCAAGCTGGTCTTCTCGTGCACAGGCTGCAGCTCAGCCTTCCCTACAGAATGCAGACCAGAACACATTTGAGGTCATAAATGAATACAGTGGGGGAGGATGTAGACTTTTCTATCAGCACATTGTACAGGCAGGCAGAGTGTTTGCAGAATAAAATCTACAGATATGTTTATATGCAGTAATTTGTGTAACACACATTTAATATTGTGCAGCTCAACTGTGACTGGCTGTTAATTGTATAAGAGCATAATGTTCCATCTTTCTTTGCTCACTCACTTCCCTCTCTGACCACCCTCTGTCTTTCTCCCCCCTCTCTGGCTCCCTGTCCACACTCTTGTGTCCTAACCCCCTCCTCTCCCTCACTTTCTCTGCTCACCTTCTCTCTTGTTTTCTGTCCCTATTCCTACCAATGTATCAACTTTTTTTCTTTTGAAAACCAAAACAATCCCTGTCACCCTCTTTCACTGTTTGTCTGGACAGCCGCTTATCTCTATCTGCCCAGTTTCACTCTAGCACTCTCCGTCCATCCTCACTATCTATGACCCACTGTCCAAAATGTCTCAATAAACCTGCTGTGTCCTCCCTCCTTCCTACCATAGTCATAGCCTAATGTCTTGTCACATTATTAGTATGTATTTATATAGCAGTGACATCTTCTGCAGCACATTACAGAGTACATAGTCATGTCACTGACTGTCCTCAGAGGAGCTCACAATCTAATCCGACCATAGTCATAGCCTAATGTCCTACCATATTATTATTATGTATTTATATAGCACTGACATCTTCTGCAGCACATTACAGAGTACATAGTCATGTCACTGACTGTCCTCAGAGGAGCTCACAATCTAATCCGACCATAGTCATAGCCTAATGTCCTACCATATTATTATTATGTATTTATATAGCACTGACATCTTCTGCAACACTTTACAGAGTACATAGTCATGTCACGGACTGTCCTCAGAGGAGCTCACAATCTAATCTTGTCATAGTCATAGCCTAATATCCTGTCATATAATTATTATGACAAGACAAATAACATTTATATTGTGCTTTTCTCCTGGCGGACTCAAAGCGCCAGAGCTGCAGCCACTAGGACGCGCTTTATAGGCAGTAGCAGTGTTAGGGAGTCTTGCCCAAGGTCTCCTACTGAATAGGTGCTGGCTTACTGAACAGGCAGAGCCGAGATTCGAACCCTGGTCTCCTGTGTCAAGAGGCAGAGCCCTTAACCATTACACTATCCAGCCATTATTATGTGTTTATATAGCACTGACATCTTCTGCAACACTTTACAGAGTACATAGTTATGTCACTGACTGCACCTACCTAACTAACCTATACCGGGGGCACCTACCTATCTAACCTGTGCTGGGGGCAACTATTCTGGCTACCTATATTAGAGGCACCCACCTAGCTAACCTGTACTAGGGGGCACTTACCTATCTAACTTATACCGGGGTTGCCTGCCTATCTAACCTATACTGGGGTCAATTATACTGGGGCACCTATGCCTGGCTACCTATACTGGGGGGACCTATAGCTGGCTACCTATACTGGGGTACCTATTCCTGGCTACCTATACTGGGGGACCTATATTGAGTGCAACTAGACCTGGCTAACCTATACTGCGGGCACCTATACCTGGTTCTGTGGGGGGGGGGCGCAATTTTTACACCCTCGCCCTGGGTGCATTTTAGCCTAGAAACTGCCCTGCCTGTCATGTCATTCAACCTTTATGGGCAGAAATCCAAACTTTGATCCTCAAAGTAACAGGTATTCATATTCCCATGGATCCTATATATATGATATTAGGCAAACCTATCCCCAAAACCAAAAAACATACCATGAGACTAATAACCCATATCTTGATGGCCACCAGACTCTCTTTGGCCTCACACTGGCGTAGTCTCTCTATCCCCACAACCCCTGAAATCACGGCCAAAATTAGATGAACTAAAATAATGGAGTTTTTAACAGCCCTATTACGAGACACAGAATCCAGATATGATAAAATATGGGATCCATGGGAAACATACTTTCTGAACTATATTCCCACATGATTAAACTGGATGTTCGTCCCAGCAGTTGGGACCTGAGGATATTATATCTCAATTGTCAGCTATTAGACAAGAGGACAGACCTATATAAATAGACCTTTTTTCTTTCTCTTTGTTCTTTTTCTTTTCTTATGCTTCCTTCTCCTTTTAGCTAGGTTACTATAATCTTTCATAGCTTTCTATATCATTATGATATTAATAGAAGTTGATATTACTAGGCCGATGAAAATATGTCATAGTTCCTGCTATATACATTTTTGTTCTCATAGTGACATCTATATGTGTTTATGTATATTGATCATTCACTGTCTCTTACTCAGCTGTTTATGTTCTATGTTCTGTGAACTTAATCAATAAAAATTTTGTGTTAAACAAAAAAAAAAAAAACACACAAAAAAAAAAAAGGTTAAGAAGTCGCTCTCTGTAGATCTGGAAACAAGGGGTTAACACCCTTCCACCATGGGTGGACACAAACAATGTGGAAATGAACAGAGGTGCCAAAAGGATCAAAGTAGCTAATTTTTTCTTAAAAGCAGGGGAGGCAGTGGTGGAATTACCCAATCCAAGCAGACACAAAAACAGGTTGATTTTAGATCAATAAGCAAATGTATTTATATATACACTCCAAAGGGTCATGGCAACGCGTTTCGCAGGTGTGGCCCCGCTTCATCAGGCAATAGGAGATGGAGCATACAGCAACAATTTAATGCACATGTGTATGTAATGGTTAAATTTATAAAATAATGAATGCTGAATCGCCAGATACACTAGTGAGTAAAGACACTTTAAAAAATTGGTCAAGAATATAGACCATCACAATGGCCCTCTTTACAAAATTAACTTCCATTTAGACTGTAACATTCTCAGTGTGCATCCTGTGAAAATCTAAGGATTTAACAATGACATGTTTGTTTAAACAAAGAGAAAGTCATAAAGTAACAGGTTATTTATTAAGAATAAATAAATAAAAGAAAACAGTAAAAGAGAAAGGAAAATTTAAATAATAACCAAATGTAAATTCAATCACAGGATTCAGGTGGTTCCAAGTTTTATGTAAAGGTGTGGGGTTTTATGTGGGACTAGGGTCCCCAGGGCCCCGGAGGCCCACCGGGAAAATTGGGTGGGCCTGTCTGAGCCTGCGCGCACCCTCTCGACCGTCCTGCCTCCTTCCCCGTCCTGCCCCAATGGCTGTGTTGGTGCAGAACATGCGCAGTAGCACAAAAGCTCTGACACAGGGACAGGATGCAGGGACACTTGTATTATATACATAGAGATGGTGTGGAGTGGGCTGCTGTTATGGTAGGTGTCATATAGGCTTTGTTTTTGGGGAAGGGAGGATGAAAGGCTTAGGGTGGGCTCCAAAGGTAAAGAGGATCATTAGGCAGTCTTGTCATACTTCTTAACATATTCAGTGGCAAGCAGCAGCTGTGAAAACAAGTACATTTTGGTATGTGTAAAAAAGGAAATAAAAACACATGATGCTTTTGCGTATAAACAGGCCACATCTGGACAATGGAGTAGATTTGTGAACGCCACATTACAAGAAACACATTGGAGTTTTAGACTGAATGAAAAACAGAGTACTAAACTAATAAAATTGATTGGAGATTTCACTTACAAAGAAAGTCTTAGCTTGATTTATTAGCTTGGAAAATATTACAGGTGATCTCATTAACAGGTGTAAGTTCATCCAATGGCAATAATAAAAAAAACGTAGAAACTGAGTTTTTTTTTTTATTGCTCTTGGTCTGTACAAAGGACAAGATGATAACAATTGTTTGTGGCCGACAGGAGATTTTACCACTAGTTTTAAAAAGGTTTTTCTACAAGGAGTTATAGCAAATTCTATATACCGTATATACTCTAGAGTGAGTTGAGTTTTAGAGGCCCAAATGTGGGGGTCTCGGCTTATACTCAAGTAACTAATGATGCTGGGTGCCCCTTCCTACCCCTAAAGCCGTATGCATAAATTACAATTGGGTCCCCCTGAGTGTGCTCCCTGTTATGTGCCCCCCGCTGCAGCGGTATATGTAGTTATGTCCCAGCGCGCGTTCCCTGTAATGTGCCCCCTGCCGCAGAGGTTTAGTTACATTACCCCCGATTGTCCTGAGTGTCCCCAGGCAGTGCACATGGTTCACTCTCCACTTCACCAGTGGTGGGTCAAAATTTTGCATCGAAATTCACAATTACGCAGCGTAACCATAGTGAAAAATTTAAGGGAAAATTTTAATTAATTTCATATGTAATAGTAATATTTCATAAATTTGCGACATTTCGCATAATATTGTCCTGACTTTAGTGGTTAATAGCAAAGCCCCCACAAATTAGGAAGAAAAGTGGGTACAAGTCAAAAAGAGAATTTTTCAAAAAGACCTTGTAGTTTTTGAGAAAATCGATTTTAAAAATGCAAAGAAAAATGTTTTTTTTAAACTGTCATTTTTCTGAGTATAAAAAACATTTTTTCTTTGCATATTTATAGTGTGTGCGTGTGCATGTGTGTACTCCAATCTGTCATTTTTTTGGGTAAAAATGTAGGAGTGGTCTTATATTCAGGTCAGCTTCTATTTGGGTATGTACCGGTATGTACCGGTATGTATATAAAAGGAGCTTAGACTAGGTTCACAGTGGGCAGTTGCATAATGCACATGTTATATCACATAGTCTATAGAGTTATGCTGGCCACTAATGATCCAATCCTTTTCATCCAATCTTACCATTTCTATCTAATATAAGGGAACTGCCTATAGTACCCAATTAATATATTCCATCAGTTTACTCTTCTACTACATAGATTTGGTAAAATTGGATGAAAAAGATTGGATCATTAGTGGCCACCCTTAGAATAATTTAATCAGTTAGAACACAGTACTGTAAACCAGGGGCGTTTCTAGGGTCCCTGGAGATCAGTGGCACCTGTGGGCACCAGGAGGGGAGGTACATGCGGCGCGCGCAGCGCGCCGCGGCAAAAAATGGGCGTGGCCATGCGGTGAGTGGGCGTGGCCATGGGTGGGGCCAAATGTACATGAACTTAGCAGCGGTGTAAGCTACGGATAACGGGCCTGCCCATCAAAATATTGGACGGAGCCCCCTGTCCTTTATTTCGATCATTTACAATCAGTATAGGCATAGATCAAAGATGTATACGCACATACAATTTTGATTGGTCAATCACTGACCCCCAATTTCCCACCCCCGTGCAGTAAGTGGGCCAACAGACAATGAATTTTATGAACAGAGCTAAAATTGGCTAATCAAAATTGTATGTGTGTACCAGGCTTTACAGCTAATACTGTACATACTGAAAGTAGCAGGGATCAGCATACAATACAGCTGGTTTACAATCAATAAAGGCACAGAGTAACACCTTACACTGTACACACTGGAGGTAAATCAGCACACAGTGCAAGCACTAGAGAACAGCGTATACTGTACATACTGTAGGCAGCAGAATTCAGCACACTGCAGCTAGCGTGCCAAAAATATGACGATCACGTTGTGTGGCGTGCTTATCGCGCCGCACCAAAAAATGGGTGGGCCATGGACCAGAATATAGGTGTGGTAACGGGTGGAGACAAATTTACATGAACCTAGCAATGGTGGGACATCAGATTAGGACAGTGGTGGCGAACCTTTTGGAGGCCGAGTGCCCAAACTGCAACCCAAAAGTCACTTACCGGTATCTATCGCAAAGTGGCAACAGCAATTTAAACTAAATACTGTACAAACGTTTTAACTCATACATGAACATTATGGAAAATCCAAGTTGAAAATAAACTGTGAAGATAAACAATTTCATCCATCCTACTCCTGAAAAATGTATTCAATTTTTTAGAACCTCCCAGTTTTATTTTCTGTTTTAAAACGCTAAAAAAGTAGGTTTAATGCTATTGTCTCATATGATAAGGATTCAGCTTTTCCCATAGTCTCGCAGTTAGCAATCATGTGACCCCCAACAAGACATATTCAGCAATCATGAGGCCCCCAACAAATCAGGAGGCCCCCAACAAGACAAATTCAGCAATCATGAGGCCTCCAACAAATCATGAGGCCCCCAACAAGACAAATTCAGCAATCATGAGGCCCCCAACAAGACAAATTCAGCAATCATGAGGCCCCCAACAAATCATGAGGCCCCCAACAAGACAAATTCAGCAATCATGAGGCCCCCAACAAATCATAAGGCTCCCAACAAGACACATTCAGCAGTCATGACTCATGAGGCACATAAATAGACAGCATTTCACATAAATAGGCAGAATGCCCCCTTAATATGGTAGCCCCCCCAAGTTAGGTAGTGAGTGACAGAGACCCCCAGGTTAGCTAGTGAGTGACAGGCGCCTCCAGTTAGGTAGTGAGTGACAGGGACCCCGATAGTGAGTGACAGGGAGCACCTTTAGGTAGTGAGTGAGTGCCAGGGAGCCCCTTTAGGCAGTGAGTGAGTGCCAGGAAGCCCCTTTAGGCAGTGAGTGAGTGCCAGGGAGCCCCTTTAGGCAGTGAGTGAGTGACAGGAAGCCCCTTTAGGCAGTGAGTGAGTGACAGGAAGCCCCTTTAGGCAGTGAGTGAGTGACAGGGAGCCCCTTTAGGCAGTGAGTGAGTGACAGGGAGCCCCTTTAGGCAGTGAGTGAGTGACAGGGAGCCCCTTTAGGCAGTGAGTGAGTGACAGGGAGCCCCTTTAGGCAGTGAGTGAGTGACAGGGAGCCCCTTTAGGGAGTGAGTGAGTGACAGGGAGGCCCTTTAGGGAGTGAGTGCCAGGGAGCCCCTTTAGTGAGTGAGTGCGTGCCAGGGAGCCCCTTTAGTGAGTGAGTGCGTGCCAGGGAGCCCCTTTAGTGAGTGAGTGCGTGCCAGGGAGCCCCTTTAGTGAGTGCGTGCCAGGGAGCCCCTTTAGGGAGTGGGTGCGTGCCAGGGAGCCCCTTTAGGGAGTGGGTGCGTGCCAGGGGAGCCCCTTTAGGGAGTGAGTGAGTGCCAGGGGAGCCCCTTTAGGGAGTGAGTGAGTGCCAGGGGAGCCCCTTTAGGGAGTGAGTGAGTGCCAGGGGAGCCCCTTTAGGGAGTGAGTGAGTGCCAGGGGAGCCCCTTTAGGGAGTGAGTGAGTGCCAGGGAGCCCCTTTAGGGAGTGAGTGAGTGACAGGGAGCCCCTTTAGGGAGTGAGTGAGTGACAGGGAGCCCCTTTAGGGAGTGGGTGCGTGCCAGGGAGCCCCTTTAGGGAGTGGGTGCGTGCCAGGGAGCCCCTTTAGGGAGTGGGTGCGTGCCAGGGGAGCCCCTTTAGGGAGTGAGTGAGTGCCAGGGGAGCCCCTTTAGGGAGTGAGTGAGTGCCAGGGAAGCCCCTTTAGGGAGTGAGTGAGTGCCAGGGGAGCCCCTTTAGGGAGTGAGTGAGTGCCAGGGGAGCCCCTTTAGGGAGTGAGTGAGTGCCAGGGGAGCCCCTTTAGGGAGTGAGTGAGTGCCAGGGGAGCCCCTTTAGGGAGTGAGTGAGTGCCAGGGAGCCCCTTTAGGGAGTGAGTGAGTGACAGGGAGCCCCTTTAGGGAGTGAGTGAGTGACAGGGAGCCCCTTTAGGGAGTGAGTGAGTGACAGGGAGCCCCTTTAGGGAGTGAGTGAGTGCCAGGGAGCCCCTTTAGGGAGTGAGTGCGTGCCAGGGAGCCCCTTTAGGGAGTGAGTGAGTGACAGGGAGCCCCTTTAGGGAGTGAGTGAGTGACAGGGAGCCCCTTTAGGGAGTGAGTGAGTGACAGGGAGCCCCTTTAGGGAGTGAGTGCCAGGGAGCCCCTTTAGGGAGTGAGTGCGTGCCAGGGAGCCCCTTTAGGGAGTGAGTGAGTGACAGGTAGCCCTTTTAGGGAGTGAGTGAGTGACAGGTAGCCCCTTTAGGGAGTGAGTGAGTGCCAGGGAGCCCCTTTAGGGAGTGAGTGAGTGACAGGGAGCCCCTTTAGGGAGTGAGTGAGTGACAGGGAGCCCCTTTAGGGAGTGAGTGAGTGACAGGGAGCCCCTTTAGGGAGTGAGTGAGTGCCAGGGAGCCCCTTTAGGGAGTGAGTGCGTGCCAGGGAGCCCCTTTAGGGAGTGAGTGAGTGACAGGGAGCCCCTTTAGGGAGTGAGTGAGTGACAGGGAGCCCCTTTAGGGAGTGAGTGAGTGAGTGACAGGGAGCCCCTTTAGGGAGTGAGTGAGTGACAGGGAGCCCCTTTAGGGAGTTAGTGAGTGACAGGTAGCCCCTTTAGGGAGTGAGTGAGTGACAGGTAGCCCTTTTAGGGAGTGAGTGAGTGACAGGTAGCCCCTTTAGGGAGTGAGTGAGTGACAGGGAGCCCCTTTAGGGAGTGAGTGAGTGCCAGGGAGCCCCTTTAGGGAGTGAGTGAGTGCCAGGGAGCCCCTTTAGGGAGTGAGTGAGTGCCAGGGAGCCCCTTTAGGGAGTGAGTGCGTGCCAGGGAGCCCCTTTAGTGAGTGAGTGAGTGACAGGGAGGCCCCCTCTCTAGCCGCCGCCGCTCCCCCCCCTACCTCTCAGCAGACCTCAGGATCAGCGACGACCCGACCAGATGTACGAGCGGGCGCTGGACGCACCCGCTCGATATGCGGAAGTGATGTCACTTCCGCATATCAGTGCGGGCGCTGGGTCCTAGCGCCCGCACGATTGGTCGCCGGCTCGCCGCCTGATCCTGAGGTCTGAGACGCGGCGGCGGCGGCTGGAGGGAGCCGCTGACAGAGGGGGCAGCGGCGGCCGGGAGATCCGTGGCACCCCAGGAAAGATTGGGGGCACGTGCCCCCCTAAAACAGGGCTAGCGACGCCCCTGCTGTAAACAGGTCCTTAGAATTGTATGGACAGTGAGATGACATGAGGAATTATTCTGCAAAGCAACTGAGCACTCTGAACTAGCCCTTAGATGCTTTGCTTCAATTCAAATAAGTATAGGATGGTGTAATTTGATACCGTTAGGAAAATACCCTTTTAGTATTCCCATCATTTGGATTGGGATACAGTGAAGCTCATGAATTTGAACCTGATGGACATGTTCTTTTCTAGTGCAATGTTATATTTGTGACTACTTGTTTATCACTGATCACTGATCTGATATCACTTAATATCTGATATTTGTGACTACCTGTTTATCAGTTTTCACTTATTTTATATTACAGGGCAAATCATACAAATTCATTGGACCATTCCCACCAGCTTATAACCCTTTGGTTTACCTGGATTATAATAATTTTTTGAGAACTATGGATCAATGGGGGAGTCAGGTATGATTTTAGTTTGAAACATTACTGAATTTGGAAGACAATGTAAATGAATGGCGATTATCAAGAAAAGCTGAGACACACATGCACAGGATGGGCTGAGGAAAAATCACTGCAGGAGTGCAAATAACCAAGGTCACAAGCAACAGATTCAATATGAGAGAGGAAAGGGGTCTGCACATCCCTTATAAAAATTCACCTTTATTGTAGAAAAAATATAAAAGCGGCATACATTACATCCAGTTCATTGAGAGAGAGGTACCAAACCAGGCTAAGTGGGGAGGTCGACAGCTGTTTCGCGCCTCTAAGCAGTGTGGCGCATCATCAGGACAATTGCCCCCCGTGAAGTCACCTCTTAAATACACTAAACACTTACCCCATCCATAAGGAGCAGCTGCTCATTAAGATTCAAAAAAGCGCACCATCAATACATGGAACGCACGCTAAGTCGTTCCATCTGCCTCCTTAGAAGCACTTCCGCCTGAGTGGAGCGCAACCCGGAAGACGCGTAAGCGTCATATCCGGTGCGCGTCAGGCGTCAATGCAACCATCCAGTGCGTTCCAACAGGCACCTGGAACGCAGATTTAGAAATCTTTATCCACCAGAGGGCGGCCAAAGAAAAATGTTTAAATCAATGGCCAGAATGGAAAAATATCCACTGCTGCCATCATGTGGCTATAAAAATTAGTGCCACAGTGTAAAATTCTTTTTAAAGATGGATGGAGACAAAGGAGGGAAATTATAATAATTGTAGCAGCTACTCCATATGTACCCAATTATCAATTTCTCAATACTAATAATAATATTAAGGCAATAAGTCCGTCTATGTGGGAGAGTCATACCAAAGAGAAGGCATAAACACATAACAATGAGTTGTTATTTCAAAACATTCATAAATATTTACTCACAAACCCACAGAGACGGACCAATGAATCAGGATGCTTGACCATTCCTGAAATTGAATAAGGGATCAATGGAAAAGTTCAGGACTTATACAGTTGACAAAAGAGGGTCATCACTTTACTGAAATGAGTACTATTTGAAAATTAAAAACCACAAAATATAAAATACAAACACATCATTCAAATGAATACTGCTAAATTGTTTTTTTCATTCAAACCTAAAGGTCCTACCGCATCAAAAAATGATATCCAGAAACTTTCCCTCTGTAAAAGCCTACGGTGCCAGTCTCCACCCCTTCTATCCCGTTTAACCTGTTCCAAACCTAGAAATTTCAATTTGGTCACATCACTATTATGGGCTATTCGCATATGCTCAATCACTCTAGGGCAACCTTCCCCACTATGAACCGACCGGCAATGAGCCTGATAACGGTCCTTAAGCATGTTAGTGGTTTCACCAATATAGATTCTCTGACAAGGGCATATCAGGGCATATACTAGACCTTTTGTCCTGCAGTTAATAAATTGCTTTATCCTGCATGTTTTTCCAAAACGTGTAAAGATATTCCCCACCTCTAAAAAATTACAACAAGAACATTTATGACATTTAAAGTTACCACTAGGGCGATTTGAGCCTAACCAGGTACAAGATTGGGGACTTGTAAACTCACTGTGTGATAATTTATCCTTTAAATTAGGGACCCGTTTATAAGAAACACATGGACTTGATGTATTTTTTGACCTGAATAAATTGTCCTGCTGTATAATCCACCAGTTCTTACCTATCGCTCTCTTAATATGTTGAAACATTGGTGAGTAGGAAAAATGCATAAAGAACCTATTTCGAGTACTATCCATATCTCTTTCTTTTTTGGGTCGTAATAGGGAGGCCCTATCTTTATCCGCTGCCCGTAAAAATGCTTGCTGTATAATATTTAATTTGTAACCTCTTTCCACTAGTCTAGACTTCAGGTCCTCGGATTGCTCTAGGAAGGTTTCCCATGAACTAGCATTCCTCCGTAACCGGAGGAATTGTCCATAGGGGACCCCCCTGATGGTGGACGGTGGGTGGTAACTAGTGGCACTTAAGAGTGTATTGACTGCTGTTTCTTTTCTATGTGTCTTTGTCACCAGTATCCCCTGCTGTACCCGAATATCTAGGTCTAGAAATTGTAACTGCTGGTCCCCCCAAGAGTGAGTGAAGGCCATGTTAACATTGTTAGAGTTTAGGTATCTCATAAAATCTTCAAAGACATCTTGTGACCCCTCCCATACTATCAGAATATCATCAATATAGCGGGTCCAGAGTCTGATCCGCCCAAGGAACCCATTCCTCAATTTCTAGACCTAGATATTCGGGTACAGCAGGGGATACTGGTGACAAAGACACATAGAAAAGAAACAGCAGTCAATACACTCTTAAGTGCCACTAGTTACCACCCACCGTCCACCATCAGGGGGGTCCCCTATGGACAATTCCTCCGGTTACGGAGGAATGCTAGTTCATGGGAAACCTTCCTAGAGCAATCCGAGGACCTGAAGTCTAGACTAGTGGAAAGAGGTTACAAATTAAATATTATACAGCAAGCATTTTTACGGGCAGCGGATAAAGATAGGGCCTCCCTATTACGACCCAAAAAAGAAAGAGATATGGATAGTACTCGAAATAGGTTCTTTATGCATTTTTCCTACTCACCAATGTTTCAACATATTAAGAGAGCGATAGGTAAGAACTGGTGGATTATACAGCAGGACAATTTATTCAGGTCAAAAAATACATCAAGTCCATGTGTTTCTTATAAACGGGTCCCTAATTTAAAGGATAAATTATCACACAGTGAGTTTACAAGTCCCCAATCTTGTACCTGGTTAGGCTCAAATCGCCCTAGTGGTAACTTTAAATGTCATAAATGTTCTTGTTGTAATTTTTTAGAGGTGGGGAATATCTTTACACGTTTTGGAAAAACATGCAGGATAAAGCAATTTATTAACTGCAGGACAAAAGGTCTAGTATATGCCCTGATATGCCCTTGTCAGAGAATCTATATTGGTGAAACCACTAACATGCTTAAGGACCGTTATCAGGCTCATTGCCGGTCGGTTCATAGTGGGGAAGGTTGCCCTAGAGTGATTGAGCATATGCGAATAGCCCATAATAGTGATGTGACCAAATTGAAATTTCTAGGTTTGGAACAGGTTAAACGGGATAGAAGGGGTGGAGACTGGCACCGTAGGCTTTTACAGAGGGAAAGTTTCTGGATATCATTTTTTGATGCGGTAGGACCTTTAGGTTTGAATGAAAAAAACAATTTAGCAGTATTCATTTGAATGATGTGTTTGTATTTTATATTTTGTGGTTTTTAATTTTCAAATAGTACTCATTTCAGTAAAGTGATGACCCTCTTTTGTCAACTGTATAAGTCCTGAACTTTTCCATTGATCCCTTATTCAATTTCAGGAATGGTCAAGCATCCTGATTCATTGGTCCGTCTCTGTGGGTTTGTGAGTAAATATTTATGAATGTTTTGAAATAACAACTCATTGTTATGTGTTTATGCCTTCTCTTTGGTATGACTCTCCCACATAGACGGACTTATTGCCTTAATATTATTATTAGTATTGAGAAATTGATAATTGGGTACATATGGAGTAGCTGCTACAATTATTATAATTTCCCTCCTTTGTCTCCATCCATCTTTAAAAAGAATTTTACACTGTGGCACTAATTTTTATAGCCACATGATGGCAGCAGTGGATATTTTTCCATTCTGGCCATTGATTTAAACATTTTTCTTTGGCCGCCCTCTGGTGGATAAAGATTTCTAAATCTGCGTTCCAGGTGCCTGTTGGAACGCACTGGATGGTTGCATTGACGCCTGACGCGCACCGGATATGACGCTTACGCGTCTTCCGGGTTGCGCTCCACTCAGGCGGAAGTGCTTCTAAGGAGGCAGATGGAACGACTTAGCGTGCGTTCCATGTATTGATGGTGCGCTTTTTTGAATCTTAATGAGCAGCTGCTCCTTATGGATGGGGTAAGTGTTTAGTGTATTTAAGAGGTGACTTCACGGGGGGCAATTGTCCTGATGATGCGCCACACTGCTTAGAGGCGCGAAACAGCTGTCGACCTCCCCACTTAGCCTGGTTTGGTACCTCTCTCTCAATGAACTGGATGTAATGTATGCCGCTTTTATATTTTTTCTACAATAAAGGTGAATTTTTATAAGGGATGTGCAGACCCCTTTCCTCTCTCATAATGTAAATGAATGGCCATGGAATTTTTTAAGCACAGTGCATTGCTAAAAGACAATACCATACCATACTTAGAACATGATGATAAATTGTATGTAATGTATAAGAATGTTGGTATGGGACAGCAAAGATGGCAAATCGTTGTATCGTTGCTTATTTGTCACCTCTTGTATTTTTCCTTTAGAAGGTCATGAAAAAAATAATGTTCTCACTTCCTGTATTGGCATAACAGTAATAATTACTTGCTGAGATTTCACTCCATCTGCTGTAATGGTATGGCCAACAAAACTATAAATAGACACCATCCTTTCAACAACTATAAGCTACCTTTTTTTTTGGGGGGGGGGGGGATGTATAGTTTTGCATGCCACAGGTAGTGTAGGAAACAGCATCAGTCTCTCCCAATAGCCTTACTGTTAATAAAGGGCAGTGGAGTTAGAATGACAATGCCACTGAGATAATAAAATCTATTTTAAAGGGACTCATGTAGTTATTGGAGCTCTGCACATCTATGCAAAAAAAAAATAATTCAGGTATGAGTTTTGAAAGCGCTGCCATCCTCCTGCTGTATGAATTGAATGTAAGTATACTAGTGGCCAGCTGCATTCACTGTTTCAAAATCACTTCAAAAAGCTTTAGATTAGAATTAGTACACAATTTGCATCTGCTTTGCATTCAGGGCTTGTATTTAGTTCCAGAGGGGCTCTACATTGCCTCTGTAGGCTTGCAATCAGATACATCCATGAGCGTTGTCACCAGTCTGAATATATTTGTTTTATGAAATGTGTATACCATTTGTTTGACTAGCTGCACAGGAAATATTGTGTTTTTATCGCTAGATTAGCGTAGATCTTACCCAAGGGGGTACATCACTGCCGTGGGGAAGTCTATTAAGTTATAATTTGTGCACATATTATCACTGAAGCTAACACCCCCCTTTGCCTGTAGTGAAAGCCAGGTTTGCATTTTAGTCCAGTAGTTATTGGAGCTCTGCATCTCATGGCAGATAAATCATTCAGGTATAGGTTCACCCCACACTGAAGCTGTGTCCCCCCCTTTGTGCCTGTACTGAGTGTTGGTGTGTACTTTAGTCCAGTAGTTATTGGAGCTCTGCACATCTATGCAAAAAAAAAAAATCATTCAGGTATGAGTTTTGAAAGCGCTGCCATTCCTCATGCTGTATGAATATGATACCCTTACCATAGTCAATTAACAAACCAGTACTTTTGGGGGATGTGGGAAGAAATCAAGCACAAAGGAAGTCCACATAAACACATGGAGAAAATGCAAACTCCATGAACATAGTGCACAGACTGGGAACTGAACCTAGGACACTATTAATGTGAGGAAAATGTTGGAGCAACTAGGTCGCTAGGTTCCTCCCTTTTGGTTTGCTGGGATATGAACAAAATAATTTGTTCATAAGGTGTAAAAGTTTCTCCTGTGAGAAAAATGAAGAGAAAACAATCACAACGAAGAGCCAGTGAATAAGGAAGTACCAGGATCATTTTAACAGTAACTGTAACAACCATCTATTGAAATATATTTTTTTAAATCCATAAGAACCTACAGTGCAAATTTTCCTTTTGACAGATTCCTGCTGATTGCCCATGGAAAGCACCCCATGCTAAAATCTGGGATAAAATGTCAATGAAAGAATTTATAGAAAAAGTGTGTTGGACAAGGTAAACCACCAATTTTTGTAGAGTGCTAAAGTTGATGAGATGTTAAAGGGAGCCTGAAGTGAGAAAATATGGAGGCTGCCATATTTATTTCCTTTTAAACGATGCCAGTTGCCTGGCAGTCCTGTTGATCCTCTGCCTCTAATACTTTTAGCCATGGGCCCTGAGCAGGCATGCCGATCAGATGTTTCTGACAAAAATCTGACAAGATTAGCTGCATGCTTGTTTCAGGTGTGTGAATTAGACATTACTGACCAGAAAGATCAGCAGGACTGCCAGGCAACTGGTATTGTTTAAAAGGAAATTAATATGGTCACCCTTCATATGTCTCTCACATTGGGTTCCTTTTAAATTGTGCATTTGATTGAGCTGGAAATTTATATTTAGTAAAGATACGCTTTCTAACATGATATGGTATAGTATAACTTTTAAATCATCAATATATAGTTTGTATTTGTTTATCATCAATATTTTGAAATGTCACTGAGCAAATCATTAGTGTATCAGTTCCCGTTATTTTCTAAATTAACCACTTAAGGACTGCAGTCATAAAACCCCTTAAGGACCAGAGTCTTTTTTTCCATTCAGACCACTGCAGCTTTAACAGTTTATTGCTCGGTCATACAACCTACCACCTAAATGAATTTTACCTCCTTTTCTTGTCACCAATACAGCTTTCTTTCGGTGCTATTTGATTGCTGCTGCAATTTTTAGTTTTTATTATATTCATCAAAAAGACATGAATTTTGTCAAAAAAATGATTTTTTTAATTTTTGTGATAAAATTTGTCAAATAAAGTAAAATTTCTGTATACATTTTTGTCCAAATTTATTGTGCTACATGTCTTTGATAAAAAAAAAATTCAGTGTATATTTATTGGTTTGGGTAAAAGTTATAGCGTTTACAAACTATGGTGCAAAAAGTGAATTTTCTCATTTTGAAGCATCTCCGACTTTTCTGACCACCTGTTATGTTTCATGAGGTGCTAAAATTCCAGGATAGTATAAATACCCCCCAAATGACCCCATTTTGGAAAGAAGACATCCCAAAGTATTCACTGAGAGGCATGGTGAGTTCATAGAAGATTTTATTTTTTGTCACAAGTTAGCGGAAAATGACACTTTGAGACAAAAAAAAAAGGTTTCCATTTCTGCTAACTTGTGACAAAAAAAAAAATGAAATCTGCCACGGACTCACCATGCCCCCAAAATGGGGTCTTGTGGGGTGTGTTTACTGTCCTGGCATTTTGGGGGGTGCTAAATTGTAAGCACCCCTGTAAAGCCTAAAGGTGCTCATTGGACTTTAGGCCCCTTAGCGCATTTAGGCTGCAAAAAAGTGCCACACATGTGGTATTGCCGTACTCAGGAGAAGTAGTATAATGTGTTTTGGGGTGTATTTTTACACATACCCATGCTGGGTGGGAGAAATCTCTGTAAATGACAATCTTGATTTTTTTTTTACACACAATTGTTGATTTACAGAGATATTTCTCCCACCCAGCATGGGTATGTGTAAAAATACACCCCAAAACACATTATACTACTTCTCCTGAGTACGGCGATACCACATGTGTGGCACTTTTTTGCACCCTAACTGCGCTAAGGGGCCCAAAGTCCAATGAGTACCTTTAGGATTTCACAGGTCGTTTTGAGACATTTGGTTTCAAGACTATGCCTCACGGTTTAGGGCCCCTAAATTGCCAGGGCAGTTTAGGAACCCCACAAGTGACCCCATTTTAGAAAGACAACACCACAAGGTATTCTGTTAGGGGTATGGTGAGTTCATAGAAGATTTTTTTTGTCACAAGTTAGCGTAAATTGACACTTTGTGAAAAAAAAAAACAATAAAAATCAATTTCCGCTAACTTGTGACAAGAAATAAAATCTTCTATGAACTCACCACACCCCTAACAGAATACCTTGGGGTGTCTTCTTTCTAAAATGGGGTCACTTGTGGGGTTCCTATACTGCCCTGGCATTTTAGGGGCCCTAAACCGTGAGGAGTAGTCTTGAAACCAAATTTCTCAAAATGACCTGTGAAATCCTAAAGGTACTCATTGGACTTTGGGCCCCTTAGCGCAGTTAGGGTACAAAAAAGTGCCACACATGTGGTACCACCGTACTCAGGAGAAGTAGTATAATGTGTTTTGTGGTGTATTTTTACATATACCCATGCTGGGTGGGATAAATATCTCTGTAAATGACAATTTTTTTACACACAATTGTCTATTTACAGAGATATTTCTCCCACCCAGCATGGGTATGTGTAAAAATACACCCCAAAACACATTATACTACTTCTCCTGAGTATGACGATACCACATGTGTGGCACTTTTTTGCACCCTAACTGCGCTAAGGGGCCCAACATCCTATGAGTACCTTTAGGATTTCACAGGTCATTTTGAGGCATTTGGTTTCTAGACTACTCCTCACGGTTTAGGGCCCCTAAAATGCCAGGGCAGTATAGGAACCCCACAAGTGACCCCATTTTAGAAAGAAGACACCCCAAGGTATTCCATTAGTAGTATGGTGAGTTTATAGAAGATTTTATTTTTTGTCACAAGTTAGCGGAATTTTTTTTTCCACAAAGTTTTATTTTTTTGTCACAAGTTAGTGGAAAATGACAAACGTCTATGAACTCACCATACTACTAACAGAATACCTTGGGGTGTCTTCTTTCTAAAATAGGGTCACTTGTGGGGTTTCTACACTGCCCTGGCATTTTAGGGGCCCTAAATGTGAAGAGTAGTCTGGAAAGCAAATGCCTCAAAATGACCTGTGAATAGGACGTTGGGCCCCTTAGCGCACCTAGACTGCAAAAAAGTGTGGTATTGCCGTACTCAGGAGAAGTAGTATAATGTGTTTTGGGGTGTATTTTCACACATACCCATGCTGGGTGGGAGAAATATCTCTGTAAAAAAATACACCCCAAAACACATACTACTTCTCCTGAGTACGGCGATACCACGTGTGACACTTTTTTGCAGCCTAGGTGCGCTAAGGGGCCCAACGTCCCATTCACGGGTCATTTTGAGGCATTTGGTTTCTAGACTACTCACGGTTTAGGGCCCCTAAAATGCCAGGGCAGTATAGGAACCCCACAAGTGACCCCGTTTTAGAAAGAAGACACCCCAATGTATACCCCAATGTATTCCGTTAGGTGTATGGTGAGTTCATAGAAGATTTTATTTTTTGTCACACTTTGTGAAAAAAACAATAAAAATCAATTTCCGCTAACTTTTGACAAAAAAATAAAATCTTCTATGAACTCGTCATACACCTAACTGAATACCTTGGGGTGTCTTTTTTGCTAAAAAGGGGTTACTTGTGGAGTTCCTATACTGCCCTGGCATTTTAGGGGCCCAAAACCGTGAGGAGTAGTCTGGAAACCAAATGCTTCAAAATGACTGTTCAGGGGTATAAGCATCTGCAAAGTTTGATGACGTGGTCTATGAGGGAGCGAATTTTGTGGAACCGGTCATAAGCAGGGTGGCCTCTTAGATGACAGGTTGTATTGGGCCTGATCTGATGGATAGGAGTGCTAGGGGGGTGACAGGAGGTGATTGATGGGTGTCTCAGGGGGTGGTTAGAGGGGAAAATAGATGCAATAAATGCACTGGGGAGGTGGTCGGAAGGGGGTCTGAGGGGGATCTGAGGGTTTGGCCGAGTGATCATGAGCTCACACGGGGCAAATTAGGGCCTGATCTGATGAGTAGGTGTGCTAGGGGGTGACAGGAGGTGATTGATGGGTGTCTCAAGGTGTGATTAGAGGGGGGAATAGATGCAAGAAATGCACTGGCAAGGTGATCAGGGCTGGGGTCTGAGGGCGTTCTGAGGGTGTGGGCGGGTGATTGGGTGCCCTAGGAGCAGATAGGGGTCTGATCTGATGGGTAGCAGTGACAGGTGGTGACAGGTAGTGATTGATGGGTGATTGATGGGTAATTAGTGGGTGTTTAGAGGAGAGAACAGATCTAAACAGTGCACTTGGGAGGTGATCCGACGTTGGGTCTGCAGGCGATCTAATGGTGTGGGTGGGTGATCAGATTGCCCGCAAGGGGCAGGTTAGGGGCTGATTGATGGGTGGCAGTGACAGGGGGTGATTGACAGGTGATCAGTGGGTTATTACAGGGAAGAACAGATGTAAATAACGCACTGGCGAATTGATAAGGGGGGGTCTGAGGGCAATCTGAGCGTGTGGGCGGGTGATTGGGTGCCCGCAAGGGGCAGATTAGGGTCTAATCTGATGGGTAACAGTGACAGGTGGTGATAGGGGGTGATTGATGAGTGATTGATGGGTAATTAGTGGGTGTTTAGAGGAGAGAACAGATGTAAACAATGCACTTGGGAGGTGATCTGATGGTGGGTTTGCGGGCGATCTGATGGTGTGGGTGGGTGAACAGATTGCCCGCAAGGGGCAGGTTAGGGGCTAATTGATGGGTGGCAGTGACAGGGGGTGATTGATGGGTGATTGACAGGTGATCAGTGGGTTATTACAGGGGGGATAGATGCATACAGTACACAGGGGGGGGGGGGGGGTCTGGGGAGAATCTGAGGGGTGATCAGGATACATTACAAAGTGTATTATACACTTTGTATGCGGCGATCATGGGGTTAACAACCCGCCGGCGCTTCCGAACGGCCGGCGGGTTGTCGTCGCAGGTGGGCGGAGCCTATTGACGGTGCATGTGCGCGCATCAATGCGCGCGATCCCCGGCCCGGAAGAAACCCAGGACCCGACGCCAATCTGCGTTACGTGGTCCTGGGGCTGCCACTTTGCCGCCGCTAATCTAAAGTGGGCGGTCGGCAAGTGGTTAATGAGCTGTGTGTCTGTCTGTTTCTTCAGACCAGGGATGCTCACCAGATGCAATCACAAGTAGTGATTACTCGTGATTCAAATAAGGTTTAATTGGTGCAGGTGTGCGGGGGGAAAGAAGGGGTTATTTACCCATAATGCCACCGTCCACCCTGCGTTCCAAAGAGCTTGCAAACGTCCTATTGGTCGCGTTGCAAGCCTCCCACCGGCGCACGTCCTCCTTCCAGCTTGAAGGAGGAAGTGCGCCGGTGGGAGGCTTGCAACACAACCAATAGGACACTTGCAAGCTCTTTGGAACACAAGTTCGACGGCGGAATTATGGGTAAATAACCCCTTCTATCCCCCTGCACATCTGCACCAATTAAACCTCATTTGAATCACGAGTAATCACTTGTGATTACTCGTGATTGCATCCAGTGAGCATACCTGCTTCAGACGATAATTGTTCAAAGAGGTATAGTGCAAAAGTAGAAGTAATTATTTGATAGAAAGAAGTTGTGCCAGTTTACACTCACCAATACTGTAGCTCCCCAAATTTTAGATAAAAAAAATTAAAACGCTCAAACATGCATTTGTGTTTGTTTGTGGCTTTGGAGCACACTTTTCTGTTTGAAAATGCATGCAGTTTCTGGCATATGTTTCTGCGTTCATCTCTGCTCTTGCATTTTCGGACTTGCATTTTTGTATCAGTTTGCAGTTACCTTTTTTGCGCATTTACGTTTTTCCTTTTTAATAATCTGCCTTTTTAAGAGGAGAAAACATATACATTACTAAATCTATTTTTTACAAAAATGCACGCGAAAACACATATCTTTGCGGCTTCATAGGTGCGCATTGTTTATGCATACATGAAAATCTGCTATATACTGTGTATATTGGCACACATGCATGCACACACACACACACACACATACACACATTTACACAATCATGCATGTACACAACTGCAACACAAGAATGTACACAGTTAATGCCCCTCTTTCTTACATTGCCTGCTCTGCCCTACTTTAACTTTCCTTTAAGCTGGGTACACACATATGATGAATGTTGCCTGCCAGTAATTGGAAAGAGATCCCTCAGGTGACAGTTTGGGCTATGTTCTGTGCAGATGTGTTCCTAATCTATAGGCTAGCATCACATTCTGTTGCTATGGTGGGGAGAAAAGGCCAATGGAACAGTGAACAAATGGAGTGGACATCGAGTGGGAAAGAACAATACCCTTGGCTGAGTTGATCCACCTCAGCAGATTGACTGACCAGCGCATAACAGTTGGTTGGGGGTACACATAATAGATTCTCGGCCAAGGTGGTCCCCACTCACCAAGAACCACTGTATGAGTGTACACAGCATATGGCTAGTTGCACACTACAGTGGTGTTAGCACCACAACATCCTAGGAAAGCCGTTGCGGTGCCTCCATTAAAAAATGACCTTCAGGTTTACTTCTGAGAATCTTAGGGTAACACACTGCAGCTTCTGCATTACCCTATGGTGCTCAGAGCACTTTTAATGCATCGCGTCGCACCACGGGTACTGTGGGCTGTTTCGTAGAGACTAATGGTCAATGCAATAAACTGTGGTGGGGTAGCGGGCGGCCAGGGAGAGTACATCGACGCAAGGCCACGTGTGTGAAAGGGGACTCACAGTATCAGGGCAATACATTAATTATTGTCACTGCCTGTGTTTGCCTTCCGATTAACTCTAACAGGGCTGGATTAACCATAAGGCACTGTAGGTGCATGCCTACAGGCGCCTGATAATGAAGAGGCGACTCACTTCCTTCTCCAAGTTCCTGCCTCCCTCCTTCCCTATGCAGTGACCCAGGCAGAGTGTAATTGTGAGGTTAATTACATGGGCCACAGCATACCACTGACAAGATCTCCCTTGAGTCTGGGGCACCTCTATTTACCTAATACTTGAAGGGCACCTCTAGCTACTTAATGCTGAGGATAGCTCTGGCTACCTAATACTAAGGGGCACCTTTAGCTACCTATGGCGG
This sequence comes from Hyperolius riggenbachi, assembly GCF_040937935.1. Lineage (NCBI taxonomy): Eukaryota > Metazoa > Chordata > Amphibia > Anura > Hyperoliidae > Hyperolius > Hyperolius riggenbachi. The sequence goes on along the minus strand of NC_090647.1, from coordinate 410,081,492 downwards.
GCAAGGGGACTAAGGGAGAAGTGACAGTTGAGACATCCAGCATACTTGTGGTGCGGTTTAGCAGGGGTTTGTTGATTTATGAAGGGTGAAGTCTAGGGTGCCAGAATGTTCAAGAAAGCCTGGAGGGGGCCAGGCAAAACATGTCACGCGACACAGCCTGCCGGTCAGCTGACACCCCTGCGCCAACACTGCTAAGCCTAGAGCCAATAAATCCGATGTGCTTTGGACTAAGGGACTTTACCGCATCCCGTGCTCGAACTAGGATATTATAGCTGTGCAGTAACTTCACAGCCCACACAACAGCGGAGGACTGAAAGAAAAGCCCACCGGTGGTGAGAGCCTGTTTGGGCATCTGTTGCTGTTTCATTCTAAGCCTGCATGGCTAGAGTGTATATACCTTGAAGTTGAACTGTTGCCCTGAACAAGCTATAGTGTAAAAACGAATGTGTATATGTCGTTATGGAAGCACTGTGAATCTGCGCTTTTCCTGGCTAGTGAGATAGTGGCTGGCCTACGTAGTAGTAGTCTTTGGAGACCTTGCATAGGTCCCTCTACTAACTGGAAATACATCGATAATAGTGCAGTGTGGTGGCAGTGTGTTCACACACAAGCTGGTCATTGGGCAGATCCCTTCATCTGTGGTGATGCACTTAGTGAACTGAACTCTGCAGACAGTCTGAATGTGGAGTTTCCACAGAGCCTGTCAAGATTGAGATCTGTGGTGTGTGACCTAACTGTATGTGTGAATTAGCATGGTTGGTCAGCTGACAAAATAGGCATACACGGCCGTGTATTTTAGGAGGGGATAAGGGTTATCTATGCAACTACATTTTGGTTCTGTCTAATAAACATTTTTATACTGTAAGCAGACGCTTCCTTAGTCAATCTTTTTCCTTTTTTGCTAATTTTAAACTTGTCAATGAAATGCCTTTTAAGCCATAAGCAAGCAAGAAAATACTCAAAATAATTTTAATAGTACTGGAAAGTTATTTTAAATTGAAGATGAAAAATGATCTCCTAGGAGAAAACGCAGGTGAAAAAGTGAATTGCATATGGGCCATTGTTTATTAACTTAACCTCCCTAGCGGTTATCCCGAGCTAGGGTCAAGGTGAAAAACCGCAGCTAAGAGCGGTTATCCCGACCTCTGCTCGGGGTAGCCACTGGAGGCAGTATGCAGAGCAATGCGCGCAGCGGGAGCATTTCTACATACCTCCCGGGGAACCCTATGTCGGCCGGCATTCATCTTCCTCTCCTCCGGAGCTCTGCTTCCTGCTGGTGAGATCGCTGGCTGTCGGCATGACGACAGCCGGCAATTTCACTTTAGAGTTACAGAACCACCTGGAGGATGGAGGCTTAACTGCATCACTGGAGCCAGGAAGGGGAGTGATTCAAAAACGGCTGCAGATCTCCCTAGCAGCATGATTTTTTCCAGGTTTTAGGGTCTAAAAGGGTGCAAAAAATTGCCCCGCTTTTAGACCCTAAAATCCAGAAAGAATCATAACGCCAAGGGGGTTAAAGGATAAAAGAGGTGACATGTGACATGATGAGATAGACATGTGTATTAATAGTGCCAAGCACACAAATAACTAGGCTGTCTTCCTTTTTTTTTCTTTCTCTGCCTGGAAAAGTTAAACATTAGGTATGCAAGTGACAGTTTCTGTCTGGGTTGGGACTGGGTCAGACTACAGCATAACTCTCACTGATAAGTAATTACAGCCATAAAATACTTTCCTGTCAGTAAATGGTTTCTAAGAGCAGGGAAAAGATAAAAAGGGTCAATAATTAATAGCTTTGAGCTCTAGAATACTTCAATAAAGTATGAAGTGCCATTGAGCAGAGACAATGAAACAGTAAAAACTTAAAAAGTAGATTTAAATATAAAATAATATTGTGGAATATCTAAAAAAAAGAGTTATTTTTAGGAGAAGGAGGATAGATACAATTGTTTTTCTCATCAGTTTATTTTCACCTCGGATGTCTTGTAAGGATTAAGGACTAGAGCAATCTGAAACATGTCAGCCATGTGTTTTTCTTGTGTTGCTTTTGGATACATACTCTGATAAAGTACTCATTTGCATCATGCGGATTTTCTGGTGGTGTGGATTATCCATCCCTGACTGTGCACTGTTTAAGGAGACATAGGGGTACAGCGGTATTCCTCTTCCTTTCCCTAATTACTGTTTTATAGCAATTTTTTTTCCAGGAGTGGGAAGTGGCATTTCTAGCAGCATGCCTGACAATCTGACAGAAAAGATATAAAAGACATAAATAAAAAAAAGAGCTCATCTTTCCCAGTTTATAAGGCCTAACTGCCAAAAAGATGCATACTACACGGTATACTAACTGAATTACTACTGTGCCCACAGGCCAATGGCCACATATTGTCTCACTAATAGTTATAGCAACGATAAGTAATAACAATTGGCCACAATCCACTGTTCACAGGTTGTAATGCTGTGGCATTCAAAATATTGATACAATCCATGACAAGAAGAATCCATTGGTATATTTCCAAATCATATGTACTTTTGCTTGTCAAGTCCTGTACTCAGGCTTTTGTATGTGTGAATTTAGTTTTCCTCTGTTCCTACAGTGCAGCTAGAAGCTTTGGAGAGCTATTAGTGAATTTGGTTGTGACTGCTGAGACCGCACAAGTTTCTACTCTCTGGTTTCTGTGGTATGTAAAGATATGCGGTGGAACTGTAAGGACTTTCTCAACAGAAAATGGAGGACAGGTAAATAAATCTGTAGTTACAATGCTGTAATTATATACAATCTTAACTGAATCCTTTCTAAATTACATTGTGGCATTATACATAAAACAGGGGTGAACGTATGACCATAAAATTGTCACCTTAACAGTGTTAACACATTTTTGCAATATTCATAAATAGGGAGTCAAGAGCAAAAATTACCCGCATATTTATTGAGAAAGTTTTTACTAGACAGAAATAATAAGCGTACAGCTGCTAATTCACTGAGTATGGGGATGATCAGATATACATCGGCTATGTCGATTCCTAACAAGAGTAAATCATGACTTTAGATAATGTTTAAATAACAAAATTGTTTTAAAGTTATTTTGAAGGTTGTATTTTTTCATTATTTTAGTCATTGTTTAATACAGCATTTTATCTTCCCCGCATGCACTCCGATGTGTTTATAAAAGCCACCTCTTATCACTCTATTGTGCCTTTATTAAAGTGTACCTGAGATCATAATAAGTAAGTGTATTTATACTTTCCTGGGGCTTCCTCCAGCTCCATGAGGTGTGTGGGCTCCCTCGCCATTTGGTAGCCAGTCGTGCTCTTATGCGCATGCACGGCCTGATTGTGCGCGCTCCCGTTATGCTCCCAGCTGCAGGAGTGCTCTGCACAAAATTACTGTAATAATGCGCAGGCGCTGAATGCACCTGGCTGTGGGAGCACGACTGGGATGCACGCATGGTGAGCCACACATGTGCAGAAGAGTGCCACCAGCCAGATTACTGGTGGGGTTATATAGAGAATGGAGCATCTGGAGAGGATAACAAGCCTCATGGGGCTGGAGAAAGCCGCACGCAAGTATAAATACACTACTTATTAAGATCTCAGGTTTCCTTTAAGAATCCTCTTTTATATAAACCCTTTTGTTAAGCCACTGATGTGAAAAGCGTTTAATGCTGGGCATACACGGTGCGTTTATGCGCCAGAATCGAGCCGCTGGCTCGATGCCGGCGCCTCCCCGCTCGTCCGCGCGGGCGCGTGGATCAATTCCCGCTCGTCCCTGCGGGCACTTCCTTATCAGCCGCTCGTTTCTTCCATTGTCCGCCCGCGGGGATCAAGCGCAGAATCGATCCGCCGACAGGTTGGATATTATCAATCGAGTCATCAGCGGTTCGATTGATAAGAACTATCTAGCCGTGTATGCTCAGCATAATGCTTTCTTAAACATTGAACAGGAAGGAACTAGATAAGATAAGGCTACGGTTCTGGTTGCAAAAAAAGCATCTTGAAACAACAGATGGAGAAAGTGGCTCGCTTCAGGTGATTTGCATTGTGCTTATCAGGAAAAAAAAAAAAAAATGATGTCCCATTTTCCGCTGTGATCAACTTACCTATGGCGATAGCAGGAGGAGTTAGGACAACTGATAGACTGCTGTTTACAGCCAAGCAGCAACCATCTTTGACACACAAAGACAATCAGATCACAGCACAAATTCTGACAAGCATCACAACAAGAACTAAATAAGCAAAAATGGCTTACCTTTATGCATTGCAAATTAGAACATATTCCACACAATATGAATTACTATAATATGAAACTTTACAGGGACTTTCAGTTTTGGCATCCAAATTGTTCTGTGTTAAAGTATATTTTATTTGTCATGATAAAAAGGTGACAAAGTGATAAATTACGTTTCCATCACACAGGTCTCACAAGTTCCTTTGTTAGAGTGTATTTTAACCACTTCACCTCCGACTTTTTGCTAAGAATTATTTTTTTTTCTAACTGTATTTTAATGGGGATAATAAGAAAAAATGGGAAACAACATTTCAGTTTTTGACCATTATAGTTTTGAAATAAAATGTTCTACTGTGGATAAAACCCACACATTTTATTTGCCCATTTGTCACAGTTATTGCAAAGTTTAAAATATTTCCCTAGTACAATGTAGGGCGCCAATATTTTCTTTAGAAATAAAAATGCATATTTTCAGTTTTGCTTGCATCACTTATTACAAGCACATAATTTAAAAATAACAGTAATCTACCCTATTGACATACATATTAAAAAACAAGTTCAGTCCCTAAGGTAACTAAACTTTTTTTCGTTGTCAGTTTTTGTTTTGCAAAAAATGTACTTGGTACTATTGGAGAGTGTGGGAGGGAAGGAGTTAATTTTTAACGTAAGTGTGGGTATTTTTATTTAAAAAAAAATGTATTTGGGTGTAATTTTACTATTTGGCTACAAGATGTCCTTGAGCATTATTTCCTATTCACGTACTATAAGTACGTGAATAAGTAGTAATACGTGGCTGTGTTACTTCGGAAGATACAAATTACCGCGGCATCTCATTGAAGCTGGCAATCATTGACACGGGGCCTTAATAAATACATTTATTTTGTATAACAATATTACTAAATAAATATTCATTAAGTTTAAGTGCAGAATCTGCACCTTAACCACTTAAAGGGGAACTACAGCCTAAACAAACATACTGTTATTAAGTTACATTAGTTATGTTAATTAGAATAGATAGGTAATATAATTTTTTACCCACCCTGTTTTAAAAGAACAGGCAAATGTTTGTGATTCATGGGGGCTGCCATCTTTGTCATGGGGGCAGCCATCTTTTTGGTTGAAAGGAGGTGACAGGGAGCATGAGACACAGTTCCAACTGTCCTGTGTCCTGATAACCCCTCCCAGCTTCACGCGCTAGGCTTCAAATCTCAAATTCAAAATGTAAAAAAAAAATAAAAAAAAAAATTGCACAAAAACAGCAGAACGAGAACAACATCAGAAATCCCATCATGCTCTGCACAGCATCAGGGGGAAAATGCCCGGGCAGTATTCTTCTGTGCAGCTAAAAATGAGGCTTGTATAAGAGAAACAAAGTGCTGATGCTGTGAAACTGTTAAAGAAACACCAGGCCTTTTCAGTGCTGCTGAGTTGATTTTTAGTCTGGAGGTTCACTTTAAGGACCAGGGGTGGTTTGCCTGATCTGTGCTGCGTGGACTCTCCAGCCCGCAGCACAGATCAGGATTATGCCAGGGCGATCAGACTTACCCCCTTTTTTCCCCACTAGGGGGATGTCCTGCTGGGGGGGGGGGTCTGATCGCCACCGGCTTGCTGCGCTTTGCAGGGGGGGCTCTTCAAAGCCCCCCTTTGCAGCGTTTTCGGCGCTCCGTCCCTCTCCCTTCCCCTCTGAGCGGCGCAGGATGGATATCCGTCCTGCGCATTGTAGGATAGGCTTCAGCCTATCATATGCCGGCGATCCCCGGCCAACCAGAGGCCGGGGTTCGCCGATCTGCCTTACGGCGCTGCTGCGCAGCAGCACCGTATGATGTAAACAGCGGGGATTTCTTCCGATCGGCGGCTCTCTGGCTGTTCACGGAGACACCCTCCGTGAACTGACATGGAAAGGCCGCTCGATCGAGCGGCCGTTTCTATGGTAAACCACTTAAGACCTGCTGACGCCTATGGGCGTTAGCTGGTCGTTAAGTGGTTTTAAATAGACAAGCTTGACTGAGCCATAATCTGTGACATTACAATAGAAAAACTTTGTGAACATTATAAAAAAAAAAAGGCAGACAAATACAAAAGGATGGAATAGTAAAAAATGAATAATTCCAAAGTTAGCAATCAACATTAATACATGGAGAAAATGCATCCACTGATCATGTAAATTTCTGATACATTTATCTGATATTTTTACACAGGAGAGAAAGTTTGTTGGAGGTTCAGGACAAATAAGTGAGAAGATAATGGAGCGTCTCCAGGATCAAGTGAAGTTGGAGAGTCCAGTGGTTAGACTTGATCAGTCTGGAGAATGTGTCATTGTGGAAACCTTAAACCATGAAATCTACCAGGTAAAGTTTAAATGCAACTTAAATAAACATGGATATTTAATGTCCAATATTGATGAATGATATTTCTCGTTCGCAAATATTACATCTAAAATTTGTGAATAGAACATTCACATCAAGCTCCATTGACTTTAATATCAGACGAAATTCTAAAACCTTCACGGCATCTCTGCTACCACAATTTCTTTTAAAAAGTTGTACAACGTGTACCAAAACTCAGACAGTGGCATGGCATAGGGGGTTCAAGGGCAAAATGTTCTGCAAAAAATACTATTTTACACAAACATTTTTAACCACTTCACAACTGAGGGGTTTTTACCCCTTGAGCACCAGAGCAATTTTCACCTTTCAGCGCTCCTTCCATTCATTCGTCTATAACTTTATCATTACTTATCACAATGAAATGAACTATATCTTGTTTTTTTTCGCCACCAATTAGGCTTTCTTTAGGTGGGATATTATGCCAAGAATTATTTTATTCTAAATGTGTTTTAATGGGAAAATTATTATTTTTCAGTTTTCGGCCTTTACAGTTTTTAAATAATGCATGCTACTGTAATTAAAACTCATGGCATTTATTTGCCCATTTGTCCCAGTTATAAAACCGTTTAAATTATGTCCCTATCACAATGTTTGGCACCAATATTTTATTTGGAAATAAAGGTGCATTTTTTTCAGTTTTGCGTCCATCCCTAATTACAAGCCCATAGTTTATAAAGTAACAGTCTTATACCCTCTTGACATGAATAAGTTCAGTCCCTAAGTAAACGATTTATGTATTTTTTTTTTATTGTAATTTTTTTTTTTTAATTACAAAAAAAAAAATTGGGGAGTGTAGGAGGTAATGAGTAAATTTTTTGTGTATAACTAATGTATTTCTATATGAAAAATGCTTTAGGGTGTAGTTTTACTATTTGGCCACAAGATGCCCACAGTAACTTTTTGTTTATGCGTCCTGCAAGCGTCCGGAAGGAGGCTTGCAGGAAGTGTTATGAGGCAAACTGGGAAACTTTTTTTTTTCACAATGATCGCGCTGCTTCTCTTAGAAGCAGCTGATCATTGCGGGGGCTTGGATCATCGAATGGGAACGGTTTTTCCCATTCATTGATCTCCGGGTGAGCGGGCGGCGGTGTGCACGAGCGCAGGGGCGCGCAGACGAGCGAGCGGTAGCGGACAACGGCGAGAGCGGCGTCAGGTGTGGATTTCTCCATCCCTTGGTGTTAACAGGGTGGAAAAAGGGACGGAGAAATCGGCACCGCTTGAGGTAAAGTGGTTAAAAATGTTTTTTTATGGGGTGTCAATGGCAGCTGACTTTAGCGGTAAATAGCAAAGCCCCTGTACATGTTAAATTCTTCAAAAAGGCCATGTATATTTTTAGAAAATGGATTTTGAATATGTCAAACAAAAAATGTCAACAAAATGACAGCAGAATTCAGAATGTCATTTTTCTGGGGCTTGCTTTACTTAGTATAGCAAGTGCAGGGCTTGGAATGGGATTGACATGTGTGGCACTGTTAGTTAGTCATTGGGGCAGGGATCAAAGCGTGCGGCTCTCTGTGGTTTGTTGGGTATTGACAGGATATGTTTTGGAAAGAAATCACATCTTGTCATGCATGAGAGATCTACACTGGTAATAATCCTTATTCGTGTTGTGTGGGCAAATGTTTTGCACAGAAATCCCATCTTGTTCATAGTGTGGGAAAATGTTTTGTACAGAAAACAGAGCTTATTTCATCTTCATTTAACTGCATTTTTTCCTATCGTAGCTTTAAACTCGATTTTCTCTAAAACTACAAGGTATTTTTTGAAAAAAAAAATATTTTTTTGGACAATTAAACAGTACATAAAAAATTATGTAGAGTCCCCCCTCCCCAAACAGCCAGGGCTGCCACACAAAAGATTGAAGATCACACACAACAATCAATACTCCCCCGCACAGCTCTAGCTATACTAACTATAACTAGAGCCCCCCTATTCTGTGTGCATCTCCAAAGCAGCAGCCATTTTGCAACTGAACTCATTCATGCACAGAGAGCTCAGAAAGATCGCTGCCCTGAGTAGCTGATGTTAAAATTGTAAAAAGAAAGTATGCACATGATCAAACAACTAAATCAGTAAACTACCAGATTTGAACTCACAAGCTGTTGTGTCAGAGCCAGTTTCTTTACTACTGTGATTTGGCATCTGACTTGTTAGAGTTGAAGAAAAACTTGTATGCATCTTTTAGCCCAGTCACTTCCCCAAGACAATTGATGCACTTCTGGCAAGGGAATGAAAGGGACTGGAGCAAGCTCCAGGTGAGTATATATGCTGTTATACTTGTTGTCTCAGGTGCACACTGCACTTTAACCACTTGAGGACCACAGTCTTTTCGCCCCTTAAAGAGAATCTGTACTCTAATATTCTTACAATAAAAAGCATACCATTCTATTCATTATTTTCTCCTGTGCCCCTCTGTGCTGTTTCTGCCACTCTCTGCTGTAATCCTGGCTTGTAATTAACAGTTTTAGGCAGTGTTTACAAACAAACTAACCAGCTTCTAATAGGCTCAGCTAAGCATAGTGTGTGAGTCATTCAGAGTATGCAGGGGGCCTGCAGAGGGTGTGTATCGCTTCTACCAATCACAAGCAGCCCTGCACATTCCACACAATCAAGCTTTAGCCCGACAAACAGGACAGAGGAAAGATACATTGATTTATTACAGAGACAGTGCAGTTAGGAAAGACTGCAGTAAGCCAGAGCAGATTAGAACAGGCATAGGAACTTATAGGATAGAAGAACTAAGGCTGAAAGATTTGTTACAGAGTCTCTTTAAGGACCAGAGTCTTTTTTTCCATTCAGACCACTGCAGCTTTAACAGTTTATTGCTCGGTCATACAACCTACCACCTAAATGAATTTTACCTCCTTTTCTTGTCACTAATACAGCTTTCTTTTAGTGCTATTTGATTGCTGCTGCGAGTTTTAGTTTTTATTATATTCATCAAAAAAGACATGAATTTTGTCAAAAAAATGACTTTTTTTACTTTCTGTGCTGACATTTTTCAAATAAAGTAAAATTTCCTATACATTTGAGCACGAAAGTTATTCTGCTACATGTCTTTGATAAAAAAAAAAAACATTCAGTGTATATTTATTGGATTGGGTAAAAGTTATAGCGTTTACAAACTATGGTGCCAAAAGTGAATTTTCCCATTTTCAAGCATCTCTGACTATTCTGACCCGCTGTCATGATTCATGAGGTGCTAAAATTCCAGGATAGTATAAATACCCCGCAAATTACCCCATTTTGCAAAGAAGACATCCCAAAGTATTCGGTGAGAGGCATGGTGAGTTCATAGAAGATTTTATTTTTTGTCACAAGTTAGCGAAAAATGACACTTTGTGACTTGCGACAAAAAAAAATGAAATCTGCCACGGACTCACTATGCTCCTCTCTGAATACCTTGAAGTGTCTACTTTCCAAAATGGGGTCATTTGTGGGGTATGTTCACTGTCCTGGCATTTTGGGGGGTGCCTAATTGTAAGCACCCCTGTAAAGCCTAAAGATGCTCATTGGACTTTGGGCCCCTTAGCGCCGTTAGGCTGCAAAAAAGTGCCACACATGTGGTATTGCCGTACTCAGGAGAAGTAGTATAATGTGTTTTGGGGTGTATTTTTACACATGCCCATGCTGGGTGGGAGAAATATCTCTGTAAAGGACAATTTTTTGATTTTTTTTTACACACAATTGTCTATTTACAGAGATATTTCTCCCACTCAGCATGGGTATGTGTAAAAATACACCCCAAAACACATTATACTACTTCTCCTGAGTACGGCGATACCACATGTGTGGCACTTTTTTGCACCCTAACTGCGCTAAGGGGCCCAAAGTCCAATGAGTACCTTTAGGATTTCACAGGTCATTTTGCGACATTTGGTTTCAAGACTACTCCTCGCGGTTTAGGGCCCCTAAAATGCCAGGGCAGTATAGGAACCCCACAAATGACCCCATTTTAGAAAGAAGACACCCCAAGGTATTCCGTTAGGAGTATGGTGAGTTCATAGAAGATTTTTTTTGTCACAAGTTAGCGGAAATTGATTTTAATTGTGTTTTTTCACAAAGTGTCATTTTCCACTAACTTGTGACAAAAAATAAAATCTTCTATGAACTCACCATACTCCTAACAGAATACCTTGGGGTGTTTTCTTTCTAAAATGGGGTCATTTGTGGGGTTCCTATACTGCCCTGGCATTTTAGGGGCCCTAAACCGTGAGGAGTAGTCTTGAAACCAAATGTCGCAAAATGACCTGTGAAATCCTAAAGGTACTCATTGGACTTTGGGCCCCTTAGCGCACTTAGGGTGCAAAAAAATGCCACACATGTGGTACCGCCGTACTCAGGAGAAGTAGTATAATGTGTTTTGTAATGTACTTTTACACATACCCATGCTGAGTGGGAGAAATATCTCTGTAAATGACAATTTTTTGATTTTTTTTACACACAATTGTCCATTTACAGAGAGATTTCTCCCACCCAGCATGGGTATGTATAAAAATACACCACAAAACACATTATACTACTTCTTCTGAGTACGGCGATACCACATGTGACACTTTTTTGCAACCTAGGTGCGCTAAGGGGCCTAACGTCCTATTCACAGGTCATTTTGAGGCATTTGGATTCTAGACTACTCCTCACGGTTTAGGGCCCCTAAAATGCCAGGGCAGTATAGGAACCCTACAAGTGACCCCATTTTAGAAAGAAGACACCCCAAGGTATTCTGTTAGGAGTATGGTGAGTTCATAGAAGATTTTTTTTTTTGTCACAAGTTAGCGGAAAATGACACTTTGTAAAAAAAAATAAAATACAAATCAATTTCCGCTAACTTGTGACAAAAAATAAATTCTATGAACTCATCATACACCTAACAGAATACCTTGGGGTGTCTTCTTTCTAAAATGGGGTCACTTGTGGGGTTCCTATACTGCCCTGGCATTTTAGGGGCCCTAAAACGTGAGGAGTAGTCTGGAAACCAAATGCCGCAAAATGACCCTTGAAATCCTAAAGGTACTCATTGGACTTTGGGCCTCTTAGCGCAGTTAGGGTGCAAAAAAGTGTCACACATGTGGTATTGCCGTACTCAGGAGAAGTAGTATAATGTGTTTTGTGGTGTATTTTTACATATAACCATGCTGGGTGGGGGAAATATCTCTGTAAATGACACATTTTTGATTTTTTTTAAACACAATTGTCCATTTACAGAGAGATTTCTCCCACCCAGCATGGGTATGTGTAAAAATACACCACAAAACACATTATACTACTTCTTCTGAGTACGGCGATACCACATGTGACACTTTTTTGCAACCTAGGTGCGCTAAGGGGCCCAACGTCCCATTCACAGGTCATTTTGAGGCATTTGTTTTCTAGACTACTCCTCACGGTTTAGGGCCCCTAAAATGCCAGGGCAGTATAGGAACCCAACAAGTGACCCCATTTTAGAAAAAAGACACCCCAAGGTATTCTGTTAGGTGTATGACGAGTTCATAGAAGATTTTATTTTTTGTCAACAGTTAGCGGAAATTAATTTTTATTGTTTTTTTCACAAACTGTTGACAAAAAATAAAATCTTCTATGAACTCGTCATACACCTAACAGAATACCTTGGGGTGTCTTTTTTTCTAAAATGGGGTCACTTGTGGGGTTCCTATACTGCCCTGGCATTTTACGGGCCCAAAACCGTGAGTAGTCGGGAAACCAAATTTCTCAAAATGACTGTTCAGGGATATAAGTATCTGCAAATTTTGATGAAAGGTGGTCTATGAGGGGGCAAATTTTGTGGAACCGGTCATAAGCAGGATGGCCTCTTAGATGACAGGTTGTATTGGGCCTGATCTGATGGATAGAAGTGCTAGGGGGGGGTGACAGGGGGTGATTGATGGGTGTCTCAGGGGGTGGTTAGAGGGGAAAATAGATACAATCAATGCACTGGGGAGGTGATCGGAAGGGGGTCTGAGGGTTTGGCCGAGTGATCAAGAGCCCACACGGGGCAAATTAGGGCCTGATCTGATGGGTAGGTGTGCTAGGGGGTGACAGGAGGTGATTGATGGGTGTCTCAAGGTGTGATTAGAGGGGGGAAATAGATGCAAGCAATGCCCTGGTGAGGTGATCAGGGCTAGGGTCTAAGGGCGTTCTGAGGGTGTGGGCGGGTGATTGGGTGCCCTAGGGGCAGATTAGGGTCTAATCTGATGGGTATCAGTGACAGGGGGTGATTGATGGGTAATTAGTGGGTGTTTAGGGTATAGAACAGATGTAAACACTGCACTTGGGAGGTGATCTGACATTGGATCTGCGGGCGATCTATTGGTGTGGGTGGGTGATCAGATTGCCCGCAAGGGGCAGGTTAGGGGCTGATTGATGGGTGGCAGTGACAGGGGGTGATTGATGGGTGATTGACAGGTGATTGACAGGTGATTGGCAGGTAAAATAGCGTTTTTAGATAGTGACAGGGAGTGATTGATGGGTGATTAGGGGGGTGATTGGGTGCAAACAGGGGTCTGGGGGTGGGCAGGGGGGGGGGGGTCTGAGTGGTGCTGTGGGCGATCAGAGGGAAGGGGGGGGCAGGATCAGTGTGCTTGGTGCAGACTAGGGTGGCTGCAGCCTGCCCTGGTGGTCCCTCGGACACTGGGACCACCAGGGCAGGAGGCAGCCAGTATAATAGGCTTTGTATACATTACAAAGCCTATTATACACTATCCGTGCGGCGATCCGGGTGCTAGTAACCCGCCTGCGCTTCCGAATGGCCGGCGGGTTACAGCGCGAGGGGGGTGGAGCCAGTCGCCGGCGGCTGATCGCGTCACGAATGACGCGATCGCCGCAAAACCACGCCCACAGCCGCCCCCGCCAATGGGCGTATTGCGGTCGTTTAGGCCCGGACTTTGCCGCCGCCCATCGGCTGGGGGCGGTCCTTAAGTGGTTAAAGAGACACTGAAGCGAAAATTATGATATGAGTTGGTTGTGTATTACAGCTAAGAAATAAAGCATTAGGTGCAGAGACATAAGTCTAATATTGTTTCCAGTACAGGAAGAGTTAGGAAACTCCAGTTATCTATGCAAATTGCCATTGAGCTCCACGACTTTCAAAGTCACAGAGAGCTCCGTTTTCTGAAGGCTGTTGTCTGAACTGTATTGTTTGTTCTTTTGCAGAGAACAGTTCAGGACAGGTCAAAAGTTCACTGCCTGTTCTGTAAAAACATTTAGAATGCTGAGTAGCATGTAAACTGCAAATATTAGATGATGATGCAATGTCATAAAAAAAAGTATATATATATATATGTATATATATATATATATATATATATATATATATATATATATATATATATATATATATATATATATATATATATATAATGAGAATATTTTTTTTGCTACTAATGTTCCAGTTATTATCCGTACTACACAACCAATTCATTATATCATAATTTTTTTTCGCTTCAGTGTCTCTTTAAGTCTCTTGCTTAGCTTACCATAAAGGAAAAATATTTTGAAATCTTAAGCCAGATGAAAGTTGTCTGAATGTTTAATGACATTTCATAGTCTTATTGACAACAACAACATGCATGTAAGTTCTATTTAAAGAAAGGCGTTAACCCTCAACATACTGTATTTTTTTAGAGGAAATAAATAATGCTTTACAGGTCTGCTCAGGGCTGTGAATTATTTTGTTTTTACTTTTTCTAATTAACATTTGCCCGTTTTTCATATGCAGAGTAAATATGTCATCAGTGCTATACCACCAGTGCTGACTACTAAGATCCACTTCACTCCTGAATTGCCGTCAGTCAGAAACCAGTTAATACATCGTCTTCCAATGGGATCTGTTATAAAATGCATGGTGTATTACAAGGAGGCTTTCTGGAGGAAAATGGGTATGCATTTATTCAGCATTTTAAAGCATAAAAAGGAACACATATGATAAACATAACCAGGATTGTTGTTGCATTTTACAAAAATAGGTTCTCATAATTGTACTGTATATCATTCTGGAACATGTTTTATGACCATATAGTTTTAGCAATATTCAAGTTTGTAAGTAAATTCTGCTAAACGTCCACATCATCCATATTTTTTAGGATGTTTACGACAGAGTGGGAAGTATAAGAACCTCTGATAGTTTGTTACTGCTGTCGGTAGAACTGTTAAGGCTGTCATACACTGGTGGATTGCCACCAGATCGACCAACAGATAGAGCCCTCTCTGATCTAATCTGATCACAGAGCATCTATTGGCTGCCCATACACTGCACACAAATTTGAATCGATTTCAGCATGAAACTGATTTAAAACCTGTGAAGCCACTACTGCCGCCTGCCTCGCCGCCCCCACTTCCCTGGCCAGCAGAAATGATATTACCTGTCCACCAGCGCGAGTCCCTGGAATCCATTCAGTCACACTTCTTTCGGCTTAGGGCGCTCTACTGTTTGAACTTCAGCTTGTCACAGGAAGTGAAGAGGACATGGAGAAGGCCAGCCGGAAGAATGGATCAGCCGGTATGACTGAATGGATCCTGGGGACTCGCGTCGGCCGGACAGGTGATATTGCTGCCGCTATGCTGCGTCGGTCGTCACTGAATCAAACGCTACTAGTAATGTGCTCCTGACCAACCGGCGATCGAGCAATGGCAATTGGTCGATCAGTCAGCGTTTGTGTTATTGATTTCACAGCAGATTCGATCACAGTGATAGGTATATCGGCGGGAATTCGAGTTAGTGTATGGGCACTTTTATGAGATTTTCTCTAACTTACTGGCCCTTTCACTCCAAGGTCACTAATCATAGTGTCACCAGAGAAAAACATGGCAACAGCAAAAACTAACAGAAGTTCTCAATTTTCCCTGCACTTGAAAAAATGTATTTGGCAATGCTGACTCCTCCTGAAGATAAAGATGTTTACACTTCCTGTCAAGCATAGATGTGCAACCTAGTGTTCATCTATGACAGCGATTTTCAACCAGGTTTCCGCTGAACCCTTGGTTTCCGTGAGACTTTCCCAGTGGTTCAGTGGCATTTTCCCTCTTGTGCGGGACAGACCGGATCGGCTCTCCCCTTCCGTGGGACAAAATAGTCCCACTTGTCCTCTGATGCGACCGGCGGATTGATTCAATCCGCGGCGCATCACGCCGCTGTCTTGCAGGGCAGTTTTCGCGCCCTTTAGTGTTGCGTAAGAGAGCAAGCGTGGTGAACATAAAGGAGGCGGTGGCAAAGGAGACAGCAGTGAATGGAGAGGAAATGGCGGGGAGAAGACAGGGGCCGAGGTAGTCACCGGGTGAGTATGACTTGCACTGTAGTAGTGTGTTAGGCTGAGGATGCACGGAACTCCGGGGGCCATTTGTTACTTCCCCCCCACACACAAACACACTGACACCTGGAGACTGGGGGTGCCTATTACTGCCTACCTTTACTGGAAACACCTATGCTTAGTTACCTATACTGGGGGCCACTATTCCTGCCTACCTATACTGGGAACACCTATGTCTGCTTACCTATACTGGGAACACATGTCTGGTTACCTTTACTGGGGGCCCCTATTCCTGCCTTTTTATACTGGGAACACCTATGCCTGGTTACTGTACTTCCTTTATGGATGGGGGCCTCAACTTAGGGACTGATTGGGGCCACAAAAACCTTAGCTGCACCCCTGTCAACAGGTACCATAAAGTGTTTTGATATACTATTATGAGCACAAGCAAAGCCATTATAAATGTAATTAAACCTGGTTCTAAAAATGTAGCAGTTACTCAGAGCAATCAGTTAGGTCCCCTGCCCCCCGGTTAAAGTCAATTACTTGACTTTTACTCCAGAGTTCTGTTCACATACAGCATCTTTATAAATCAGCCTCTTTGTGCCTGCAATGTACCTTTGCAGCACATCAAGTTTAAAGGGAACCTAAACTGAGCAGGATATGGATTTTTCCTTTTAAAATAATACCAGTTACCTGACTCTCCTGCTGATCTTGTGTCTCTAATACTTTTAGCCATAGCGCCTGAACAAGCATGTAGATCAGCCCCTGAACAAGCATGTAGATCAGGTTCTCTGACTGAAGTCAGGCTGAATTAGCTGCATGCTTGTTTCAAGTGTGTGATTCTGCCACTACTGCAGAGATCAGCAGGACAACCAAGCAAATGGTACTACACTACTAAGCACTCCGAAACTATCTATATTTTACTTTTTGCAGGACAATCTAGGCTTTCTTTGGGCAGTACTTTTTGCTGAAAATTACTTTTTTTATATGCATTTTACAGGGAAAAAGATGAAAAAAAACCTGCAAAAATCCTACATTTCTCAGCTTTCAGCGATTCTAGTTAAAAATTAAAATGTCCTATTGTAGAGCAAACAAACACATTTGTCCAATTGTCCCAGTTATTACAATGTTTAAATTGCGTCCCTAATACAATGTATGGTGATGATATCATGTTTTTTTATACTATAAAAATAATTACAAGCCTTTATTAACAAAAATAACAGTAACATACCCTCATGACATACATATACAAAAAAAGTCCCTAAGGTAACTATTTATGTAGTTTAAAAAAAAACAAAAAAAAAACAAAACAACTATGTAATTTTTTTTACCAGTTTTTTTTGTGTGTGTGGTAACTATGGGGTAGCGGTGGAAGGGGTTAAAAATCATTTATAAAATGTTTGAATGTAAAAGTGTATTATGGTGTATTTGGGTGTGTTTTACTTTTCAGCCACACAATGGCACTGCACTTAGTTCCATCTACTGTTTATAGCAGACGGGAACTAGTGTGCGTGTGTGTAACAGTTTCCTTTCAGTTTTGAATGAGAGTTGCGTCTCACTGCCGCAAGCTCTTATTCATCACAGGTAGGGAACAGCTGATTCTCATACCCCAATCACAGAAGGAAAAGGATGCGACCAAGGTGAACGGAAACAGCGCAGGGATTACGATTAGCGGTGGTAAGTATATAGTGCGTATATATAAATCTATCTATCTATCTATCTATATATATATATACACACGTCTGATCTGCAAGTGAATGCATACCAAGGATCCGGAACTTGTTAACTTGGTCGCATTGATGCATAGCAAAACTCCTCACATCCAAAAGCATGTGTCTCCAAGGTTGAGTCGCTTCACTGTAGCATCTTTTGAAAGCGTGGTTGGATGTCTGGCTGATCTATAAACAAAATGCTGCACTACAAAATAAACTTGTAGTTTTAGCTATTCTGTTGCTGGATAAATTGCCATGTCAGCACTAAGAGAGTAAATACAGAACAGCATTTACATTGCATGCCCACCACTGAAGAGGACAGAAGGTGAGCATAAAATAAGGTTAGCTATTAGGTACAGTGACCATACTTCCTGGTTTACCTGCGATGCATCTCAGAATTGGGGTCTCCCGTCCTAGGCATGGATATGCCCCGTGGATTGTCTCGTGTTGGTCGCTGGACTCTCTGTCCATCGCTCTTCGACCTCCCCTGTGGCTTTGCTCCACCTCCATGCCCACCCACAGTTTTTGTTCACTGATCGCATGCAAGACCAAAGTGCTATGCGGTGGCCATTTTCTTGAAGACTTCTATCCAACCCACATGTTTTAGTAGCGCTGATATTGATATGACAAACCCAGGAAGTAGATATTGAGGCAGAGACAAAATAATTGTGGGAGGCATTTGCACCTTCCTAGTTACTGCAATTGTGTGTGTGGTTTGCACATGTGGAGAAACATGGTTGGCAGCGAGCGTGAGGTACCTGGAGCAGTCTGGACCTCCAGAGCTGGTGAGAGGGGCACAGTGACATATAACTGAAGTTGGGAGCAACATGAGCCAGGAAGAGACTGCAGATGTCACCCAAGAGCCTTTACTGCATACATACTCATATATACTCATCTAAGAGGTTTGCCTCTAGGTAGGTTAGCTTGTAGTTAGTGTTAGGCACAAGACAGGGATTTGAGCACCCAGGCCCAAATGCAATTAAATTTTTCTCTTGAGTTTTCACCTAGGAGATAATTTTTCATCTACGAATTAGAATAACTTTTTAGCACTTTGCAATGGAAAAAGTACCAAAAAGTAGGTGAGTAAGTACTATCAAAATTATTTTGAGTATTTTTTTTGCTTGCTTATGGTTTAAAATACATTTTATTGACAAGTTTGAAAATATCACCTAGGAGAAAACTCAAGAGAAAAAAACTTAATGCATATGGGCCCCAGTGCTGCCCTCCCACCCCTGCAGCACCCAGTGTCACCCTTCAACTCTGCGGCACCTAGTGTCACCCTCCCACCCTGCAGCACCTAATGCAACCTCCCTTCCAGCAGCATCCAGTGGGGGAAACATTTAATACATTTATGTCTAAGGTAACATTTGCTGCATTTCATGTGTGGGAGGTAAAATGTACTGCATTTTAACATGTATGGGAGATGATGTTTACTGCCTTTTCTGTTTGTTGCATTTCATGCGTTGAAAGTAACTTTGGCTTATTTGATGTGTCGGGGTAATAATTTGCTGCATTTCATTTGTTGGAGGTAGTGTTTTCTTTGTTACATGTGTGGGAGGTAAAGTTCTGCATTTCTTGTGTTAGAAGGTAACGGTTATTGCATTTCATGTGTCAGAGGTAACAGTTGCTGTATTTATTATTTGATGGTCATAGTGGCTGCATTTGCTACTTTGGGGTTGTTGTTGCAGCATTTGGCATTGGGGGAGCTCATGATCACTAAATGGTATGCTAATAAATAGTATCATGCAGTTTCTGCAGATTTATCGTCTGCACATCCATGATGTGAACCTACCATTTCACCACATCATAGGGATAACTGCTTGCTTATGTGTGTGTGGGAACATTGTCTAATTACCTTTAGGGTCCCTTTGCTTAACTGTGTGTTGGGAGGAAACTCTGGGCCACTGCCTCAGAGTTACACCTTTACATTACTGTTAGCTCGCCCAAATCAGGTCGTGGCATGTGCTGGACTGACATAACCCTCACCCTCCCATCCGAGGTTGGCCCCTGAAAATTCTAATTACTGTATTTTAGGGATAGGCAACAATATTAAGATGATTAGTGTTAGGAGATAGAGTAGGACTATTCAGTTTTTAGTTGTTATGGTAAGAAGGATAGGGTTTAGAAAGGGAAGTATGTTAGGCCAGGATGCTAGAGTAAGGGACTCGGAAGGGGATTACATTTTTTATACAGACTCTGCTGTAATAAATAACAATGTATGCAGTAGCTGTGTTAAATATATTCTGAAAATACTTCTAAACTATAGGTTAAAGTGGACCTGAACTCTTGCACAGGACAGAATGTAAATATAGAGAAATGCACCCTGAATGTATTTAGACAGTTTTGCCTGTTTAATTCCCCCTAATTTGTGTCTAAACACAAGTTGTAATATGATCTCTCCCGTGGCACATGATGGCAGATAAGCTCATTTGAAAGTACTGGCTGTTAACAATATGTCTGCTTCCATGAATCAGGAAGTAGAAACAGTGCAGATTTATTTTAAGTTTGTATCAGCTGTAACAAATGTTTTTGTTTAACAGTTATTAGGCTGTTGCGTATCTTTTAGAGCAGAGAGGACGTACTGAGTTCAGGTCCGCTTTAATATACTGTATAAGGCTATAAGCACTTCCTCCCCTCAATTTCAAATCCTTGATGCACAATTGGATACAGCTAGAAACCTGCTTTATTTGCAGAACAACATTTACATAATAGCATTCATCATTCAAGGACCCTCACAGAAAGAAAATATAAGTATTACATGTTATCTAAGCTGCAACCTTGTTAAGTAATTCTTGCAATAATGGAGCTCCAGTCAATTCATTTTTGAGTTGTAGCCGACACATTATTTTTTTTATAGTTTGATATTGTATTAAAGTGTACCCGAGGCGACGTGCGACATGCGACATGATGAGATAAACATGTGTATGTACAGTGCAAAGCATATTAATAACCAGGCTGTTTTTCTATTTTTATTTTGGGGCCTGAAAAAGTTAATTTTTAGGCATGCAAGAGAAAGTTTCTGTCTTGTCGGTACCTTGTCAGGAATATAGTAAACATTACTGATAAGTAAATTACAGGCATAAAAGTTTTCTTGGTAGAATACAACTTATGAGTGCAGGGGAGAGATAGAAGAGATAGAATAAGGTCAATAGTTCAAATATTTTAATCCCGGGACACTTAATAGACTCCAATTCAGCAGAGACAATAAAACATTGAATCTACTTTGTAAATGTTTAAATATAAAATAAAACCATCGGATAGCTGAAAAAAGGTCATTTTTTAGGACTACCAGGACAGATCCAATGGTTTTATCTCATCAGTTTATGTTCACTTTGGGTTCACTTTACAGAGAACTCTCCAGGCTGAAATAAAAAATACCTGCAGTGATGCTGTAAGATAAAGTTATATTACCTGCAGTGTGACATCACACGAAGCCATCCCGAAGACCCTGCATTGCTCCACTTCCGGTGCTGGCCCCGCCTCCCCTCTCTCCTTTGAGAAAAAAACGCCTGGCTAGTTACTGCAGTAAACAGGACTGGCTAGTTACTGCAGTAAACAGGCTTCGCGGGACATCACACCGCAGGTAAATATAACTTTCTCTTACAGCATCGCTGCAGGTTTTTTTTATTTCAGCCTGGAGGTCCTCTTTAAGATTTATGCTGTAGGTATTCACCAGTAATTGTTATACATTGAATGCAGCCCTACCTGTAATAACACAAATTAAAGCTAGCAATCAACTACATGAAGAATATATTGGTCTGCAATTGTTTAATACCCCAATAGATTAAATAGTAGATGTATAATATATTCCATTTTTATTTACTAAGGGTTATGTGGATGTATGATGATTGAAGAAGAAGACCACCCTATTGGATTCACTTTGGATGACACTAAACCTGATGGTTCTGCACCTGCCATTATAGGGTAATGACTAAAAAAGAGATACCTAGCTGATGCAATCGGTTTTCAATTCACATTAATGTTGTGTTTCATAAACCTCTTCAGGACCACAGGCTTTACCCCCCCCCCCCCCTCCCAAAAGCCCAGGCCATTTTTTGTGAAATAGGCCACTGCAGCTTTAAGGCCAAGCCGCAGGGCGCATAACACAGCACACAAGTGATCCCCCCCCCCTTTTCTCCCCACCAACAGAGCTCTCTGTTGGTGGGGTCAGATCGCCCCCCGGATGTTTGTTTATTTGTTTATAAAATGTTTATGTGTTTATTTTGTAATACATTTTCCTTTTTTTTATTATTTATATACTACCCCCTCCCTCCTATGACAGCCGATCACCACCTAGACTCAAGAGGGGACAGCCGTGTCACACAGCTGTCCCCAGTACAGTGCTGCTGTAGCTCCGCCTACCAAGCAGCCTGCATGCAATCTCCTGCAAACTGAAGCCCCAGGACTTTACGCCGATCGGCGTTAGACAGTCCTGGGGCTGCCACCGCGGCCACACCCATCGGCTTGACGCGGTGGGGAAGCAGTTAAAGAGGACCTAAACTTTTGTACATGAGAGAATTTAGAGAGTAAATTTAGAGTATTTAGAGACAAAATGCTGTCTAATTCTTATTAGTAATACATCACTGTAATTTGTACTGACAACTGTGTCTGATGTGTGCTGTGGTGTGTAATGGTCAGACAGGCTATATTTAACACAGGAGGTTAAACCTGTATGTGCTTCCATGAAACCAGGAAGTAACTAAAATAGCCACATATCTGTGGAGAAATGTAAGCAGTAACAAAGAATTTTTTTTCTGTAAAAGGAGATTATTAAGTTGCTTATCTTTTAGAGCAGGGAGGAAGTCCTGGATTTAGGTCCATTTTTAAGTACACATGTAAATGACATTTTGCATAAATTAACCCCTTTCCTGCCATGTAAACTTTCATCAATGCCTCATCAGTGAGCTCATATAGCTGGTATACCATTAAAATAAATACTTGTCCCTAGGGTTGTACAACAGGCAAGGGGACATGATCTGCGTATGGAGCAAAAACGTTTTTGCCATCTATTTAGAAAGGGGTCCTTCCCAGCAAAAGTGGTTAAAATCTGGAATATTTAACCTCAGGAAGTAGTTATGGCAAACGCTACAGTATATTTGCATTTAAAGAGAGTTTGGATGCTTTCCTTGTATTGAAGGGAATTCACAGCTATAATTATTAGGTAATTCCCGGGAGAGAAGATTTTTTTGACTGTCATCTGGAGTCTGGAAGGAATTTTTCCCTTTAAAGGCTAATTGGTGCAGACCTTGTAAGCTTTTTCGCCTTCCTCTGGATCAACAGGGATATGTGCAGGTTCAGCATGGTGTTTTTTGTATTTGTTTTTATTTGTTTTTCTTGTTGAACTTCATGGACGGATGTCTTTTTTCAACCAAACTAACTATGTGACTTGCACACTCGGCACTGGCAATTATTTAGACAACTATGGCCTCAATTCACTAAGAAGTTTAAACTAGTTTACAGATGGTTTTTAGTCTACTCATGGTTTGGTGTAATGTTTTTAGACTTGTTTTTAGACCTGGTATAACATTCAGTAATTACACAATTCACAAAGGCAAACGAGGAGTAACCATGCCCACTTTTTCTGACAGAAATTAGACCAGCTGATTTCTGTTGGTAAAGTAATTTTGTGAGGTATTTTAGATGTGAGGATGGAACCTTTTGAATTACTTATGCAGGAGTTTAATTGTATGCAGAGGAGAGCTCATCAAAGGAGAAGGATGTCATTCATAGCTAGTAGTTTGTGAATTGCATCTTTTGGTCATTTCCCCTGCTTTATCGACCTAATTACCAAATGTTTTAGACCAGGTCTAAAAACAGGTCTAAAATATTTGGTAAAAGTGAATTTCCCTTTCATGCAACTGTGACCAAACCATCACTAGACTAGTCTAAACTGCTTAGTGAATTGAGGCCAATGTCCATACTCCTGTGTCAGGTCAACTGTCGGACAAGCTAATGGTAAGAAGTCAATAATACTGATTTCTGATCACCTATCATAGTTATCTCAACTATCAAAACATATTATAGTCCTCATCTCCAGCAGTTATTACTTTTCTTATGTCCCTCCCAAGGAGAGTGTAAGGGCCAGTAGGCACTGTAATGGGGGGGTGGGGAACTGCCTTTATTGTCATATTAGTGGGGTTTGGGGGATAACAGACGCCTGGTGGTGGATGATGCAATGTATAAAATAAAAGTAAGTGTAAACTTACCTAGAGATGGATGTCTAGGCTGTGTATGAAAAAAACTTTTTTGGATTAAAGCACAACGAGACCAGATTGCATCATCCACCACCTCTTATCACCCAATTTCCATTGCGCTACCCTCCACTGGAAAGTTGAGACTTTGGTCTCGTTTTTTTCCGATGATAGTGACCAAACCACTCAGAGGCATTCTACTTACCAGAGTGTGGAATGGGCGTGAAAAACACATGCTGAAGGTGGTTGCTGGCTAGCTATGGAAAAAGGTACCTCCTTTTTCCAAACATTTATTTTACCCACAATAAGTAATTGTCTATTTTCACTGCCATAGATCAAAACTATTTTGGGGTGAATAGTAGGGGATAGCTAATTTAGCAGAATATTATTGGGATATGGGAGGAAATTGCAGTGCCTAAGGAAACCCATATAAACACATGGAAAACATACAAACTCTAAGCAAACCTGCAAAGCTATTCTGTGCTCATCTATCTATCTAGGTTGAGACCGCATTGGGGCCCTAGAGCCAGAGGGGCCCTGAAGGGTCCTCCCTCAACTACAGTGGTCCTCTGCTCATAATAATCACTTCTATAGATACTTTGAGTAGTAGTAATCATTAACAAACTGTTCCCCATTGCACCTCTGACACTGTAGTTGCCATTGGCAGGTTTTGGTGCGCCGTATCAATTATGATGTATAGTGTGCTTGGGGGGGCCCCATTGTAAAACTTGCATTGGGGCCCACAGCTCCTTAGCTACGCTGCACTATCTATCTATCTATCTATCTATCTATCTATCTATCATGTAATGGTTAAGGGCTCTGCCTCTGACACAGGAGTCCTGAGTTAAAATCTTGGCTCTTCCTGTTCAGTGAGCCAGCACCTATTCAGTAAGGAGTGCTTGGGATAGACTCCTTAACACTGCTGCTGCCGCCTACTGAGCTTGCCCAAGTTGCTGAAGCTCAAGCGCTTTGAATCCACCAGGAGAAAAGCATAATATAAATGTTATTTGCCTTGTCTTGTCTCTGTGACCCTTATTTAAATAATTTCATTTTTTTCTCATAGGGGATATTTTCACATTAAATAAATGCCTTTTAGGCCACCAGCAAGCAAGAAAATACTAACATTTTTAACAGTACTTTTTCACATACTTAATAGTAATTTTCAATTGAAGAGTGCTGACAAATATTTTGAACATAAGATTGAACATAAGATTGAAAAAAGAGAAAACATAGGAGAAAAAGTGAATTAAATAAGGGCCTATTTGTATATCATCTGCACATTGTAGCAGGCATGTATGTTTATAATAATGATGATGATGTAGATACTTAAAATAATTTCCATTTTTTCTAGATTGAAGTATGTTTATATTGATATAATTTCCATAAGTATTGTGAGTAAGCTAAGACATGAATGATAAAGAAAAAAATGTTTTTAGATCATTCCTACCTATAAATGCCAGAATCACCAAATTTGCAGGTTGTGTTAAGAAGAAAAGTGGGAGCAAGGGGAATTTTTTTTTCAAAAAGACCTTATACTTTTTGAGAAAATCAATTTTAAAAGTTCAAAGAAAAAAACGATACATTTAAATGACGGTCAATGACAGATTGTGGGAAATATTTCCCATCAGTTAATAGTGAATGCCCCTTACATCCTAGCAACACCAAATTTGCAGGATATGTTAAAAAGATAGTGGGAAATATTAAAAAAAAAAAAAACATTTTTATTTTTGTGGAATGTTCTGAGTGTGGGAAATCTAAAAAAAAAATGGCGTGGGGTCCTCCCTCCCGAGCCCCTGTAACCCCTTTTTCCCCATGCAGGCTGGGATAGCCAGAATGCGGAGCCCTGGCCGACTGGGGCTTCGCACCCTGAGCTATACCAGCCCACATGGTCCATGGTATGGGGGGCTCTGGGGGGGGGGGGGGGAAGGGCGGCCAGATACCCACCTCCCTCCCAGGAGAAATTAGTATAGGGGTACAAAGTACCCCTTACCCAATTCCACCAAGAGTTAAATGAAATAAAAACACGACGACGAAAATAGTCCTTTAATAGTCTTAATTAACCACAAATACTTACCTCTACCTTTAAAAAAAATGTTCCCACGCCCATATCCTCGGTAATGATCCAACGTATACAGTATCCTCCAATCTTGAGATCTTCAATCAAGTTGATTGAAGATCTCTCATGGCAATTAGCTATACTATACCTTGGAATGCGTCCTGCCGACGCATAGCACATGGTGCACCGGGTGCCAGCCTAGGTGAGGGTGACAGGTGAGGAGGCGGGGAGGACAGCGGGAGCCGGCGCTATGCGTCGGCAGGACACATTCTAAGGTATAGTATAGCTAATTGCTGTGGGAGATCTTCAATCAACTTAATTGAAGATCGCAAGATTGGAGGATACTTTATACGTTGGATCCTTTACGAGGATATGTGCGTGGGAACATTTTTTTTTAAAGGTAGAGGTAAGTATATCTGGTTAATTAAGACCATTAAAGGACTATTTTTGTCGTTGTGTTTTTATTTCGTTTAACTCTTTGTGGAAATGGGTAAGGGCTATTAAAGCACTTTTTTCGTCGTCGTGTTTTTATTTCATTTAACCCTTTGTGGAAATGGGTAAGGGTACCCCTATACTCATTTCTCCTGGGAGGGAGGTGGGAATCTGGGGTCCCCTTCTTAAAGGGGACTCCCAGATGCCACCGTGAACCCCCCCAGGGAGACATCATCCCTACCTCCTCCTGGGGCACTGGTGGTGGACAAGGGGCACATGGATTGGACAAGGGCTCCGGGGGGGGGGGGGTGGGGGGTGGGAGGAAGGCTTGGCCTCCCTTCCCCCCCGGAGCCCCCCCCCCGCACCATGGACCATGCGGGCTGGTATAGCTCAGGCGTGAAGCCCCTGTTGGCTGGGGCCCTGCATTCTGGGTATCCCAGCCTGCATGGGGACAAGGGGTTACCGAGGCTCAGGAGGGGGGACCCCACATCATTTTTTTTTCAGATTTCACACACTCAGAACATTCCCCAAAAATAAATTTTTTTTATTTTTTTTATTTTTTTTTAAATATTGTTTTCCACTATCTTTTTAACATATCCTGCAAATTTGGTGTTGCTAGAATGTAAGGGGCTTTTGCTATTAACTGCTGTGAAATATTTCCCACAATCTGTCATTGACCGGCATTTAAATGTGTCATTTTTTTCTTTGAACTTTTAAAATCGATTTTCTCAAATAGTATAAGGTCTTTTTGAAAAAAAAAAAGAAAAACCCTTTCTTTTCTTCTTAACATAACCTGCAAATTTGGCGATTCTGGCATTTAAAGAACAAGCGACACCCATGCTAACCTAGTAATAAAAAACACATATATAAGTAGATAAATACTACTTCTACTTACATAACAGATGTATTGTGCTATCTACGTAATGCTTCCTGTGAATTTTATAAAGGAAAAGCAGAAAATCCTATTGCAGGCAGTGGCCATTTTGCCAAGCTAATGCTGACATCATATCCTTCCTGACTTTTGTTTACCCCCCTCCCTTCTCTTGCTCATTGTGTATTCATTAGCTGCCCTCCTGCCAGAGTCTTTTTTTTATTTACACATCCAATCACTGAGTCACCTAAGCCTTGCTTGTAAACACAAGTGATCAGCTAGGCAGGGAAATACATGGAAGAGGAGGAATATATTATAGATAAAAAGAACTCCCAGCATTCAACTTTTTGGCACTGTTTGGCACTAGGGCCAGTGCTCCTAAAGTATGTGATAACTCCAAACCATAACAGCAGAAAAAGTTTTGAATGCAGAATTAGCATCTTTATCACTTAATACACTCAGACCAATTGCTTTTGAAATTTGATTTTTATGGTGACAATACCACTTTAAGGGGGCTTTGCAATTAACCCTTAAAGTCGGCGGGTTTTGAATCACGAATTCGTGATCACTGCTGAATTTCCCCCTGACCCGGATTCAAATCGACCCGAATCGAATTCGAGTCCATTCGAACCGGCCGAATCAGAATTTGACCCGGACCCGAATTCGAATGTACTCGAATCGAATTTGGGTACATTCGAGCATGCCTGACTGTAACTATAACAAGTAACTTGTCTATATATCTAATCTAAAGTTTAGATAGTTAAAAAAGCATATCTAGCTGCAAACAGCTTCAAAAGTTTATGATTATTTATTCCTGTGATACAATGAGGGCAGCTATGTTCGTCACATTGTCACAGGTTGAGGGCTAGAGATGCTATCAGCTTGCCTGTGTGTAAATTCAGTCCCCTCTCATCCTCCCTCCTCTCCTCTGCCTCTGAAATCTCTAGCTAGTAACACCTCCCTCTCGTCATGCCCAGACTGAGCTCCCATAAGCCCTTGCTACTGTCTGAAAATGTCAACGCACTCTGAAAAGCTGTGGGTGAGGCTTGTTTAGTTTATATGAAATTCGAGTGTTAAAACAAAAACAAAAAAGTATTTAGCTTGAGGAATGCCCTATAAACTATATGAAAGGAACACAATTATGCAATGAGTAAAAGTTTCTCGGATGCACTTTAAGGCTTATCAATCCCTTATCCCTATCACCTATTCAGCAATGACTGGGAAACAGGGGCGGGCTGACCATTCGGGCACTCAGGCATGGACTGAGGGCCTGTGGTCAGTAGGGTGCCTCGCTTGCCTTTCTAGCCCCGGGCGAATTGTGCAATTGCCTGGGGCGCCAGATTGAGTGGCAGGAGGGGGGGTGCTGGGCAGAGCGGCGGGAGAGCGGGCATAGCATAGATAAACTCACCTTACGCGATCCACGCACGCAGCCTCCAGTTTCTCCCTACCTCCTGCCCCTGGCGTCCGTCACGTTAGTAACAGCGCCCCCTGTGATGACGTGAGTGAATGTCATCACAAGGGGCGCTGGTACCAATGCAACAAAAGCCAGGACAGGAAGGAGATAGAGGCTGCGGGGTATCGGCTGTGGAAAGTGAGTTGTAAATACACTATGCCCGCTCTCTACATATCTAACCTATACTCGGGGCACCTACTTATCTAACCTATACTCGGGGAACCTACCTATCTAACCCATACTGGGGGCACCTACCTATCTAACCTATACTAGGGGCACGTACCTATCTAACCTACACTGGAGGCACCTACATATCTAACCTATACTCAGGGCACCTACTTATCTAACCTATACTCGGGGAACCTACCTATCTAACCTATACTGGGGGCACCTACCTATCTAACCTATACTGGGGGCACCCACCTATCTAACCTATACTGGGGGAACCTATCTACCTAACCTATACTGGGGAAACCTACCTATCTAACCTATACAGGAGGCACCTACCTATGTAACCTATTCTGGGGGAAACTACCTATCTAACCTATATTATAGGATTCTACCTATCTAACCTATACTTGGGGCACCTCACTAACCTATACTGGGAGCATCTACCTATCTAACCTATACTGGTGGCAACTATATGGCCTACCCTATACTGGAGGCAACTATGCCTGGCTAGCTATAATTATGTAACAAGTGTAGGTTATGTGGGTGGAGCTGTGTGTGGGTGGTGCTTGAAGATGGGAAGGTGTGGCTTGCAGATGTACAGGACCCCAAAATCTCCTATTGCCCGGGGCCCCATGAGTTGTCAGTCCGCCCCTGCTGGGAAACACATAATGAATTCATGATTTTTTACACATTTTTATGGAAACAAGTAGCCATTTTGTTTAGTACATCCGATATTGCGGTTTTTCAGTGATCATAATTAGAGAGGGATAGAAACCTCCGATTTTCAGTTCGCAAACCTCCCGCGAAAGTTCGGTTCGCGCGAACTTTCGCAAACCGCGATAGACTTCAATGGGGAGGTGAACTTTGAATATTAGAAAAATTTATGCTGACCACAAAAGTGATGGAAAAGATGTTTCAAGGGGTCTAACACCTGGAGGGGGGCATGGATGAGTGGGATACACGCCAAAAGTCCCCGGGAAAAATCCGGATTGGACGCAAAGCAGCATTTTAAGGGCAGAAATCACATTGAATGCTAAATTGCAGGCCTAAAGTGCTCTAAAACATCCTGCATGTGTATACATCAATCAGGGAGTGTAATTAGAGTACTGCTTCACAATGACACACCAAACTCACTGTGTAACGCACCGCAAACAGCTGTTTGCATAGTGACGGCCGTGCTGGACCATGGCCAGAGTGCAGGCCGTGGCGGTTTTCAAGCCCGTATGGTCGCCGGACTGTGGTAGCTCAATGATAGATCAGTGACTGTCCAGCTGAAATTTGGTCTGTCCACAATGAAGCAATGACCTTATCATCTTTGGTGTGCCACCACCGAGACACTCATATAGCCGGCGGTCATTGCTTCATTGTGATACGCAAGCCCCTTCACTGCGGCAAGGTAATGATCATGAAGGGGAATTGACACATGTACATGCCTTTTGTTTTGTTGTTGCAGCTGAAGTGCAGCCATTAAAATGAGGCAGGCATGTACATGCACCAGAAAAAATTAGTATAGCGGCCGCTACATGCAGCGGCCTCAAAAATTCAGGAATCTGCCTGGAGTCCTGGACCCTGTTGGTGGTGGCGGAGAAGGCAAGTGGCCTGCAGGCAGAGATACTGTGTGGGGAGCGACTAAGTCTTGGGGCAGGCAGCCAGTCACACGGCGTGCAGGCAGAGATGCTGTGTGTGGGGACTGACTTAGTCTTTGGGCGGGCAGTAGCCCTCCGGGATCCATGCCTCATTAATTTTGATAAAGGTGAGGTACTGAACACTTTTGTGACTTAGGTGACTTCTCTTGTCAGTGACAATGCCTCCAGCTGCGCAAGGCAAGACAGAAGTTGTATGGCAAATTGTGACAGCTCTGGCCACAGGTCAAGCCTGCGCACCCAGTAGTCCAAGGGTTCATCGCTGCTCACAGTGTCTACATCCACACTTAAGGCCAGGTAGTCGGCTACCTGCGGATCCAGGCATTGGTGGAGGGTGGATCAGGCGAGGCGTTGGACTAAAGAATGTCCGCATGTCCGACATAACCATGAGATCGCTGGAGTGTCCTGTCCTTGTCTGCGTGGACATAGGAGAAGGATTACTGGCAGTGGTACCTTTATTGCGTTGTGCTGTGACATCACCCTTAAACGCATTGTAAAGCATAGTTGCCAGCTTGTTCTGCATGTGCTGCATCCTTTCTGCCTTCTGGTGAGTTGGTAACATGTCCGCCACTTTGTGCCTATACCGAGGGTCTAGTAGCGTGGCCATCCAGTATAGCTCATGCCCCTTGAGTTTTTTTATACGGGGGTCCCTCAACAGGCTGGACAGCATGAAAGACAACATCTGCACAAAGTTGAATGCAGATGTACTATCCATCTCCTCTTGCTCTTCCTCAGGGATGTCAGGTAAGTCCTCCTCCTCCCCCCAGCCACGAACAATATTACAGGAACATCGAGCAGCACAAGCCCCCTGCGACACCTGCTGCAGTTGTTCTTCTGCCGCCGCCTCCTCCTCCTCCAAAGAAACACCTTCCTCATCATATGAGTCTGACTCCTCTTGCCCACATGACTCTTCCTCCTCCTCCCCCTCTGTGCTGCCGCAGGTGTTGAGGAAACACCTGATTCTGATGTAAATTGCTCCCACAACTGTTCCTGCCGTAGCTGTTCCTCTTCACGCTCCTCCACAGCTTGATCCACCACTCTACGCACAGCACACTCCAGGAAGTAAGTGTAACGATTGCGGAATCGTCTCCGTGGTCAGCGCACCAGACGTGCGCTGACGCGGCGGATTTCCTCCACAAGCGTATTATTGCGGACACCCAGGCTAGGTGCTATGCACCCGCAGAGGGCAATTCCCAACCGGCAGATGGCGCTGTGGAGTGCAGGCGAACACAGCCGCTGTACAGCCACAGATGCCAAATGGGAATTGTACAGATCCGGGACAAGGTACAATCAGGCAGGGCTGGATAGCCCACAGGGAACAGAGCAAAGGGACAGAACCAATGTGTGCCCACCAAATTAGTCGCCACCCAGCGACGGCGAACACACAACGGCGGAAACGAAGTAGGAAACGCAATCGCAAGAATGGCGATTGCCAATAGCGACACAAGACTGAGCAGGACAGAGCACAAGGGTAGCAAAGGCACAGCAAATAATACAATAAGGAGATACGGAAAATAACAAATGCTAACCGCGAACACCGCACTCATTCGCAACAGTGCACGCGGTTATGCGCGGTCTCCACGTGATAAGCACAATAGAGACAAGCACGCCTAACTAACCATTAACAGACAAACATGAAACAGAGGACGCGAGCGCTTGCTTAACGATTACCTCACTGAGCCTCCAGCAAGCGCAGCAGACAAGACAGACACACGAAAACAGGGACAAGCGACAGAAGGATCCCCAGCGCTAGCTAAAAGTGGCTAGCGCGATCCCAGAAGACAGAACAGAAGGATCCCCAGCGCTAGCGAAAAGTAGCTAGCGCGATCCCAGGAGACAGAGTAGCAGAACAGAAGGATCCCCAGCGCTAGCGAAAAGTGGCTAGTGCGATCCCAGAAGACAGAACAGAAGGATCCCCAGCGCTAGCGAAAAGTAGCTAGCGTGATCCCAGGAGACAGAACAGAAGGATCCCCAGCACTAGCGCTAGGGCGAGTGCGATCCAAACACACGGCAGACAGAACAGATGAGGTAGGCAGAAACAACCGCTGTTCCAACCTACACTCCAGACTCAATCAGAAGGATCCACAGCCGCTAACGCTAGGGCTTGTGCGATCCAAACACAAGACAGACGGAACAGGCAAAACAGATAATACAACCTGACTGGGCTAGAAGGGGAGCCTAAAGCAACCCCCAGGAATTAACTATACTAGATAGCAATGGCTGACACTCCAGCAGTGTCCATCAGGAACAGACCATGGAAGGGAAATGTCCAGCAAAGCATTCTGGGAGCAGAATGCTTTTATAGTGCCAGTCATCAAAAGAAGGCAGGTAACGGATTTGCATGACTAATGTATGCAAATCCCTCAGCAACACAAGCTGCAAAACTAACAGAAAGTCTCTCTTAAAGAGACCTGCAGAATGCAGACGTGAACAGTGGTCAAAACGCTGCCTGTCTGCACAGGCAGCTGAGCAGATTCTCACAGTACCCCCCCTTCTAGGGTCGAATTCCAGACGACCCTCAAAACCGATATCTCCAAACCATTCTAACAGAAGACTCATGAAAGTCGGGGCAGCCCGACAAGGTCCAATTCCAGAGTCAGTCCACCCGAAACCGACCTCATCGGAAACAGAAGCCACCGAAACATGCCCATCAGTACTACCAGTCTCAGTATAACACCCATCAGGACTGTGAACGCCAGAGAAGAAGCCATCGACACCCTCCAGACAATACCCACCACCTTCCAAGGAGCGTCCGAAAATACCAAACCTGCCACAATACCTGTTCGAAGTGTCCCTTACAACACAAAAGCCACCGTTGATCTTATCCAGGGTACCAAGCAAAATCTCTCCCGGAATCTCCCAGAACCTTTTGAAGCTCCACAGAGATCCCAAGAGGGTAGAACAATCACCAGGCTCACATGGAGAATTACCAAGAACCCCCATGGAACCAATGACAATTCCGGATTCAGAATTACGAGGACACCCATCAAGATCAAGACTTTCAGGGACCACTTCTGGGCATGCAAGCAGGCAGGCCATATCAGAGCATGTCTCCACCGAGGAAGCATCTGAGTACGCTGGTAACCGAGGCACACTTGGGCTTTCTGGGTCACAGAGCACACTGGGGTACACCAGCACAGGAGAAACCTCAGGACATGTTGGGGAACTGCCAACCTCAGAGTCCGGCACGTCAAGACCAAAACCAGTACCGGGCAGAGAATCATCATGAGTGGAGGTCACAGGCACTGGACTTTCAAAAGAAGACTCGGATACAAATTCAGAAATTTCTGTGACAATAATATCATCATTGACTACACAGGTGTGAAGCTCCATCAGAGCTGAAAAGGTAGCCAGCAAGGCAGCAATGCTTACTGAAGTGGGCAACACCTCAGAAGGACTTGGGGGGCAGGAGACGTCTCCTACAAGTTCTGCACCCTTTGGGAGGAACTCGGAGATCTCCAGGAGGTCAGACAGGACCTCAGGAACATCCTTTTTCAAGTTTCCTAAGAAGAATTCTAAACTATCCATGTTACAGGACAAGGCTTGAACTTTATTTTGTGAACCGGGCAGATGTCCCAGGGAAGGTTCCACCATAAACTGAGACTGAATTTCATCATCAGGACAGGGATACACAGAAATATCTAGTGAAACTAACTCTGGCTTTCTGAGTTTCGTCTCACTGCAGGGAAATTCCTCCATAGCAGTCAAACCAGACTGCAATTCCAAAATAGCAGAGAAACAGGTAACAATGGTTGCAATACCTAGACGAGCCTCTAGGGACACTGCAGGACATTTTAAACAAGGTAATATTGACTCATCCAGATTACTGGGTGGAGAGTCAGTACTTACTTCAGAATCAGACTCGCAAATGTCAATGCGAGTGGACATAATGTCTTTATTCATGATACAGGGCAGGCTCAGAGACACCTTCTCTGGACAGAACAAAGGTGCTTCAGTATCAGGTTTACAAAACCAAAGTGCTGTCTCACTCTTAGACTCGGCTAACGATGTCGAATCCGAGGAGACAGAACGCAAAATTTGCGAATCCACAATTGCTTTAGGTTGCGAAACCGAACACTCCAAAGACAGGGATTCTGAGGTCTCCAGGCTGGATTGCTGGATCTCAGAAACGCCAGCTGACAATGTATCTTTACAAACGTCACCTGAATGACGTACACGTAATTCATTCAGAATCATTTTCCACATACAAATCAGCGGACTCACAAAGTCAAATTCACACCCCTTTTTTTCTCTTAAGGCGGAAGCATAACTTATACATGCTCTCAAGACAGATTCACTTCTGGCAATGTAGTACTCACAAAACGACTCTGAATCGTTCTCCAATTCATACACCAACGCTTCGAGCTGTTTTTTCTGGAACGGGGGCTCCCATTCACACCTGACTAGGTCTGAGCATTCATACTGAACAATGTTAGGGGAAGTTGTGACAACAACATGAGGAATCATATTAATTTTACTCTTGAAACTGCATCGTTTGGGAATTTTCCCCATAGCGAGATCATAGATGGAGGATCTTAAAGTAGTACTGAGAGAAGATCTGTTTTTACATGACAAGGGATCCCACAAATCATTGACAAAGCTGACACACTCACGCCGATCACAATCGACAGGAACATCTGAGAAACCGGCATCAGATCGCACAGATTTAACCTCTAAACAAACGGGAGAAACTCCATCAGAATTCACGCAGGTGTCCACAGTCAAGGCACACCCATTCATTCCAGGTCGCACAGTGTCCAAACTCACTTGCTTTACCCCAGAAAGACAGGAATAATCATGTGACAATGGTGTCTCTTTATTGGAAATAATTGGTTGGTGTGTGTGCAATTCGTCCAAAATAGTCTGCCACACATAAATCACCAGTTCCACATCACACTCATCACATTCATCAGAATCGATCAAAAGGTACATAGAGTCGAGACAATCATTCAGGTCATCCGCGCTCTTTGCGATATAAAAATCGCAAAAGGCTTTCCAATCGAAATCAAACTCTTCCAACAAGGCCCCAATCTCCCATGAGGCAAATGGCGGTTCAAACAACCCAGTATCTAGGTAATCTCCATATGGGTTGGGGTCAGGAACGAGGACAGACTTTTTAACTGCTTTAATGTAGTGTGCGATCCTACCTATAATAGGATCCACATATGCCTTTGCCTCAGGCAATGACATCTGAACAAAATCGAAGGTTCCCTCTGCCCTGGGGATTTTGGTTTGGCTGGACATTCTGTAACGATTGCGGAATCGTCTCCGTGGTCAGCGCACCAGACGTGCGCTGACGCGGCGGATTTCCTCCACAAGCGTATTATTGCGGACACCCAGGCTAGGTGCTATGCACCCGCAGAGGGCAATTCCCAACCGGCAGATGGCGCTGTGGAGTGCAGGCGAACACAGCCGCTGTACAGCCACAGATGCCAAATGGGAATTGTACAGATCCGGGACAAGGTACAATCAGGCAGGGCTGGATAGCCCACAGGGAACAGAGCAAAGGGACAGAACCAATGTGTGCCCACCAAATTAGTCGCCACCCAGCGACGGCGAACACACAACGGCGGAAACGAAGTAGGAAACGCAATCGCAAGAATGGCGATTGCCAATAGCGACACAAGACTGAGCAGGACAGAGCACAAGGGTAGCAAAGGCACAGCAAATAATACAATAAGGAGATACGGAAAATAACAAATGCTAGCTAACCGCGAACACCGCACTCATTCGCAACAGTGCACGCGGTTATGCGCGGTCTCCACGTGATAAGCACAATCGAGACAAGCACGCCTAACTAACCATTAACAGACAAACATGAAACAGAGGACGCGAGCGCTTGCTTAACGATTACCTCACTGAGCCTCCAGCAAGCGCAGCAGACAAGACAGACACACGAAAACAGGGACAAGCGACAGAAGGATCCCCAGCGCTAGCTAAAAGTGGCTAGCGCGATCCCAGAAGACAGAACAGAAGGATCCCCAGCGCTAGCGAAAAGTAGCTAGCGCGATCCCAGGAGACAGAGTAGCAGAACAGAAGGATCCCCAGCGCTAGCGAAAAGTGGCTAGTGCGATCCCAGAAGACAGAACAGAAGGATCCCCAGCGCTAGCGAAAAGTAGCTAGCGTGATCCCAGGAGACAGAACAGAAGGATCCCCAGCACTAGCGCTAGGGCGAGTGCGATCCAAACACACGGCAGACAGAACAGATGAGGTAGGCAGAAACAACCGCTGTTCCAACCTACACTCCAGACTCAATCAGAAGGATCCACAGCCGCTAACGCTAGGGCTTGTGCGATCCAAACACAAGACAGACGGAACAGGCAAAACAGATAATACAACCTGACTGGGCTAGAAGGGGAGCCTAAAGCAACCCCCAGGAATTAACTATACTAGATAGCAATGGCTGACACTCCAGCAGTGTCCATCAGGAACAGACCATGGAAGGGAAATGTCCAGCAAAGCATTCTGGGAGCAGAATGCTTTTATAGTGCCAGTCATCAAAAGAAGGCAGGTAACGGATTTGCATGACTAATGTATGCAAATCCCTCAGCAACACAAGCTGCAAAACTGACAGAAAGTCTCTCTTAAAGAGACCTGCAGAATGCAGACGTGAACAGTGGTCAAAACGCTGCCTGTCTGCACAGGCAGCTGAGCAGATTCTCACAGTAAGCGTATGGGATCAAGTCGCTGATGGTGCCTTCACTGCGACTCACCAGGTTGGTCACCTCCTCAAACGGCCACATGAGCCTGCATCCATTTCGCATCAGTGTTCAGTTCGGGTGCCAGAACATCCCCATCTCCCCAGATTGTGCCCTTCTACTGTAATTGTACAGGTACTGGGTGACGGCTTTCTCCTGTTCTAACAGGCGAGAGAACATGACCAGGGTTGAATACCAGCGAGTCGGGCTATCACATATCAAGCGTCTCACCGGCAAGTTGTTTCTCCGCTGAATGTCCGCAAAGCATGCCATGACCGTGTAAGACCGCCTGAAATGCCCACACAACTTCCTGGCCTGCTTCAGGACATCCTCTAAGCCTGGGTACTTTGACACAAATCTTTGAATGACTAGATTCAGCACATGTGCCATGCAGGGTACGTGTCAACTTTCCCAAATTCAACGCGAAAATGAGATTGCTGCCGTTGTCACACACCACGTTGCCAATCTCCAGCTGGTGCAGGGTCAGCCACTGATCCACCTGTTTTTAAGAGCAGCCAGGAGAGCTGGTCCAGTGTGACTCTCCGCTTTTAGGCAAGACATGTCTAATATGGCGTGACACCGTCGTACCTGGCATGCAGCCCTGGGGAGATGGGGCTGTGTAGCTGGAGAGGACATCGCAGCACCGGTAGAGTTGAAGTGCCACTCAGCCAAGGAGGAGGAGGAGGACGACAGCGAAGAGGATGTAGAAGGAGGAGAGGAGGTGGCAGGAGGCCTGCCCGCAAGCCGTGGAGGTGTCACAAGTTGGTCCGCTGCACAGCCACGTACAACCTGCTTGCCATCGGTCACCAGGTTGACCCAATGGGCTGTTTAAGTTATGTACCTGCCCTGACCGTGCTTGGCAGACCAGGCATCCGTGGTCAGGTGGACCCTTGACCCAATGCTGTGTGCCAGAGATGACACCACTTGCCTCTCAACTTCACGGTACAGTTTGGGTATTGTTTTTGTAGAAAAATAATTGCGGCCTGGTATCTTCCACTGCGGTGTCCCAAAGGCCACAAATTTACGGAAGGCCTCAGAGTCCACCAGCTTGTATGGTAACAGCTGGCGAGCTAACAGTTCCGCCACACCAGCTGTCAGACGCCGGGCAAGGGGGTGACAGAAATTGGCTTCATCCACTCAAAGATTTCCTTCACGGACACCTGGCTGCTGTGGGCAGAGGAGCAGGAACCGCTCAAGGGCAGAGACGGAGTGGAGGAGGGTGGCTGTGAAGGTGCAAGGGAGAAAGCGGTTGAAGATGCTGCACCTGAAGGAGGAAGAGGAGAAGGAGGGTGGCTTTTCTTTTGTGTGCTGCTTTTGCTCAGTTGCTCTTCCCATTGCAGTTTGTGCCTTTTCTCCATGTGCCTTCGTAAGGCACTTGTCCCTACGTGAGTGTTGGCCTTTCCACGGCTCAATTTTTGGAGGCAGAGAGAACAGATGGCATTGCTCCGATCTGAGGCAGACACATTAAAAAATTTCCAAACCGCTGAGCCCCCTGGGATGATGGCACTATGGTGGCCTCAGCAGCTGACGTTGAAGGGCATGTTCGCTGGCTGTACATAGGTGGCGATACATGGCGCCGGACACTGCCACCAGCTGTTTCTGATGACGAGCTCCCCCTGCTTCTTTCAGGAACTCGTCTCCTCCTACTCCTCTGACTCCTCCTCTGAACTGTCCCCTTGGTCATCTTGTCTATTAGGAACCCATGTGGGATCTGAATCATCATAATCATCCTAATCATCCTGCCCAGCTTTGCTTTCCTCAGACACCTCCAAAACTGCACCAACAGCATGTACTTCATCATCATCCTCCTCACACGTTACGCCCATAGTGTCGCCGCCTAACTCAGACATATGAGGTGGTGTAACTTGCTTAACGTCTTCATCTGGCTATAACAATAATGGCTGTGAATCAGTTAATTCCCCACCAATTAACTCCTGCAAAGTGTCAAATGCAACGGATGTGGTGCTTGTAGTAGCGCTGGTGGCTGCTGAAGATGAGGTGTTCTGTGTTAAATAGTCAACCACGTCCTGACAATCTTGGAAGTTGATGGGACATGCCTTCTTCTGAGCACTGTACTTTGGGCCAGGGCCGCCCGCAATCACATTAACACAACCTCGCACAGACCTGCCAGATGGCCTTCCTCTGGGTCTGCCTCTACCTCTGCCTGTTTTGTCCATTGTGTCCATATCGGGGGGGATGAAGTGAAAGGTATGCAGTGACTTGACTAATACAATGCAGTCACACAGGTGCAGTTAACAGGTATGCACGGAGTGGTCTATCACACTACGTGCACTCAAGTAGGTAGGTGGGTGCACTGAACACAACAGGTAGGTATATGCAGTGATGGGTATTACAATGTGCACCTGTCACACACAGACAGGTATCGGACAGGCACAGTGACACTGCGTGCTCTCAACTCACGTGGGTAGGTGGGTGCACTGTGAACAACAGGTAGGTAGGTAGGTAGGTATATGCAGTAAAATAGATCACAAGAACAAGATTAGCCCTCAAAAGAGCTGTTGTGGGGTGCTATTTTAGCAATAAGAATCAGCAAGGAGCAAGCCAACAAGCCTACAAGAGCCTAACTAATCTTTCCCTATGTGAGTCGGCAGCAGCAGCAGCAGCTGTCCCTTCTCTATTTACTGCAGGCACACGAGTGAGTAAAATGGCCGGTGATGCCTGCCTTTTATTAGGGGGGTAGTGGCTCCAGGAGGGAGAGTAGCCTGATTGGCTACAATGTGCCTGCTGACTGTGATGTAGAGGGTCAAAGTTGACCCTAATGGGGCATTATGGGGGCGAACCGAACTTCCGCAAAAGTTGCGGTTCTCCGCGATCACGCACCCCCGGGAAGTTCATCAGGAACCGTTCGCTGGCGAACCATTCGGGCCATCTGTAATCATAATATTAGTAATAATAACTGTTAATTATATCAGCTATTATTATTTATAATTATTTAAGAGATACAACTGTAGAAAGAGCCACATCACTAAAAGTAGATTAAGTGGGTGTACTGGCCATACTGAAGTAGAAATTAATCTGTATCTTTGTTTACAAAAGTACTTAAATTTTACTGTACTTGTATATTCCTGCAGATTTATTCTTTCCAGAAAAGCATCTCTACTGGCAAACCTGAGCAAGGAAGAGAGGTAATCAGTTGTATTCACTGCAGTATGAATTAACCATGTAACTTTTGATTACAGGTTATGCTAAGAAATACAATAAATATAATGTCAAATCAAAACAGGAACTAAAAAATACATTAAGGGCTAGTAAACAGTACTCAGTTGCATGGCAGAATAAGTCTGAATGCCAATTTACTGCCCATACAGTTCTATGGGCCTGTTCATAGAACTGCGTTGTAACTGATCGTGTTATTCTAACTCACTGCATGCAGGCTTTGTATTAACCACTTCCCGACCGCCCACTACACAGGGGCGGCGGGGAAGTGGAGCCCTGCAGGACGGCCTCACCCACAGAGGCGGCGGTCCATTTAAGGGCATGGGCGGAGCGATCGCGTCATCCGTGACGCGATCCTCCGCCGGCGCCTGTCACCGCTCGCTCGCCGCAACATCCCGCCGGCTATACGGAAGCGCCGGCGGGATGTTAACCCCGCGATCGCCGCATACAAAGTGTATAATACACTTTGTAATGTTTACAAAGTGTATTATACTGGCTGCCTCCTGCCCTGGTGGTCCCAGTGTCCGAGGGACCACCAGGGCAGGCTGCAGCCACCCTAGTCTGCACCCAAGCACACTGATTTCTCCCCCCCCTGCCCCAGATCGCCCACAGCACCCATCAGACCCCCCCCCTGCCCACCCCCCAGACCCCTGTTTGCACCCAATCACCCCCCTAATCACCCATCAATCACTCCCTGTCACTATCTGTCAACGCTATTTTTTTTTTATCCCCCCCCTGCTCCCTGCCCCCTCCTGATCACCCCCCACCCCTCAGATTCTCCCCAGACCCCCCCCCCAGACCACCCCCCCCTGTTTACTGTATGCATCTATCCCCCTGATCACCTGTCAATCACCTGTCAATCACCTGTCAATCACCCGTCAATCACCCATCAATCACCCGTCAATCACCCCCTGTCACTGCCACCCATCAATCAGCCCCTAACCTGCCCCTTGCGGGCAATCTGATCACCCACCCACACCAATAGATCGCCCACAGATCCGACATCAGATCACCTCCCAAATCCATTGTTTACATCTATTCTCTCCTCTAAACACCCACTAATTACCCATCAATCACCCATCAATCACCCCCTATCACCACTTGTCACTTTTACCTATCAGATCAGACCCTAATCTGCCCCTTGCGGGCACCCAATCACCCGCCCACACGCTCAGATTGCCCTCTGACCCCCCCTTATCAATTCACCAGTGCATTAATTACATCTGTTCTTCCCTGTAATAACCCACTGATCACCTGTCAATCACCTGCCAATCACCTATCACCCATCAATCACCCCCTGTCACCCCCTGTCACTGCCACCCATCAATCAGCCCCTAACCTGCCCCTTGCGGGCAATCTGATCACCCACCCACACCATTAGATCGCCCGCAAACCCGCCGTCAGATTACCTCCCAAATGTATCGTTTACATCTGTTATCTTCTCTAAACACCCACTAATTACCCATCAATCACCCCCTATCACCACCTGTCACTGTTACCTATCAGATCAGACCCTAATCTGCCCCTTGCGGGCACCCAATCACCCGCCCACACGCTCAGATTGCCCTCAGACCCCCCCCCCCCTTATCAATTCGCCAGTGCATTAATTACATCTGTCCTTCCCTGTAATAACCCACTGATCACCTGTCAATCACCTGCCAATCACCTATCACCCATCAATCACCCCCTGTCACTGCCACCCAACAATCAGCCCCTAACCTGCCCCTTGCGGGCAATCTGATCACCCACCCACACCAATAGATCGCCCGCAGATCCGACATCAGATCACCACCCAAGCGCAGTGTTTCCATCTATTCTCTCCTCTAAACACCCACTAATTACCCATCAATCACCCATCAATCACTCCCTATCACCACCTGTCACTGTTACCTATCAGATCAGACCCTAATCTGCCCCTTGCGGGCACCCAATCGACCGCCTACACGCTCAGATTGCCCTCAGACCCCCCTTATCAATTCGCCAGTGCAATATTTACATCTGTTCTCCCCTGTAATAACCCATTGATTACCTGTCAATCACCTATCAATCACCCATCAATCACCCCCTGTCACTGCCACCCATCAATCACCCCCTGTCACTGCCACCCATCAATCACCCGCTGTCACTGCCACCCATCAATCAGCCCCTAACCTGCCCCTTGCGGGCAAACTGATCACCCACCCACACCAATAGATCGCCCGCAGATCCGACATCAGATCACCACCCAAGCGCAGTGTTTCCATCTATTCTCTACCCTAAACACCCACTAATTACCCATCAATCACCCCCTGTCACTGCTACCTATCAGATTAGACCCCTATCTGCCCCTAGGGCACTCAATCACCCGCCCACACCCTCAGAATGCCCTCAGACCCCAGCCCTGATCACCTCGCCAGTGCATTGCTTGCATCCATTCCCCCCTCTAATCACACCTTGAGACACCCATCAATCACCTCCTGTCACCCCCTAGCACACCTACCCATCAGATCAGGCCCCAATTTGCCCCGTGTGGGCTCCTGATCACTCGGCCAAACCCTCAGACCCCCTTCCGATCACCTCCCCAGTGCATGGATTGCATCTATTTTCCCCTCTAACCACCCCCTGAGACACCCATCAATCACCTCCTGTCACCCCCCTAGCACTCCTATCCATCAGATCAGGCCCAATACAACCTGTCATCTAAAAGGCCACCCTGCTTATGACCGGTTCCACAAAATTCGCCCCCTCATAGAC
Organism: Hyperolius riggenbachi; assembly: GCF_040937935.1. Classification (NCBI taxonomy): domain Eukaryota; kingdom Metazoa; phylum Chordata; class Amphibia; order Anura; family Hyperoliidae; genus Hyperolius; species Hyperolius riggenbachi. Next base: position 410,038,498 of record NC_090647.1, on the reverse strand, counting down.
CACCTGTCATCAAAATTTGCAGATGCTTATACCCCTGAACAGTCATTTTGAGACATTTGGTTTCCAGACTACTCACGGTTTTGGGCCTGTAAAATGCCAGGGCGGTATAGGAACCCCACAAGTGACCCCATTTTAGAAAAAAAAGACACCCCAAGGTATTATGTTAGGTGTATGACGAGTTCATAGAAGATTTAATTTTTTGTCAAAAGTTAGCGGAAATTAATTTTTATTGGTTTTTTTTCACAAAGTGTCATTTTTCACTAACTTGTGACAAAAAATAAAATCTTCTATGAACTCGCCATACACCTAACGGAATACCTTGGGGTGTCTTCTTTCTAAAATGGGGTCACTTGTGGGGTTCCTATACTGCCCTGGCATTTTAGGGGCCCTAAACCGCGAGGAGTAGTCTAGAAAACAAATGCTTCAAAATGACCTGTGAATAGGACGTTGGGCCCCTTAGCGCACCTAGGCTGCAAAAAAGTGTCACACATGTGGTACCGCCGTACTCAGGAAAAGTAGTATAATGTGTTTTGGGGTGTATTTTTACACATACCCATGCTGGGTGGGAGAAATTTCTATGTAAATGGACAATTGTGTGTAAAAAAATCAAACAATTGTCATTTACAGAGATATTTCTCCCACTTAGCATGGGTATGTGTAAAAATACACCCCAAAACGCATTATACTACTTCTCCTGAGTACAGCGGTACCACATGTGTGGCACTTTTTTACACCCTAAGTACGCTAAGGGGCCCAAAGTCCAATTTAGGATTTCACAGGTCATTTTGCGACATTTGGTTTCAAGACTACTCCTCACGGTTTAGGGCCCCTAAAATGCCAGGGCAGTATAGGAACCCCACAAATGACCCCATTCTAGAAAGAAGACACCCAAAGGTATTCCGTACGGAGTATGGTGAGTTCATAGAAGATTTTATTTTTTGTCACAAGTTAGCGGAAAATGACACTTTGTGAAAAAAAACTATTAAAATCAATTTCCGCTAACTTGTGACAAAAAAATAAAAACTTCTATGAACTCACCATACTCCTAACGGAATACCTTGGGGTGTCTTCTTTCTAAAATGGGGTCATTAGTGGGGTTCCTATACTGCCCTGGCATTTTAGGGGCCCTAAACCGTGAGGAGTAGTCTTGAAACAAAAATGACCTGTGAAATCCTAAAGGTACTCATTGGACTTTGGGCCCCTTAGTGCAGTTAGGGTGCAAAAAAGTGCCACACATGTGGTATCGCCGTACTCGGGAGAAGTAGTACAATGTGTTTTGGGGTGTATTTTTACACATACCCATGCTGGGTGGGAGAAATACCTCTGTAAATGACAATCTTTTGATTTTTTTTACACACAATTGTCCATTTACAGAGGTATTTCTCCCACCCAGCATGGGTATGTGTAAAAATACACCCCAAAACACATTGTACTACTTCTCCCGAGTATGGCGATACCACATGTGTGGCACTTTTTTGCACCCTAACTGCGCTAAAGGGCCCAAAGTCCAATGAGTACCTTTAGGATTTCACAGGTCATTTTGAGAAATTTCGTTTCAAGACTACTCCTCACGGTTTAGGGCCCCTAAAATGCCAGGGCAGTATAGGAACCCCACAAATGACCCCATTTTAGAAAGAAGACACCCCAAGGTATTCCGTTAGGAGTATGGTGAGTTCATAGAAGATTTTATTTTTTGTCAAAAGTTAGCGGAAATTGATTTTAATTGTGTTTTTTCACAAAGTGTCATTTTCCGCTAACTTGTGACAAAAAATAAAATCTTCTATGAACTCGCCATACTACTAACGGAATACCTTGGGGTGTCTTCTTTCTAAAATGGGGTCATTTGTGGGGTTCCTATACTGCCCTGGCATTTTAGGGGCCCTAAACCGTGAGGAGTAGTCTTGAAACGAAATTTCTCAAAATGACCTGTGAAATCCTAAAGGTACTCATTGGACTTTGGGCCCTTTAGCGCAGTTAGGGTGCAAAAAAGTGCCACACATGTGGTATCGCCGTACTCAGGAGAAGTAGTATAATGTGTTTTGTGGTGTATTTTTACACATACCCATGCTGAGTGGGAGAAATATCTCTGTAAATGGACAATTGTGTGTAAAAAAAATTAACAAATTGTCATTTACAGAGATATTTCTCCCACCCAGCATGGGTATGTGTAAAAATACACCCCAAAACACATTATACTACTTCTCCTGAGTACGGCAATACCACATGTGTGGCACTTTTTTGCAGCCTAACTGCGCTAAGGGGTCCAAAGTCCAATGAGCACCTTTAGGCTTTACAGGGGTGCTTACAATTTAGCACCCCCCAAAATGTCAGGACAGTAAACACACCCCACAAATGATCCATTTTGGAAAGTAGACCCTTCAAGGTATTCAGAGAGGGGCATGGTGAGTCCGTGGCAGATTTCATTTTTTTTTGTCGCAAGTTAGAATAAATGGAAACTTTTTTTTTTTTTTTTTTTTTCTCACAAAGTGTCATTTTCCGCTTACTTGTGACAAAAAATAATATCTTCTATGAACTTACTATGCCTCTCAGTGAATACTTTGGGATGTCTTCTTTCCAAAATGGGGTCATTTGGGGGGTATTTATACTATCCTGGAATTCTAGCCCCTCATGAAACATGACAGGGGGTCAGAAAAGTCAGAGATGCTTGAAAATGGGAAAATTCACTTTTGGCACCATAGTTTGTAAACGCTATAACTTTTACCCAAACCAATAAATATACACTGAATGGGTTTTTTTTAATCAAAAACATGTTTGTCCACATTTTTCGCGCTGCATGTATACAGAAATTTTACTTTATTTGAAAAATGTCAGCACAGAAAGTTAAAAAAATCATTTTTTTGCCAAAATTCATGTCTTTTTTGATGAATATAATAAAAAGTAAAAATCGCAGGAGCAATCAAATAGCATCAAAAGAAAGCTTTATTAGTGACAAGAAAAGGAGCCAAAATTCATTTAGGTGGTAGGTTGTATGAGCGAGCAATAAACCGTGAAAGCTGCAGTGGTCTGAATGGAAAAAAAGTGGCCGGTCCTTAAGGGGTAGAAAGCCCTAGGTCCTCAAGTGGTTAAAATAAACCTGAGTTGAGAGGGATATGGAGGCTGCCATATTTATTTCCTTTTAATTAATACCAGTTACCTGGCAGTCCTCCTGATCTTGTACCTCTAATACTTTTAGCCATAGACCCTGAACAAGCATGCAGCAGATCAGGGATTCTGACTCAGCTGACTCAGGTTTTACTGGATTAGCCATATGATTGTTCCAGGGTTTTGACTCTTTTGCCACTACTTATGCCAGAAGATCAACAGGACTGCCAGGCAACTGGCATGGTTTACAAGGAAATAAATATAGCAGCCTCCATATCCCTCTCACTTCAGGTTTCATTTAAAGACTATGTCCAGTCTTCATTGCAGTTCACACTCATTTTAAAGCACGTTTTCTGTAATTGACCACTGTGAACCTAGCCTGAGCCTAATGTGTTAAGGTCCTTCAGACAACATTGAAAAACATAAGTTTTGCAGAAGCAAAAATTGCCTGGATCTATTCAGAGTGTTTTACTATTGGATGGCTAGAGCTTGCAACTCTTGATTGGGTCAAACTTGACATAAGAAGATTGTTTCTAATTGGTCTCACCCATTAATGGAAGAATTCCCTCTATCTAATTTGATCAGATTAAAAGAATCGATCTGTTATTTAGATTTCTGATTGGATTAGTTAGTAGGAATTAGGATGCGATGATTACCGATCACGTTTCAATTATCGTGGCAAACGGAAACTATTTCACCTCAATCCGAGATTGTGGCACTTCTTTTGAAGGCACTGGAAATAGTAGAATTAATAGATATGCTCATTCCAGCACGCTACACTACCTTGACAACTTTAGCAGCTTGACGAGTGTTTTCAGGTTAGTTGAGAATAGCTGACATATAATTAAAAGTAATTAATCACATGGTTATATAATGCTCAAAAGTTTAATGACTAGAAGAACTCAAGGGCATGTTCCTATACCTTTTGGAATGTACAGAATTTCATATTTGTCTGGAGTAATTTGAAGGAGTGCTTCATGAGATTGTGAGGAATCATATTATAATTTTGTTTGTTTATCTAACATTCTTTTTAATACCTTTACAGAAACATCATAGATTATAATAATGTTCAGCAAAAGTGGGGTATAAATAAATAAGTTCTCCATTGAGTAAACTGATACAGTTGGATTAAAGGGGCACTATGGCTAAAATTGTAAAACTGTGTATATAGAGAACTACCACCGACAATAGGCATTTTAATCTAACAGCTCTGACCTCTTACCAATGCGTTTTGTACTCGTTCACCTTCTCATGGTGGAGTCTTTTATAAACACTCCCTGGCAAATATCTATAAAAAGACATTGTCCAGCAAGCATACTTACTCAAACACTATTCTGCCAATTGAACTAAGCAACTGCCATTCAGTAAGCACTGTTGAAATTAAAGAAAAGTCTGTAAGTCCCCCATGTGGAGATGGACTAGTTCAAAACCCATTGGTAAGAGGTCAGAGGTGTCAGATTGAGGTGTAGTGATGTAGCGGCCCTCCGATTTTTGGTTCGCGAACCCTGTTCGCGAACTGCCGTGGAAGGTTTGGTTTGCACGAACTTCCGCAAACCGCAATAGACTTCAATGGGGAGGCGAACTTTGAAAACTAGAAACATTTCTGCTGGCCAGAAAAGTGATGGAAAAGATGTTTCAAGGTGTCTAACACCTGAGATCTTTCAGTGACTACAAGAGGGGAAATTTTTTTACAAAAACACCTTAAAGTTTTTGAGAAAATCATTTTAAAAGTAACTCCTTCTGACCGTGGGAAAATTAAACGCCCGCCGAATTTAGCAGTTAATAGCAAAGCCCCTTTAAAAGCTAGCAATACCAAAATTACTGGGAATGTTAAGAAGAACAGTGGGAACAAGAGGAAAACATCTTTTTGAGTTGATTCATAAAAAAAGAACCGATTAAAAAGATCCGCCTCATTCATGACCTGTTAGTATAGCAAGAGAATGCGTCCTCGGCAGGACGTAAATCTGCTGTCTCTCGCTGCTGTCTCTCCCCACTAGTGTTGGGCGAATATCTAGATGTTCGGGTTCGGGCCGAACAGGCCGAACATGGCCGCGATGTTCGGGTGTTCGACCCGAACTCCGAACATAATGGAAGTCAATGGGGACCCGAACTTTTGTGCTTTGTAAAGCCTCCTTACATGCTACATACCCCAAATTTACAGGGTATGTGCACCTTGGGAGTGGGTACAAGAGGAAAAAAAAATTAGCAAAAAGAGCTTATAGTTTTTGAGAAAATCGATTTTAAAGTTTCAAAGGGAAAACTGTCTTTTAAATGCGGGAAATGTCTGTTTTCTTTGCACAGGTAACATGCTTTTTGTCGGCATGCAGTCATAAATGTAATACATATAAGAGGTTCCAGGAAAAGGGACCGGTAACGCTAACCCAGCAGCAGCACACGTGATGGAACAGGAGGAGAGTGGCGCAGGAGGAGAAGGCCACGCTTTGAGACACAACAACCCAGGCCTTGCATGAGGACAAGAAGCGTGCGGATAGCAATTTGCATTTTGTCGCCATGCAGTCATAAATGTAATACAGATGAGAGGTTCAATAAACAGGGACCGGAAACGCTAACCCATCACAGATGTTCATTGTTCATGTTACTAGGTTGAGGTCCGGGAGTGTTGCGTAGTCGTTTCCAATCCAGGATTGATTCATTTTAATTTGAGTCAGACGGTCTGCATTTTCTGTGGAGAGGCGGATACGCCGCCGATCTGTGACGATGCCTCCGGCAGCACTGAAACAGCGTTCCGACATAACGCTGGCTGCCGGGCAAGCCAGCACCTCTATTGCGTACATTGCCAGTTTGTGCCAGGTGTCTAGCTTCGATACCCAATAGTTGAAGGGTGCAGATGGATTGTTCAACACAGCTACGCCATCTGACATGTAGTCCTTGACCATCTTCTCCAGGCGATCGGTGTTGGAGGTGGATCTGCACGCTTGCTGTTCTGTGTGCTGCTGCATGGGTGTCAGAAAATGTTCCCACTCCAAGGACACTGCCGATACCATTCCCTTTTGGGCACTAGCTGCGGCTTGTGTTGTTTGCTGCCCTCCTGGTCATCCTGGGTTTGCGGAAGTCAGTCTGTCGGCGTACAACTGGCTAGAGGAGGGGGAGGATGTCAATCTCCTCTTTAAAGTCTCCACAAGGGCCTGCTGGTATTCTTCCATTTTGACCTGTCTGGCTCTTTCTTCAAGCAGTTTTGGAACATTGTGTTTGTACCGTGGATCCAGAAGGGTATAAACCCAGTAATTGGTGTTGTCCAGAATGCGCACAATGCGTGGGTCGCGTTCAATGCAGTCCTAGGCCGAAGAGGTCATAGCCTAGGGTCACAAAAACCTGTTTATTTGGGCTATTTCAATGGTAGTGATGGTGACGTACATAAATCGCAGCAATGGCCGTTAGCAAAGTCTGAATCTCACGAAATGTCTCATGCAGGTAGAAGACATATTGTTAGACTTGAATTCCAAAGATGGGGTCCCTACATCTCTGCAAACCAGAGTTACAGGGGTCCAAAATTGGTAAAATCCCCCATAGGATTTCATTGCCTCCCTATTTCACTTTCAAAAATCTCACATCTTTTCAAAGGGCAATGGCTCAGCAGTACCAAATTTTCTAGCATTGTAGGGACCCTTAGGAGGAACATGACTGGTGAGTTTCGGGCCCCTAGGCCGAAGAGGTCATAGCCTAGGGTCACAAAAACCTGTTTATTTGGGCTATTTCAATGGTAGTGATGGTGGCGTACATAAATCTCAGCCATGGCCGTTAGCAACGTCTGAATCTCACGAAATGTCTCATGCAGGTAAAAGACATATTGTTAGACTTGGATTCCAAAGATGGGGTCCCTACATCTCTGCAAACCAGAGTTACAGGGGTCCAAAATTGGTAAAATCCCCCATAGGCTTTCATTGGGCCTCCTATTTACCGTTCCAAAATCTCACACCATTTCAAAGGGCAATGGCTCAGCAGTGGCAAAACTCACCAGTCATGATCCCCCTAAGGGTCCCTACAATGCTAGAAAATTTGGTACTGCTGAGCCATTGCCCTTTGAAAAGATGTGAGATTTTGGAAAGTGAAATAGGGAGGCAATGAAATCCTATGGGGGATTTTACCAATTTTGGACCCCTGTAACTCTGGTTTGCAGAGATGTAGGGACCCCGTCTTTGGAACCCAAGTCTAACAATATGTCTTCTACCTGCATGAGACATTTCATGAGATTCAGACTTTGCTAACGGCCATTGCTGCGATTTATGTACGTCACCATCACTACCATTGAAATAGCCCAAATAAACAGGTTTTTGTGACCCTAGGCTATGACCTCTTTGGCCTAGGGGCCCGAAACTCACCAGTCATGTTCCCCCTAAGGGTCCCTACAATGCTAGAAAATTTGCCACTGCTGAGTAATTGCCCTTTGAAAAGATGTGAGATTTTGGAACTGTAAATAGGAGGCCCAATGAAAGCCTATGGGTGATTTTACCAAATTTGGAGCCCTGTAACTCTGGTTTGCAGAGATGTAGGGAACCCATCTTTGGAGCCCAAGTCTAACAATATGTCTTCTACCTGCATGAGACATTTCGTGAGATTCAGACGTTGCTAACGGCCATTGCTGCGATTTATGTACGTCAGACTCGCCACCATTGAAATTGTCCAAATAAAAAGGTTTTGTGACCCTAGGCTATGACCTCTTCGGCCTAGGACTGCATTGAACGCGACCCACGCATTGTGCGCATTCTGGACAACACCAATTACTGGGTTTATACCCTTCTGGATCCACGGTACAAACACAATGTTCCAAAACTGCTTGAAGAAAGAGCCAGACAGGTCAAAATGGAAGAATACCAGCAGGCCCTTGTGGAGACTTTAAAGAGGAGATTGACATCCTCCCCCTCCTCTAGCCAGTTGTACGCCGACAGACTGACTTCCGCAAACCCAGGACGACCAGGAGGGCAGCAAACAACACAAGCCGCAGCTAGTGCCCAAAAGGGAATGGTATCGGCAGTGTCCTTGGAGTGGGAAAATTTTCTGACACCCATGCAGCAGCACACAGAACAGCAAGCGTGCAGATCCACCTCCAACACCGATCGCCTGGAGAAGATGGTCAAGGACTACATGTCAGATGGCGTAGCTGTGTTGAACAATCCATCTGCACCCTTCAACTATTGGGTATCGAAGCTAGACACCTGGCACAAACTGGCAATGTACGCAATAGAGGTGCTGGCTTGCCCGGCAGCCAGCGTTATGTCGGAACGCTGTTTCAGTGCTGCCGGAGGCATCGTCACAGATCGGCGGCGTATCCGCCTCTCCACAGAAAATGCAGACCGTCTGACTCAAATTAAAATGAATCAATCCTGGATTGGAAACGACTACGCAACACTCCCGGACCCCAACCAAGTAACATGAACAATGAACATCTGTGATGGGTTAGCGTTTCCGGTCCCTGTTTATTGAACCTCTCATCTGTATTACATTTATGACTGCATGGCGACAAAATGCAAATTGCTATCCGCACGCTTCTTGTCCTCATGCAAGGCCTGGGTTGTTGTGTCTCGAAGCGTGGCCTTCTCCTCCTGCGCCACCCTCCTCCTGTTCCATCACGTGTGCTGCTGCTGGGTTAGCGTTACCGGTCCCTTTTCCTGGAACCTCTTATATGTATTACATTTATGACTGCATGCCGACAAAAAGCATGTTACCTGTGCAAAGAAAACAGACATTTCCCGCATTTAAAAGACAGTTTTCCCTTTGAAACTTTAAAATCGATTTTCTCAAAAACTATAAGCTCTTTTTGCTAAATTTTTTTTCCTCTTGTACCCACTCCCAAGGTGCACATACCCTGTAAATTTGGGGTATGTAGCATATAAGGAGGCTTTACAAAGCACGAAAGTTCGGGTCCCTAATGACTTCCATTATGTTCGGAGTTCGGCCATGTTCGGCCCGAACCCGAACATCTAGATGTTCGCCCAACACTGCACGTGACCCGTTCGGCCAATCACAGCGCTAGCCGAACGTTCGGGTAACGTTCGGCCATGCGCTCTTAGTTCGGCCATATGGCCGAACAGTTTGGCCGAACACCATAAGGTGTTCGGCCGAACCCGAACATCACCCGAACAGGGTGATGTTCTGCAGAACCCAAACAGTGGCGAACACTGTTCGCCCAACACTACTCCCCACCTGCCTGCACCTGTCAACCCCCACCTAGGCTGGCACCCAGTGCAGCCTAGGTGGGGGTTGACAGGTGCAGGCAGGCAGGCAGGTGGGGAGAGAAAGCGGGAGCTAGCAGCTATGCGTCCAAAAATAATAATAATAATAATAATTCTCTGCTATGTGGGTGGGGAGCTTCGGAGATCTTCAATCAACTTAATTGAAGATCGCAACATAGGAGGATACTGGTGTGGGAACATTTACCGAGGATATTGGCGTGGGAATTTTTTTTAAAGTTACAGGTAAGTATTTCTGGTTAATTAAGAAAATTAAAGGACTTTTTTCGTGGTTGTGTTTTTATTTAATTTAACCCTTTGTGGAAATTTTTATGTCTATTTCTCCTGGGAGGGGGTGGGCATCTGGGATCCTCTTCTTAAAAGGGGACTCCCAGATGCCACCATGAACCCCCCCCCAAGGGAGTCGTCACCTCCACCTCCTCCTGGGGCACCGGAGGTGGGGAAGAGCCCCTTGTGCATGGATTGGACAAGGGCCCTGGGGGGGGGGGGGAAAGTTGGGAGGGGAAGGCTTGGCTGCCCCTCCCTCCCCCCGGAGCCCCCCATACCATGGACCATGCGGGCTGGTAGAGCTCAGGGTGAGAAGCCCCAGTCGGCCGGGGCTCCGCATTCTGGCTATCCCAGCCTGCATGGGGGACAAGAGGTTACAGAGGCTCGTGAGGGGGGACCCCACGTCATTTTTTTTTTCAGATTTCCCACACTCAGCACACAAAAATAATTATATATATATATATATATATATATATATATATTTATATATTTCTAGGTGTTAAGTGGTTTTATATGGAAACGGCCGCTCGTTCGAGCGGCTTTTCTATGTCAGTTCACGGAGGGTGTCTCCGTGCACAACCTGCGAGGCGCTGCTATTTACATCATACGGCGCTGCTGCGTAAAGGAGCAGCAGCACTGTAAAGGAGATCGTCGATCCCCGGCCTCTGATTGGCTGGGGATTGCCGGCAGCTGATAGGCTGAAGCCTATTAGAGGCGGTGCAGGACGGATCTCCGTCCTGCGCCGCCCAGTGGAAAGAGGAGAGGGAGGGAAGGGAAAGGAGGTGAAAAATCGCTGCGGAGGGGGGCTTTGAGGAGCCCCCTCCGCTGATTAAAAATAGCCGGCGGCGTACAGACCCCCCCAGCAGGACATCCCCCTAGTGGGGAAAAAAGGGGGGGGGAAGTCTGGTTGCCCTGGCTGTCTGCTGATCTGTGCTGTGGGCTGGAGAGCCCACGCTGCACAGATCAGCGCAAACAAGCCCGGACTTACGAGGCCACAAGTATGAAAAAAATTAAATACCATTTCATAATCCAGATCCATGGAGGACGCCATCTGCGCCCTCCCGTTCATTCCGCCATGACACCCGCAGTAATAACGGCCCCGGTCGGGTCCCGACCCGTCCAAACGGGTTGGGTCCTTATTCCCCCCTCAATATGGCCGCCACAGATTGCCGTGGCTGCGCAGTCCGCATAGACGTAATTGCGGCTGTGCAGCTCTTTTGGAAAGTGAAATAGGGGCCTAATGAAAGCCTATGGGGGATTTTACCATTTTTGCACCCCTGTAACTCAGGTTTGCAGAGATGTATGGAACCCAACTTTGGAGTAAAAGTATAACAATATGCCTTCTACCTGCATGAGACATGTCATGAGATTCAGACGTTGCTAACGGCCATGGCTGCAATTTATGTTCGTCAGAATCTCCACCATTGAGATTGTCCAAATAAAACAGGTTTTTGTGACCCTAGGCTATGACCTCTTTGGCCTAGGGGCCCGAAACTCACCAGTTATGATTCCCCTAAGAGTTCCTACAATGCTAGAAAATTTGCCACTGCTGAGCCATTGCCCTTTGAAAAGATTTGAGATTTTTGAAAGTGAAATAGGGAGCCTAATGGAAGCCTATGGCAGAATTCAGCACTTTTGCACCACTATAAGACTTTAGCAGTTAATAGCAAAGGCCCCTTACATCCTAGCAACACCAAATGTGCAGGACATGTTAAAAAGATAGCAGGAAACAATATTTAACGGACTTCCGAGGCCACAAATGTGAAAAAAGTTAAATACCTTTTCATAATCCAGATCCATGGAGGACGCCATCCGCACCCTCCCGTTCATTCCCCCATAGATTCCGCAGTAATACCGGCCCTGGTCAGGTCCTGACCCTCCAAACAGGTCGGGTTCTCATTCCCCCCTCAATATGGCTGCCACAGATTGCCGCTGCTGTGCAGTCCGCATAGGCGCTATTGCGGCTGCAGAGCTCTAGGCCCTCCTCCCGCCGCGTCATCAATATGCGTGCATACATCGGACGCACCAGGAGGAGGTCCTAGAGCTGCGCAGTCGCAATCGCGTCTATGCGGACTGCGCAACCGCGGCAATCTGTGGTGGCCATTTTGAGGGGGAATGAGAAGCCTTCCCCTCCCCTCGGAGCCCCCTCGGAGTCCAATCCATGGAAAAGGGGCTCTTCCCCACCTCCGGTGCCCCAGCAGGAGGTGGGGCAACGACTCCATGGGGGGTTCATGGTGGCATCTGGGAGTCCCCTTTAAGAAGGGGACCCCAGATGCCCACCCCCCTCCCAGGAGAAATGAGTATAAGGGTACACAGTACCCCTTACCCATTTTCACAAAGGGTTAAATGAAATAAAAACACAACCACGAGAAAAGTATTTTATTATTCTAAATTAACCATAAATACTTACCTGTACCTTTAAAAAAAATTCCCACGCCAATATCCACGGTAAACGATCCAACGAACAATGTATCCTCTTATGTTGCGATCTTCAATTAAGTTTATTGAACATCTCCGACGCTTCCCACATAGCAGAGAATGCGTCCTTTCGGACGCATGGCTGACGGCTCATGCTATCTCTCCCCACCTCCTCACCTGTCACCCTCACCTAGCCTGGCACCCGGTGCACCCATGGGTGCCAGGCTAGGTGAGGGTGACAGGTGCAGGCAGGTGGGGAGAGACAGCAGCGGAGTCGGCAGCTTCACGTCCTGCTCAGGACGCATTCTCTGCTATACTAAAGGTTCATGAATCATCTGGTTCTCTTTAATGAATCGGCTCATTTTACTTTGAAAACTTTAAAATTGATTTTCTCAAAAAGTATAAGGTCTTTTTGAAAAAAAAATTCTGCTTGTTCCCACTATTCCACTTAACATTCCCAACAATTTTGGTGTTTTTACTATGTAAGGGGACTTTGCTATTAACCGCTAAAGTCGGCGCCATTAAAGTCTATGGGCGAACCAAACTTTTTTGAAAAAAGGTTCCCGGTTCTCTGCAAAGGCAAACCACCCGAAGTTCGCCTGGAACCGTTCGGGACATCTCTATTGAGGTGTCAAATGAGTAATTTACAGTGAATTACTCAAGGCAAATCTTTATAATATATGTATGTGTGCATATACATTCACAATTTTACAGTTCTTCATTTTAGTGCTCCTTTTAGCGTGTTTCTATAGGTTTTCTAATAAAAAGTGACTTTACTGTAAAAATAATCATCCAGAAAAGAATAATTCCCTATATATTATTCATATAAATATTTCTGGCTTTTCCCCAGGTCATTATCCATCCTTACTGGTTAAAATAGTACAGCCACTTAAACTGGCCCTGAATCGACATGTAATAATAATATGGGTGTACAGTACAGTATTGTACCAATCCTGTTTAGAACTTCTCTGTGTCCTTTTTTTCCCCCTCATGGGAAGTGTTAATAAACGAATGCTATGAATCAAGGTTTCTCTGATAACCAATAAGCGGTCATAAATCTCCTGTGCAACTGCAAAAATCACTTCTGAGTGCAGGGAAGAGATAAAGGGCTTGATTAACTAACCGGCGCTAAGTGTTAGTGCTGGTGTGAAAAGCCCTTTTTGGCCGCTAGTGTGCGCAAAGCTACTTTGCGCACGGCCCGGTGCACTGCGGGTGCACTGATATTAGTGCGTGGTGTGACAATAACGTTGCACCCGCTGGTCCTTAAAAGCCGCACCTGATGCAATGAAAATGACGCAACAGGTGCCCCCGAAGTGGCGCATCATAGCGCTGCTTAACGGGCACCCGATGCATCATTTTCGTCGCATCGGGTGCAACTTTTAAGTACCAGCAATGCGCACTATTATCCGAGCTGCGCACGCAGTGAGCAGGATTATTTCAACTGTGTGGGCGCAAACCACCTAACGCCGTGGTTTGCACACACTAACACTTAGGGCACACTAACTGGCTTAGCGCCGTTTAGTGAATCAAGCCCAAAAAGTTAAAAGTATCATGAATTGCTGTCTTTATATTCCTGGCCACTATGGTTAATAAGACTTGGGAGGCTGGTAATCCTTAATGTTACCTTCCCATTTACTTAACTAATAATGCAGGCATGGTGCACACTGAGCAGTTGAGAAACACACAATTTTCTATTTCAGAAGAGCTGGTTTGGGCTCCAAAGGTGCCCATAGACCCAACGATTATGGGCAGATTTGACAAAGAGACAAATGTATCTCTAATCGAAATGTGTTTAGCGATAAACTTGTCTTTTTGTTGATTCTGCCCATGTACTACAGGCAGAGGCCCGTCCGTTTTCAGCATGAAATCGGGTGACCCCAATATATAAATGTTACCCCCCAATGTGTGCATTTATGCATTACCTGTCCTGTGGCAGCCTCTGTGGGGTGTCCAACCGTAACCTCTTTGCGTCAGCCGCCTCCGATCCAGCCCTTAGCGCTGGCCGGAACTTTTTGTTCCGGCTACGCTGGGCTCAAGCGGCTGAGCTGAGCTCGTCCAGACCGCTCAGCAGGTTAATGGATCTGATGTTCTCCAACATCACTCCTAAATTCACTAAACATGTCCTGGCATGGAGATAGTATATTTTAGCTCTGCCAGGGCAATAGCAACCTAAGTTGAATTAATAATAGCTGCTATCTGACCCAGGGTCTGGGGGGTGAGTAGGGACTGGATGAAAGGACAAGGAGGGAGGAGAGGAATGTATAATATGAATGCAGTCTGCATGGGGAATGTATAATGTGAGCAGGACTTGCAGCAAGTACTAGGCTAAAATGGTTCTCTCATTAAGAGAGCTAACATTAGCATCATGGTTATTTTCCTTTATTTGCTATTATCAAAGTGCTTATTATCAAAGCGACTGTAAAATAAAGCGGTTTTAGGACAAGCATTAACATCATTGCCTGCTCCCATAAGGATAGTGACCACTGTGCGGGTAAATCAATGTTTTATTATGAAGACCAATTATTTTGGTGTTCAAGAAAATAATAACCATTTGCTTTTATTTGCCATGTAAGGCATTCTCTCAGGATAATGTAACGTTGTTGGCCTTTTTCCTTTTTTTTTCCTGGAAAGTTCATCTGTCAGGTTATCCTTTCCATGTACTGATTGTCACATGTCTGCAGGATGCCAGTATCTGTTTGTTCAGCAGCATTAACATGACATCCATTTATTTCCCCCAACCCATAGGTGAGGAGTGTGATTTTGCTACAAAAGTCCCTGTAAAAAGATATGATTATTGCTTAAATAATGGAGGTGATTATGTGTTGATATTATTTAGAAAATACAGTGGGTCTAAAATAAAATGTTTCCTTAATTAATTGAAAATGGCTGTGTTACTCTCAGGATGACCCTTGTAGGTACATCCTTGATCTACACCTGCTCTGAGATAATTTAGACTATATACTATGAGCCCGGAACTTACAATTGTTTTATCCCATATTACACTGCACATATGGTATTACATATTCCACCATTTAAAATTGTCTTTTTTTTACAAAACTTTCATGAACAGGAAGAGAAAAATATGTGAATACTATGCGAAGGTCATGGGAACTGATCAAGCACTGCATGTAAGTACCGTAATAACTATTTTTATCAGTAAATTATCAAGATATGAAACATTTGTCAGGTCAGATGTGCCCAAATAAAAATCTATAGAAATACACGTTCAACTTTTTCCCAGCATTATTCAGAGATATGTTCTTATTAAAAATACTATTGTGAGTAGGACATTGCCTGTATACCATCAATATGAAGAATAGCAGTTTCTAGGGTAACACTTTGTGAGATAACACATTTCATTTCCTTTCCACTATCTTTTAGCCTGGCACATGTAACACATCGTTTTCAATTATATCATTCTTTATCATCTCTTTTTTGTTAAGGACTTCATTCACACTGATACAAAGTGCATTGACCACACCACGGGCAATATGTATTAGTGTAGACATAAAAAGACCTGAAATAGTTTTCCATAACATTACTGGCTTTCTGACAACTATATGCTGAAATAAAATTCATTTCATTTCTGTAAATGATTGAAAACTATTTGGATGGAATTTTAGGGCTATGTTCACAGTGGTCAGTTGCGTTGCAGAATAATTCTGAATGTCTACTCACTGTCCATATATTTCTATGGGCCTGTTCACAGCACTGCGTTGTAACTGTTCATGTTATTCTAACTCACTGCATCTATGTCTAGTCTCCATTGCAGTTCACACTCATTGTAACGCATGCATTATGCAACAGACCACTGTGAACCTAGCCTTACAAATTAGCTTGAGGTTAAAACAAAATGCTTGCCTTTGTTAGGAAAGCCTAGCTCCATCAATATTTTATTGTTATCTTTGACCTTTGAGTACTGTTCTGGGCCCAACAATAGTACTGACTAGAGCTGACTGAGCAGATAGGGTAAAGACCTGGACTTACTTTTGATAAATAGCACTTGTTTTGAGAATCAAATACTTTAATTACCTCTTACCACACGTTCTTATTAATTATTATGGAAATTAGAGGACTCTAAAGGCTCATATATACAGACTATAGTCTTTTGAAAATGAAAGATCACAGACCAATGTTACCCCCTTCCATGTAGTATGAGAGCCATACCTACACAGTCTATTCTGTGGAGCTGAACTCCCCATCAGAAAAATATCTTTGCAAGATGCTGCACACACAGATGCTGTACAGACACAAAAGATCAGTATCTGCAAAAGATCTGTTCCTGCCAAAAAACCGTTCCTGCAAATTGCATTCATAGTCTATGATATCTGCAGATCCTCATACACACCTTGTTTAACGGACATTCATCTGCAGATCAGATTCACCAGGATGGATTTTCAGATCTGCCGATGAATGTCAGTTAAACAAGGTGTGTATGATGATCTGCAGACTTCATAGACAATGAATGCAATTTGCAGGAACAGATCTTTGGCAGGAACAGATCTTTTGCAGATACTGATCTTTTGTGTCTGTACAGCATGTTTGTGTGCAACATCTTGCAAAGATTTGTTTCTGATGGGGAGTTCAGCTTCATAGAATAGACTGTGCAGAGTATGGCTCTCATACTACTTGAAGGGTGGTAAGATTGGTCTGTGATCTTTCATTTTCCAAAGACTATAGCTATTGGTTCTAAGTCAGTTCTGCTGCATCAGATAGAGAATTGTAATAGCTTTTGTACGCAATCCATAAAATTTGTGAAAATGTATTTTCTGAAATTGCGGTATAAGCAAACACCCACCTTTCTTTCTAAATTTATTTTGCATGGAGAACAAGCTCATACCTGCGTACATGTAAAAAGCTTGTTGGGAAAAAAGGGCCCGTGGTGTAAATGATGAGCGGTAATAGCGTTAATAAAAATATTGTGTTGTATTTCGTTTACAATAATGTTTTACAAATTTGAAAACATTTAATAGTGTGTATGAAATCGCACATTGTGAAAACGATAATCTTCCCTGTTTTAAAAGTGAAACTTATTACGTTTGTTAAAAAATGATAATATAAGTATAATCGTTATAACTGTATAATATTGTGAATAACCTTCATTTATCATTTCTTCATGTAATAAAATCTGAAAATATTTATAACGATGAAAAAAAATATAAGTACGTTCGTAATAACTGTTGTAAAACATTAGTAAATATTACTAACATTTTACTACAACTAAACCTAACCCTACTCTCACACAGAACCCTCCCTGTACCAATCCCTAACCCTTAGACCCCCTGGTGATGCCTAACCCTAAGACCCCCCTGGCGGTGCCTAAACCTAAGACTCCCCTGGTGGTGCCTAACCCTAACTCCATTCCCCCCCTGGTGGTGCCTAACCCTAAGACTCCGCTGGTGGTGCCTAACCCTAAGACCCCCCCCTGGTGGTGCCTAACCCTAAGACCCTCCCCTGGTGGTGCCTAACCCTAAGACCCTCCCCTGGTGGTGCCTAACCCTAAATCTTCCCTGGTGGTGCCTACCCCTAAGACCCCCCTGGTGGTGCCTAACCCTAAATCTCTCCTGGTGGTGCCTAACTCTAAGACCCCCTGGTGGTGTTTAACCCTAAGACCTCCCTGGTGGTGCCTAACCCTAAGACCCCCCCCCTGGTGGTGCCTAACCCTAAATCTTCCCTGGTGGTGCCTAACCCTAAGACCCCCCCTGGTGGTGCCTAACCCTAAATCTTCCCTGGTGGTGCCCACCCCTAAGACCCCCCTGGTGGTGCCTAACTCTAAGACCCCCCTGGTGGTGCTTAACCCTAAGACCCCCCTGGTGGTGCCTAACCCTAAGACCCCCCTGGTGGTGCCTAACCCTAAATCTCCCCTTGTGGTGCCTAACCCTAAATCCCCCCCCCTGGTGGTGCCTAACCCTAACCCCCCCCCCCCCCCCCGTGATTACTTTATTGAGTGGATAATGTTTTACAAATAGTGACTGTAAAAAAATATATTTACAATTTACGCACTGATCACTTTATTATGTGAATAATAATGTTTTACAAACAGTAAGGGCCCGTTTCCACTAGAGCGAATCCGCATGCGTTGTCTGCATGCGGATTCGCATAACCAATACAAGTGGATGAGACTGTTTCCACTTGTCAGTTTTTTGGTGCGTTTTTCTGTGCAGGATTTTTCTGCACGGTAGGGCCTGCAGAATTCGCCTGCGTGTGGAATGCAGGCGATTCGCAGGCAATGTATTTAATAGGGGAAATCGCACATGCGTTTTTTGCCGCGAATTCGCACTAAAACTAATGTACATTGAGCCAGTCAGTGACATGGTTAAAATCGCTGATAGCCTGCCTATGCGAAATCGCGGCAAAAATCGCATGCGGAATCGCATCCGCATGCGATTTTGTCAGCGGTGGAATCCCAGCGATTCGCACCGCACTAGTGGAAACGGGCCCTAAGGGATAACATTTTAAATAACATTTTAGTTAAATTGATAAATATGTTTAGTATTTTTGTAAACATAATTCGGCAGGGGCGCATTTTGTAAATTTAAATCACCACAAGTGCAGTTTGAAAACATTAATAATCTCCGGGCGACCCTTTTTTGCTGTTCGGCGCCCATCAGACGATATTTATTATGAGAGTGAATGGCGGCTCCCTGTTTGTCCACTTGCCCCCAGCGCACAAATTTCCTGTTTTCCTCATACCTACAACATTTATGATTCATAGTTAAAATGAGTTTTATGTTTTTAATGTTTTATTTGTATTCCTTCTATAAGCCTGTGCACTATGAAGAGAAAGACTGGTGTAAAGAACCATACTCAGGCGGATGTTACACAGCATATTTTCCTCCAGGAATCATGACTCAATTTGGAAGGTATGAATACACAAAGAGGCCAAGTATATAAACAGTTTACAATAAAAATATTGAGCAAGAGTGAAATACCAAGATATGAAGTTTATAGTGTATGGGCTGTGTACACCTACCCAGGAAAATCAGTCAGTTCTGGGACACAGGCAAGGCCTGCAGCATAGAAGCTGAAGTAAAAGATAGCTGAAGTAAAAAAAACGTGTATTTCTGCAAATGTGTCTAATCACTTATCCAGTGTGTCTAAGCAGTTTATATTTTACATAGCACTGACAAAGAATTGTTCATAATCATATCTACCCTATCTCTAAAAGGTACAGCTTCTAATGTCTGTAGTAACACTCTCCGGCAGTTCACCCTGGAGCCCTGATTCACTAATTTCTCTCCTGAGATCTCCACACATTTCTAGTGGGTATATTATTTGTGATCCAGCAAACTAGGACCAAATTCATCAAAACCTGTCTGTTATTAAGTGGCTTAAAAAAAAAAAAAAAAAAAAAGAAAAAGAAAAAAAGAGAAAATCTAATACAGTGTGGTTTTGTTAAAATCCAAAACTGTGGACACATACAGGCACGGGCGTTGCAATAGCTATAGCAACTGCTATGGGGCCCTGGAGCAGAGGGGGGCTCAGGTTGTACTTGACGTGTTCACTATTAACTTTCCTTTGTTTCTCCACCCTCAGACTTTGTCTCTTAGCCCAAGGACTATACAGTGTACATTGCACGGGATTGTACATTGCCCAATCAAGTCATGTCCATAGGGTAGGGGCAGGTGGGATTGCTCAAGAGTGCCTAGTTCTGAGGGCTCCATGAAAATTTTGCTATGGGGTCCATTCAGCTATGCCACTGCATACATGTATAAGCAAATAATTGCTAATTACTATTATTTCAACAGTTCCCACTATATTTCAATTTAACCTAGTTGAGGGCTACCATTTACTACCACACAATAGCAGACACTTTGTTAGAAAGGAGTCCGGGTTTGTGGGATCACTTATGGCATCCCCAGGGCCGGATTTACCATAAGGCACTGTAGGCACATGCCTACAGGCTCCTAAAGTTGGGAAGGCGGCTCACTCACATCCCCTAGTGCCTCCTTCCCTCCCAGAGTCCTGAGCAGAGCATAGTGACAGCTGGGTATGCCAGCACATTTGCAGTGCAGTTCAGCAGGAGTTTGTAGGTTCATGGAAAGCTAAGTTTAGGGTGCCAGGACAGCTGTGCCGATAGGCTTCAGTGATGTAAATCTGGATGCGTTTGGAGTTCTTGGAGATACCTTCATAAATCAGGCCCTTTGCATCTGTAAGGACTAGCACACACAGTCAAATTTCTTACTGGCCAATTGGAAAACGGATTTTTATTGCATAATGATAAATCAATGTACACATACGCACAAGGGCTTTTCTGTCTGATGTTTTGTAGAGATGGCCCGAACGGTTCGCCGGCGAACAGTTCCCGGCAAACTTCCGTGGTTCGCGATCGCGGATCGAACCGAGAATTTTTCCGGAAGTTCGGTTCGCCCCCATAGTGCATCATGAGGGTCAACTTTGGCCCTCTACATCACAGACAACGGGCACATTGTAGCCAATTAGGCTACACTCCTTCCTGGAGCCCCACTCCCCCCTTATATAAGGCAGGCAGCGTCAGGCAGTGGACTCACTCGTGTGCCTGCACTACATAGTTACATAGTTGCACTAATTAGTGACGAGATAGCTGCTGCAGACTCTCATAGGGCAAGCTTAGTTAGGCTCTTGTAGGCTTGTTAGCTTGCTCCTGGCTGATTGTTATTGCTAACAGCGGCCGCTATAATAATTTTTCTGGCTACACTGTGGCTGTAACAACAAAATAAAAGGCATGTACATGTGCCAATTCCCCTTCGTGATCATTAACTTGCCGCGGTGAAGGGGCTAGCGTAGCACAATGAAGCAATGACCGCCGGCTATATAAGTGTCTCGGGGGGGGGGGGGGCACACCCAAGATAATAAGATTGTTGCTTCATTGTGGACAGACCAAATTTGATCAGCTGGTCAGTCACTGTTCTATCATTCAGCTACCTCAGCCCGGTGACCATATGGGCTTGAAAACCGCCACGGCCTGCACTCTGGCCATGGTGCACACCAGTCCAGCACGGCCGTCACTACACAAACAGCTGTTTGCAGTGCGTTACACAGTGAGTTTGGTGTGTCAGTGTGAAGCAGTACTCTAATTACACTCCCTGATTGATGTATACACATGCAAGATGTTTTAAAGCACTTTAGGCCTGCAATTTAGCATTCAATGTGCTTTCTGCCCTTACAATGCTGCTTTGCGTCAAATCCAGATTTTTCCCTGGGACTTCTGGCGTCTATCCCACTCCGCCATGCCCCCCTCCAGGTGTTAGATCCCTTGAAACATCTTTTCCATCACTTTTGTGGCCAGCATAAATTTTTCTAGTTTTCCAAGTTCGCCTCACCATTGAAGTCTTTTGCGGTTTGCGAAAGTTCGCGCAAACCGAACTTTCACAGGAGATTCGCGAAACTAAAATCAGAGGTTCGGGCCATCTCTAATCTTTTGTTCCTGGCAAGTCTTGAAAATTCCTGCTCTCAAGATAATATATTGTAATTGATGTTTTTACCTCCACACAACCTAATATGTTCAAGACCAACCATATATTTACCAGTACGGTTGCTCGTCGGATTCCGCAGAATGGAGATTTCTGCGATTCCGGTCGGAAATTGGCAGTTCCGTTCCGGTGAGCCGGAACGGAATATCTATAGCGGTAATTGGTAAATAGCGGAATTTCTATGCGGAATTCCTTCAGAATTTAAAGCATGTAAAAGCTGCATTTACTGTTAGGCACAATTTTTAAGCCAATCAGAATGATCGGAAGGGATAGACCCATCACAGAAGCTTAAAACATGCTGATTTCTGCATAAGAAAAAAAATAAATAAAAAAAAACAAAACAAAACAAAACAAAAAACAAAAAACAAAAAACAAAAAAAAAAAAATAAAATAAAATAAATAAAAATAGGAATTTCTGCACCAATTAGAGACTTAACAAAAACCAACTAATCCTACGTTAGCAACCAGTTCCTAGCTACATATCATCAGCTATCCCACCCATTTTGTATATAAGAGAGGTGTGACAGTCGCGAAGCTTGTGGGTTTCAGTCTGGTGTTTTGGAGAGAGGAGAGACAGACCCATATTAGTAGTTTCAACATAAAACAATAGTCTTTTTAAAGACTGTATATAAAACAAGTCTTTTTAAAGACTGTGAGTGAGCTATTAGTAGTAGCTAGGTGTATTTGTGAGAGAGTGACAGTTAGTTTGAGTGATAGATTGTAGTGTAGTGTAGTGTAGTGTAGTAGTAGTTGCTGTGTGGAGAGGGTTAGAGAGAGCCACTCAGGCCGCAGGCTTAGTGTTTGACAGAGTGAGAGAGTTAGGTGATTGATTAGTTGAGTGTAGTGCATGGGTTTTTTTTTTCTAAGTTCATTTATTTATTCTTTCTTTATTTTGTTTTTGATTTATTTTCTTTATTTCACCCCCTTATTTTCTTATCTGTTTTTTTTTAACAGGTACATTTTTATTGATTTTTTTCAAAAAAAGTTACTTACAATACAGAGCAAACATAACTTTAACAGTACATTTAACAAGAACTATACATACTAGGTCCAGGCTCGACATAAGAGAAGAAAGGTGTGAAGAGAAGAAAGAGGGGTACCCCAACGGGGCGCCCCTGAAAAGAAATGAAGAGAAGTTACAATATCGTAGCAGAGTCAATACATAGCATAAATTAGATTACAGACATCCTGCGATTATATAGAATGTATATTATTGAGTATTGTAAAAAATATTACTATGTAATAGCAGGTATATTCAGGAGTATATAAAGCTAGAGTCCGTAGAAATAATAATTCAGTAAAATGCAGTACACTACAAGTTTCCTTCAAAGGTGTACACATCATAGGTTTAACCTGTATAAAATCGTTCATCTAGCGGAGTCTATCAACCACAGAAAGTACCATTTAAGGAATTAATTTATCATATAATATTAGTTTATCACAGGATGAGTATATCAGTAAGTAGTACAAGTATTGCAAGGTCTATCTCTATAATGCTTATGTACCGGTATATCCCTTTGTAAGCATCCCTGGTTACTCAAGCATAACCCCAAGTATTGAAACATATTAGACATCTACCATTGCATTTTTACAGTATTTGTCACACCAAGCAGACCATACATTATCAAATTTATTAGGGCAATTTCGTCTTTTGTATGTTAATTTACATAGTGGCAAGGTTTTATTAATTGCATTGAGCCAGTAAGTATACTCTGTGTAAGTATTTCAGGTGGATCAATCTGTCCCTGTATGAGATCAAGGCCGCAGAACCCATACCCAATGCCTCCTCCCATTCCTCATCATTTATCTCCCCTAAATCCTTCACCCACTTTGCATAATTTCTATCAGTGTTATGACCCAACTGAAGAACGAGTTCTGTATATATAGCCGATAGCGGTTTAGCTAATCGTTTTGTTATGAGTAAAGATTCAAGTGGGTCAGACTCCAACTGGAATCTTTCTCTCCCCAATTGGGCAGTGGTTGCATGAGCCAGTTGCAGATATCTGAAATGCATATAAACCGGCAGGTGGTGTAGCAATTTTAGCTCCAAGAAAGATAATAGAGTTCCCTCTGGAGCCACATCTCTCAGGATTTTGATTCCATGTCTTTCCCAAATTGCAGGATCTGGAACAGTAGCCAGGTGAGGGACACTAGGATTTCCCCATAGCGAAGTGTAGGGGGACCATTTATGGGGTGAGGCAAATCTATTTTGGAGGTATTTCCATGCACGGATAGTAGTTTTCATAATGGGCATAGTATCTGGGGAAGCATTTGGGCCCCTAAAGGGTAGATTTAGAAGAGCCTCATATGAACCCATTATAGCTGCCTCTAGTACCACTGCCGGATTAAGCTAGTTTCTCGAGAACCACCATCTTATAGTGACTAATATTGACGCTAGGAAATAGTAAAAGAAATTGGGCATAGTCAGGCCACCTTCAGAGGTTGGTAGTTCCAAAGTTTTAAGTAACATGCGGGGAATTTTATTTGACCAAACAAAAGGGATTGGGATTTTATTTATTTCAGTAAAGAACCTCTTGGGTATCCACACCGGGGAGTTGCGGAAGACATATGTGAATTTGGGGAGTAGCATCATTTTAATCGCATTAACTCTTCCTATGAGGGTTAAGGGTAGCCCCTGCCACGTATGACATTTATCCCTGACTTTTTAAATTATTGGGATAAAATTATTGGTAAGGAAAGTATTAATGTCCTTTGTATTACTATACCCAAATATGTAATATTGGTTGACCATTGTAATACCCCACTAGTATTATCCCCAGTAGGAAGGTTATTATCCAATGGGAAAAGGATAGATTTTGCTTTATTTATCCTTAATTCTGACCAATGACCAAAATGGTCAATTGTGTCCAGAGCTGTGGAAAGAGAGGAACCTGAATGTGCAAGGTAAAGTAGGATGTCATCCGTGTACAGCAAAATTTTTTCCTCTAGTCTCCCCAATTTCAATCCCAAGATTCCAAATTAATGCCTGATCATGATCGCTAAAGGCTTGATGACCAGGGCAAAGAGACTCAGCGAAAAGGGACACCCCTGTCTAGTACCTCTAGTCAAGGAAAAGGCCTGTGTAATCTTTCCGTTGATACGAAGCTTAGCAGTAGGATTTTTATATAGGAGTTGGACCAGCCTGATAAAAGGTATACCTGATACCAAATTTAGTCATTACCTTCCAGAGGTATCCCCATTCCACCGAGTCAAAAGCCTTTTCGTTATCCAGCGAGGCCACCACCCGATCCCCCGTTATCATGATAAGCTACTAAGTTTGTATGGAGCCGTCTAAGGTTGATGTCAGTACCCTTTCCTGGCATGAAGCCTGTTTAGTCTGGGTGTATTATCGTAATTATGCATTTATTTAGTCTAGTGGCCAGGACTTTAGCAAGAATTTTTGTGTCTAAATTAATCACCCACCCTGGCGTTCTATTAAGATCGCCAGGGCGGCTGCGGGAGGGTTTTTTTTAAATAAAAAAAAAACTATTTCATGCAGCCAACTGAAAGTTGGCTGCATGAAAGCCCACTAGAGGGCGCCCCGGAGGCGTTCTTCCGATCGCCTCCGGCGCCCAGAATAAACAAGGAAGGCCGCAATGAGCGGCCTTCCTTGTTTTGCTTAGATCGTCGCCATAGCGACGAGCGGAGTGACGTCATGGACGTCAGCCGACGTCCTGACGTCAGCCGCCTCCGATCCAGCCCTTAGCGCTGGCCGGAACTTTTTGTTCCGGCTACGCTGGGCTCAGGCGGCTGGGGGGACCCTCTTTCGCCGCTGCTTGCGGCGAATCGCCGCAGAGCGGCGGCGATCGGGCAGCACACGCGGCTGGCAAAGTGCCGGCTGCGTGTGCTGCTCTTTATTTGAACAAAATCGGCCCAGCAGGGCCTGAGCGGCAGCCATCGGCGGTGATGGACGAGCTGAGCTCGTCCATACCGCTAAGATGGTTAATGAAATGGGTCTATATGAAGTACAGAGGGTGGGATCTTTTGACGTGCTGAGATTTAGCTAATAGGGCTCTTTTGCAACAGTCCAATCTCAGGAGTTCAATTTTATTTAAAGATGTTTGCCAATTTTTAATAGGTGTCAGAAGATTTTTTTTCAATATATTCTTTTTCAGCCTGAGAAGCATGGTGCTCGGCATTATCAAGAAGGACTGAACTTTGTTTCCTAGCATTAGCAATTTCTGCTATATAATATTTCCCTTTATACATGCTTTCTGGGCATCCCAGACCATATCTGAGGAGGCTGATTTTTCATTTTCATTCCAGTAATTGTGTATTGCTTTGGATACTGCAGTATCTACTATTGGTTCTGAGATTCAGTATCTGAAAAATCTCCAGGACCTGGTCTTCAGAACCCTTTCCAGTGCAAGGAGCACTGGAGCATGATCTGACACCCCACTAGGAAGTATATCCACTGTTTTAGTTATTGGTAATACATCATTTGTGGCATATATGAGATCTATCCGAGATAGGGTTTTATGTGTAGTAGATGCGCAAGTGAATTTTTTTCCCCCTCCCCATGCTTCCATCTCCATATATCTATTAGGGAATGAACTTCTGCCCATGAACTTAAGTTAAATCGATCAGGTCTGGTATACTTCAATCTATATGTAATTAATTAATTAATTGGCTGTATTGTAGTCGCTCTCTAGCTACTAACCCCATATACAGATAAAGGGGAAGGTTAAACCCATATTCATGCATAGACAATAAACAAAATGGACTGGGGTCACACACCTTCTTAAGTATACCAAATCTGTCTTTATTGTTAGCTTAACTACAAATCACCCCATAAATACCCATAATATCAATACATAAATCCCAGACAATTAAAAACCACCAAATGCAGAGCTCCGCATTTGGTGGTTTTTAATTGTCTGGGATTTATGTATTGATATTATGGGTATTTATGGGGTGATTTGTAGTTAAGCTAACAATAAAGACAGATTTGGTATACTTAAGAAGGTGTGTGACCCCAGTCAATTTTGTTTATTGTCTATACCTCAATCTATCAATGGTTGGTTTAGGTGTTAGATTAAAGTCTCCAGCCCATATTATTTTAGCAGGTGGAAGTTGTGTAATAATAGCAATAAGATCATTTAAAAGTTCGGCACTTCCTATAGGAGGCAAGTATAGTCCAATAATAATAAAAGGGTCTCCAAAAAGAATAGCTTGCACCAGCGCATATCTACCAAATGTATCCAGCCTGACCTGTTGTATTGTCAAGTTTAGAGATTTGTGGAATAAGATGCTAACCCCTCTAGAATGTGTAGAGTAAGTAGAATTAAAATAATGCCCGGCCCAGGGTTTTTTTTAAGGCCACAATAGTTCTACCAATAAGTTGAGTTTCCTGTAGTATACAAATATGGGAATGGTATTTTTTTTAAGGAAGTCAAAGACTAGAGATCGTTTAATCTTGGAGTTTAAATGCCTAACATTCCATGTTATACAGGTCAAGCTGGATGGCATGTCTACCTGTCTATTAGAAGCCATTGTATGTAAATCTGCAAAATAAAACTATATGCAATATAATTGTGGATGTATTGTCGCCCAATGGAGGGCCACCAAGGAATAGAAAAGTTGGAAAGGCGATAGCATGAAGAATACTGTACAGTCAATACCATTTCTAATGCCTGCCAAAAACATTGACCCAATAAGTTCCCCCTATCCCATAACACCCACCCTGCTACGTCTACTAACATGTAGAGTAGCTTAATCCCAGAACACCCCTGTCTTCCGTC
Source organism: Hyperolius riggenbachi (assembly GCF_040937935.1). Lineage (NCBI taxonomy): Eukaryota > Metazoa > Chordata > Amphibia > Anura > Hyperoliidae > Hyperolius > Hyperolius riggenbachi. The sequence goes on along the minus strand of NC_090647.1, from coordinate 410,011,309 downwards.
AGCTATCCGCCTACGGAAGACTATTACCTAGCGTACAGGTGCGTAATATGTACACACTTGTGTGTGAGCAGGCGAGGTCCACTGTCCAGCAGCACCCAGTATTTACTGGGAGGCAAAGCGGTCTTGAACGATAAACTGTTAACACATAAACTACGTGTACACTAAAACTGGAGGAGGGATGCTCTATGTATGTACCATACCCATTGATGATGCATGCGGCTTTAAGTATTGATATCATCAAATGGTGGAGATTGGTATGTATATTTAGTATTTCTGACTAATGGCTTATGGCCAAGATAATGCAACATTACAAGCTCTATAGTTGTGGTGCTACATCTATGAATTGTTGCCATCGATCAAATAGGCTGTTACCTAAAGGGGAAAAGCAGTTGAATATATGTATTGGAGTGTAACAGGGTTTACTGTGTATTGCTTCCCCCCCCCAGAGGCAACCCCAGCCAATATCTGCTTAAGAGGCAAGCGTTAGAGTAGATTAGCACAGTAGGATGATAACCATTTATCAGCAATATTCCTATTTAACCTAGTTTAAGTCATAAGTGGCTGAATAGTGTAATGGTTAAGGGCTCTGCCTCTGACACGGGAGACCTGGGTTTGAATCTCGGCTCTGACTGTTCAGTAAGCCAGCACCTATTCAGTAGGAGACCTTGGGCAAGACTCCCTAACACTGCTACTGCCTATAGAGCGCGTCCTAGTGTCTGCAGCTCTGGCGCTTTGAGTCCGCCAGGAGAAAAGCGCAATATAAATGTTCTGTGTTTGTTTGATATACATCAGTATTCCACCATATGGGATAAAACATTAGCAAATAGTATTTTAATATAAAACATTAACCATCAATTAGAGCTAGAAATACAGATTTCACACGTTGTGTGTCGTGCGCTTCTTGGGCTGCCCCGCATCCGAATAAGCTGCTCATACACAATACACAATTATGGCGCTTAGGTGTCATCTAGTGGCAGTATTTAGGCATAACAGTTTTAGTGTTTATGAGACTTTTATACTAGGATCAATTATTACCATCACTCCTCTAGTAAAGTAAGTAGCGATATTAATGATGGCAGATATAGGAGTACATTTATCTATGAATAGTATAGTGTAGCGGGGCCCCAGTCACACTGGGGTTTGACAGTTCAGATAAGAGACAGCAGACGTTCAAGTTTTATAAAAGAAAGGCTCCTGCCTGGTTTATTAAGTCAAAAATGTACAGCAAACAAAAAAAAAACAACAAAAAAAATACTGGCTCGGCTGAGCAACTATCTGTCTCACTACATTATCCCTAACTTACTAACAGAGTAGTACAGCATATAATAGTCCATGACAAAGTATTTAACTTACAACACAGTTCAAGCAAGCAGCTTTTCTTTACCAGAATCCTCTGGGTGAGCTCAGCTTTATACACAGGACTGAACCACATCCTGTTCAGGGTAATACCTGGACTGGGCCAGGTGGCCAGGGTACCGTCCCACTGGCCAGCTCCGGGACCCAATAGCCAGCTCTTGAAAGAGCCAGAAACACAGATCAAGCTGCATTTTTTTCCCCGGAGCTTTATTGTGCACGATACCTGAAACCAGGTGCAACATACACATCATTTAGGACGTCTCTCTGCCAAACCAGTGACACCCTGTCACATATCCCCCCCCTCTGTTCAACCCCGTGGGGTTGGACACTGCTTGCCACCATGCAACGTGTCCTCGAGAGTGCATCCGCATTCCCCTGCAATCTTCCTGCACGATGCTCGATGGTGAAGGAGAAATTCTGAAGCGACAGGAACCATCTGGTAACCCTAGCATTTCTCTCTTTAGCCTGCGACATCCAAGTCAGGGGTGAGTGATCCGTGACAAGCCGGAAGTGACGCCCCAGAAAAATAGTACCGCAGCGACTCCAGTGCCCACTTAATTGCCAAACACTCTCGCTCCACGATACTATAATTCTTTTCGGCAGGCGTCAACTTCTGGCTTAGATAAACCACTGGGTGCTCCTCACCCCTGACTACCTGTGACAGGACAGCCCCCAACGCAACACTCGAGGCATCTGTTTGTACCACAAACGGCATTTCAAAATTTGGGGCCACTAAAACAGGTTGCTGACATAGGGCTACCTTCAAGCTTTGAAAAGCACTATCAGCTTCAGAATTCCACCTGACCATCACAGACTCCTTCCCCTGTGTCAGATCTGACAACGGGGCTGCTATGGTAGCGAAGTTTGGTATGAACTTCCGATAATAACCGATCATGCCAAGAAAAGTGCTCACCTGCTTCTTGGTTGTAGGTTGGGGCCATTCCTTGATAGCCTCTATTTTGTTCAATTGGGGTTTTATAAGCCCTCTCCCGATCACGTGTCCCAAGTCCCGGGCTTCCTCTAGCCCTATTGTACATTTGTTGGGATTGGCTGTTAACCCGGCTTGTCTTATCGAGTCTATCACAGCCTGGAGTTTTGGTAGATGACTTTTCCAGTCCGAGCTAAACACGACCACATCATCCAGATAGGCTGCAGCGAACTGCTAGTGTGGTCGTAAAATCTCATCCATCATGCGCTGGAAGGTTGCCGGAGCTCCCTGCAACCCAAAAGTCATGCGCACATACTGGAAGAGACCATATGGCGTGGAAAACAGTTTTTTCCTTAGCCGTTTTTGTTAGAGGTACTTGCCAATACCCTCTGGTTAGATCAAGCATCGTGATATATCTGGCTGGCCCCAACCTTTCAGTGAGCTCATCAATTCTCGGCATGGGGTAAGCATCGAATTTCGATACTGCATTCAATTTCCTGAAGTCGTTACAAAATCTTATGGTACCATCTGGTTTGGGCACTAAAACAATGGGGCTGCTCCACTCACTTTGCAACTTCTCAATCACCCCTAGCTCCAACATTTTTTCCACCTCCTCTTTTATAGCCTGCCGTCTAGCTTCAGGGATTCGGTAAGGTTTCAAACGTACCCGCACTTTTTCATCCGTTACAATATCGTGCTTAATCATGCTCGTGCATCCTGGTAGCTCAGAGAACACGTCCACATTTTGTTGCAAGAATTCCCTGACCTCCTGTTTTTTGGACCGAGGACAGAGAATCCGCAACAGTCACTTTCCGAATCCCCTCTGCGTCAGTGACAGGAGATAAAACCGTGGCTGACAGAGCCTCTCTGTCCTTCCAAGGTTTTATCAAATTTATGTGATAAATTTGTTCTTTCTTCCTTTTATCTGGCTGGTAGACCTTGTAATTCATGTCGCTTATTTTCTCCCGTATTTCGTAGGGCCTCTGCCACTTTGCCAAGAATTTACTTTCAACCGTAGGAATCAGTACCAGTACTCAATCTCCAGGGTCGAAAGATCTAATTCTCGCCGATCTGTACACCCGACTTTGGGCCTCCTGCGCCTGCTGCATGTGTTCCCGTAGGACCTGCATAACCGCCGAGATCCTGTCCTGCATCGATGACACATGTTCAATCACACTTCGATAGGGAGTGCTCTCCTGTTCCCAGGATTCTTTGGCAACATCGAGAAGTCCACGCGGTCATCTCCGGTAAACCAGCTGAAACGGAGAAAACCCTGTAGAAGACTGGGGAACTTCATGAACCGCAAACATAAGGTATGGCAAGAGAGACAGTCCCAGTCTTTGCCATCCTTGTGCACTACTTTAAGCATTGCTTTCAGGGTTTTGTTAAATCGCTCCACAAGACCATCGGTCTGTGGATGATAGACCGAAGTGCGGAGTTGTTTAATGCCTAGTAACCTACACAATTCCTTCATTACTTTTAACATAAAGGGAGTTCCCTGATCAGTCAGGATCTCTGCGGGTATACCCGTACGTGAGTACACATGCACCAGCTCTTTGGCAATTGTTTTTGAGGACATGTTGCGAAGGGGTATCGCCTCGGTGTACCGAGTTGCATAATCCTCGATTACCAGAATGTACTGGTGTCCCCGGGCGGATCTCACCAGATCCATTGCCATCCTCTCAAAAGGGGTTTCAAGGATAGGCAATGGAACAAGTGGGGCCCGAAAGTGCGCCAGCGGAGCAGACTTCTGAAAGTCGGGGCAAGATGCACAATACTTTTTAACTTCTGCAAACACCCCTGGCCAATAAAACCTCTGGAGCACTCTTTGTAGGATTTTCTCTGCTCCAAGGTGGCCACTCATAACGTGTTCATGTGCTAAATTCAATACAGATCTGCGATACGGTTGTGGTACAACCAACTGTTCGACCACTTCGCCCTTTTTGTGTACCACTCGATACAACAAATCATGCACTACAGCAAAATGTGGAAAAACATTCCCAGTATTAGGCTGCTGGGGCACACCGTCAATTAACAGCACATTTTCCCATGCTCTAGTCAGGGTGGGATCCCTTAGCTGGGCTGTCCTGAAATTATCTCTTGAAACCTCTAAGTCCTGGATCGATGGACCCTCCGAGGTTTCCAGAGGCAATTCCGGTTCTCCAGCAAAGACAGACAAGAGAGTATCAGCACCCCCACTTAGGTTCTCCTCCTCCTCCACACATATCCCAAGCATAGGTGCCAGGGGCAAAGCTTTATCATCTCCTACAACATCTCCAGGCAGGTGACCCTGAGGACTTCTGCCCCCCCCCCCTTCCCCCATAACAGAGAAAAATCTCGGCCCAAAATGACATTGTGTAACAATACTGAAGACACCCCCACTTCATGACACATAGTCCCAAAGTCCGTTTCGATGGTCACCAAGGCTGTGGGATAACTCTTGGTGTCTCCATGTATACAGATGACCCCATATACGGGGGTTCATTCAAGAGTTCTGGGCTCACTAGTTTAGCATGTACCCAGGGGCGCCTCTAGCCATATTGTCACTCCAGGTGAGAAAACCTGTGGTGCCCCCCCCCCCCATGGCACCCCCCATGAAAATAATCATAACGCAGCAGTGTTTCACCAAAAAATAATCCTAATACGGCAGCGTTTCAACAGAAAATACACAATGCGGGTAATGTTTCACCAGAAAATACACATAGGCTCCACTTTCATAAGCCACAAAGTGGGACAGAAGGAGGCACAGGGGGACTGAATAAGGCACACAGGGCAACATAGAGAGGCACAGGGGGACAGGAAGAGGCATGAGGGTTAGAAGAAGTCACAAAGGCGGACAGAAGGAGGCACAAGGGAACAGAAGGAGGCCCACAGGGGGACACAAGGAGGCACAATGGGGGACAGAATGAGACACAAAGGAGGACAGAAGGAGGCACAGGAGGACAGAAAGAGGCACACAGGAGGACACAAGGAGGCTCAATGGGCAACAAAAGGAGGCACAATGGGGGACAGAATGAGACACAAAGGAGGACAGAAGGAGGTCCACAGAGGGGCAGCAGGCAGTACAAGGGGACAGAAGAAGGCATGAGGGCCAGGAGGCGGCACAAAAAAGGACAGTGGGAGGCACAGGGACACTGAAGGAGGCACACAGGGGGACAGTAGGAGGCACAAAGTGGGGCAGAAGGAGGCACAAAGGGGGACAAAAGAAGGCACAGGAGGAAAGAAGTAGGCACAGGGGGGCTGAAGGAGGCACACAGGGGGCAGAAGGAGGCATGATGGGGGACAAAAAAAAAGCACAAAGGGGCCAGAAGGAGGCACAGGGAGACAGTAAGAGGCACAAATGGGGAACAGAAGGATGCACAAAGGGGGGGGGGGGATAAGGAACCACAAAAGGGTGACAGTAGAAGGCAGTGGGGGATGTAAGGAGGCAGAGGGGGACAGACAGAGCCACGAAGACAGAAGAAGGCACAAAGGGGTACAGAAGGAGGCACAGGGGGACAAAGGAAGGTGCAGGGAACAGAGGTGGCACATGAGGACTGAAGAGTCACATGGAGAGAGAATGAGGCACATGAGGACAGAAGGAGGCAGAGTGGGACTGAAGGAGGAATAAGGGCAGAGGTAGCACAGGGGGACAAAGAATGGCACAAGGAGACAGGAGGCATAAAGGGGGACAGATGGACAAACGGGGTCAGACATGGCACAAAAGAGACAGACGGAGGCAGATGGGGGGAGGATGTACAAGGCACAGAGGGACACAGTGGCAACTGCCTGCAACTTACGATAAGCAGATGCATTAGAAGCAAGTAATAGAACACCCGTGGGGGCGGGGCTCCATTCAGGGGGCAGGGCTCCATCCAGCAACATGGCACCCCTAGGACCAATGGCACTCCAGGCAATGGCCTGTACTGCCTATGCCTAGAGGCTCCCCTGCATGTACCATAGTCACCAAACTGCCAGTGTCTAGTAATGCATGCACAGTTTTACCATTAATTTTTACTACCGCCATATGCATCTCTGGATTAGCAGTACATACCTTTCTGGCGAACAGCGAACTCCTCCGCGCAAAGTCACACTCCATAGTGTCCTCATGGGCTGGATGGTGAGCAGCTATATGGCCCCACTCGTTGCACTTCCAGCACTGTATGTGACCAGTTCCTCTCACCACCGGGTGAACGCAGAGTTTACTGTCCTCATTGGAGCGTGATATAGCCTCACTCTCAGTTCCCGGTGCACGGAAGTCCGCCCTCTTTCCGGACGCTGGGGACAACACTCGTCTCGGCTGGGTCCCATCCTTGTTTGGGGACGAGGCCAGGAAATCCTCTGCAGCAAGAAACTGCTCCATAAGCTCGACCAACTCAGACGATTTTGGATTCGCGTGGCTCACGCACTGACGCAGTTTGGGAGGTAATGACCGAAGGAAAAGGTCCATAGTAACCCTTTCGGCGATCTGGGCGGGGTTGAGGTCATCAGGCTGCAACCATTTCTTCACCAGGTAACCCAAGTCGTGCATTTGCGATCGTGGGTCTACCCAAGTCGTGCATTTGCGACTTCTTGGGTCTATAAGTCCATTTATGCACCTGCTGGGCTCTCACCACTTGTGTTACCCCTAAACGCCGTAGTAGCTCTTCCTTCAATTTGGAATAGCACTTAGCATTTTCCGGGGTCAAGTCATAGTAGGCTTTTTGGGAATCGCCAATCAAGAAGGGTGCAACTAGTCCAGCCCACTGCGCCACCGGCCAGGCTTCTCTCTCTCTCTCTGCCGTCCGCTCAAACGTGTGTAGAAAAGCTTCCACATCATCATACGGAGTCATTTTCTGGAGAAAATGGCTAGCACGGATGGTACCTCTGGTGGATTGTTACTCACGAGGTTGCTCGGCTAACCGCTGGACCACTTTGGTGAGGGACTTCCGGTCACTTTCGACAGCTTTGGCGATTACAGTCATTTGGGAGCACAGTAGTCGGTTAGCTTCCTGTTGGGCCATGACTGCTTCCTTCTGCGCCATGACCGACTGCAGAAGTTGGTTATTGGTTTCCCTCTGGACTGCATTAGCCTGCTGCTGTGCAGCGTTGGAGATCAGTAGCTGTTTAACGACCTCGTCCATGTCTGGATGCTTGCAACGATCCTTTTTGGTACAGAGGTCACTGGCCCTTTAAACCGACTAATCTTCACTGTCTCTTATGCCTGCATCCTCCACCAACTGTAGCGGGGCCCCAGTCACACTGGGGTCTGACAGTTCAGATAAGAGACAGCAGACGTTCAAGTTTTATAAAAGAAAGGCTCCTGCCTGGTTTATTAAATCAAAAATGAACAGCAAACAAAAAAAATACTGGCTCGGCTGAGCAACTATCTGTCTCACTACAATATCCCTAACTTACTAACAGAGTAGTACAGCATATAATAGTCCATGACAAAGTATGCAACTTACAACACAGTTCAAGTAAGCAGCTTTTCCTTACCAGAATCCTCTGGGTGAGCTTTGTTCCTTTCAGTGTCTAGGAACACTCTGAGCTCCTTCCTGGTTTATCTAACTCAGCTTTTGTACACAGTACTGAACCACACCCTGTTCAGGGTAATACCTGGACTGGGCCAGGTGGCCAGGGAACCCTCCCACTCTTCCACTGGCCAGCTCAGGGACCCAATAGCCAGCTCTTGAAAGAGCCAGAAACACAGATCAAGCTGCATTTTTTCCCCCGGAGCTTTATTGTGCACGATACCTGAAACCAGGTGCAACATACATATCGGGCTCTATTCATAAAACTTGTGAGTCGGAAAAAATCCTGGAGGTAAAATACCGCAGCGGTATTTTAGACTTCTGGGTGGTCATTCAAAAAAATCTTGCCAGCTGCGATGCAAGAGCGGAGATCTCCCGCTGAAAGCTGGCGGTAAGCTGTCGGAAGGCATGCGAAAACACTTCAGCCGGCAGAGTCCCTCCGTGCACTGCTCTCTCTGGGAGGTCTGTCCCATTCACTTGTATGTAATCCGCAAAATCAGAGGAAGCTGTATTTCCCGTCCACATACCGCTTCCTCTAAACTTTATGAATGGCCATTTTGTTACTTTTTTCTAGATAAATCTAGAAAAACACTGGAGAAGGCGGAAATTTCTCGCTCTGCTGGGGGATTGTAGATTTTCATGCGGGAACAGCTTTTATGAATGCCCACTTTGCTAAATGGACGGGAAAATCCGCTGTTTTGAGCGGAAAACTTGCGGTAACCTTTTATGAATAGAGCCCTTTATCTAGGACGACTCTCTGCCAAACTAGTGACACCCTGTCACAATAGATAGAGTTAAGGTGCGTACACACGTCAGATAAAAGTCTTTGGAAAATGAAAGAGCACAGACCAATTTTACCCCCTTTCATGTAGTATGAGAGCCATACTCTACACAGTCTATTCTATGGAGCTGAACTCCCCATCAGATAAAAATCTTTGCAAGATGCTGCACACAAAGATGCTGTACACATGCAACAGATCAGTATCTGCAAAAGATCTGTTCCTGCAAAAGATCCATTCCTGCAAAATGCATTCATAGTCTATGATATCTGCAGATCTCATACACACCTTGTTTAACGGACAATTATTTGTAGATCAGATCCAACAGGTTGGATCTTCAGATCGGCAGATAATTGTCTGATCTGCAGATGAATGTCCATTAAACAAGGTGTGTATGGGATCTGCAGATGTCATAGACTATGAATGCATTTTGCAGGAATGGATCTTTTGCAGGAACAGATCTTTTGCAGATACTGATCTGTTGCGTGTGTACAGCATCTTTGTGTACAGCATCTTGCAAAGATTTTTATCTGATGGGGAGTTTAGCTCCATAGAATAGACTGTGTAGAGTATGGCTCTCATACTACATGAAAGGGGGTAAAATTAATCTGTGATCTTTCATTTTCCAAAGACTTTTATCTGACGTGTGTACCCACCTTAAAAATAAATGCAGGGCAGTCCACTCAAACAGCGGCACACTTTGTGCTAGAGCACCAGTCATAAACAAACCATCATGCTGTATTATTCCTGAGATGAATCATATAGGGCTCTATTCTCAAAAGCATGTGCGGTATTTTTTATTTGTGCGGAAATTAAGCGCATGCGGAAAACGCTGCAAAATTTCCAGATTCACTAATATTTTCCGCATGTTTTCCGCATGCGTGAAAAAAGATGCGGAAACAGGCATTATTCATGCGGGAATCATGCGGTAAAAAGGTCGCATGAAAAAGTGTTTAAAAAAAAAAAGTTAAAGTCCACCAAGCACAGCCCTTAAGCCTCCACACTTCATTACAGTCAATGGGATGCGGAATATATCACCTACTTCTTGTAGGTGATAAAAATTCGGTAATTAACGAAGAAATGATGCGCCTGAACATCTTTGAGAATTGATCTTTTATTGCGGAAAATACCGACTTTTGCGGAAATTTTACCGCATGAATCCCGCACTTTTATCACACTTTTTCCGCATGCGGAAAAAACATGCGGAACATTTTGAGAATCCCAACTTGCCGGTATTTTGGGTGCAAACTTCCCGCATGTACTTTACCGCATGCGGAAACTCATTGAGAATAGAGCCCATAGTGTACCTAAAAACTAAGAAACCTTTTATAACAAAGAGTTCTATGTGAACAACATTAGATCATAATCTGCATAGATGTTGGCATTAGAGTTCTTGATCCAGGTAGGATTAGTCAGGAGCAGATCTATTCTTCTTCTGAATATTGGAGCATATCACCATAAACAACATTTGGAGGTTCTCTCAAATAGAGCCCCCCTCCTAGGAGAAGATCACGCGCAAGTGCAGCGGGGCCAGATATTCAGATGGGTTTACAGTGTTCATAAACATAACAGCATAACAGCAGCTTGGGATAGAGTATAGCTTATGTCAACAGTTTCGTGCAATAAAGAATGTAGTGCTGGGCATAGATCGGCTTTGAGGGAGGAGTTGGCTCGTGTCCAAGAGCAGGAAACAGTGAGTAGAGATGTGGCGAACGGTTCCCAAAGCGTTCGCCGGCGAACAACTCTGAATTCCTGGGGGGATTACTACTTCCGGGTTGCTCTGACCCGGAGTAGTACACCTGCGCTGCCCGGCGGAGCGCGTCCTAGATCGCGCTCCGGTTGCCGGGCACTTTCTGCGCATGTGCGTGACGTCATGAACGACGATTTTTCAATTTTAATTGGTAGCGCACCCAGGCTATGCATATGCATAGGTTAGGATTTAGTTAGTGTTAGGCTCCTCCCATGGAGGATTGACTTCTTCGCAGTGGGAGGGACGAGTACTTAATAGGTTGCATGCAAGCTGTTACAGCAAACTAACATCCTCCAGTGGTAGACAGGTCATGTGTATGCTCGGTGTGTATTCGACCCCACAAGTGGGGCTTGCACTCTTTTGCAGGTAGGCACTAGTCTGTTTTTAAGTAGCGCTGCTCATTTCCTTGCTATGTACTAATTTAATTTGTTTTTGGTCAGCTGCTCCCACTTAACAGCCATGCTTTTGGTGTATATGCAGAGCTTCTGTTTGGGTTCAAGGTGCGTTTGTAGTTCCTGGGGGGGCTCAGCGCATCTCTGATTGGAGGCCATTTGGAGGCGGCCTGGTGTTGCGCTGATCCACCTTTTGCGCAATTTTCGATTTTTCAATTTTAATTGGTAGCGCACCCAGGCTATGCATATACATAGGTTAGGATTTAGTTAGTGTTAGGCCCCTCCCATGGAGGATTGACTTCTTCGCAGTGGGAGGGACGAGTACTTAATAGGTTGCATGCAAGCTGTTACAGGAAACTAACATCCTCCAGTGGTAGACAGGTCATGTGTATGCTCGGTGTGTATTCGACCCCACAAGTGGGGCTTGCACTCTTTTGCAGGTAGGCGCTAGTCTGTTTTTAAGTAGCGCTGCTCATTTCCTTGCTATGTACTAATTTAATTTGTTTTTGGTCAGCTGCTTCCACTTAACAGCCATGCTTTTGGTGTATATGCAGAGCTTCTGTTTGGGTTCAAGGTGCGTTTGTAGTTCCTGGGGGGGCTCAGCGCATCTCTGATTGGAGGCCATTCGGAGGCGGCCTGGTGTTGCGCTGATCCACCTTTTGCGCAATTTTCGATTTTTCAATTTTAATTGGTAGCGCACCCAGGCTATGCATATACATAGGTTAGGATTTAGTTAGTGTTAGGCCCCTCCCATGGAGGATTGATTTCTTTGCAGTGGGAGGGACGAGTACTTAATAGGTTGCATGCAAGCTGTTACAGGAAACTAACATCCTCCAGTGGTAGACAGGTCATGTGTATGCTCGGTGTGTATTCGACCCCACAAGTGGGGCTTGCACTCTTTTGCAGGTAGGCACTAGTCTGTTTTTAAGTAGCGCTGCTCATTTCCTTGCTAAGCGCAGGTGTACTACTCCGGGTCAGAGCAACCCGGAAGTAGTAAACCCCCCACAGATGTTCGCCTGGCGAACCGTTCGCCACATCACTGACAGTGAGCGGGAGAAACAGGCGGGAGATGAACATTTTGAAAGAAAACAACTCCCAGAGATAAATCCGCCATGTTAACTTTATGTAGTACCCAAACAGCCGGTAAAAGTCAAAGTCATAGTTTGCTGTTAACCCAAATAAAGCTTGTGATATATTGTAGCCCAACGGTTAACAACCCCAGAAATCTACCAACGGTGAAATAATAGGCTCAGAGAAATGTCTATATCTCATGGGTAGTCACTCTATTGGCCGGTAAGTTGTCAAGCCATGTCAGCGCATCTGCAGGTTTATCAAAGATGTAAACAGTTTCCCCATCTTGCACTCTAAGCTTGGCTGGGAATTGCATGGAGTAAGGAATGTTTTTCTCCTTAAGCTTGCTTTTAACGTGCTGGAAGGATTGCCTCTGCCGCTGAGTCTCCACTGTGTAATCCGGGAAAATCATCACCTTGGCGTTGTTAAAACGTAGTTCGCCTGCTTTTCTTGCTGCTGTAAGTATCGCATCTCGGTCCTTGATGTTAAGTAGCTTCAGGATTATAGGCTGTGGGAGGGTTCCTGGTGGTCCCTTGCATCCCGGGACTTGGTGGGCTCTCTCCACTACAAAGTAGTTTGAGAAGGTGTCTTCTGGTAACATCTTGCGGAACATATCCTCCATAAAGGCAGCAGTATTGGATCCCTCCGTTCCCTCCGGTAACCCCAGGATCCGCAGGTTATTCCGGCGGTTACGATTTTCAGCATCCACTGACCTCTCTTCCAGCTGAGTAAGTCTGCGTTGAACACTGGGCATCGCCACTCTGTGAGCCTGGGCAGTATCCTTCAGGTTCGGCATTCTAGCTCCTTTGTCCTCTCCCTGAGCTTGCTCATATCTCCTTTAAGCAGGCTCAGACTGGCGTCCAAGTGATCAATTTTGACTGTTAAGGTGGTTTGGCATGTACAGATCGCCTTCAGAAGTTCAGTGGGAGTCGGCATATCTGGCACATCATCCGCATGTTCTTCCTGCAGATTCCTCCTTCTCCTTGTTTTATTTGCTTTCGGGCCCATTTCAGGATACGGTGCAACTCAATATGTGGATCTCGGTACCCTTTCAGGGCCTGCACAAGATTCCCAAGCCGCGGTTGTAGGAGTGGGTTCGATCAGGTCTCCCTTCTCCGGCGGTGCACACCACGACTCCAGTGTGCCCCTGATGTTTTGAGAATCACTTCGGAGGAGAATAGTGCAAAATTTTGTGGCACCAGAGTCAGTAATTGTCCACAAGGGGGAAGCTGGGCAGCGGAGCTCTAGATGTGGCTTCTGCTCAGGTTGCCAACTTGGCCACGCCCCCTTCTTATCTGTTTTTTAGTTCAAGTTAGGTTGATTTATTTTACTTTGGTTCTGTCGCTCATACCCCTTCCCCAATAAACTTTTTTGGCCCCAAAACGATGGAGAGAGAGAAAGCAGCAGCAATTTCCTGCCACTCCTAAAAGAAAATGGAGTGATGGTGGTGTTGGTGGATCACGTCAAGTACGTGATCAGGTTGAGGGTAGCAGCAGCAGCAGGAAGCGTGCTGATCAAAGATGACTTCCCTGTGTTCGCACGCAGAAAAATTTTGACAGAGCAGCAGGCGAACAGAGTTGTTGATTATTTTGATCAGGAACCCTCTACCCAGTGTGAGGAACTTGAAGCTAGTTGCAGCAGCACCAGTAGTGGCCAGGTTCCTCAGGACCAGAACCCGAACGCAGCTGCTTATCTTGACGAGGTCACTTCCTCCCAGTACTCGCCTCCAGAATTAAAGTACACCTATGTCGATGAGAGAGATGTGCAGAAGGATTGGGATGAGGCATTGGAGGAGACCATGGGACTAATCTCCCAAGAAGTGGTGGGTTCTGTGGTGACAGAAATGGCCCCTGTGTTTTCTTGTGTCACCACCAATCAACATCACCACCAGTCAACTACAGAGGTGTTTCGTGGCCAGGTGGAGGGTCCAGAAGTGTCACTTATGGGTTCCAGAGCTTTGGTTGAACTGGATGATGTTTTGGATGATGAGGTGGCTGATTCACCGTGGTTGCCATCTGGTGGGTTAGGCACTAGCAGGCGTGAGCAGCATGGAGAAACAGAGCAGACGGTTGGCCAGCAGCCTACAAGTGCTTTCCCGTCGGTCAGTACCCACCAGTCCAATGCTGAGCATCGTCGTGCTAGAACAGGTTGCACCACTGCTCCACGTGCACACACGTCCCCATCATGGAATTATTTTAATGTTCTTGAAGAGGATGAATCCAGGGCAGTCTGTTCTGTGTGCAGTAAATCGGTGAGCAGACGCAAATCGGGCAGCTGGTTTGGCACTTCAGGGCTGATAAGCCATCTGCGCAAACACCACAGACGGGAGTTCGAATATGTAAAGAATTACAATAAGATGGGTGGAGGAAAAGCAGCAGCAACAGGCCCCTGGCTCACAGCGTTGGGTCAAGGGACCATCTGACCACGTGGTCTGCAAAGCACGGTCAGGTCTGCCCGAAGACTAAGTCAGTCCCCACACACAGCATCTCTGCCTGCACGCCGTGTGACTGCCTTCTCCGCCACCACCAACAGGGTCCAGGACTCCAGGCGGATGCTAGCAGTGTCCGCTTAATAATTTTTCTGGTGCATGTACATGCCTGCCTATTTTTTCTGGCTGCACTGTGGCTGCAACAACAAAACAAAAGGCATGTACATGTGCCAATTCCCCTTTGTGATCATTACCTTGCCACTGTGAAGAGGCTTGCGTATCACAATGAAGCAATGACCGCCGGCTATATGAGTGTCTCAGGGGGGGCACATCCAAGATAATAAGGTCGTTGCTTCATTGTGGACAGACCAAATTTGATCAGCTGGACAGTCACTGTTCTGCCATTCAGCTACCTCAGCCCAGCGACCATATGGGCTTGAAAACTGCCACAGCCTGCACGGCATGGTGCGCACCAGTCCAGCATGGCCGTCACTACACAAACAGCTGTTTGTGGTGCGTTACACAGTGAGTTTGGTGTGTCAGTGTGAAGCAGTACTCTAATTACACTCCCTCATTGATGTATACACATGCAAGATGTTTTAAAGCACTTTAGGCCTGGAATTTAGCATTCAATGTGATTTTGGCCCTTAAAACGCTGCTTTGCATCAAATCCAGATTTTTTTCCCTGGGACTTGTCTATCCCACTCCGCCATGCTTCCCTTCAGGTGTTAGACCCCTTGAAACATCTTTTCCATCACTTTTGTGGCCAGCATACATTTTTCTAGTTTTCCAAGTTCGCCTCCCCATTGAAGTCTATTGCAGTTTGCGAACCGAACTTTCGCGGGAGGTTCGCAAACCGAAAATCAGAGGTTCGGGCCATCTTTATCTCAGACATCTTCCTCCAGAACAGGGCCACTGGACTACATTACTGGGACCAGTGGCAGCTGATTGGACAGGTGGGTAAAGTCTTGGAGTCGTTTGAGCAGGCAACAAAATTGATCAGTGAGGAGCACTGCATCATATCAGAAGTGCTCCCTATTGTCTTCATGCTGGACAAGGCTCTTGACAAAGTGCTCAGACAGGTGGAGGAAGCCCTACTGAACAGTGGTCAGTCAAGTGGGGGTGTGAGTGAGCATGCTCAAGTCCTGGATGAGGAGGCAGAGCTTGTGGAAGTGGAAGAGCCCATTGTCCGGGGGTGGGAAGAAGATTCTTATGTGGAGCTGAAGCATGACGACAGTTCTGACAGCCAGGAAGAGGTGATTAATGGCAAGACATCTCTTCCCTATGACTGCGCATATGCTCCAGTGCCTCCGTTAGGACCCCCGGATTAAAACTTTAAAATCAAGGCTCGACATGTGGGTGGCCACCATCTTAGATCCCCGATGCAAGGGGAAAATGCAGCAGTTCATACCCCCCTCCCAAGCAGACGCCAGGATGAGCCACATCCGGGATGCCCTTCTTCGTTGGGTAGATGATGCGTTTCCTGAACCTGTATCCCGGGCCCAAGCTACCAAGCCTCATCATACTCAGCAAAGGTCTGGTGGTCCCACTCCCAGCAGCAGCACCATTAGCCAATCTGTGAACCTGCTGAGTATGTTGAAGGAATTTTATCAGCCAATGCCAGATACTCCTTGTAGCAGCAGCACCACCATCGGGCAAAGTAATCACCGCCAGTGGCTGGCCCGTATGGTGAATGATTACTTGGGGTCGGCCAGTGCTCCAGACAATATGCAGAGTAATGATGATCCCATGGAGTATTGGACAAAACAACTAGATACATGGCCTGAACTCGCTCAGTCTGCACTGGAGGTTCTTGCATGCCCCGCTGTAGTGTTCTTTCTGAGCGAGTATTTAGTGCTGCAGGTGGGGTGGTCACCGACCAACAGACCCGTCTGTCCACAGACAATGTGGACATACTAACATTCATTAAAGTGAAAGAGTCATGAATCAGTGATAGTTACAAGGCCCCTCTCACTGATTCATGATGAAGATTAGACGGACTAAATTAAAATATTGCTGTTTTTCAAGCCTCAAATGGTCTCCCTCTCACTATCATCGCATATTTTTGCTTTTTAAGATCATAAAAATGCAGTTTTGCAGCTGTCCGATGTTATATTCTATCCTAACCCTATGCTTTTGGCCTACGACTTCTCCTGCTGCTCCAAAAAAAATGTAATGACTGCTGTGGATCCGCCGGAATGTAGCAGTAGCGGAATTTCGTTATAGCGGAAGGCGGAATTACCGTGATATCGGAAATCTCCTCTTCCGATCATCCCTATTTACCAGCACATACAGTTTCTTTAAGTCAGATAACATCAGTCATTCTCATTCTGTCAGTAGATTAATTCACTTTTTATTTACTTAAATTTTTTTTATTGAAGATTTTTGCAAAACATGAAGAAAATGAGCTTACATCATATTGCTTACAAGGTCAATCATAAACATATTTTGACATGCAGTCATAGGTAGGTGAAACGTCGCACGAGAACAGGTACAACAATGCAGCTATTAAAGTGAACCCTGCAGCCTTACATCAACAAGTTAACATGTACATACAGTGGCTTGCAAAAGTATTCAGCCCCCTTTGTCACATTAATGCCACAAACATGCATGAATTTTATTGGAATTCCACATGAAAGACCAATACAAAGTGGTGCACACGTGAGAAGTGGAACGAAAATCATACATGATTCCAAACATTTTTTACAAATAAATACCGTATATACTCGCATATAAGCCGACCCGCATATAAGCCGACCCCCCCACTTTTACCTAAAAAAACTGTCAAAAATGATTGACCTACATATAAGCCAGGGGTAGGAAATGCTGGCCGCCTTATTCCCCTAGTGTGTCTCAGTATAGCTAGTAAAGTGCCCAGTATAGCTAGTATAGTGCCCAGTATAGCTAGTAAAGTACCCAGTATAGTCAGTATAGTGCCCAGTATAGCTAGTATAGTGCCCCAGTATAGCTAGTATAGTGCCCAGTATAGCTAGTATAGTGCCCAATATAGCTAGTTAAGTGCCCCAGTATAGCTAGTGCCCCCCGCGGCCGCCGGTGCTTTTACCTGAGCCGGTGCCGCTTCTTCTATTCCCCTCCTCTCCGGCTCCGTAATTCACTGCAGCGCTCTTCACGGCGGCTGCTGTGTTCAGGCAGGAAGTAGAGAGCGTGGCTTCCTGTAGCGGCGGTTACTATGGGAACCGCTCTCTCTCTACAGCAGCCGCCGTGAAGAGCGCTGCAGTGAATTACGGAACCGGAGAGGAGGGGAATAGAAGAAGCGGCGCTGGCTAAGGTAAAAGCACCGGCGGGGTGGTGGTGTGTGTGTGTGGGGGGGGGGGTTGGGTAGTATATGTCGGACGGGGGGGGGGGCGTGGGCGCGGACCACATGACTCGCATACAAGCTGACCCCCCAACTTTTGACCAACTTTTTGGGGGTCAAAAATTTGGCTTGTATGCGAGTATATACGGTAACTGCAAAGTGAGGTGTGCGTAATTATTCAGCCCCCTGAGTCAATACGTCAATACTTTATGGCACCACATTTTGCTGCAATTACAGATGCCAGTCTTTTATGGTATGTCTCTACCAGCTTTGCACATCTAGAGACTGAAATCCTTGCCCATTCTTCTTGCAAAATAGCTCCAGCTTAGTCAGATTAGCTAGACAGCGTTTGTGAACAGCAGTTTTCAGATCTTGCCACAAATTCTCGATTGGATTTAGATCTGAACTTTGACTGGGCCATTCTAACACATGGATATGTTTTATTTTAAACCATTCCATTGTTGTCCTGGCTTTATGTGTAGGGTCATGTCCTGCTGGAAGGTGAACCTCCGCCCCAGTCTCAAGTCTTTTGCAGACTCCAAGAGGTTTTCTTCCAAGATTGCACTGTATTTGGCTCCATCCATCTTCCCATCAACTCTGACCAGCTTCCCTGTCCCTGCTGAAGAAGCACCCCCAGAGCATGATGCTGCCACCACCATATTTGACAGTGGGGATAGTGTGTTCAGAGTGATGTGCAGTGTTAGTTTTCCGCCACACATAGCGTTTGGCATTTTGACCAAAAAGTTTCATTTTGGTCTCATCTGACCAGATCACCTTCTTCCACATGTTTGTTGTGTCCCCCACATGGCTTGTGGCAAACTGCAAACGGGACATCTTATGCTTTTCTGTTAACAATGGCTTTCTTCTTGCTACTCTTCCATAAAGGCCAACTTTGTGCAATGCAAGACTAATAGTTGTCCTATAGACAGATTCCCCCACCTGAGCTGTAGATCTATGCAGCTCGTCCAGAGTCACCATGGGCCTCTTGACTGCATTTCTGATCAGCATTCTCCTTGTTCGGCCTGTGAGTTTAGGTGGACGGCCTTGTCTTGGTAGGTTTACAGTTGTGCCATACTCCTTCCATTTCTGAATGATCGCTTGAACAGTGCTCTGTGGGATGTTCAAGGCTTTGGAAATCTTTTTGTAGCCTAAGCCTGCTTTAAATTTTTCAATAACTTTATCCCTGACCTGTCTGGTGTGTTCTTTGGACTTCATGGTGTTGTTGCTCCCAATATTCTCTTAGACAACCTCTGAGGCCATCACAGAGCAGCTGTATTTGTACTGACATTAGATTACACACAGGTGCACTCTATTTAGTCATTAGCACTCATCAGGCAATGTCTATGGGCAACTGACTGCAATCAGACCAAAGAGGGCTGAATAATTACACACACCCCACTTTGCAGTTATTGATTTGTAAAAAATGTTTGGAATCATGTATGATTTTCGTTCCACTTCTCACGTGTACATCACTTTGTATTGGTCTTTCACGTGGAATTGCAGTAAAATTGATGCATGATTGTGGCAGTAATATGACAAAATGTGGAAAACTTCGAGGGGGCTGAATACTTTTGCAAGCCACTGAATATACAAGATAGTCAACAGGCTATAACATATCAAGAGTGGGTAGATAATCCAAGGAGCCCAAATCTGATTAAATACATGGGTTCTAGATTGTAGTGAGTAGGAAATGTTATCCATATAATAGAGCCACTACAGTTTATCTAGAAGGGCAGAGGGCAGCATGGTGGCATAGTGGTTAGCTATCTCGTCTTGCAGCGCTGGGTCCCCGGTTCAAATCCCAGCCAGGGCACTGTATAATCTCCCAGTGTCTGCATAGGTTTCTTTCAGGCACTGCAGTTTTTTTCCACATCCCCAAAACCTAACGATAAATTAATTGGCTTCCCCCTAAGTTGGCCCTAGCCTATGATACATACACTCCATGATACATACATAGACATATGACTATGGTAGGGATTCGATTGTGAGCCCCTCTGAGGGTCAGTTAAATGACAAGACAATATACTCTGTACAGCAGCACTTCAGAATAAAATAAAGGCATCGATTAGCTGTGAATATAAGGCAACCAGTTTATTTAGAGATTTGGTGAGAGTAATACGTTTTGCTATATAGGGCCATCCCTATAACTTTCTGCACATGATTTTTTAAGGTGAATGATATCTGGTCAAAACAGGCGCCCCAGAAGGTCTGAATGACCGGGCAGGACCACCAACAATGTTCTGTGTCTGTGTCTGGAGTGGCACAGTGAAAACATAGGTTAGAAGCGGGCAGAAATATTTTGGAAATTTTCTTAGGGGTCCATTCATAATTTGTACCATTCATAAAATATTTTGAAGGCCAATTGCCACGCTGCATGCCACACCTATGGTCACATGACTGCAGTGATCACATGATCACTACGATCATAACAATGGAGGAGAAGCTACACAGACATTCGTCCGTGAGCCTCTCCTCCCGGAGATATTCTGTGGGACCCGGCTCTGCACTGTAGCCAGGTCCTGTATCTAGCAGTAGAGCAGTCTGGGGGTCACATCATCACATCTGCTCTGGGGGTCACATTATCACAGTGATCATGTGATCAGGATGGAAACGATCTGTTCTCTCTATAGAGAACAGATCGTTTCCACAGATCCTTTCTAGTTAGTAAAAAAAAAAAATTCAAATAAAAACATTATTAAAAAAAAGCCAAAATTTTAAAATAATAATAATAAAAAAATAAATTAAAGTGGACTTGAACTCACAGGACAGAAGGAAAACAGAGAAACGCACCCTGTATGTATAGAGAGTTTAGCCTGTTTACTTCCCCCTCATTGGTGTCTAATCACATCACAAGTTGTCATGGCAAAGATGGCAGAAAAGCTCATTTGAAAGCAGAGGCTGTTAACAATATAGCTGCTTCTATGAAAGCAGGAAGTATAAACAGTGCAGTTTTATTGCTGGATTTGTATCAGCTGTAACAAAAAAATTTCAGGTTGACGACGGACGTCAGAGTTGCCTCCTCCTGCCGGAGGGTGTGCACGAAGTTGTGCGATGCTCCACGCCAGGGGTGAACGAGACTTCAAGCGATTGTGGTACTTTGCACGGGAGTCGTCGGGGATCTCATCGATCCAATCTGCTGTGACGGTCATTATTGCGGCACGACACTAAGTGACATTCGCGTGGTCATGAGCCTGTACCCACATCGCCATATCACGGAAACGCCCGCTCGGCGCTCAAAAAATTGCCGGTCATTAGGAAAATTGCGGTACATAGCTTTAAGGTTATTATGCTGTTGCTTATCTTTTAGAGCAGAGAGGAAGTTCTGCGTTCAGGTCCTCTTTAAAAAAAAAAAGTTAGGCCAGACATCAAGCGACTTGATCGACCACCAGATTTGATTATTATAATTGAATCAGATGAAAGTCAGTGCCACCAAGTGCATGACCGAATAATGATGCAACCAATTTCATGCCGAATTAAGTCAAATAAATCGGTCGGACATGCTGCAAGATGTCAGCCTTTCTTGGTCTGTCGGGTGCGTGGCGGTAATGGCGAGTGATATCGGGACGAGCAACAAAACCCCCAATGCTCAATGTGCCCCTACCTCGGTGCCCTATACTACAGTGACCAGATTTTTGTAGGCTCAACCTGGGACAGGGCGGCGGGGGGGAAGGGTGGGGGGGCGGCACGCGAAGCGCGCCACGGTGAAAAATAGGGGACTGCCGCACCAACAAACGTGTTCATGCGGTGCGCGCACCAACAAACGTGTTCATGCGGCGTGGCCATGACATTCTATGGGCGGAGCTAACGCAATGATGTAACAGCGAGGCAGTGTTTACGCCATGATGTGGTCAAACGAGGATTCGCATCATGGGTGTGCAGAAACTGTGTGATGCTATTTAATAATATACCGTAACCCCAAAGCAGCAAACATAGCCAACTATGACCATTAATTAATAAATGCAGCAACAGTTACCCCATACACCACAAAATAAACGCAATGGGCAACATGTCAGCACAGAATAAACGTATTGCGGGCAACATGTCAGCACAAAATAAACGCAATGGGGGCAAACATGTCAGCACAAAATAAATGCAATGGGGGCAAACATGTCAGCACAAAATAAATGCAATGGGGGCAAACATGTCAGCACAAAATAAACGCAATGGGGGCAAACATGTCAGTACAAAATAAACGCAATGGGGGCAAACATGTCAGTACAAAATAAACGCATTGTGGGCAACATTTAATTCAGCACAAAATAAACGCATTGCGGGCAACATATCAGCACTAGAGATGTGGCGAACGGTTCCCGAACCGTTCGCAGGCGAACATCTCCAAATCCCTGGGGCTCTTACTACTTCCGGGTCGCACTGACCCGGAGTAGTACGCCTGCGCTGCCAGGCGGAGCGCGTCCTCGATCGTGCTCCTGTTGCCGGGCACTTTCTGCGCATGTGCGTGACGTCATGAACGACGTCACGCTCATGCGCAGAGAATGCCCGGCAACAGGAGCGCGATCGAGGACGCGCTCCGCCGGGCAGCGCAGGTGTACTACTCCGGGTCAGTGCGACCCTGAAGTAGTAAGAGCTCCAGAGATCTTCGCCGGGCGAAAAATTCGCCACATCTCTAATCAGCACAAAATAAACGCATTACGGGCAGCATTTCAGCACAAAATAAACGCATTGCGGGTAACATGTCAGCACAAAATAAACGCACTGCGGGCAAACATGTCAGCACAAAATAAACGCAATGGAGGCAAACAGGTCAGCACAAAAACGCAATGGGGCAAACATGTCAGCAGAAAATAAATGCAATGGGGGCAAACATGTCAGCACAAAAACGCAATGAGGGCAAACATGTCAGCACAAAAACGCAATGGGGCAAACATGTCAGCAGAAAATAAATGCAATGGGGGCAAACATGTTAGCACAAAAAACGCAATGGGGCAAACATGTCAGCACAAAAACGCAATGGGGGCAAACATGTCAGCACAAAAACACAATGGGGGCAACCATGTCAGCACAAAAACGCAATGGGGGCAAACACGTCAGCACAAAAACGCAATGGGGGCAAACATGTCAGCACAAAAACGCAATGGGGGCAAACACGTCAGCACAAAAACGCAATGGGGGCAAACACGTCAGCACAAAAACGCAATGGGGGCAAACATGTCAGCACAAAAAAACGCAATGGGGCCCATTGCGTTTTTGTGCTGACATGTTTTCCCCCATTGCGTTTTTGTGCTGACGTGTTTGCCCCCATTGCGTTTTTTGTGCTGACATGTTTGCCCCCATTGCGTTTTTGTGCTGACATGTTTGCCCCCATTGCGTTTTTGTGCTGACATGTTTGCCCCCATTGCGTTTTTGTGCTGACATGTTTGCCCCCATTGCGTTTTTGTGCTGACATGTTTGGGGGCACATTTCACCTGGAAAGAAAAAGCATGTACTCACCTGACAGAAGTCCCCTCACGCAGCCGGGTGTTCTGGTGTGTGTGTGCAGGCTCACAGGCAGAGCAGGGCTACGGCAAGATGGCGTCCGGAGGTGGAGCCCTGTACTGGAGACAGTCTCCAGTACAGGGCTCCGCCTCCGGACACCATCTTCCCGTAGCCCTGCTCTGCCTGCCGGAGGACAATGCAGGCTGTTGGAGCGGGGCTGCGGGGAATGAACTAGCACAGCGTCTATGAGACGCTGCGGCTAGTTCATGTGCGGTGGCCAGAGTCCCGAGGCCTGGACGTCCCGCTGCTAAAAGCGGGACGTTTCCCGGGACCTCATGCAGCCTGGGACAGCGCCCCCCGAAGGCGCGACGCGTCCCGGGTAAAGCGGGACGTATGGTCACCGTACCTATACATTACCTGTCCCCATTCGCCGCTTGCTCTGGGATTAGCCCTTTGTCCATACACGTGACACACATGGTTGCTGGAGTAATGTGGGCGTGTGCGTGATGTCACACATGTGCCCAAATGCATGCCAGCAATATATTGTACACTGGGCACCGGGAAGGGGCACATTGACCATGGGGGGGGGGGGGGGCAGCGTGGGGGCAGAGTTGGGACAGTGAGGCAGCGGATGTGGCATCACAAGGCCAATTCGGATCGATTTCAGCATAAAATTAATCGGGAATCGGCCTGTGGTGTATGGGTAGGCAACAGATTTCTTACTGACCAGATGACTGCCTGGCGACGTGCATCTTTGATCACACGTTCGTGGCTGGGAGTGCTCTATGCATGCGCATTACGTAGTTGTGACAGTGAGCACATACAGAGCGATCAAGGATGGCGTCGCTGTGCAGGAATTGTGCAGTCTGCACTGACCCTCCTGACCAGGAAGTGAGTTCAGGGGGTGGGTATACAGTAAAGGGGGGGGGGGGCGGTGGGCATGAGGAGAGCCCACTACACATGTCTGCTGCCTGTTTTTAAATGTATATTTGTGCGGATTTATCCTTTAATTTAAACCCCTTGCCAAATACATTTGGGGGTCCAGTTTTGTAGATAGGGTTATTTTGGGGATATCCAGGGGCCCTCTGCACCACTATAATTGAAGTGTAGTGCAAAAATTCTGCTTTGGATTTTCAGTCCATGGAGTCGATTGTGGGCCCCCAATTCTCTAACAATGCAACTGAGGCATTGGTATTTGATATCCCTATTCATGGGAGAAGTTGAGGAATATGTTTAAGGGTGAATTTTGCGGCCTGGAAACAGTATGTGCAAATGATGTGCTTTCAAATTAGCATGTTTGCCCCCAAAAATACATTTTTAAATTTTTCCCCAATTTTCCAATCAAAATTGAGAAAAGACTAGAGGGTCAAATCTCTAATTATACCCCTTGTTGAATACACTGGGGGGGGGGGGGGTCTTTTTGGGGTATATTCTGGGGAATTGGAACTTCTGCTCTGCTATAAATGAAGTATGGTGCTAAAAATTCTGCTTTGAATTTTAACCACTTTACCTCCGGCCGTACGAATTTCTCCGTCCCTTTTTTCCATCCTTTAACCCCCAGGGACGGAGAAATCCGTACTTTCCGCGCTCCCGCCGCTGCCCGCGCTCCTGCTCGCTCTAGCGTGCATTCCCGCGGGTAAACACTCCGCCGGCCGCTCGCCCGGAGATCAATGAACGGGAAAATCCATTCCCGTTCGTTGATCTAAGCCTCGCAATGATCCGCTGCTTTTCCACTAAGCAGCGTGATCATTGTGAAAAAAAACGTACCCAGCCTCTTACTACTTCCTCCAAGCGTCCGGAAGGACGCTTGGAGGTCGCATTAAACAAAAAGTTACTGGTGCCATCTTGTGGCCAAATAGTAAAACTACACCCTAAACATTTTTCACATACAAATTAAATAGTTATACACAAAAAATTAACTCATTACCTCCCACACTCCTAATTTTTTTTTTTTGTAATAAAAAAAAAATTAAAAAATTTACAATTAAAAAAAATACATAAATAGTTACCTTAGGGACTGAACTTTTTAAATATTTATGTCAGGAGGGTATAACACTGTTACTTTATAAACTATGGGCTTGTAATTAGGGATGGACGCAAAACTGAAAAAAAATGCACCTTTATTTCCAAATAAAATATTGACGCCAAACATTGTGATAGGGACATAATTTAAACGGTTTTATAACCGGGACAAAAAGGGCAAATAAATTTCATGGGTTTTAATTACAGTAGCATGCATTATTGAAAAACTATAATGGCCGAAAACTGAAAAATTATTAATGTTTTCCCACATTTTTCCTATTTTCCCATTAAAACACATTTAGAATAAAATAATTCTTGGCATAATGTCCCACCTAAAGAAAACCTAATTTGTGGCGGAAAAAACAAGATATAGTTCATTTCATTGTGATAAGAAATGATAAAGTTATAGACAAATGAATGGAAGGAGCGCTGAAAGGTGAAAATTGCTCTGGTGGTCAGGGGGTGAAACCCCTCAGTGGTGAAGTGGTTAAGTCCATAAAAATGCAAAATGCAGTAAGTTGATTCCGGTCTCCCCAGTTCTTTAACAGTATGACCGATGCATTAGTGTTTGGTATCCCCAAGCATAGGAGAAGTAGATGCATATGTTTTAGGATGCATTGTGTGGCCTGTAATTAGCATGTGGGCATTATGTGCTTTGAAATCAGCATAATTTAAATAAATGTTTACATTTTCCCCATTCTTCTGTTCAAAATCGAAAAAAAGACCAGATGGTCAAATCCCTAATTTTACAATTTTTCGGATACATTGGGGGTCTAGTTTTTCTAGATGGGGTAATTTTTGGGGGTATTTAGGGGTCTCAGTCATTTTGCACTGCCATAAAAGTATGATGCTAAAAATTCTGCTATGGATTTTAAGTTCTTAAAAATGCAAAATGCATTCAGTTGATTCTGGGCCCCCCAGTTCTTTAGACATGTGACCGAGTATTAGTATTTGGTATCTCCATGCACAAGAGAAATTGATGAGTGAGTTTTAGAATGTATTTTGTTGTGGCTGGATAGTGTAATGGTTAAGGGTTCTGCCTCTGACACAGGAGACCTGGGTTCGAATCTCGGCTCTGCCTGTTCAGTAAGCCAGCACCTATTCAGTAGGAGACCTTGGGCAAGACTCCCTAACACTGCTACTGCCTATAGAGCGCGTCCTAGTGGCTGCAGCTCTGGCGCTTTGAGTCCGCCAGGAGAAAAAGCGCGATATAAATGTTCTGTGTTTGTTTGTTTGATTTTGTGGTTTGAAGAAATCAAATGAATTCTTAAATTTTACCCATTTTTTCCAATCAAAATTGAGAAAAGACCACAGGGTCAAATCCCTAATTATTCCCCTTTTCGTATATGTTGGGGGACCTAGTTTTCTAGAAGGGGTCATTTTGGGTGATATTCAATGATTTTGTTTCTTTAGCCATGCTATAAATGAAGTATGGTGCTAAAAATACTTGCTTTACATTTTTAGTCTTCCAAAACCCAAATACATACAATTTTTCATGTGTCATCCAATATTACCAAATTGAAAATAAATACACAAATTTGGCGTCTCTACACTCGAGAGACATTGAAAAATAGTTTCAGGAAAAAAAATACATTTAATTCCCCTTTCTAAAATATTTTTTGTAGCGTGTTTTTTTTCAAAATTTTGTGCTGTTTTTATGGATTTATTATTTTGGTTTTGTTGTTAACATTACAATAAATCCCTATCCGTTCTGAAAAAAAAACAATACCAAGATTGTCTATTTCAGAAAAAGTTGAGAAGAATTATAAACTGTAATGCAACACTCCCAGTGGCGGCTCCAGGAAATTTTTTTAGGGGGTGCTATGCAGGTGCTGGACCAATTTCCGGGGGAGCTGACGGCGAAAAAATGGGCGTGGTCATGACCGGATGGGGGCGGGGCTAACTGTAATTTAAAGTGAACCCAGGGTGAGAGTGATATGGTGGCTGCCATATTTATTTCCTTTTAAACAATACTAGTTGCCTGCCAGCCCTGCTGATCTATTTGGCTGTAGTAGTGAACTGAATTACACCAGAAACAAGCCATGCAGCTAATCTTGTCAGTTCTGACAATATTGTCAGAAACCCCTGACCTGCTGCATGCTTGTTCAGGGTCTATGGTTGAAAGAATAAGAGGCAGAGGACCAGCACGGCAGCCAGGCAACTGGTATTGCTTAAAGGGAGATAAATATGGCAGCCTCCATATTATTCTCACCTCGGGTTCCCTTTAAAAGTGCAACGCAAAGACAGAGGGCCCAAGTTTTGGTGACCCTTTTCCCAGAAAATTCACATAATTGTGCAGGTTTTCTCAAGAAAATACACGTAATGTGAGCAGATTTTAACAAAAAACACGTCCAATGACCCCAATATGCACAATCGTTATCAGATATGGCTCCAATATGCACAATCGTTATCAGATATGGCTCCAATATGCACAATCGGTAGCAGATATGACCCCAATATGCACAATCGGTAGCAGAAATGACCCCAATATGCACAATCGGTAGCAGATATGACCCCAATATGCACAATCGGTAGCAGATATGACCCCAATATGCACAAACCGTAGCAGATATGACCCCAATATGCACAATCGGTAGCAGAAATGACCCCAATATGCACAATCGGTAGCAGAAATGACCCCAATATGCACAATCGGTAGCAGAAATGACCCCAATATGCACAATCGGTAGCAGAAATGACCCCAATATGCACAATCCGTAGCAGATATGACCCCAATATGCACAATCCGTAGCAGATATGACCCCAATATGCACAATCCGTAGCAGATATGACCCCAATATGCACAATCCGTAGCAGATATGACCCCAATATGCACAATCAGCATCACCTGAAAAAGAAAAGAAAAACCCATTTACTCACCTACAGCCAGAAGACCTTCTTTCCCGACCTCCTGTCCCGAGTCCCGACCTCATTGTGGCGCGCAGCGGCCGCGCGCCCACGATCCTCTTCCTTCCCGACGTCACGACGAGACTTCCTGCCTGCATGCAGAGAGCAGGGCTACGGGAAAATGGCCGCCCGAAGCCATGCACTGCAGACTCGAAGTCTGCAGAACAGGGCTCTGGGCGGCCATCTTACCGTAGCCCTGCCTGCTGCTCCGTGCTGCCGCTGTGTGAACTGACTTGGCGTCTTTTAGACGCCTGAAGTCAGTTCACTCCAGGGGGTGCTTTGGGGGTGCTTGGACAATTTTAGGGGGTGCTCGAGCACCCCCTTGCACCCCCCTGGCGCCGCCCCTGAACACTCCCAAATGCAAAAAAATGCTCCGGTACTAAGCGCTTCTTTCACTCAAGGTAGCGAAGTGGTTAATGATGATGTTATTAGACAAACTGGCCATATCTGTGAAAAACTCCATCCAGTCCTTGTCTGACTCAATGGAGAGGCTTACTTGCCATTAGTCCATGGGAGAGGTGGTTGCGGGCAGGGAATCATACTATATTATATCATAAGGGATCGAAACTAGGCCTCACCAATCCTTACCCAATGTGAATTCACGTTCTAAAGGAGATAGCTCCCATTTATCCGAGGAAGCGATAATAGTAGATTGGTAGTGGCTAATTTGGAGGTAGCAGAAGAACTCTTCTACTCCTCCACAATCAATTCTCTCCTCTGTTCCTCCACCACCTCTAGCAGCGACATACACAAACTTCAGAGGGTCATCAGATCGGCAGAAAGGATCATCGGGGAAACCTCTCCCCCTCTGGACCTGCTCCACAATTCCATAATGTGCACCAGAGTACTGAAGAAGATAAGTGATGGCCCGACCATCAAATTTTCGATCCGCGAACATGAATTTACCACAAATGTTCGTGAACAGACTGTTCATAGCGGGCTCCCTGGACTTTAATGGCAGGCAACTAGCCACCAACTTTAGCGGTTGATAGCAAAGCCCCCTAACGTGCTAGAAACACCAAATTTTCAGGATATGTGGGGGAGGACAGTGAGTACTGTCCTCCTTTTTTGAGAAAATCGATTTTAAAGTTACAAAAGGAAAAAAGAATACATTTAAATGCAGTAAGTGACAGATAAAGTAGCAACCTAACGGTAGTGTAAATTTACATATATCAAAAGAAACAGCATTGAATTTCATGAAGGGGTTTCCAGGGGGTCCACATGTAGTTTCTATGGACGCCTGGCAACTTTACCTATTTTTTGAAACATTTTTTTTGTTTTTTTGTTCAGAGTGTGGGAAATTTAAAATAAAAATGACATGGGGTCCCCCCTCCTGAGCCTCTTTAACCCCTTGTCCCCCATGCAGACTGGGATAGCTAGAATGCAGATCCCTGGCCACATGGGGCTTCGCACCCTGAGCTATACCAGCCCGCATGGTCGATGGTATAGCGGGCAAGCCTCCCCCTCCCCCCAGAGCCCTTGTCAAATCTATAGACAAGGTGCTCTTCCCCACCTCCAGTGCCCCAGGAGGAGGTGGTGGTTGATGACACCCTGGGGGGGGGGGGGGGTTTCATGGTGGCATCTGGGAGTCTCCTTTAAGTAGAGGACCCCCAGATGCCCCGCCCCCTCCGAGGGGAACATTTCCACAACGGGATAAATGAAATAAAAACACAACAACGAAAAAAGTCCTTTATTATTCTGAATTAACCATTAATACTTACCTGTACCTTTAAGAAAATGTTCCCATGCCAATATCCTCTAATCTTGTGAGCTTGATACATTGATTGAAGCTACACAGAAACACTCACCATGCAGCACTCTCATCTATAATAAGTATAGCTGAGAGAAAAGCATTGTTATATTTTCCTCCAAGGCTCCCCATTGGTCTGTTAACCACTTGAGGACCCACCCTTTACCCCCCCCTTAAGGACCAGCGCTGTTTGAAGGGATCTGTGCTGGGTGGGCTCTACAGCCCCCAGCACAGATCAGAGGGCACGCAGAGCGATCAGATCGCCCCCCTTTTTTCCCCCCTATGGGGATGATGTGCAGGGGGGGTCTGATCGCTCCTGCGTGCAGGCTAGTTGCGGGGGGGGCACCTCAAAGCCCCCCTCCGCGGCGACATTCACCCCCTCCCTCTCCTACCTCTCCCTCCCGGTGATCCGGGCTGCACAGGACGCTATCCGTCCTGTGCAGCCAGTGACAGGACGTCCCCTGTCACATGGAGGCGATCCCCGGCCGCTGATTGACCGGGGATCGCCGATCTGCCTTACGGCGCTGCTGCGCAGCAGTGCCGTACAATGTAAACAAAGCTGATTATTTCCGCTTGTGTTTACATTTAGCCTGCGAGCCGCCATTGGCGGCCCGCAGGCTATTCACGGAGCCCCCCGCCGTGATTTGACAGGAAGCAGCCGCTCGCGCGAGCGGCTGCTTCCTAATTAATCAGCCTGCAGCTGGCGACGCAGTACTGCGTCGCTGGTCCTGCAGCTGCCACTTTGCCGACGCACGGTATAAGCGTGCGGTCGGCAAGTGGTTAAGGAACCAATGGGGAGCTTTCTCTTAGCTATACTTAGTATAGCTGTGAGTGCTTCACTTTGAATGTCTCTGTGTAGCGTCGGGTGCGCAGAGATCTTCAATCAATATATCAAGCTTGCAAGATTAGAGGATATTGACGTAGGACCATTTCTGACGGGACTGGCTTGGGAACATTTTCTTAAAGGTACAGGTAAGTAGTTATGGTTAATTAAGAATAATAAAGGACTTTTTTTGTTGTTGTGTTTTTATTTCATTTAACTCTTTGTGGAAATGGATAAGGGGTACTTTGTACCCCTATACCCATTTCTCCTGGGAGGGGGCGGGCATCTGGGGATCCCATTCTTAAAGGGGACCCCCCCCCCCCCCGGCTGTCGTCGACATCCCATCGTCGTCAATCCCTGGCTATGTGGTCTTTCTACCCAAGATAAATTCTGTCTGATCTAGATGAATGACTCAATGAATGACCTACAATATAGGACTGAGCGTGATCTGCTGACATTTTTGTAAAAATGTTAAGATCTAAGTTTATAAGGGAAATAGGGTGATAATTATTGCAGT
Organism: Hyperolius riggenbachi; assembly: GCF_040937935.1. Lineage (NCBI taxonomy): Eukaryota > Metazoa > Chordata > Amphibia > Anura > Hyperoliidae > Hyperolius > Hyperolius riggenbachi. The sequence continues at coordinate 409,980,345 of NC_090647.1, read as the reverse complement.
GGGACGAGTGGTTGTAATGCTAGGTACACAACATACAATTTTCTGGCAGATTTATCTGCCAGATCGATTATTTCCAACATGTCCGATCTGAATTCCAATCGATTTTTCAATAGTTTTTTAAATAGTTTCATTTCAGTTCAATGAAAATCGATCAGAAATTGAAAAATCAGGTCGGACATGTTGGAAATAATCGATCTGGCAGCTAAACCTGCCAAAAAATTGTATGGTGTGTACCTAGCATTAGGTTTAGGGAAAACAATATTGTGTGCCCTGTGCATATCGGCAGGCCTCTGGGCACCCTTGGACATCACCTCGTTGCAAACTTAAGCAAACAGTTTGAAAGATTTCACGGCTAGGGCCACTTCCTTTTCTGAAATTGGACTGTTCAGTGTGTCCTTTTCAGTCTTAGAAAGACATACTTAAGTAATCAGCTATTACCATGGCATAGGTGATCATTTTATCTCTTAGTGTGCCATCATGAAGTTTAGCATAATATTGTTTAAAGATATTGAGAATATCTATAGGGTGGTGGGCCATCAGGCCTTGTGCGTTATGGATGGGCAAGAGTCTAGTTTGGGCTTGCTTTTGATTTAGTTTTCTAGCTAACAGTGAGTCAGGTTTGCTAGCTTTTTCATAAAATACAAGACCAAGCAAGAGCAAGAAAATCGCATAGGTTGGACCTTAGGAGATATTCCAGATATGTAGATGATGTGACATATCTTTCATGATATTATTTTGGTGTAAAAGGAAGGTCCTGGATTTTAAACTATACTTGTTTTGATTATACAGTGTTATTCGAACACCTGTTGGAAGAGTTTACTTCGCTGGTACAGAGACAGCGACTGTATGGAGTGGCTACATGGAGGGTGCTATAGAAGCTGGAGAACGAGCAGCCAGAGAGGTAAAGAAAAACTTTTGCACTGATGAATGTTTCACCTAGGTGATATCTATATCACTTTATCAATAAAATGCCTCTGCAGACCTCCTACAAACAAGAACGTACTTAGAATAATTTGACAGTGCTTTTATTCCCCCCCCCCCCCCTCTTAGTACTTTTTCAATTGTAGATTAATGAAAAGTTTTTTTTAAGTGCTCTTATGAGTATGCACAGCCTCTAAAAAGTGGGACTTAGAATAAAGAATTTGAATTATGATTTTTTTAATTAAGAAAACCACCATCTTATTATCCCTTAACCACTTCATGTTCCCGGGGAGTTTACTCCTTAAAGGACACTTATTTTCATTTTTTACCCTTCCTGTTTTTCACATGACAAGTGCCACAGTTATAAAACCGATACCATACATGCCATGTTTTGATACTAATTGTGCATATGGCAGACAATTATCTCCAGCCTGTGCATCTGTAGCAACTGGATGCAATCGCTGGCGCGCAGTTTGGGGATCCCTGTGATGTACAGATTATTAGGCAACAGCACAGGGATGCATATATACAGCGCTGGATCCCCAAACTGTCCCACTAGTGATCGCATCCGATCGCAGTCATTCCAGGTGTTAAAGTGGTCTGAAACTCTGACATAACATTCAATAAAAATGTGTTTTCCTACTTTTTATTACTCATACAGTTATCATATTTGCTTTTGTGCACACGTAATATTGTCTGTTTACAAATTACAAGTTTCCAAAGTTTACTTTTTCTTACCCTGAAAGCTGGCATTGCATTTTATTATTTTTCTATTATAACTGCTTTTTATTACATATTAAAATCTTCTAATGAGCTATTCTGAACACTGTGCATGAAGCAGAAACAGTTTCTCAGAGAGTGTTTGTTTAGATTCCAGTGTTGATACATTTGTGTTTAACAAGTAAAAGAGATAATGTTATCTCCAGCTTGAATGAAGATTTGAAGCTGAATAGCAGGAGAAAGTGCTTTGTTTAACCATTTCAGTGATGCTCTGTTAGAATTTTTTTCTGGGATAGTAGCTTTCAAGCTGTGAGGAATCTAATAGAGCAAAGTAGAAATTCTATAAGAAGGGAGAACCGAGAGCCCAATATGGTGTAGTAGGTCAAGGCAAATGATATATTAAGGAGTAAAAAGTATACTCACAAACCAGGGTTACCTCCATGCAACCACTGTATAAGCAGGTGAGGAGATTAACCTGTCCCCACTCAGGATTAAGAAGTCGCTTTCTGTAGACGTGACGAAAGAAAGGGGTATCCCCCTCCACCAGGGGTGGATATATGGTATAGTATTAGACTGAACAGAGGCGCCAAACAGGTTAAAAGCAGTAATTAAAATGTTTAAAAATGCTTAGGAGGCAGTGGTGGACTTACCTTCTTCAAGCAGACACAAGTAACTGTGTGTTTCAACCAAAATTAAATTTATTGGTACACTCCAGGGTTTGTTTACAACGCGTTTCGCAGGTCTATACCCGCTTCATCAGGCAGTAGAAGTAGGAGCACACTATTAGGGATAAAAGGCACGTATTTGGTATGTGATCTGACAAACATGATAAACGTCCAGACAATTTTTATTATTGATATATGTAATTATAGGGGGAAAGGAGAGGTAGGGGTTATTAATTGTGGGAAAAAGGAACAGGTGGGCGACATTTTGATCCATTTAGCATAAATATGTGGAATAATATAATTAAGATATGTGGTGTACTTTTGGTATATGGGCAAGGTATGGTATGGGTCTGTGCAGGGGGAGAGGTGGGGCGTCAGGGAGGGGGTGGAGTGGAGGTGGTTATGGGTTAAAATAGTAGTATGTAGTAGAATTATTACGTGAGTCAGAGTGCTATGGGTAGAGTGGTGAAGGGGGAGGGACAAAATACACCTGGTAGAATAAAAATGGGCGAACAACATAGGTGGGTATATACATTATAGAGGGTGGATTGGGAAGCAGTAGAATAGTGGAAGAAGTATTGGGTAGAACAAACGTTAGACTTACCAGCAGAGTGTCAGAATCACACCTGGCGCCTTTGTGCCTAGGTGCTTCTGACCTGCTGTTTATGTAGTGGATGGAACGTCCTTAATTGAATGATTGTTGGCTGGGCGGGCCTTGGTGGCCATGTCTGCATTGTAAGCGGCCATTATGATGCGTCATCAAGTGGCGTCGGTGCGTCGCCATGACGCCACGTAGGGGGCCGTGTGGAACGCATTGTTGTGTATTTATTTCCGTGTCGGGACGGGTTGGGGCGGCGCGTCATTTCCGTATGGCTATGAGACAGGGGCGCTCGCTATGCGCATGTGTGGAATCGCCCTGCACCATATTTGATAAGGGAACAGTGGCGTGCCTAATATGAGAATGGGCAAGTAATTGGCAATAAGCTTTTGAAGTAGGCAGTCTTATTTATATACGATCGTGCTGTATCCATTATAAATAATGAATGATTCTTGTAAGGGTGTATTAGTGACATCTAGTGGACAAACACTAGTAGTGCCTTTGGTTGACATAAAGAGATTCTCATAATTAAAAATGGATAAATCAATGACCATTATTGGAACATACTTGTTAATATAAACAATATATATATATATATATATATATATATATATATATATATATATATATATATATATATATATATATATATATATATATATATATACTTTCGAATTATAGTATGCGGGAAAATAGACAGATATAAATATACAAGGAAACAAATCTACATCACGGTAAGTATTATGGGGAAAAGTGCAGATAATACATAAATTACGTAAAAGCATTCTGTTGGAATAAAAGCATTTCATGTGAATTTTTGTAAAGGGGTTAATGGCCCCAGTTTATGTTGAAATTGCTGTTATATACATCAAGCTAAGAAGATTGCGATAAAAGTGTGAAAAAAACACATTTCACTAAAATAGAGATTGGTCAATATACAATATGAAAATGAATAAAATTAAAACTAAAACAAAGATGATAAAAGAGGCGACTAAAAAGGTAAAAAAGAAGAGCTGATCAATGAATTTTTTCTAATTGTTCATTAAGGCCCTCTGGTGTGAGGGTCTTAAGTATTTGAATCCAGTACATCTCCCTCGCCCTCAGTTTCTCAAAAGCGTTGTGTTGTTGTTGTGGGACGGATTCGATGAGTGTGATGCGGAACAGGGAAGGGCCACTTTGGTGATGGGTGCCGAAGTGCTTAGATACGCTGTGAAGTGGAAATTTTTTAAGTATGTTTCTCTTATGTTGTCCAATTCTGGAACGTGCTAGTTGGGTAGTTCGACCCACGTACTGGAGGTGACAGGGGCAGGTAATAATGTAAATGACGTATCTCGAGGTGCAGGTTAGATAGTTTCTGATTGAGTATTGTGTTTTAGTGTTTTGGGATTGGAAGACAGTAGTGGTTTGTACAAATGGGCAGGCCGTGCACCTGGTGTTGTTGCAGGGCGCGCATCCAGGTGCATGTTGGTTATTTGTATGGTCATTGGTAGTGGGTGTTTTTAACCGTCTGGGTGCCAGAAGGCTTTTTAGATTGGGTGCTCTTTTAAATGTAATGGCAGGGGTTAAGTGGAATAATTGGGCGGAGGTATGGGTCCTGGAGTAAGATTTCCCACCTTTTTTTCAAGATGGAGCGGATCTGAGGGTGTTGTGCATTGAATTGGGTGATGAAACTGGGGCAATCGGTGGTGAATGGTTGTTCCTGGTTTAATGGTGGGTTCGTGTTCCTTGGTTTTTTTGCTCTAAATATGGCATCCTTGATCAATTTTTTGGGGTATTTCCGTGCTTTAAATTTATTAGCAAGAATGTCGGATTGTGAGTTGTAGTCAGTGATGTCTGTACAATTTTTGTGGATTCTTCTAAACTGGCTGTATGGTGTGTTGATAGTCCAGGGACGGTAATGAAAACTATTGAAGTGTATGCAATTATTGGCATCAACTGGTTTGAAATATGTTTTGGTTTTGATGAGATTGGATTCGGTGAAGAGTATTAGATCTAGGAATTCGATGCTTGTTGGGTCGCATTTTGATGTGAACTGTAGTCCAGCCAGATTGCAATTGAGATAGTTGAGGAAGAGGGGGATGAGGTCAGTATTGCTTTTCCAGATGAAGATGAGGTCGTCAATGTAACGCTTATAAAATATGATGTTATTGAAATAGGGGTTGTCGGCTTGCATTTTTTGGAATTCAAACAGGCCCATGGACAGGTTTGCGTAAGAGGGAGCGAAGGATGAAAACCCCTCAGTGGTGAAGTAGTTAAATACTATTTTTTGTTGATAATTTTAATACTGCTGATTTTCATCCTTGCTTTACTTTCATAAGTAATGTCTATATTGTTTAATCACAGATCATGTGCAAGATGGGATTAATCAGACAAGATCAGATATGGGTACCTGAGCCTGAATCTGTGGTATGTATTTTAGGAAAATGGAATTTAAAAGTTACATTTAAGTACTTTTGATGTACCGGTATATCTTATCATAAAACTCACAGTAGAAAAAGGCATTAAATCTATAATACCAGTTCATAGAAGAAAGACGTTTACCATCTGGTCTGATTTCAAAGTGAAGCTGTTTTATTGTATTCCACACATATTCACATACAATAGATTGCTATATGTGCAGATAAGGACTACATATTGGGGACCATTCCATCTCTGGAGCTGTGGAGAAGGGTAACAAGAGGTGGGTGTTTGGGTACTACAAGCCGTTCAGTTTCTGGTGAATGCCGCAGACCATCCTTTTCCTTTTTAATTCCTAAATACAAAGTCAAAAAGGCCTTTTTTAAGTTTAAAAAAAAAAAAAAAAAGAAAAAAACCCTCTTTTTTTATTTAAAGAGGAGATGTTAGGTATAAGGTCTCAGAGAAAAAAACACATATATCAGTAGCTAAAGATTGGCTGTACTTACATTACATATGCATTTCACTGTCCACGTTTGGATTTCACAGAATTTTTATATAGTATTTGCAGAGAATGATGCTCCTGACAGCTCATGGCAGGTTCCATGTTTGTCTGTCTCCTATGAAGCCAATTGTGTCGTCATATCCTACCTGCTTCCTGATGATTCGACTCGCAAAAAAGATCCTAATGGACAACACTACTGTGCAGTGAATATTAATTAGCCATGTGGCTAGGAACAATAGCGGACTCATGCAGTATACTCTGCCGTGTGATTTTTCAGTGCTGTGAGCTGGGCTGCATTACAAGCTGCTGTAACATGAGCCTGTAACTTCTCACTAGCAGCCGAGGGGAGGACCCAAGGTGGGGAGAAGCAGCCCCAGAATGCATTGCAGTATGTTATGTGGCCTCTCTTCCTACTTACAGAGCTTGGGAATAACAGTCTTGCTGTTCAGCACACATCAAAAGTAAGAGAGATTTTTAACTTCAGTATTGCCTTTTTGGCTTCCTTCTAAACTGTTTAACACAGGAGAATAGAGGTTTAAATTAGCTTTTGCAGCCTGACAGTTACTCTTTAAGGAGCTTAAAGGACTTACGAGGCAAAATAGTCCAAAAAAGTTAAATACCTGTATGAAATATCAATGCACGGAGGGCACCGTCCGCGCCCTCCGTGCCGTTCCACCGGGTCCCCACATCTCAATGTGCCCCCCCCGGCCGGTCCCGTCCGCACAGCCCGGGTCGGGCTCTCCTTCCTCCACTAAGATGGCCGGCGGAGCTGGCCGCGGCTGCTCCCCCAATCCACGCAACAGGAGACGGCGTGGATCGGGGGGGAGGCCCTAGAGCTGCGCAGCCGCACTCGCGCATATGCGGTCGCGGCCAGCTCCAGCGGCCATCTTAGTAGAGGAAGGAGAGCCCGACCCAGGCTGTGGGGTCGGGACCGGCCAGGGGGGCACATTGAGATGCGGGGACCCGGCGGAAAGGCACGGAGGGCGCGGATGGTGCCCTCCGTGCATGGATATTTCATACAGGTATTTAACTTTTTTGCACGTATTCAAGGTAAAACAGCGCTAAAAACACATAAAATTGCCAGTTCAAGGTGGTGCGCGCTAAACACAGTTACCAGTCCTGTTTTCAAAAAAGTAGTCCAATCTTAGCTGCGCTCATTCATACGTCCTCAGGCTACTTCGCCGTTGCGGTCACCATTTGAGCATGAACACCTCAGAAAAAACGACATAAAGAACACATATGGCGGATAATAGTATAGACTGTTTTGGCCACTGACACCCCTCTGGTGTAAACATATATGCTCAAGCTTACTGACACAGTGAGGTTTGGGGAATTTTGGGAGCCGTCACCAATTACACCCAAACACTCCCCTCCAAGGACTTATGTCCTCCCTGCTCACCGTCGTGCAGCTGGGTATACACTTATCCAATAGCCTCCTTTTGTCAGCAGTCTCCAATCAAAAGGAGGCTATTGGATAAGTGTATACCCAGCTGCACGACGGTGAGCAGGGAGGACATAAGTCCTTGGAGGGGAGTGTTTGGGTGTAATTGGTGACGGCTCCCAAAATTCCCCAAACCTCACTGTGTCAGTAAGCTTGAGCATATATGTTTACACCAGAGGGGTGTCAGTGGCCAAAACAGTCTATACTATTATCCGCCATATGTGTTCTTTATGTCGTTTTTTCTGAGGTGTTCATGCTCAAATGGTGACCGCAACGGCGAAGTAGCCTGAGGACGTATGAATGAGCGCAGCTAAGATTGGACTACATTTAACTTTTTTGGACTGTTTCGCCTCATAAGTCCTTTAAACAAACTCAGATCGTGAGGACTGCAGATAAGGGTTGATATTTTTATTAGATCACTATTATTACAAATAGTTGTAGTAGTTTTATTAGTAGTCTTATGGGCTGATGAATAAACTAAAGATGAGCAAGTTTTCTGTTTGCTAGCCAAATTATTACTCTGTAAAATTTGCCTTTTCATTTTAATGCTTAACAATAAAGACCAACGACATTGATAAAGTGGGCAACATGTTATTTTCGATGGGTACTATAAGGTGAGATTTCTCACCAACTCTTTGATACCCTCCCCACACTTTCTCATCCCAGATTCCCAGTTACTAAGCTGATCTTAATTAAATAATTGTGCCTGATTCTAAGCTCTCTTTTTATGGAGCCTAACCAACAAACCTAGATGAACCCTAACATACCTCAAAAGACTCCTAATTTACCACACTCACCTATCTCTAACTTTCCATGACATTAGTATCCATGATATGAGTAGTAGACATGAGCATTTCATCTTCGGGACGGTGCTCCGAATGCTTCACATCAGAACACAGACCTTTACATATGTGGTCACCTTGTCCCCACCTCTGGCCACTGTGCTCTACATCGAGTTCCAGGTCTCTGATACTTCCTGCTTTACAGCCAGAAGAAGTAAGTGTTGGAAAGCTGGAATGTGACATGCAATGCAATGGGCACATGCAGGGACAAGGATTAGATAACACTCCCAGCCACAGTCAGTATATGTAATGGTTCGTGTTCTGACCCTAAGCATTCGGAACATGGTTTAGATAAAATTCAAATGCTCATCCTGAATTAGTAGCTCAGTCGTAGCGGTTCACAATTTCTCAGGAAGCAGATTGACGGCCCTCGGCTACCACTAGGTTTCTCTCTTCCACTCTCACTGTCCCTCTGTTCTGTCATGTCTGCCTATGAAATATATTATTGTCTTCTCCCGTCCCCGAGTGCTTCCAAAGATGAGTGGGTCCGTATTGCGCATTGTGAGAGGCACATATGATAATCATTATATTTGGCCATATATTTATTGAAAAACATATCCAATAACATACAGTATATGTATGTGCAACGTCTAGGAGTATTTTGATTTCTTTGCCTCGTGTTTCTCTCTTGGATTTAGTTCTAATGCAGTGACTTCCATATTTATATGTGTATCATTCTATACTAGTATACTTATCCTCTGTGACATTTCTCAGCCTTTTGGAACTTCTCTTTTTAACATCTTTAGACAAGACACAACACAAAACATTTATAATGTGCTTTTCTGGCGGACTCCAAGCACACTTTTTATCAGTATTTTAGGTCTGGGGCTATGTTGCAATGTGGATATCGGTCTATGACCTTTTCATGACGTCTCATAAAGTATATTAGGTTTTAAGTAAAGCATTTGTTTCATTACTAAATTTCAGCTGAGTGCTTCTTTTCTACAGTTGTGGTTTAGGATTTGTACTGTATATTGAAGCCTCAAACTCATGGATTATGTTACTATTGTCAGGGAATTACTTTTCTAGTGATTTTTATTAGGTTGTTTATTTTGTTAGTAAAGCTGAAGCCTATAATACATTGCTTGCTTACAGAGTGAATGCTAGTGATAAATAACTTGATTGTACTGTACTTTGCAATCACAAGCAGAGTGTAGCTAGCAACAGTGCAAGGTGTTCTGTTATAGATTTGAAGTCAGCAACCGTTCAAAAACAGTTGGCACATTCTTTTGCTGGCTAAGCCATGCTGGTAATTGTAGTGTTCTTTTAGGAGGCTCCTCACTGGCAATCTTGTTGTTAGCATGTGAACCATGTAGATTTGAACTCAACTTTGTTAAATTCCTCTATTTATATTTGCACTTGACAAATCAGCACTGTAGAGGTGAGCAGGGAACTTGTGTAATGTGAAAGCCTTCACTGGAAGTGTTGTCTAGCAAATCATAACCACTGGCTGACAATCAATAAGCTGAAAGTTGTTTTTATGAACTTGGTGGTAGAGAACTGCATATTAGGCACTTTCTCATTCATCATGATTTGTTGGAAGCTCAGCACCAACCTCCACCTCTGTGCATTAGATCTGATTGCAGTACTTACTTTTTAGGTAGGGGAGGCTTTTGTGGATCCAAAGGCGGTTACTGGTTAGCATTATGGGGCAAAGTCAACATTTTCTCAAGATAGCAATTGGGAATGTTCGTATTGTGCGGCACAAACAACAAACTAACTGATATGTATTTCTACTTAGGATGTTCCTGCTCTGCCAATCCCAACAACATTTATGGAAAGAAACCTACCATCTGTTCAAGGCTTACTGAGATTTATGGGATGCTCTGTTTTCTTTGGAACAGTTGCTGCTGGTATTATAGCCATTAAAAGGAATTACATAAGTTTTAACCTTAACTTTCATATTAAGTAGGTGGCTTACCTTTTTTGATATTTTGTGACTAATGTGAGGTCACAAGGAGCCCTTTATTGTAGTTGCTATGGAAAGCGTCACTAATTTCTCTGCTCAATGTAATGAAGCAAGGGGATTATTATTAGGTGCGTGGAATAAAGAATGTTTTAAATAGAAAATGCTTTTTGTATCTTTTTTAGGTACTGTTAATGTTTGTGTTTAAAACAATTAAAATCATGCATAACAAGCCACTGTAAACTATGTTTACTATTTTATACAAATGTCCTGTCTTAATATTTGTACAAGTTACCCTAGCTATTTGTGTAGCACACGCTGCCATGGCTATGCACACAATACCTCCCTAATGTGGCTTGCACTACCAGTAAATCCATCAAATTAAACACGCTCACTGCCCAAACATACCAATTGCTTAGATGTTTCCTTAATATTACCCTTTATCTGGTACTGTAATAATCCATATGAAGAAATACACATTGATTTGCTGAGTCTACAATTATCATTGTATGTTTATCATCCCTGGGTTATACAGGATTTCTCATTGTTGAGACCAACCAGCTCCACTATTTACAATACAACTGGTCAAATGTGGGTTTGTTTATTTTGTTGCATATTCAGAAAAGTGCGGCCAGTTAGCTAATCAGCACTTCCTGAGGGATGGCCAGGGGAAAAAGGTTTCTTTGTTTACTTGTAGATGCACAACCCATGCATTATAAATCAGGAAGGGGATAATTTTTGATGTATTATTAACATAAAAATTGCGTGAACAGTCACTGACATTAAAATATACCTTTATGCAAATGTAAATTATATTTTTTTAAAGTCATGTACTGTTTGAGAATGTTTCCATTTTGTTGTAAATTAAAACAAATCTTGACTCATTTTGCTTCAAGTCAGATTTCCCTTAAAGTGAACCTGAACCAAGTAAAATTATTTAAAGTAAACATGATGTACCTGCAAATAAATATTCCATAGTTACCACACCGTCAGCTCCTCTCAGAAGTTCACCATTTTCTTCTTGCAACAATTACTTTCAGTTCTGACAAGATTTTGTCAGAACTAAAATATATCAGTTGCTGCCAGTTATATAGCAGTTGTCAGTTATAACTGAAAGGACAACTGATAAGGTAATGGCCATGTTTCCCTAAGGCAAGTGGGCAATATTACAGTTTAACAGTGTGCTGACCAGGAGGCTGTTATGGGGTAATGGCAATTTTCAAAATGGAGGATGGAGAATTCCATCAGTCACAGTGGTCACAGTGGACAAACAGGATTCAGGACAGGAGAAAGTGATTGAAGAGTAAACTACATGGGAGGTAAGAATGGCGTGTGTATGTTTATTTTGACTTTTAGTTTTCAGTTCATGTTTGCTTCAAGAGAAAAATAATATTTCCACATAGCGTTACAGCTTTTTCATCAGTAATGCTAAAAAATAGCTTTCTTGCTTTTGTGAGCAAGAAAGATCTCCCATGATGTGTCACTGCTTAATATGTAAACAATCTCTTCATGTTCCTAAACACAGGAGATCTTTCTTCCTCACAGAGCTGTACAATTGCAAATACCTTCTGTTTTAGTTATGTTAAACTCTAAATTTGCCTTTAAAAAGGGTTTTGGTACTTTTCTTGCATTGAAGATCCTCCATGGCTATAATTATTAGCTAACTCCCGGGAGAGTTGATCCAGGGATTTATCTGACTGCCATCTGGAGTTGGAAAGGAATTTTTCCCTTTTAAGGCTAATTGGCCCAGGCTTTGTAATGTTTTTTGCCCTTCCTGGATCAGCTGGAATATGTGCAGGTTCAGGAGGGTGTTTTTTTTTTAATTACCGTATTTTGCGCCGTATAAGACGCTCCGGAATATAAGACGCACCCAGGTTTAGAGGGCAAAAAACAGGGAAAAAAAATAAACTAAACCTGGTGCGTCCATATTTCAGGAGTGTCTTGTACATGCCCTTCCTCAAATGCTGTTCTCCTGTGTACCTCATGTGCCCTCTTATCTCACCTTGTCTACCTAAAGTGTCCTTTGGTCTCCCCCTGTGTCCTCTGGTCTCCTCCCTGTGTCCTCTGGTCTCCTCCCTGTGTCCTCTTGTATCCCCCCTGTGCCCTCTGCCCCCCCCCCCTGTGATCTGTGGTTGCCCCCCTGTGCCCTGTGGTCTCCCCTTGTGCCCTGTGGTTGCCCTCCTGTGTCCTCTGGTCCCCCCTGTGCCCTGTGGTTGCCCCCCTGTACACTGTGGTCCCCCCTGTGTCCTCTGGTCCCCCATGTGGTCGCCCTCCTGTGTCCTCTTGTCCCCCCTGTACCCTGTGGTCCCCCCTGTGTCCTCTGGTCCCCCATGTGGTCGCCCTCCTGTGTCCTCTTGTCCCCCCCTGTACCCTGTGGTCCCCCTGTGTCCTCTGGTCCCCCATGTGGTCGCCCTCCTGTGTCCTCTTGTCCCTCCTGTACCCTGTGGTCCCCTGTGTCCTCTGGTCCCCCATGTAGTTGCCCTCCTGTGTCCTCTTGCCCCCCCCCCCCAGCATCCTCATGTGTCCCCACTGACCTTGCCTGCCCCCCGCTTCTGTCTCCGGCCCCCCCCCCCCGCTTCTGTCTCCGGGTCCCCGTGCAGTTTAGCGGCAGCAGCTTACCTCCTCCATCTTGCATTGATGATGCGCCATTAGAAGCCAGCACTAGAGGAAGCCGCACACTGAAGCCGGATGTCTTTAATCGCCGCGGGCAAGATGGAGGAGGTAAGCTTCTGCCGCTAAGCTGCACGGGGACCCGGAGTATGCGGGGGGGGCCAGAGACATAAGCAGGGGGCAGGCCAGGCCAGCGGGGACACATGAGGACGCTGGGGGGACACAGGCAGGGAATCCCCGATGGCGGCGGGTCGGCGGTTCGCATCGGCGGGCGTATGGAAGTCGGGGATTCCCTGCCTTTGCCGTATAAGACGCAGGGACTTTTTTTTCCCCATTTTTTGGGGAGAAAAAGTGCGTCTTATACGGCAAAAAGTACGGTATTTATTTATTTTTGCTGGTTGGACTTGATGGATTGATGTCTTTTTTCAAACAAACTAGCTATGTTACTAGGATGCAGTAAAATGTTTTTGAATAAAATTCCTATAACCATACTTGTTTTTGCCCTTTTCTCCTTCACTTGAAGAATATTTAGAGTCTCCATCACAAAAACAGAAAAAAATATCATTAATCTTCACTTCTTGGATCATTTAGGCTAGCCACCTAGCATAATTTTTTAGAGGGCTTTTTGGTCTCTAAGCCCCTTACAATCTTCTAATGGATCTGGGTCACCATGATCTTTCTGGGTACTCTAAAGGTGGCACAAACACTGGTCCGCACGACAGCCGGGGGCCCCCTAAAGGTGGCCATACATCAGGTGACTTGGCGGACTAACGACCATCCAATTCGAATATTATAATTAAATTGGTTGAAAATCACTGACGCCAAGTGTATGCCCGAGTGACAAATCGACCAATTTCGTGACGGAAATTGGTTGCATTGTCGACCACGCATGCTGCAAGATGTAGGGACGAAGATGGTTGTTCAGGGGCATGGTGGGAATGGCATGCAATTTACCAACAATCGACAAAACCATCCACCGCCTCGCCGCTGTGTAGTTCAGTGTCCTCCCATGCCCCGTGTAAAGTATACATTACCTGTCCATGCCCCCCGATTGCCCCTGAAGGCTTCCGGGATTTCTCTTCTGCATAAAAGCACCCCCACATGGTTTCCTCATCATTTTAAGTCATATCAATGATATTTAACAGAGTTCATATGTATGTGTAGTCTACCGGAGTATTATAATGTCCAGTTTAAAGGGGTTCTTCCGCGAATGATGAAAAAAATAAAAAGTGGTTTATGCATAAACTATTAAATATCCTTCTAAAATAGTGCAAAAAGTTTTTCAAAAAAATGAATGCTTTCCTCAATACAACATGTAATATAAACAGTGACAAATGACGGATTGGGAGGCTAATCCATTTGATAGGGGTGGTTTTTTTTTTACTTGCATTTCACAAACAGAAGTCCTGCCTACGTAGTTTTCAGTTGTGTAATCCATTGCTGTTAGGAGTTTCAGTTACAGGGATAACGGCTGATCTCCTATGTATATGCTTCTTGTATTCACTCACTGAGAAAAGACCCCCCTCCTCCTCCCTGCAGGAATGGCTAAGCGCAGATGCCGGCAACGATTCAGTGACTTCGTCATGTGTTTACATAGTTGCCCAGCAACCAGACCGGGCATCTGTGCAGAATAGTTTGTGTCTTCTCCCAGAGAGTCTTCTGCTATCAGCTGTAGTGTGTCCCCTTATTGAACTCTTAGTTCTCCTGGCAGAGATAAGATAAGGGGACTGACTCGCTGGGAGAAGATACAAACTATTCTGCACAGAGGCCGGGTCTGGTTGCTGGGCAACTGTAAACACATGACGAACTCAAAACGTCGGAACACCGGCATCTGCGCTTAGCTGTTCCTGCAGGGAGGAGAAGGAGGGGGCTCCTTTCTCTGTGAGTGAATACAAGAAGCATATACATAGATCAGCCGTTATCCCTAACTGAAAACTACGTAGGCAGGACTTCTGTTTGTGAAATGCAAGTAAAAAAAAAACACCCCTATTAAATGGATTAGCCTCCCAATCCGTCAGTCGTCACTGTTTATATTACATGTTGTAGTGAGGAAAGCATTCATTTTTTAAAAAAACTTTTTGCACTATTTTAGAAGAATGTTTTTTAGTTTATGCATAAACCACTTTTTATTTTTTTCATCATTCGCAGAAGAACCCCTTTAAGCTGTCTGAAAAACATATCCACCGGGTGTTGTAAATGGTTGGTTCTAAAACTGGTGCACTTGCTGACATGGCCCAGGGCTGTGGAAGCCCAAACTTCTTACATTCCCTCTCTTCAATACAGGACCTCCTCATCCAGAAAATTATGTTGTGGCCACACTTGTTATGTTATGGATGAGTAGAGCCATAGTGATGACAATGAAAAGGAAAGAGGTGGTGAGGCTACACTTGGTACATGGGTACCCTGACCATGAAAGCTACCACCTGGTGGAAAGGGTGGTGTTACAGTGGCCACACTTGGTATATGGGCACAGGCAGATTGGCCCACTGGCCATAGAAGCTACCACAGGGTAGAAGGGGTGGCGTTACAGTAGCCACACTTAGTATAATGGCCCTTAGATTATTAGTCTCATGGGGCAGGGCTCCCTCTACCCTATTGTGTTATATTTTCATTATTTGTTGTTTCATGTTTGTGCATACTATTTATTGCCTTGCCATGTGCACGTGTAATATGCAAGCTCTTTATAAATAAATAATAATGGCATAATGAAGAACAAAACTCAATAAGGGAATAAGAAATTATACATTTAGTTTAACAACCACATACCGAGTGCGGAAGCTATCTAGTCTCAAAAACTTGAGTACACTAAACACTTTATTTTAACCACTTGAAGACCACAGTGGTAAACTCCCCTAAAGACCAGACTGTTCTTTTCATAATTGGCCACTGCAGCTTTAAGGCCAAGCTGCATGGCCGCACAACACAGCACACGAGTGATTTCCCCCCACCTTTTCTCCCCACCAACAGAGCTCTCTTGTGTTTATTTTTTTTAATAAATATTTATGTTATTTTTTAAATATTTTTTACTATTTCTCTCTTTTTTTCCCCAATCCCCGTCGATCAGCTGTCATAGGCTTCTGCCCATGAGAGCCGATCTCTCTCTTGTCCCCCGGGAGACAGCGCTGCTGCTGATCGCGGTTTCACCGTCTAACAGTCTCCTGAGCGGAAATCGACACTCGGAGACTGAAGGTGGGGCAGAGCTCCGCCCCCGAGCAGGATATGCGCGCGCAATCTCCTGGAAACTGCAGCCCCAGGACTTGACGCCAATTGGCATTAGGCGGTCCTGGGGCTGCCGCCGCAGCCACGCCTGTTGGCGTGGAGCGGTCTTAGAGTAGTTAAAGTCTTAAATATACTACTGAATGGGTAAATAATGCTAAATTGATGATAAACTAATTGCAAGCTGAGTTTACACTGAATGCAAACTGATGCTAAAACTGTGAACAAGCTAAAAAAACTGAAAACAATATATATCTAGTATGACAACCAACTATCATTCCCTCCACAGCCTGATCAGAAAATATCATGGAAAACAATAATAGTTGCTTTTTAATTTATAACATTGCATCATTCTCTAATATTGGCAGTGTACAAACTACACTTTGTAGTTTAAACTATAAAACAGGGCAGAGGTAATGGCCCACTGAACTCTTCTGTAGTAAAACCTTAAACACAAAAGAAACAGTGAGAGACAGGTTGACATAAGTGCTTGAGAAAAGAAAGAGATCAGAGAAGCTCTTTTGCATAGATAACAACTGAAGTTTCTTAACTATTCCTGTATTGGAAACAATATGAGACTTATATCTGTGCTACTAATGTTCTATTTCTTAGCTGTACTACACATAGAAATTATTATATCACTTCAGAATCCCTTAAATAATTTTACCTGATTGCTTTTTATGACTGATGTTTTCTTAAGCTTACATGCAATTACTATTTTTGATTGTACACATTGCAACACATTTCCTTGAAATAAGCATAGTAGGCGTAAAGAAAAAGAAAAGAACACAAAATCACCAGAATGTCTCAGAACATTACCAAGTAAATTAACTTTATTATGTTTTACATGTTCTAAACAAATGGAAATCCTTATTAGAACTTATCAGGAGTATTATATTAATTTAATGTTATTATTGATTTTTAACTAGCAGCATTTAAATGTAACACTTTATAAGTCAGCATACACATTTCAGAAGCCACTTCAAATTTCAACAAACTCTGTCAGTCAGTGAGACATACATACAGTATACAGTGTACCGACAATAACAAAGCAATGCGTACTTCAGTTATAACATTTCTAGTATAGATATAAAGCAACCAGTTTGGAAAAGCATACACAGTTCTTTCCTTACATTTTCTAATACATATCCAAGCATTATTATGTTTAACCATTTACACAAGACAATTTATTTTCTTCTTTTTCAAGATGTCAACGCAGTTAAACTGATCCAATGAAATTGTAGGATTTTTGTATTCTTTTCATTTTTTAAACAAAACCATTGCATGTAGCAATATGTATTTAGCTTTAGTATAAGGGCCTGTTTCCACTACACGCAGATTGGATGCAGAAAAACTGACTCCAATGAAAGCCTATGGGCCTTTTTGCATGCAGAATTAATGCAGAATGGCTGCAGAAAAACTGACTCCAATGAATGCCTATGGGAAAATCTGCATCAGAAAAATCACGTTTACTGGAAACAGGCCCATAGGCTTTCATTGGAGTCAGTTTTTCTGCACCATTTTGCATTAATTCTGCATGCAATCTGCGTGTAGTGGAAATAGGCACTAAGTGTGTTGGAGGAGGTGGTGCATATATCACTTTTTCTTGTGTTATAGACAAGCAAGTATAATTTTTCCTTCATATGGGCATGGTTTAGCAAATATAAAAACAATCAGCAGGATGTACTGAGGTTTTCCTGAGCTGCCTAACATTAGACACAAATGTAGAATCTAAGTAATCCTAAAAACTTTGCCTAGAATTTTTAAATCTTGCTTGATATTAGGTGTCACCAGTTTGCGACCCTTAACCATGGTCATGTAAAAAAAAGTGAAGGTTGCTCAAACAGTAGTTATTAGTAAATAAGCAGTTGTATGAATCAACCCATTGTATCTGTGTTTAGTACATTGCAAGAAATGAGTCTGACATGGGTTAAGGGGAAATTAAACATTAAAAAGAAATATTTACCTGCCTTCATTCTCGCATTGCTGCTATGACACTGCCTAATCTGTACCCGCAGTTCTGTCACTGACCAAACTCACCTCCCTGACTGACAAGCTCCTGACCCTCCACTTCCCTCACACAATTCCTTCTCTGCATTCTTACTGGTTAAGAGGGTTAAGCAGAAGTGAGATAACAGCCTCCCCCCTCCTCACAATTCAGAGAGCATAGGGTTCATCATAAAAACAAAATCTAGGAAATCCGGGCTTTATAGGAAAAAAAGGGTGAATGTTAATTGCTGATAGCTCTGTAGCATTTCAGCAATCCTAGCTATTATGCAACAAATCACAGGTGAGAGTTCCAAACTTTGCACCTTTCAGTACTGTATTCATAAATGCAGATGTGTTGTATTCATGTCACATATGTGTGTATCCACAGCAAAAAAATTTTTTTAAGTAAACCAATGACAGTCTGGAGTAATTAAAAAATGCATCATATTGAGTGCAAATGCTGCATGACCACTAATTCATTCGTTTTTGAGTATTTACTACAGTTATGATAGTACATTACATAGTTACATAGTTATTTGGTTTGAAAAAAAGATATACATCATACGTCCATCGCGTTCAATCAGACATGTTTACAATATATTATAAAAGTGATGTGTTTATAATATATGACACTGGCAGGATTACTTTGGTGCACGGGTTTGAAGCACGAAGTCTGTGAACCTCTTATCTTTTCAGATAGTTCTTTGAAAACCTCAAGCAATTCCCAGAGATTGCTGCAGAGATTGGTGATAGATCCATGAAACTGTTATTCAAGATGGTGCACAGTTTGGCTGTGCAACAACAGCTAACTCCTGCTTCCTGCATGCCCTAAATTAGTCTCCACATCATGCATGAGAAGCCTTCCGAAGAACTATCCTGGATCATTTGTTCATATTGAATCAGATAATGTATGTACTATTTCATGTTTATGCTTTTATTTATTGCAAACATCTTTGCATTTGTGTGAAAGGAAAGATGACATATGTGCACACTTACAAATCTGAGTTAAACATGTCTTAACATTCTAAGGACTTTTACTGAATTAACCAAATAGATACCATAGATCAACAGATAGATGAATATACATTTTTGCAAACTCGCCATTATAAAAAAGTCTGCAATTTGTCCTGGCGTATCCAAGATCCTGTGTTCTACATTTTCTGACAAAAGGTAGAATGACTGTCATCATGAAACTCACCCCAGTGAGAAAAATACTAACATTGTCAAAAAGACCATGCTTGCTGTACCACTGCTGTATATTTGGAGTATTATGTATTACATGAAATAAACATGAATACTACACTTTCATTAAAGGGGCAATATTGCGAAACTAGTCCTTTTTACTTCATTACATATAAGTTATGTACAAGTGGAGTAATACTTTAAACACGTTTAGTGGCTGAACAAATGTAATTAGTACACTGGCATTACCTATTTGAAGCAAGGAAGCCACGTCAGAAGAAACATTTACTGATGCCGATTTAGACAATACCATTATGCTGTAGGAGGCAGCTAAATCAGCTGTTTGGGGTGGCATTATATTTCCCCCTTGAGACGTTAGAAATATGATCCTCCACCTTGTAACTGCACTCTCGTGCAGTTCCCTCAGCTCATGTGAGCCGCGTGACGTCACCGCACTTCACAGATCCTAATGCTGCCTGCCGAGGCCCCTTCACCGCTGCTGGCAAGGACACGGACACCTATTGCTGTCCGTTGCTGTGGTTACCAGCTTTCAGCTCTGCGCAGAATTGTGACAGCAGCACGGAGCAGCCAGGAGTTGTAGCTGTGTCCTGCTAGCATCTAACATTACGATTAAAGTTGTTGTTTTATTCACGAGGCAAGCATTCTTAGAAGGAAAGAGTTACATGTTTACTGCTTTCCTTCTAAGAATGCTTGCCTCATGAATAAAACAACAACTTTAATCGTAATGTTAGATGCTAGCAGGACACAGCTACAACTCCTGGCTGCTCCTGCTGCCGCCACAATGCTGCGCAGAGCTGAAAGCTGGTAACCACAGCAACAGGCAGCAATAGGTGAAGGGGCCTCGGCAGGCAGCATTAGGATCTGTGAAGCAGTGGTGCTCAGCAGAGCTCGAATATTCGAGTAGCTCGAATATTCGAGCTCTTTTCCAGCTATTCGAGCTCGGTATTCGAGCTCCGAATAGCTGTAGCTATTCGAATGGGCTATTCGCGTACACTCGAATAGCCCATTCACTATTCGAGCTATTCGAGCAAACGGCGCTATTCGAGCTCGGTACCGAGCTTGAATAGCGTCATAGCCCAGATTGATGTCCTTAGAGCCAATCAGAGGGCTCCCAGGCCCTCTGACGGCAGCCAATCACAGAGGGGGACCCTGGCCAGCCCCTACCCTATAAATAGCGGCCGCCATGTTACGTTTCTCCATCCTTGCCTGAGACTTGCATAGAGAGAGAGTTGCTCCTTTGTGCTTTGGCTTAGCAAGAGCTTTATTGTGGTCATTTACCTAGCGTTTTTGCTCACATACACCTCCTATACACACCTATATTGTTGTTAGTTAGTTAGACATTGTATTTTAGTTAGTAGCTTTGGTGTTACATAGAGACAGGCCAGCTGCTGCAGGCTTACAGCTTTAGGCCTCAGGGCCTGCCTGTGTGGGCAGCTGTCCTCCTGTCCTCTGTTTATTTCTCTCTATTCTATACCAGTATTTCTGCTGTCCTTTACTACTGATTGTATTAGTATTGTAGTTATATACTGTAACTGTACTAGGACACTCACTGTCACTGTTCATAGGCTACTAGCTGCTCCTGCGTGTGTGCACTCACTGTCTGTGTACACACTACACACACTCTATTTCCAAGTTCTGATAACTGATTGATTATTGTAATTGAATATTGTAATTAGTTAGTTGTACTCACTGTTACTACTTACTGTACTAGGAGTCTAGGACACTCAGTCACTGTTCATAGGCTACTAGCTCCTGCGTGTGTGCACTCACTGTCTGTGTACACACTACACACACTCTATTTCCTTCTGATAACTGATTGATTATTGTAATTAGTTAGTTGTACTTACTGTTACTACTTACTGTACTAGGAGTCTAGGACACTCAGTCACTGTTCATAGGCTACTAGCTCCTGCGTGTGTGCACTCACTGTCTGTGTACACACTACACACACTCTATTTCCTTCTGATAACTGATTGATTATTGTAATTAGTTAGTTGTACTTACTGTTACTACTTACTGTACTAGGAGTCTAGGACACTCAGTCACTGTTCATAGGCTACTAGCTCCTGCGTGTGTGCACTCACTGTCTGTGTACACACTACACACACTCTATTTCCTTCTGATAACTGATTGATTATTGTAATTAGTTAGTTGTACTTACTGTTACTACTTACTGTACTAGGAGTCTAGGACACTCAGTCACTGTTCATAGGCTACTAGCTCCTGCGTGTGTGCACTCACTGTCTGTGTACGCACTACACACACTCTATTTCCTTCTGATAACTGATTGATTATTGTAATTAGTTAGTTGTACTTACTGTTACTACTTACTGTACTAGGAGTCTAGGACACTCAGTCACTGTTCATAGGCTACTAGCTCCTGCGTGTGTGCACTCACTGTCTGTGTACACACTACACACACTCTATTTCCTTCTGATAACTGATTGATTATTGTAATTAGTTAGTTGTACTTACTGACTGTTACTACTTACTTACTTACTGTACTAGGGACACTCACTCAGTCACTGTTCATAGGCTAGCTCCTGCGCGTGTTTGCGCGTGCGTGCACTCACTGTCTGTAGTGTACACACACTAAATTTACTTGTGATTACTACTGATTATTGTAACTGCTAGTTGTACTTCCTGACTGTTACTACTTACTTACTGTACTAGGGACACTCACTCAGTCACCTCACCCACCAACCCACTCCATTAAAGTACCCCACTTTTCACCCGCCCTTTTAAAAAACTTTTGTCTATACGCCCAAAACATCGAAGATGTCTGGAAGTGGCAGCCAGCGCGGTTTGGGCAAGGGGAAGGGCAGCAAGGGAATCAGGAGGAGAGGGAGCAGCATTGTGGCAAGCCGCGGGCGCGGGCGCGCCACCATGCACAGTTCCGCAGCAGCAGCGTCAGTGGCTAACATTCCTCCCATAGCCACTGGCCGTGGACGCCTTGGGCGCCGCCCAGCAGGAGCATCTGCAACTCACGCTGCAGAGACACAGCAGCAGCAGCGTGTAGCACCTGCTCCGATTTTCCTCCAGCCGGGTCGGAAACGTCCCATTGAGGAAAAGCATGCAGACACTGTGGTGCAACTCATGACGGAGGATGAGCAGCCCGCCATCAGCTCTGCATCTGAGGCCTCCACCCTCACCACCACCACCACCACCCCTGTTCGCAGCAGCCGCCCAGCAGGGTCTGGGGAGGAGGCCAGTTCACCGTCACTCGCCGACCTGTCATTCAGCAGTCTTTTGACCCCAGGCATCATGAGTAAATTGTCTGCTGTTGTTGGCGATCTTGAGGAGGAGATGCTGATGGGCACTTTGGGGGATGAGGGATTGGACAGCAAGACTGTGGCGACAGTCAAGCAGCCCATCCATGCATCAGGAGAGGAGTTTGGGGGGTCCTCATCCCAGCAGGACATGTTTCAGGAGGGGGAGGATGTTGATGACCCGGTGACAGACAGAGACTGGGTGCCACCACCTCCAGGGGATGTCGTCCTCAGCAGCTCTGAGGAGGAGGAGGAGGATGCTCTTGTGGGCCTTGCAAGGAGGCGCATCATTGCAAGCATTGGCAGCAGCAGTAGGCAGGTCCCACAGCCTGCTGGTGTCTCAGGCTCAGCAGCAGCAGCAGCAGCAGCATCTGCCAGTACCACCACCAGCCGCACCCAAGCCCCCCAAGCCCCACCCCCAACCACCACAGGGAGACAGGCAGCAGCGCTTCCATGCCGTAGGGGGATGTTTCTGTCACCAATCTGGCGCTTTTTCACCATGCCCACAGTGTACAGCAAGTACGCCACTTGCAACCACTGTCAGCGGAAGTTGAGCAGAGGTGCAGACCCCTTAAAGTTCTGCACCAGCTCGCTCATCAACCACCTTGCTGCGAAACATTTCCACCAGCATCAGGAGTTCCAGAGGCTGAAGGCATCTGGTGCTGGCAGTGGCACCACACCCATCACTGCACAGCCTTCAGCAGCAGCAGCAACAGCAGCCACCCGCCCTCCTGCTCCTCCAGCAGCACCAGCAGGAGTGCGGAAACGCACTGCTCCTCCCCCCTCTGCAACTCCTGCCGCCGACACTGAGGCCTGTTCTGGCAGCCAGTCCTCAGTGGCCTCCTCCGCTGTGTCTGCTGATTCCCGTGCCAGCAAAAGGCCACGCCAGAGCCTTTTGAGCGAGTCCTTCCAGGGGGTGGTTAGGGCTCTGCCTCCCAGCAGCCGTCGCGTGCGGCAGCTGAACGGCTTGCTGGCACGGGCCATGTGCTCCCAACTCCTGCCGTACACGCTCGTGCAGGAGGGGAGCGACATTCGTGCGCTGCTTGCTTGCGCAGCCCCAGACTGGCAGCTCCCCAGCAGACACTTTTTCTCCCGCAAGGCCATTCCTGCACTGCACCGCTTTGTGATGGCCAATGTGGAGCGAGGGCTGGAGCACGCGGTTGGTGAAAGGGTCCACGTCACCATGGACTCCTGGAGCAGCCGCTTCGGGACAGGCCGCTACCTGTCCTTCACTGTCCACTGGGTCAGCTTGGTGGAAGGGGGTGAGGATGGGAGAGCAGCAGCGGGCACAGCAGCAGCAACACAGTGGGTGGTGCCACCCCGCAGGGTCAGGGGAACTGCAGCAGGTTCCTCCGATCCTCTGCCATCCTCCGGCACACCTGGCCAAACCCCCCGCCTCAGCAGCAGCGTGAAGGCCCGCCACTGCCAAGCGTTGCTGCACTTGGTCAGCCTTGGGAAGACCAAGCTGACGGCAACCCATGTGTTGGCCAAACTCCAGGAGCAGGAGAGGATTTGGCTGACCCCCAGAGGCCTCAGAGTCGGAGAGGTGGTGGCCGACAATGGGGCCAATCTGGTTGCCGCAATAGACAGGGGAAACCTGACCCACATCCCTTGTCTTGCCCACGTGCTGAACCTGGTAGTGCAGAAGTTCTTGCGCACCTACCAGGGGATGGGCGAACTGCTGGAAACGGCAAGGAACGTTGTGCGTCACTTCCGGCGCTCGGCTGCAGCCTGTGCGAGCCTGGAAGACGTGCAAAAGGAGCTGGATCTGCCACGCCATCGGCTGATCCTTGACGTTCCGACTCGCTGGAACTCCACCCTGGCGATGTTGGAGCGTCTGGTTGAACAGAAGCGCGCTGTCAAACAGTACCTTGCCCTGGCCACTGTTTCCGCCGCTCAGAGAAGGGACAAGACCAGCAACATCCCGTCCATCGTCCCCGATGATGACTGGAGGCACATGCAGCAGGTGTGCTTAGTGCTGGCTCCCTTTCTGCAGGCCACTAACATGGTGAGCAGGGACCATGCTATGGTCTGCGAGTGGGTGCCCCTGGTTTGTCTGCTGAACAGGGCCCTCGATGCTTTGCTGGAACAGGGAGCGGCAGCCTTGGACCAGCAGGAGCGGCAAGCAGCTGCACAGTCCACCTCTGAGGGGGAGGAGGAGGAGGACTTGGTGGAGGTCCCTGACCTTGCTGCTGATGAGGGGGAGCAGCACAGTGCAGCTGAGTTGGTGCGGGGGTGGAGAGAGGATGAGGCTGACGAGGCAGAGGAGGAGGATGAGGACAGCAGCACTGCCGTCGATGTGCCAGCAGACGTGGCCCGCCTCTTCCCAATGGCAGCGCACATGCTGACGTGCCTGCGCAGAGACCCCAGGGTGATCCAGATAAAGCAGAGGGAGGACATCTGGATCAGCATGATGCTGGACCCACGCCTCAAGGGGAAGTTGAGCCAGTTCCTGCCGCCTGCAGGAGGAGACCCAGCGCAACAAATAAGGAGCTTGCAGCAGGCACTTGTTGAGCGCTTGGAGGAAGCCTTCCCCCAGCCTTCCACCCCCACTGTCCAGCAGCCAGCACAGAGGCAGCAGCAGGTGCCTGCATCCAGCAGCAAGCGCCCCACAGACCTGCTGTCTCTCAGCCACGAGCTCTACAGGACTGTAGAGGCTCCGGCAGCAGTGACTAGAGAGGAGGTGCATGCAGCAGCATCCTCCACCGGTCACAGCCAGCGCCTGACCCGCATGGTGGCTGACTACATGGGGTCCTACAGCGGGCTTGACAGCGATGCCCCTGTTGATCCCATGGAGTATTGGGTCAAGCGCCTGGAGATCTGGAGCGAGCTGGCGCAGTACGCCCTGGAAGTGCTGTCCTGCCCCCCTTCCAGCGTGCTGTCCGAGCGCTGCTTCAGTGCAGCTGGTGGTGTGGTCACCGAGAAACGCTCACGTCTGTCTCACAAGTCTGTGGACAGACTGACGTTTCTCAAGATGAACCAGGCGTGGGTGGAAGGCGAGTTCCTGGCCCCTGTTGTCGGCGAGAGGGGGACATGAACTGGCTAAGAACCATCGTTAATGTGCCTTACCACCCTTTACCACCTCCTGGCTCCTGCTCACTAAGCCAGCCTGGTTCACTTTGACTATTAAGTCGCCTGCAGCCACACATTTTACACCTACAGTGGGCTGCGTACTGCCCTTCTGCTGTCTGTCTGTGTTTCCCACTGCCAGGGTACACAGATTTACCTTCTGCTGCCACTCTGCCACCAGCTATTACGTCAAACAATAGCTATATATCTGTGTAATTTGTTTTACAAACAAAACCAAAAAACCATAAAAAAAAAAAAAAAAAGGTTTAATTTTTCTGAGGTGCCCGGGTTGAAAACTGTGTTGTCCCAGTTGTGTATTGGACACAATGTGGGCTACACGACCGCTGTCTGGGACCTCCTGCCTGCTGTGTTTATTTACAGCCCTGGTATCACCGCTAGGTACCAGGGCTATTATGTCACGCTGCCTGCCTGCTGCCACACTCACACTACTCCTCCATTCCTCCTGCTGATGCTGCTGTCTGTCTGTGTTTCCCAACGCCAGGGTACACAGATTTACCTTCTGCTGCCACTCTGCCACCAGCTATTACGTCAAACAATAGCTGCTCACATTACTCCTCCATTCCTCCTGCTGCTGCTGCTGCTGTCTGTCTGTCTGTGTTTCCCAACGCCAGGGTACACAGATTTACCTTCTGCTGCCACTCTGCCACCAGCTATTACGTCAAAAAATAGCTATATCTGTCTGTGTAATTTGTTGTAAAAACAAAACTACAAAACCATAAAAAAAAAAAAAAGGTTTCATTTTTCTGAGGTGCCCGGGTTGAAAACTGTGTTGTCCCAGTTGTGTATTGGACACAATGTGGGCTGCACGACCGCTGTCTGGGACCTCCTGCCTGCTGTGCTTATTTACAGCCCTGGTATCACCGCTAGGTACCAGGGCTATTATGTCACGCTGCCTGCCTCATTGACTGCCTGCTGCCACACACTCATCCTCCTCCTCCTGCTGCTGAATTTACCTCCTGCTGTCTGTGTGTTTCCACTGCCAGGGAGCACATACAATGGCGCTTCCAACATGCGTGCGCCACCAGCTATTTGTTACGCTCAAAAATAGCTGCATTTCTTTAAAAAAAAAAAATTGAAAAGAGAAATAAGTGAAGAAGAAGACGATATAGAAGAAGATGAAGAAGATGAAGAAGAAGAAGATGAAGAAGAAGAAGAAGAAGATGAAGAAGAAGAAGAAGAAGAAGAAGAAGGAGAAGAAGATGAAGATGAAGAAGATGAAGAAGAAGAAGATGAAGAAGATGAAGAAGATGAAGATGAAGAAGATGAAGAAGAAGAAGATGAAGAAGAAGAAGATGAAGAAGAAGAAGATGAAGATGATGAAGAAGAAGAAGATGAAGAAGAAGATGAAGATGATGAAGAAGAAGAAGATGAAGAAGATGAAGAAGAAGAAGATGATGAAGAAGAAGAAGAAGATGAAGAAGAAGATGAAGAAGATGAAGAAGAAGAAGATGAAGAAGATGAAGATGATGAAGAAGATGAAGAAGAAGAAGATGAAGATGATGAAGAAGAAGAAGATGAAGAAGAAGATGAAGATGATGAAGAAGAAGAAGATGAAGAAGATGAAGAAGATGAAGAAGATGAAGAAGAAGAAGATGAAGAAGAAGAAGAAGAAGATGAAGAAGATGAAGAAGAAGAAGAAGATGAAGAAGTTGAAGATGAAGAAGATGAAGAAGAAGAAGAAGAAGATGAAGAAGATGAAGAAGATGAAGAAGAAGAAGAAGATGAAGAAGTTGAAGATGAAGAAGATGAAGAAGAAGAAGAAGAAGAAGATGAAGAAGATGAAGAAGAAGATGAAGAAGATGAAGAAGAAGATGAAGAAGAAGATGAAGAAGATGAAGAAAAAGAAGATGAAGAAGAAGAAGATGATGATGAAGAAGATGAAGAAGAAGAAGAAGAAGAAGAAGACAATATAAAAGAAGAAGAAGAAGATATAGAAGAAGATATAGAAGAAGAAGATATAGAAGAAGAAGATATAGAAGAAGAAGAAGAAGAAGAAGATATAGAAGATAAAGAAGAAGAAGAAGAAGTATATACAGTACTGAACAAATTTCTGGACACAACTTCTCTTTTCAACTTTTTTTTTTTAAAGGAACATCCCCACATAATCACTTGCTGTTGTTACTTGGAAAAAAAGAGGTTTCTTGCATCATTCACCCTCAAAACAAGTGTTGGAAGCTATTTAAGGCCATTTCGAATAGTCAGCTCGAATAATGAGCTCGAA
Source organism: Hyperolius riggenbachi (assembly GCF_040937935.1). Lineage (NCBI taxonomy): Eukaryota > Metazoa > Chordata > Amphibia > Anura > Hyperoliidae > Hyperolius > Hyperolius riggenbachi. Next base: position 409,952,755 of record NC_090647.1, on the reverse strand, counting down.
TACCGACTTGAATAGTGAGCTCGAATTCCGAGGTCGAATCGAATAGTAAAAATTATTCGACTCGAATATTCGACTGATCTCGAATAATTTACTATTCGAATTCGACCTAACTCGAATTTTGAAAAGGGGTATTTGAGCACCACTACTGTGAAGTGTGGTGACGTCACACGGCTCACATGAGCTGGGGGAACTGCACGAGAGTGCAGTTGCAAGGTGGAGGATCCTATTTCTAACGTCTCAAGGGGGAAATATAATGCCACCCCAAACAGCTGATTTAGCTGCCTCCTACAGCATAATGGTATTGTCTAAATCGGTGTCAGTAAATGTTTCTTCTGACGTGGCTCCCTTGCTTCAAATAGGTAATGCCAGTGTACTAATTACATTTGTTCAGCCACTAAACGTGTTTAACGTATTACTCCATTTGTACATAACTTATATGTAATGAAGTAAAAAGAACTATTTTCGCAATACTGCTCCTTTAAAGCAAGTTAAGCTGAATATGCATTGATGCTTATGGACATTTGCATTTTCAAAATGAATTCTGTATGAATGCAAACTTGCAAAGTAAAAGACATGCCAATATAGAACACAGTTTCTCACTCAAAGAAAAAAATGGTATGATGTATGAGTGCTACACAGGTCATTTTGTAATTGAATTTTACTAAATGCTGTCCTTTGATTTCAGCATGCAGCATGTGTCTTAAAATGGCACAAAAAGCATTGTTTTTAAACTGAGAAACAGTAAATGTTACTGCTCTCTGTAATTATTGATCCAGACTGATATCTTTAAACGCTACCCCCCTTTTTTCTCCAACAAGCATATACTCTACATTAGGCCCAGGGGAGTAACTAGAGAAGAGCAGCATGTGCGATCGCAGGGGGCCCAGAGCTGTGGGGGCCCAACTACTAACCTTCCCTTCCTTCCATACAGGGGGCCATCCTTTAGATCAGCTGTTTTTGTCGCTACACTTGAGTGTGAAGATTATGATGGCCACACTTGTTTTATGAGCCTAGTGAGATGGGCCCCAAGACTGTGGAGGGGAACAACAGAGGCAAAGAAAGGGGTGTGACCATTAGGGTGCCCCATCAAAGTTTTGCAAGAGGGCACAATGAATTGTAGTTACACCGTTGTAGGCCATTTGACCTTTGGCTAAGTTGTACTCCTTACTAGATAACCTAAAATCAAATTGCCTCTAGGCATGAATATTGTATACCACCCCATTACTCCCCCCCCCCCCCACACACCCTCATTCCTTTAGATTGTGAGCAAGGATCTCTCACCCTTTTTTGTCTTGGAATTTGTTACACATTTCATACATGTTACTTTTGTCACTATAATTAACAATTCAGTATTTTGTATCAATTCTGTATTTTGTTCCAATATCTATATTGGAGTATTCCACTGTCTGTATTCTCATGTGTCCCATGTTTGTTTCTTGCTTTGTACAGCACCACTGAATATGTTGGCACTTTATAAATCTATATACTGGGATGCACTCTACTGGGTGCATATACTGGAATGCACTGTAACTCTGGAAACAATCACCTGCACTAATCACAAAACGGATACATCTCGTACTCGTAGCAAAAAGTTGAGCTATGCCTAAGGCTATCCCGGCAGATGAAAACAGGGTAATACATTTCAAAGGATGTTTGCAAAATCCTTTGTGATGTATAGATTTGAACTCAGAAGACTTAACGGAATATCACGTTAACAGAAGTAGAAAAATAAATTGTCTATGCAACACATCAAGAGGTATTATCAATATGTTATGCACCCTGAGGTAATATATATTTATATGCATTTGTACACACTTATCCATTAAGCAATAAGCTTATTTCATGCACAAATGGCTACCATATGTCTATTAATTTGCTATCTTAGTGTAGTGCATGCAACTAGATGGAACCACACTAACAGTTTCCTGTAAGAGTAGAATAGGTGACCTTAAATCCACGGGCTATAGTAAACAAATACTATCTTTCCCAAAAATATCTCGCATGGTCTAAGCTCTTTGTTAGGCATATTCAAAATTGCAAAATTCCAAATTTGACAAAATTCTGAATTTTGCATGGAATTCTAAAGGAATTCTAAAATTCCTGGATTCTTAATTTGCATTGTGAAATTCTAATTTATTGCAAAAATGTTTTTTCACGAAGCATAAAATTATGATTAGTGTGAATTTGTGAATGTATATTCACAATAGGTTAAAATTAATTAATAAAAATCACTTTTTCGCTTACAGTTTTCACATTCTTGCCCCATATAACATGCTCAGTCAATATTTTCAATTTATAGGTGAAAACATTTGTGCATTACATAAATGGGCATTTCGTGTAACTTTTGGAATTTACATGTCAAGATTCAGGGAATTATGATTTCCGACTTTCAACTTGTAGTCACAAAATTCCAATGCAAAAATCATAATCCCACAAAATGTGTGCTCTCATCCCTTCTCTTTGTGCCTGCTTAATGTCTAAATTTACTGAGTGAGATCATGCCACACTTGAAAATACATATTACAGCATCCTGAGTTTCTGGACTCCCAAGGCGTTAAGGTGAAAAAAAGTTTGTGCAGGTACCATTATTTGGCTGCAATGCACTTTGGAGCTTAACAGGTTTGGAGCAAGGACAGATGTACGTTAATATTTAAAGTTTGTTTGTTCATGGAATTGCTATAACAGGTGCAACTTACAAAGTCAGTAAAAACTAGTAAAAAAAAGGTCATTATGAAATTACAAAGGACCAATGACGGTATAGCTCAAATTCAACAAATTAAATATTTCCTAGTACAAAACTCAAACATTAAACACAAACTACATCAGAGGTGCTTCAAATATAAAAAAGCACTTTACATTCACATAAATACAGCTGAGCTGACTATACAGATATGTCACAAATTTGACAGTGAGCATAAATTAAAATAGAGGTCATAAATGAATGTTTAATTATGAAAAATTAAGCCTTTTCTATAAAACATTAGACCTAATGCTGCTGATGATGTAAGCAGTGATGAAAATCCAAGAATTTTAAGCAAACCCGGTACTGATGGTAGGTTTCTTTCCCAAAAGGTAGTTGTAATTGGAAGGCCTGGAATATCCTAAAATAAAATTGTAAACCATTCCATTACACAGGTCACAACATTGTATTCACTGAACATAAATAATATACATTATTTCTTAAAAAATGTTTTGCATAAAAAGATTTTAGATTAACTTCCATTTCCTCTGCTATATTCACTAGTTTTAAAGAGGCGTGATAATTTAAGTACCTAAAGACTGCCCCAGGACCACCTAACGCCAATTGGCGTCAAGACCAGGGTCTGGCTTCTGCAGGAAATCGCGCAGGCTGCGTGCGCATCTCATGCTTGGGGGGCGGAGCTCCGCCCCGCCTTCAGTCTCCGAGCAGTGATTGTCGCTCGGGAGACTGTTAGACGGTGTCTTTTTACTAAGTACAGCACTGTGATCTGCAGCAGCGCTGTACTGGGGACAGCCGTGGGGTACAAGAGAGCAATCGGCTGTCATAGGTTGAAGCCTATGACAACCGATCGCCATGATTGACTGGCTGGGGGGAGGGAGGGAAACAATATACATAAATAAATAAGTACATTTAATAAAAAAAAATTTATGAAAAAAAAACCCACTGGGGGTGGGGGTTAGAGGGTTTGGGCGATCAGACTCCACCAACAGAGAGCTCTGTTGGTGGGGAGTAAAGGGGGGGGGGATAACTAGTGTGCTGTGTTGTGCGGCCTTGCAGCTTGGCCTTAAAGCTGCAGTGGCCAATTTAACAAAAAATAGCCTGGTCTTTAGAGGGGTTTAGCACTGCGGTCCTCAAGAGGTTAAAAAATAAATATAAAGAAAAAACCATAGGGGCATACACTAAAAGATGTGATATGTATGATTATGTGGTGATTTTGTTTACCCTCTAGACATACAGTTAAATTTAAATACAGCATATGGATGTTAAAAATGAATGTAGCACCACATAATGTAGCACCACATAAAGACACTTTACTTCAAGAACATGTTGGTATATTAATCCTATACAAGTTAACAGTAATATGTGTTTTTATATTTATACATAAAAGTTGTTTTCCATTGACAAATCAATTGCTCTAGCTTACAGTTCTCACTGGTTCAATTTTGTTTTGCCTCCGCTTCTTTTACTCTATTCTGTCTAAACTCTATAATTTCCTATTATCCTCTCTCATTTGACCACTTTTATCCTAGCTTTCCCTAACACAGTAACCCAAGCTGCCATTCTGTCCCTCGTGCTCTCCATCTCAAAATACACATTGTTAACACTTTTAAGTATGAAATAAGAGGTTGCTCATCATTCCCTGTCCCTCAGCATGAATGGCACAACTATGTACAGTATTTATCAACAAATGGACATAGTGAATGAAAATGAACCACTTGAGACGTACTTATTTGGGATAGTAATAAATTGTTTGTTGTTAAAAGATGGCAATGGCTGTTGAATTTAGTCTTGCATTATTTCTTACCAAACACTCTGGTTCCGGTCTCCAGATTTCACTTTCTGAAATTCTCCCCAAGTTAAACAAGATCTGAAACATAACATTAAATGTATATTACAGCCCTTTGCTTCATCACAAAATGTAATTAATAAAAATTTTAAACTCAGTGCTGCATACTTCATGTACTCATGTATTCATGGGAAGCAGGAGATTTGGGCGCATGAGACAAGTGGACAAAAAGGGCGCCCCATTCACTCCTATTATAAATATCGTTTACCGGGCGCCGAACAGGGAAAAAAAGACGCCGGAGATTATTAACGTTTTAACAAACGGCGCCCGGAGATTTTTAAGGATTTATAACTATGTTTGTGATGATTTAACTTTACAAAATGAGCCCGTGACGAATAACGTTTATAAAGATACTAAATCACTATTTCTAAAACATTTCTAAAACATTATTTTTCGCCCAAAAAAATTGATTACATTTTTTTATTTACATTTTAGGTTTAGGCACCAACAGGGGGGTCTTAGGTTTAGGCACCAACTGGGGGGTCTTAGGTTTAGGCACCAACAGGGGGGTCTTAGGTTTAGGCACCAACAGGGGGGTCTTAGGTTTAGGCACCAACAGGGGGGTCTTAGGTTTAGGCACCAACAGGGGGGTCTTAGGTTTAGGCACCAACTGGGGGGTCTTAGGTTTAGGCACCAACAGGGGGATCTTAGGTTTAGGCACCAACTGGGGGGTCTTAGGTTTAGGCACCAACAGGGGGGTCTTAGGTTTAGGCACCAACAGGGGGGTCTTAGGTTTAGGCACCAACTGGGGGGTCTTAGGTTTAGGCACCAACTGGGGGGTCTTAGGTTTAGGCACCAACAGGGGGATCTTAGGTTTATGCACCAACTGGGGGGTCTTAGGTTTAGGCACCAACAGGGGGGTCTTAGGTTTAGGCACCAACAGGGGTTAGGGATAGGTACAGGGAGGGTTTTAACAAACGTAAATATAAGTTTCAGTTTACAAATACGGAAGATTAACGTTTTAAGAATTGCCGATCTCATACACATTATTTAGTGATTTATAAATTCTTAAAACACTATTTCTAAACGAAAGTCTACACAATATTTCAATAAACGATAATACTGTTTATCGTTTACACCACGCGCCCTTTTTTCCCGACGCCCTTTTTTAATGTACACCACACTCATGTATATACTGTAGGGCCGGTAATCGAAAAATAAACGATAATATAAAAATAAAACCAATTAAGTTGCAAGATAATTTATGTGCATAAAATATTTTTGTTTTTCTAAAAACAAACAAAAAAACCCCTCACTATTTGTATTAAATATTAAATGATGTTCATTTTTTCTACCAAGAAATAAGTGACCTATGTTTGAAAATTAGTTAATGGCATTTACCATAGTTTAAACATTGAACTATTTAAACAACATACAGGGGTCTATTTAAAAATAAAAAGTCAGGAAATGATTTATATGCTCAGTTTAAAACTTTTCATATTTTACTGTAGTTTTAACATTCCTTTTTTTAGGTATTTATGCAGAAAATTACTTTAGTTAGAAGAAAAATATAAACAGATGAGGACTGTAGGAAAAATATAACGTACATTACACTGTTGATGTACTTAACCAGTGTTTTATTTTTCTATGTTCATTGTATTTACTTCATAAATTCATAGAATTTGCATGGTCACATAAAATGTGCATAGTCATTAAAGGGACTCCAAGCACCTCTCATGGGTATGCCTTTAAGGATACCCACGAACAACTGAGTGTGTCAGCACACTTACCAGCCATTTGTTTTATCCAAACTCTCCCTGGTATTGCCACTATAAAATGCATGGGGCCAGACGACTTTCAACAAAGTCATGCTATGACCCCTCTGGAGGAGCCTCTTGCAATGGCCATCTGTGTCACTTCCTCTTCCTGCTTCATTCAGTGAGGTACTTCTCTAACAGTGAAGACAGGGGTGACCCAGAAGATATAACATAGCCAAGATGGCAGCTGCGATTTTTAAATTGAAATTGAACAAACACTGTTTGATGTAGAATGGTGATTCAGGCATCAAATAAAAGAGGAGAGCACAAGCTACAGAAAGGTATGCATCTTTAAGTACTCTGCAGTACTGGTCGGAGTCTCTTTAAAGTGTACCTGAGAAGGGGGATATAACAAAAAAATTATACATACCTGTGGCTTCCTCCAGTTCCCTTCAGGCTGATTTCTCCCTCACTGTCCTCCTGCACCATCTGGATCCCCTGCTATTCGGGCCGTAAAGTACTTCAGTCAGGGCCCGTTGGAGCATCTGCAGTCCGGCTGCACGCTCCCCTTAATCACTCTCCAAATTACTGGGAGCATTCTTCACCTGTACAGTAGCATGCCCCAAACTGAAGGAGTTTACAGGCTGAATAGTGGAGGATCCAGGCAGCACAGGAGGACAGAGAGGGACCGGTCAGTCTGAAGAAAGCTGGAGGAAGCGCCAGGTATGTATCATTTTTATATCCCCTTGTGTCAGATTGCTTTTTAACTGAAAAAGAAAACACGACTTAAAGCTTTTAGAATTAGTTTTATGCACAAATTCCTGAAAACTTTTGAGAAAAATCATAAGTAATAACTATCCTAATATAAATGGGCTCCTATAATATAGTCTGCATTCAGGACTTCCGGTTCTGGCGCTTGTAGGGGGGAAGCTGGAAGTGAAGTTCCGTGCCAAGTTGTCCGTCAGCCTGAACGCCCACACAGCAAAAGCACTCCTACGGATTCCATATCACTGGGCACAATCCCTGGTTCAGCAGGAGGAAATAGCAGGGCTTTCAGCCCTGGTTCACCTGCAGATCATGTGAGTGGGTCATGGAGAAGTATTTGACCCACTCTGAATGGAAATAAAAAGTGGTTGATAAATCCAAGATGGTATCCGAAGCAGGGACAGAGCAATCGTAGGAGCGTGACTCAGAGCTGCCATCAGAAATTTTTGTGCCCCCTGCTGGGCAAACCTACTGGGCCCCCCTCACTCCTGCCATATTACTTTATTGACTTACTGACTAAGGTACTGGATGAGCCTCCCGGCACTTCTCACCACATTAATGGGCATCCAGAAGGACAGAAACAGATTGCAGATGGGGCTTGTGTATGGCAATGTTTGCCGGGCCCCAGATTCATTCAGGCCCCATACACAGGGCCGGATTTGTACTTTCCAGCGCCCTAGGCCGGCTGTCACCAACCGCCCCCCCCATTCTGTCCAATTCAGACTAGTTTGAATGGGCCCTCCTCTGTTTTGCTGATTTGCCCTGTTCAACAAAGAAGCAGTGCATGCTCTATCCACTCCATGTAATTTTGCTCTCCCGTCTGCATGCACAGCAGGCGATAGTGTTCTGGGCTTGCATACTTCAGAAATGATGCTCATGTATGAGCAGCACTTGTCAAGTACGCATACCCATAACACTCCCTCAGCTCCTGTGCACATGCATACAGGAGTGCAAAATCACAGGATGCCCCAGTGGACATCGCTACTTCTTTGTCCTCTGTGCTACTTGCTGCTGTCAGAGCCACAAATAGGGGACAGTGCAACACAATGCAGAGAAGCCCATCCAAAACAGAAGACAGGTAAGTAGAAGGATCCGACACTACACACACTGGCATAGATGTAGTGTAATGCTATATACACATGATGCAATTTTCTGACAGATTTACTGTCAGGTCGATTATCTCCATCATGTTTGAACTGATTTCAATTTTTCGATCAATTTGCTGTTCACTTCTATGAAAAATCATTCAGAAAATTGATTGGAAAGCAGATCGGACATGTTGGAAATAGTCGATCTGACAGTAAATCTGTCAGAAAATTGCATTGTGTGTACCCAGCATAAGCTCAGGTGTACTTTACACAGTGACAATTTAGCACTTAAGATAGATCTTAAAATCAGTCAGTAGGAAGTTTTGTATCAGAACAACACTTTTTATTGGCTAACCAAAAGAAAAACAGTGAGCCTTTGGTTAATGAGCCATCTTCAGAGTTTGCTATTGTATACAAGATGTTAGGCACACAGCTTTATATATACAGTCAGCAGGAGATGCATTGATTGTTTTGTAAATATAAATAAATGTAACACAGTTGTCATTCTGTTTCAAAACATCCTACTTTCATTGATGGCTAACACAGTACTTTGCTGGCAAAAAAAAAAAGCCAGGAAAGAGTTAAACTCACACAAAGAATGGTGTTGTCATTCTCTAGGAGAAAGCCATAAAATTAACAGATCTGAGGTCTTTAACAGCACTGACCTACTAGTAATAAACCATTAGTCAGGGAGAGGGGAGAGCTACTAATTCCTGCCTGTGAATGCGTACTGCATGAAAAAAACTAATCGGAAGTCAAGAGTTCTGCTACTTGAGCCCATATATTTTTCTTCTCACAGCAGATTGTTTGTCCCCTGTCATCATACAGGTGACAGCAGATGCTGACTGGCATAACACACACTTTGCACAAGTGAGAGAGATGCAGGGATCTCTGGAATTCAGGCAGACCAAAGTAAAGCAGGAGAGGTGATTTACTTTGACATGTGACCTCTTATCTCTCCAAGTCCTGCGCCCTGCTGATTTTTATCGCCCTAGGCCGTGGCCTCTGTGATCTTCCCAGAAATCCGGCCCTGCCCATACATCATTCCCACCTGTGATGCCCTGAAGGCGGCCCTGGCCTGACTTCTTCACTGTTTCAGAACTGGGACACTGCTGATGATGGTGGTCAGGAATGGGCGGAGGAACGAGACTCCAGGTGCAAAACAAGGGATAAATATAATAAACTGGCTGCAGTAGTCCAAAAGTAGAAACCAAAGTTAAATGCCATGGTACATACAACTGTGACACAGTCTTTACAGCAGTTCAAAAAGATTTAATGGCGCACACTAATCATATTAAACAGGCGAAACACTATATTTCAAAGTGTGAAGTTGGCAAGGATAAATATAAAGATTGCATGTGGAGGGTGGAGATGCGAAACAGAGAGATGTATGACAAGATGCAAGACCTGGAAAACAGGTCATGGAGGAACAATCCGTGCCTGGAAGGCTTGCCTGGATCTTTCTCCCCCTCCATGCTGCAGTACTTTTGTTCACTCTGAATCTGCAAGTGCTGGGCATTGTGGACAAGTGTAAAGTTGAACGGGCACATAGGACTGGGACATCCTCTTGATACTAATGCTTAGTGCACACCATGCACTGTTATGACCAAATATCTGGATTATGCAGATAAAGTGAAGACTATGCGAGCATAGAGACAAGCACAGCAAAACGTACCAAGGCACAATTCAGGCTGTTTAATAATTAGTTTATGGAGGTCTCTAAGCAACAACAAGTGTTCAATAAAGCCTGTGCACAGCATTGTTGCTTGCGAATATGTGGCAAAGTCATTTTTGCATTAAAAGATGGCATTTTATATTTCTAGAATATTTTTGTAATATGGTGAAAGCTTGAGAAAGCGTGAAAAATCATTGTTTTACTGGGAAAATGCAAAAAATACATATATATATTTTTACCGCAAACAATAATTTATTTTTACCGCAAAAATTCACAAAAAAGCACATTTATTACAAAAGGATTTTCTATGGCATTTTTGCTTCAAAGGCAGATTTAACATTATTTTCACAAAAATTAATGCAAAAAGAATATCATCATTTTCGTTCATTACTGGTAACAGTGCATCCAGTATAACTGGCATTTCTCCTTGCTATATCCTGCAATCCACAAAGTAACTGATGAGCGTAAATCTTCACGCATGCTCAGATCTCCCAAGGTTGCAGAGATCTTTTTGGCGCAGCAGGCTGGTAATGGTAACGACACCAGCCAATGGGTTGCATCACCAGGCCATGAATCTGCTCCTACTTGATCACTTTTGAGGCGCTTGTTTCATTTCATCAGTAGAGATGTCGCGAACCTCCGATTTTCGATTCGCGAACGCTGTTCGCGAACCTCCGCGAAAGGTTCGGTTCGCGAAAAAGTTCGCGAACCGCAATAAACTTCAATGGGGAGGCGAACTTTGTAAAAAAGAAAAAATTCTGACACCTAGAAAAATATGTTTCAAAGGCTCTAATACCTGGAGGCAGACATGATTGAGTGAAATACACATCACTGCTGGAGGACCCGCTCACCCTCCCTCCTCCAAGCTAGGTCCTTATACCATTTGACTCAGTTGTCTGCCTACACTAATTAGTTATGGGACAGCTGCTACACACTCTGCTAGGGAGATTTTAATTAGCCTCTTGTGGGCTTCCACCTCCCTCCTCCCTCCTCCCACCTATTCCCTCCTCCCTCCTCCCTCCTCCCTTCTACCCATTCCCTCCTCCCTCCTACCGAAGGGAGGAGGGTCTCATCTGCCAGGGAATTCCAGTATTTCAAAAAACAGCTTATATACCATGATAGGGATTTGAACCCAGGCCTCAGTGTATGGTAGGCAACTAACATATCCATTGTACCACCAACACTACTAGCTGAAAGTAGCTGAAAGTAGCTGAAAGTAGCTGAAAGTAGCCTAGCATGTACCATTTATGCTTTATGCAAGAGAAAAATTAGACAAGACAAATAACATTTACATCACACTTTTCTCCTGGCAGACTCAAAGCACCAAAGCTGCAGCCACTAGGGCACACTCTATATAGGCAGTAGCACAGATATGTAGCCAGACATGGCCTTGTATTTTGTGTTCAACAGTTGTCAAGAGAAAAATTAGACAAGCTAGCAGTGTTAGGAACACTTACCTAAGGTCTCCAACTGAATATTTGCTGGCTTACTGAACAGACAGAGACGAGATTCAAATTCTGGTCTCCTGTGTCAGAGGCAGAGCCATTCACCATTACACCATGCAGCCACTGCTTACAGACATGTAGCCAGACATGGCCTTGTATTTCGTGTTCAACAGTTGTCAAGAGAAAAATTAGACAAGATAGCAGTGTTAGGAAGACTTGCCTAAGGTCTCCAACTGAATAGGTGCTGGCTTACTGAACAGACAGAGACGAGATTCGAACTCTGGTCTCCTGTGTCAGAGGCAGAGCCATTCACCATTACACCATGCAGCCACTGCTTACAGACATGTAGCCAGACATGGCCTTGTATTTTGTGTTCAACAGTTGTCAAGAGAAAAATTAGACAAGATAGCAGTGTTAGGAAGACTTACCTAAGGTCTCCTACTGAATTGGTGCTGGTGCATGGCGGAGTGGGATACACGCCAAAAGTCCCCGGGAAAAATCTGGATTTGACGCAAAGCAGCGTTTTAAGGGCAGAAATCACATTGAATGCTAAATGACAGGCCTAAAGTGCTTTAAAACATCTTGCATGTGTATACATCAATCAGGTACTGTAATTAAGGTACTGCTTCACACTGACACACCAAACTCACCGTGTAACGCACCGCAAACAGCTGTTTGTGTAGTGACGGCCGTGCTGGACTGGTGCGCACCATGGCAAGAGTGCAGGTTTTGGTGGCTTTACAGCCCATATGGTCGCCTGGCTGATGTAGCTGAATGACAGAACAGTGACTGTCCAGCTGATCAAATTTGGTCTGACCACAATGAAGCAATGACCTTATTATCTTTTGTGTGCCCCCCGAGACACTCATCTAGGCGCCGGTCATTTCTTCATTGTGATACGCAAGCCCCTTCACTGAACAGGTATGCAGTGGTGGGTTCACTGAACAGGTATGCAGTGGTGGGTTCACTGAACAGGTATGCAGTGGTGGGTTCACTGAACAGGTATGCAGTGGTGGGTTCACTGAACAGGTATGCAGTGGTGGGTTCACTGAACAGGTATGCAGTGGTGGGTTCACAGTACAGGTATGCAGTGGTGGGTTCACAGAACAGGTATGCAGTGGCAGGTTCACTGAACAGGTATGCAGTGGGCTCACTGAACAGAACAGGTATGGTGGGCTCACTGAACAGAACAGGTATGCAGCCAGGAAGGAACAAGCTAAGCCGAACTAATCTTTCCCTATGAGAGACAGTCTGCAGCAGCTCGCCCTACTCTCACTAATGCAGGCACACGAGTGAGCGTAATGGCCGCCGCTGCCTGCCTTTTATTAGGGGGGAGTGGCTCCAGGGGCTAGTGTAGCCTAATTGGCTACACTGGGCCTGCTGACTGTGATGTAGAGGGTCAAAGTTGAATCTCATGGTGCATTATGGGGCGAACCGAACTTCCGCAAAACTTCGCCTGCGGGACGCGAACGCGAACCACTGAAGTTCGCATGGAACCGTTCGCAGGCGAACCGTTCGGCCCAACTCTATTAGGGGGATCATAACTGGTGAGTTTCGGACCCCTAGGCCGAAGAGGTCATAGCCTGGGGTCACAAAAACCTGTTTATTTGGGCAATTTCAATGGTGGCAATTCTGAGGTACATAAATCGCAGCCATGGCCTTTAGCAACGTCTGAATCTCACAAAATGTCTCATGCAGGTAGAAGACATATTGTTAGACTTGGGCTCCAAAGATGGGTTCCCTACATCTCTGCAAACCAGAGTTACAGGGGTCTAAAATTGGTAAAATCCCCCATAGGCTTTCATTGGGCTTCCTATTTACAGTTCCAAAATCTCACATCTTTTCAAAGGGCAATTGATCAGCAGTGGCAAATTTTCTAGCATTGTAGGGACCCTTAAGGGGAACATGACTGGTGAGTTTTGGGCCCCTAGGCCGAAGAGGTCATAGCCTAGGGTCACAAAAACCTGTTTATTTGGGCAATTTCAATGGTAGTGATGCTGACGTACATAAATCGCAGCCATGGCCATTAGCAACGTCTGAATTTCATGAAATGTCTCATGCAGGTAGAAGACATATTGTTAGACTTGGAATCCAAAGATGGGGTCCCTACATCTCTGCAAACCAGAGTTACAGGGGTCCAAAATTGGTAAAATCCCCCATAGGCTTTCATTGCCTCCCTATTTCACTTTCCAAAATCTCACATCTTTTCAAAGGGCAATTGCTCAGCAGTGGCAAATTTTCTAGCATTGTAGGGACCCTTAGGGGGAACATGACTGGTGAGTTTCGGGCCCCTAGGCCAAAGAGGTCATAGCCTAGGGTCACAAAAACCTGTTTATTTGGGCAATTTCAATGGTCGTAATGCTGACGTACATAAATCACAGCCATGGCCGTTAGCAACGTCTGAATTTCACGAAATGTCTCATGCAGGTAGAAGACATATTGTTAGACTTGGATTCCAAAGATGGGGTCTTTACGTCTCTGCAAACCAGAGACCATGTCTGGCTACATGTCTGTAAGCAGTGGCTGCATGGTGTAATGGTGAATGGCTCTGACACAGGAGACCAGAGTTCGAATCTTGTCTCTGTCTGTTCAGTAAGCCAGCACAAATTCAGTAGGAGACCTTAGGCAAGTCTTCCTAACACTGCTAGCTTGTCTAATTTTTCTCTTGACAACTGTTGAACACAAAATACAAGGCCATGTCTGGCTACATATCTGTGCTACTGCCTATAGAGTGTGCCCTAGTGGCTGAATCTGGTGCTTTGAGTCTGCCAGGAGAAAAGTGTGATATAAATGTTATTTGTCTTGTCTAATTTTTCTCTTGCATTAAGCATAAATGGTACATGCTAGGCTACTTTCAGCTACTTTCAGCTAGAAGTGTTGGTGGTACAATGGATATGTTAGTTGCCTACCATACACTGAGGCCTGGGTTCAAATCCCTATCATGGTATATAAGCTGTTTTTTGAAATACTGGAATTCCCTGGCAGATGAGACCCTCCTCCCTCCGGTAGGAGGTAGGAGGGGGGAGGTACCCACAAACAGGCTAATTAAAATCTCCCTAGCAGAGTGTGTAGCAGCTGTCCCTTAACTAATTAGTGTAGGCAGTATAAGGACCTTACTTGGAGGAGGGAGGGCCTCCAGCATTGAGAGCAGTGTGTATGGCAATAATGTGTCTGCTGGCTGTAATATAAGGAGTCAAAGTTTTGTTCAATAGAGCTTTATGGGGCGAATCAAACTTCCGGGAAAGTTCGCGTTTGGTAGGCGAATGCGAACCCCCAAAGTTCGCCTGGAACCGTTCGCCGGCGAACAGTTCGCGACATCTCTATCCATCAGTGGCTGACGCTGAAGGTACTTTCTTAAGTGCTGAGGGAATTGTTCTTTTACCCAGACTTTACCTGATCACTAACAAATTGTTGGTAGGTACCGGGAGACATATGTACACACTTGCAAAAGGTGCCCAACACACCCCTGAATTATTGTTTTTGGGTGACCTAACTTCCGTGTATTATTATTATTTAGTATTTATATAGCGCCAACATCTTCCATAGTGATGTATAGAGTATATTGTCTTGTCACCTAACTGACCCTCAGAGGGGCTCACAATCTAATCTCTGCCATAGTGCTGTTGCTACCACCAGAATGCCGTCATTTCAAAGCTCACCAGTGTGGCATTTTTTTTGTGTCTGCTGCAGATGATGGTGATGTTGGACATGTGCAGTTTAGTTGGACGCATGGCCACAGCCCGACAGGTAGCGGACTACCTAGCCTTAACTGCGGATATTGACACTGTCACTGAAAAGAGAAGTCACTGAAAAGAGAAGTTGCCTAGGTCAAAAAAGTGTTCAGTACCTCACCTTTATTAAAATGAATGAGGCATGGATCCCGGAAGGGTTACTGCCTGCCCGAAGACTTGTAAGTCAGTCCCCACACACGACCACTCGCAATCCAGCGCAGGAGACTTGGGCACAGCCGGTGCCACCATAGACTGTAATAGGAATTATGGCTATAGCGGCACACAGTGAGTAACTTTAGCGCTGTCAGAAGAGGGAGCTGAAGTTACTTTTAAAACACTGTAATTCAGCCTCCAGCAATAGCTGAAAGCTGAATTGCATCATTCCCCACTATCCACTTCGACCTAGAGGAGGAATAGTAATTAACATCGCCGGGAACTTGTGCAGCAGCAGGATAAGCCATACCGGCTGTATCCTGCGCCCAAGTCTCCTGGCGAAGATTCCTCTCCTACTACCCACACAGCTGTTTATCATCTCTGCACCTGACTTCTCCGCCACCACCAACAAGGGTCCAGGTTAATCCTGAATGTTTAAGGACGCTGCTATCGCGGTGGCTGCTACAAGACCAGGTTTTTCTGGCATGTTATTGTACATGCCTAATTTTTCTGGCCTCTGGTGCTACACAGTGGCTGCAACAACCCAAAAAAAGGCATGTACATGATGTCATTCCCCCTCATACGCGGTGAAGGGGCTTCACAATGAAGCAATGACCTTATATGAGTGTGTTGGGGGCACACCCAAGATGATAAGGTCTGTGCTTCATCGTGGACAGACCAAATTCGATCGGCTGGATAAGTTTTCGCAAAAACTTTTTTGTGGTCATCTCAGGCAATACCAGGCCAACTCTGGGCCCACACTGCAGAACCAGTGTTTTTCTGGTCCCTTTACTGTCATTAAACTACCTCAGCCTGATCATAGGGGCTGGAAATAATCCATCGCCTGCACTCTCGCCAACATGGGCACAAACACGTCGACCACTACACAAAGATTGCCACAGTGAGGACAGCATTTAAATCCTGAGAGTGTCAACTATAAGCAACTCTTTGCAGTTGTTCGCGGTGCGTTAAACAGCGTTTGGTCTGTCACAGTTTGGTCTGTCAGTGTGAAGCGGGCATAACCCTTACATTACCCCTCTGGACATTTAAAAGCAGTCCTTTATTCTTCAAATGTAGGAATGTAGTGTGATTTGTGTCTTTTAGGGATTAAAACCAGACTTTGCGTCAACTCCGTAATTTTTGCTGGGACTTTTGGTATGGAACCCCCTCCGGCATGCCACAGTCCAGGTGTTGGACCCCTTAAAAAAAAACTTTTCCATCACTTTTGCGGTGAGAAAGAGTCCCTATAGGTTTCTAAATTCAGCTGCCCATTGAAGTCTATGGCGGTTCGCGTGAACTCAAACGTGTATGAAAGTTTGAGTTTAGTGCCCACGACACCTCTTATCTGCAGCCAATATAGAACAGCTGGTGCTTGGCCATGAGTACACACCATGACATTCTTTTGAAGCTGCTGACAAATTAAGACAATTTTTCTAGCTTAATGATACAAAAGGTGAACATAACACATACCTCTCTAGCTGCTCTCTCTCCAGCCTGAATTGCACCTTCAAGATATCCACTCCATTCAGTGGCAGTTTCTGTGCCAGCAAAGTAGATACGACCGAAAGGCTGTCGAAGAACTCTTTAAATATGTGGAGAAAAGAATGTTAAAATATAAAACTAAAGCACCAAATTAACCTAGACCCTGATGTACTATATACACTATAGAGAACAACAGCATTTATTTACTAGTAAAGTGAAAAAAAAATTCAGTTTGCATCAGTTTTGTATCAGTTTTATTGACCATGAATGGAACTGACAGAACAGGACAGAAAAATGATTTGGGCTGCATTCACACATACACCATATGATAATGTGTACAGTTCTTTTCCAGTTCTGTACTGTCCTGTCCAGTACATTTATTTTATTTTGTATCAGTTTTCCATCAGTTTTGTATCAGTTTTAATGGACAGGAATGAAACTGACACAGCCAGAGCAGGATCCTCCAAGTCAACCTAGACAGGTGCCTGGGGCCTGGTCAGTGTCAAGGCATGGGCATTTCTAGACTTTCTCTCACTCCAGGCAAAAAGTCCTGTGTCACCCTCCCCCCCCCCCAAAAAAGGAAAAGAAAACATCACACACTAGAGGATATAAACCATGTGCAGTATAGGGTGAATACGTGATACAGGGAGTCCCTGAGATACTAACGAAGTCTGGCCTGGATTTTAATACATTTTAAATAAAAAATAAAATATTTCTTACCTTCCATACTGAGTCAAGATTCCTGGTGGGAAGTAAGCTGTGTAACAGCCTCCTGAGTACTGCTCCTCACACCAGTTCTTTTCTTCGTAATGCACAGGCTGGTGAAAAATTCACAGTAAACATCTGAATTACACACCAACTATGGCAATAGATATGCAAACTGAAGCAAACCATACATAGGTTGGTGATTAAAGTAAAGTAAAAGTCAATTTTTCTACTTGTTCGACTCATGACTTCTAACCAAATTGCATATACTCAAATATCCAATTCTGTAAATATCCAGATAAATCTTAGGCATTGGAATAATCACAATCAACTTATGGAGTTCAATGCTCCAGCACATGAGAAGGACAAATGAATTAATTCTTGAGCTTGACATTTATCTTGGAGAGGGAGCTGTCTGGCCAGGCTATTGCCCATAAAATTACTGAGGACTCTGCAGTTCCTGATAACAACAGCTTATAAGCCCTATAAAGGGGTCCATACACTGGTCAATTTCAGCCATTGATCGATCGATTCTATAGAATCGTTCAGAAATCGATTCTATCAAATCTATCGATCGATCGATTTGCAGCCAATTTTGATTGATTTCGATTTGATCTATCTGACATGATGGAAAATCTAGGTCGATCTGCTGCTGGCAGCAGATCGATGGCCCATAGAGTTGCATTGGATCTAATGGTCCAATAATGCATTTCCAATAGATTTCCAATAGATTTCATTCTGAAATCTATTGGAAACAGTGTTGATCCGCTACCTCATTATCCTATTCGAGTTTGGTCGAATTCGGATAGTAAACTATCCGAATTCACTCGAAGTTCGACATTCGAGTTAATCGAATACCCGATTCGAACTCGGATATCCGACGTCACTATCCGAGTCTGTATTCGAGTAAAATATTCGAGCTGGCCTTAAATAGCTTTTAAAACTTGTATTGGAGGTCAATGATGCATGAAACCACCTTTTTTATGAAGAAAAACATCAAGTGATTATGTGGTAATGTAGTAGTTATAAAAAAGGTATCAAAAATAGTATCTTCTTCTTCTTCTTCTTCATTTTTTTTTTACTTCATTTGTGGAAATATTTTATTTTAATAACACCATAGTTATATTTGTGTTGATGGCATAATAGGTAGTGGCACATTGCAAGCCACAGCGCCTTTTTCTGTGTACCCTGGCGGTGGTAAAACACATACATCAGCAGGAGGAGGAAGTAGTTGCAGCTATTGTAGTGTGGTAATAGCTGGTAGGAGAGTGGGTGGCAGCAGAAAATAGTTCTTCTTCTGTTCTCCCTGGCAGTGGTAGCAGCACACAGACAGCAGAAGCTCAATGCAGCTACAGGAGGAGGAGTAGTGTGTGTCAGGCAGTGTGATGTGACTGACATAATAGGCCTTGGTTCCTAGCGGTGGTACCAGGGCCGTAAATGAACACCATGAGGTTCCAGACAGCGGTCGTGAAGCCCACATTGTGTCCAATACACAATTGGGACAGCACAGTTTTCAACCCGGACACCTCTAAAATAATTAAAAAAAAATTTTTTTCAAAATAATGCAGCTATTTATGAGCGTAAATAGCTGGTGGCGCATGGGCAGCAGCACCTTGTAATGTGTCCCCTGGCAGTGGAGACACAGACAGCAGGAGGAAATACAACAGCAGGCAGTGTGAGGAGGATGAGTGTGTGGCAGTGGCAGCAGGCAGGCGGGCAGCGAGACATAGCTGGTGGCGCATGGGCAGCAGCACCTTGTAATGTGTTCCCTGGCAGTGGAGACACAGACAGCAGGAGGAAATACAACAGCAGGCAGCGTGAGGAGGATGAGTGTGTGGCAGACTGGCAGCAGGCAGCAGGAGGGCAGGCAGCGAGACATAATAGGCCCTGGTTCCTAGCGGTGGTACCAGGGCCGTAAATGAACACCATGAGGTTCCAGACAGCGGTCGTGAAGCCCACATTGTGTCCAATACACAATTGGGACAGCACAGTTTTCAACCCGGACACCTCTAAAATAATTTAAAAATTTTTTTTTCAAAAGAATGCAGCTATTTTTGAGCGTAAATAGCTGGTGACGCATGGGTAGCAGCACCTTGTAATGTGTTCCCTGGCAGTGGAGACACAGACAGCAGGAGGAAATACAACAGCAGGCAGCGTGAGGAGGATGAGTGTGTGGCAGTGGCAGCAGGCAGGCGGGCAGCGAGACATAGCTGGTGGCGCATGGGCAGCTGCACCTTGTAATGTGTTCCCTGGCAGTGGAGACACAGACAGCAGGAGGAAATACAACAGCAGGCAGCGTGAGGAGGATGAGTGTGTGGCAGACTGGCAGCAGGCAGCAGGAGGGCAGGCAGCGAGACATAATAGGCCCTGGTTCCTAGTGGTGGTACCAGGGCCGTAAATGAACACCATGAGGTTCCAGACAGCGGTCGTGAAGCCCACATTGTGTCCAATACAGAATTGGGACAGCACAGTTTTCAACCCGGACACCTCTAAAATAATAAAATAAAAAAAAATCAAAATAATGCAGCTATTTTTGAACGTAAATTGCTGGTGGCGCATGGGCAGTAGCACCTTGTAATGTGTTCCCTGGCAGTGGAGACACAGACAGCAGGAGGAAATACAACAGCAGGCAGTGTGAGGAGGATGAGTGTGTGGCAGTGGCAGCAGGCAGGCGGGCAGCGAGACATAGCTGGTGGCGCATGGGCAGCTGCACCTTGTAATGTGTTCCCTGGCAGTGGAGACACAGACAGCAGGAGGAAATACAGCAGCAGGCAGCGTGAGGAGGATGAGTGTGTGGCAGACTGGCAGCAGGCAGCAGGAGGGCAGGCAGCGAGACATAATAGGCCCTGGTTCCTAGCGGTGGTACCAGGGCCGTAAATGAACACCATGAGGTTCCAGACAGCGGTCGTGAAGCCCACATTGTGTCCAATACACAATTGGGACAGCACAGTTTTCAACCCGGACACCTCTAAAATAATAAAAAAAAAATATTCAAAATAATGCAGCTATTTTTGAACGTAAATTGCTGGTGGCGCATGGGCAGTAGCACCTTGTAATGTGTTCCCTGGCAGTGGAGACACAGACAGCAGGAGGAAATACAGCAGCAGGCAGCGTGAGGAGGATGAGTGTGTGGCAGACTGGCAGCAGGAGGGCAGGCAGCGAGACATAATAGGCCCTGGTTCCTAGCGGTGGTACCAGGGCCGTAAATAAACACCATGAGGTTCCAGACAGCGGTCGTGAAGCCCACATTGTGTCCAATACACAATTGGGACAGCACAGTTTTCAACCCGGACACCTCTAAAATAATTACATTTTTTTTTCAAAATAATGCAGCTGTTTTTGAGTGTAAATAGCTGGTGGCGCATGGGCAGCAGCACCTTTTAATGCGTTCCCTGGC
This sequence comes from Hyperolius riggenbachi, assembly GCF_040937935.1. NCBI lineage: Eukaryota > Metazoa > Chordata > Amphibia > Anura > Hyperoliidae > Hyperolius > Hyperolius riggenbachi. The sequence goes on along the minus strand of NC_090647.1, from coordinate 409,932,070 downwards.
AGTGGAGACACAGACAGCAGGAAGAAATACAGCAGCAGCAGCAGGTGTAATGTGTGTGTGCCACTTCATGTCCCCCTCTCGCCGACAACAGGGGCCAGGAATTCGCCTTCCACCCAAGCCTGGTTCATTTTGAGAAACGTCAGTCTGTCCACAGACTTGTGAGACAGACGAGATCGCTTCTCAGTGACGACTCCACCGGCTGCACTGAAGCAACGCTCTGACAGTACGCTGGAAGGGGGGCAGGAGAGCACTTCCAGGGCGTACTGCGCAAACTCGCTCCAGATCGGCAGGTGCTTGACCCAATACTCCATGGGATCAATAGGGGCAACGCTGTTAAGCCCGCTGAAGGACCCCATGTAGTCAGCCACCATGCGGGTCAAGCGCTGTCTGTGACTGGAGAAGGATGCTGCTGCAGGCACCTCCTCTCTAGTCCCTGGCAGCTCTACACTCATGTAGAGCTCATTGGTCAGAGACAGCAGGTCTGGGGTGCACGTGCGCTTGCTGCTGGTGGATGCAGGCACCTGCTGCTGCCTCTGTGCTGGCTGGACAGTGGGGGTGGATGGCTGAGGGAAGGCTTCCTCCAAGCGCTCAACAAGGGACAGCTGCAAATCCCTTATTTGTTGCGCACGGTCTCCTCCTGCAGGCAGGAACTGGCTGAGCTTCCCCTTCAGACGTGGGTCCAGTATCACGCAGATCCAGATGTCCTCCCTCTGCTTCATCTGGATGACCCTTGGGTCCTTGCGCAGGCCCCTCAGCATGTGCGCTGCCATTGGGAAGAGTTTGGCCATGTCTGCTGGCACATCATTGGCAGCCCCAGAGCCGACAGTGCTGTCCTCCTCATCCTCTGCCTCCTCCACCTCATCCTCTCTCCACCCCCGCACCACTCCAGCTGCGCTCTGCTGCTCCCCCTCATCAGCAGCAAGGTCAGGGACCTTCACCAACTCCAAGCCCTCCTCCTCAGAGGTGGCCTGTGAAGCTGCCTGCAGCTCCTGCTGGTCCAAGGCTGCCGCTCCATCTTCCAGCAGTGCATACAGGGCCCTGCCCAGCACACACACCATGGGGACCCACTCGCACACCATTGCATGGTCCCTGCTTACCATGTTGGTGGCCTGCAGGAAGGGTGCCAGCACTGAGCACACCTGCTGCATGTGCCCCCAGTCCTCCGTGGAGATGATGGACGGGAGGTTGGTGGCGGCACGCCCAGTTGCAGTGATGGCGGCAACTGTTGCTCGTGCAACGTACTGGCTGACAGCCTGCCTCTGTTCAACCAGACGCTCCAACATCGCCAGGGTGGAGTTCCAGTGAGTTGGAACATCGATCATGAGCCGGTGCTGTGGCAGGTGCAGCTCCTTCTGCACCTCTTCCAGGCTCGCTACGGCTGCAGCCGAGTGCCAGAAATGACGCACAACCTTCCTTGCCACCTTAAGGAGTCAGTCCATCCCCTGGTAGGTCGGCAGGAACTTTTGGACTACCAGGTTCAGGACGTGCGCCAGGCAGGGCATGTGGGTCAGGTCTCCCCTGCTGATTGCAGCAACCAGGTTTGCCCCATTGTCGGACACCACCTCTCCGACTCTGAGGCCTCTGGGGGTCAGCAAATTCCTCTCCTGCTCTCAGAGTTTGGCCAGGACATGGTTCGCCGTCAGTTTGGTCTTCCCCAGGCTGACCAATTCCAGCAGCTCTTGGCAGTGGCGGGGCTTCACGGAGGATGGAAGCGGATCAGAGGAACCTGCTGCAATTCCGCTAACCCTGCATGGTGGCACCACCCACTGCATTGTTGCTGCTGCTGCTCTGACAGTGCCCGATGCTGCTCCCCCCTCTTCACCCCCTTCCACCAAGCTGACCCAATGCACGGTGAAGGACAGATAGCGGCCTGTCCCAAACCGGCTGCTCCACGAGTCCATGGTGACGTGGACCCGTTGACCCACCGCGTGATCCAGCCCTCTCCCGACATTGGCCATCACAGAGCGGTGAAGTGCAGGGATGGCCGTGCGTGCAAAAAAATGTCAGCTAGGGATTGGCCAATCGGGGGCTGCACACATCAGGAGCGCACGCATGTCGCTCCCCTCCTGCACAAGGGAATAAGGCAGGAGTTGGGAGCACATGGCCCGTGCCAGCAAGCCGTTCAGCTGAGGCACGCGACGGCTGCTGGGAGGCAGAACCCTGACCACCCCCTGGAAGGTGTCGCTGAGCAGGGTCTGGTGACGCCTTTTGCTGGCACGGGAATCAGTGGAGGGAGCAGAGGAGACCACTGAGGACTGGCTGCCAGAACAGGCCTCAGTGTTGGCGGCAGGAGTTGCAGAGGGAGGAGGCGCAGTGCGTTTCTGACGCCCTCCTGCTGGTGCTGCTGGAGGAGGTGGAGGAGGGCGGGTGGCTCGCTCCCCTCCTGCACAAGGGAATAAGACAGGAGTTGGGAGCACATGGCCCGTGCCAGCAAGCCGTTCAGCTGACGCACGCGACGGCTGCTGGGAGGCAGAACCCTGACCACCCTCTGGAAGGTGTCGCTGAGCAGGGTCTGGTGACGCCTTTTGCTGGCATGGGAATCAGTGGAGGGAGCAGAGGAGGCCACTGAGGACTGGCTGCCAGAACAGGCCTCAGTGTCGGCGGCAGGAGTTGCAGAGGGAGGAGGAGCAGTGCGTTTCTGACGCACTCCTGCTGGTGCTGCTGGAGGAGGTGGAGGAGGGAGGGTGGCTGCTGCCGACGGCTTCGCAGTGGTGGCGGGTCTGCCACTGCCACTGCCAGCTTCCTTCAACTTCATGAACTCCTCATGCTCATGAAAGTGTTTCCCTGCCACTGGTTGCAGGTGGCATACTTGCAATCCACATATGGCAGGGTGAAAAAATCCAAATTGGGGAGGTGAAGTTTCACCTTCGGCTCGAAGGTGCTGCTGCCGCTGGTCTCCCTGTGGGGGGGTTTCTTGGTGCGGCTGGTGGCAATGGCAGAACTCTCCGGATCAGCACGCTGTGTGGCCTGCATACCACGCCCACTTCTGATCCTATGTCTGCGATGCTGATCCTTCTAGCAAGGCCGCAGACGCATCCTCCTCCTCCTCCTCAGAGCTGATGACATCCCCAGGATCTGCCACCCAGTCTCTGTCCTTCACCCTGTCATCATCATCATCATCCTCCCCCTCCGCAAACATGTCCTGCTGGGATAACCCCACAAACTCCCCTTCTGCATGCATGGGCTGATGGACACTCACCACTGTCTGACTGTCCAAAGCATCATCCCCCAAAGTGCCCATCAGCATTTCATCCTCCTCAAATTCTGCCGCAACAGCACTCAATACCCTCGCTGTGTTTGGGGTAAAGAAGGTGCTGAGTGACAGGGTGCTGGTGTTGCCCACTGGGGCTGGAGAACTGCACTGCTCCTCCTCCCCAGGCAGTGCTGGGCGGCTGCTGCTGCTCTTGCGAACAGGAGTGGTGGCGGGGGTGGAGGACTCGGTTCCAGAGCTAATGGTGGCCTGCTCATCCACCATCAGTTCCACCACAGAGTCTGCGTCCTTCTCCTCAATAGGACGGCTACGACCTGGCGGTGGGAGGAACACGCTGCTGCTGCTGCAGTGTCTCTGCAGCGTGACTCCCAGCTGTTGGGCGGCCAAGGCGTCCACGGCCAGTGGCTAATGGCGGAATAGCCACTGGTGCAGATGCAGAACTGCGCATGGTGGTGGTGGCGCGGCTGCCACGACCTCCTCTCTTGCCCATGCCCTTGCTGCCCCTGCCCAAACCGTGGCTGCCAGTGCCAGACATCGTATATTTTTAATATTATACAAATGAAAAAAAAAAGTTATGTATGTGAAGGCGGGTGGGACAAGTGGGGTACTTTAATGGGGTGGGACTGGTGGTGGTGGGTGTGGGAGGTGACGGACAGGTGTACTCTACAGCAGAGATCGGTGTAGCGCTAACGAGAGAGTGCGCAGTGCGCACACAAAGACCCTAGCTGACGCTGACTGACGGTGTCCCTATACACAGACTAGAGTACAGTACAATTCAGCGAATACACAATACAAGTAATATAAACAATAGGACGGGTGTAGCACTAATGAGAGGGTGCGGACAGCGCAGACGTGCACAGCGCACACAAAGACCCTAGGTAACGCGGTGACGGATGGTCCCTATCCACAGACTAAAGTACACTACAGTACTAACTAAACAATAGAAGAATCTAGCTAAACAATAGAACAGGTGTGACTAGACTACAGAGAGCAGATACAGGACAGGTATAGCAGTAAAGCTGGGCCTTGCTAACTACAAAATAGTACAATAATCTATCTAGCACAGAAGTAGTACAGTAGAGTAGGACAGGTGAGAGCACAGGTAACTAGAGACTAGAGCACAAAGCAGGGCAGGCTGCCTTGCCTAGGCACAGGGCCTAGCTGCTGCAGCTGCAGCAGCACCAGTGACAATCTCCCTCCCTAGTCCCTAATCACACAAACTAAACTGCCTAAAATACAATCTATCTACAATACAAAGCAATACAGGTGAATATCAAGTGTTGGAGTGTAAAAACGCTTGGTGTTATGAACAATAATTGCACTTGCACAGACAAAAAGCACTGGAGCAGTCTCTCAGTACAGCCAGTCAGTAAGTCACAAGCAGGACGAGTGAGGCAACATGGCGCCCGCTATTTATAGATGGGGGCTTGGCCAGGCTCCCCCTCTGTGATTGGCTGCAGTCAGAGGGCTGAGAGCCCTCTGATTCGCTTGTGAGGACTCGAGGTGACGTCACCCGCTGATGACGCTATCTAGAGCTCTGTATTCGAGCTCGGATATCTCCGGATAGCTGATTGCTATCCGAATGCGCTCGGACAGCACAGCACGGATAGCTAATACTATTCGAGCTCGGTATTCGAGCTTGAATAGTGAAAAAAGAGCTAGGATATCCGAGTATCTCGGATATCCTAGCTCGGATGAGCATCACTAATTGGAAATCTGTTCCTTGTGTGTTGCACACATCAGATAGATTCCTGTCAGATTTGACTTGACAGGCATCTGACAGAAATCTATCTGATGGTCAAATCTGCTGCAAATCTATAAGTCTATGGCCACCTTCTTAAGATCACAGATTTAGAGCCTCTCCTAACAGAGCCGGATCATCCACTAGGCAAACCTAGGCAGTTGCCTAGGGACTGGAGAGAGACCTAGGGGTCATCAGTGGCGGGCAAAAACTGCTATCTTGTCTAGTGCCCCATTTCATACCATCCCAAATCTTCTTCCTTTAACAGAGCAGGCACAGAGAAGATAATGTTACAAAAGTTTAAAAGGATAAAAGCATTTAAAAAATGGTTAAAAGGGGTATGTTATGATGGACTTACCTCCCTCGTAAATCAACAGACATAAGACAGTTATTTTAATTCAAAAATAACATTTATTGGATGCTCCACAATGCAACGCATTTCACAGGCTACAATCCCGCTTCATCATGCAAATAATGGAGAAAACTATTAGGAGTCTGTATCGCAGCCAAGTGCCACAGAGTCTTATGTCTGTTGGTCTACGAGGGAGGTAAGTCCACCATAACTACCTTCTTTTAACCAGTTTTTAAACACTTTTATCCTTTTTGGCACCTCTGTTCAAACTCTTGTACTAAGTCTAGTCCACCCTTGGTGGAGGGGTGTATCCCCAATTTCCTTCTTTCTACAGAGAGCGACTTCTTAAACCTGAGTGGGGTCAGGTTCTAATTCTCCCCACCTGCTTTGATAGTGGTTGCCTGTATGGTAACCCAAGTTGGCGAGTATATTTCCTATTGTTCTCACAATATTCCACGTGATGTATATTATGTGTAAATACTACACTATGTTGAGCACCCTTTTTCATTTTTATAGTGAAGATAATTTTCTACAGTACAGGTGTACATTGAAGTTGTAAAGAAGGAAAATGAATCTGTAGTGCAGCCAGAGGCAAAGGCCAGTCCTGTGACCCAGCAAGAAACAAAGGTAAGATATATGTAAGCCTTGGTGCAGAGTTGTGTGAAAAAAAAACTTGTAGGAAATCAGTGGTATCTCAATAGGACTGGATGAAACAATGGTGTTTGGCTTGACTACATAAGCGTACAGTACCTGACTCCTGTAGTACCAACCAATAGCACATCCCTCTATAGTGGCAAAGTGCTCCCATGCCAAGAAGTTTTCAGGTAATCCCAATCTCCTCAATGGGCAAGATGACTTCAGGTAATCCCGAACTCCTACAATGGACAGCGGCTCCCAAGCAGACCGTGCCAATCGATGCAGCACTCTACACGGCTTTCTGGTGGCCAGACTTTCGAGTTCCAGTATGTGTACCAGCTGCGTTCCACTTCAGGTCCGGCTTCCACTTATTGATTGTGGGCGAGATAATGGAAAATGAATAGTGCACACTGTGGCAAAATAAGGAACTACACACAGGGTTACACTTACTGGATATTCCTCCTGTTTAATGGCATGTAAAACAATGTAGCTTCATGTCCCTACATGGGACATTTTAGGAGCTCAGGATTACCTGAAGTCGCCTTGCCCATTGAGGAAATCAGGATTACTTGAAAATATCTTGGCATGGGAGCTCTTTGCCGCTATAGAGGTATGCGCTGACTATTGGTTAGTACTACAGGAGTCAGATACTGTACGCTCATGCAATCAAGCCAGACACCATGGTTTTGTCAAGTCCTATTGAGATACCACTTATTACCCACACATTTTTTTCACACGACTCTGCACTGAGGCTTACATATATTGTACATTGAAGTTGCTTCATTGTAGGCCTTTTTGTAATGAATGCAGTGGGTTGAGCACACCTTATAGGCTCCATAGCTTCAGAATCAATGAAAAATGAAGTGGATGTGGTGACAGAAACAAGACACTGCACTGGGAAGGATATAACCAAAGCACCCTATCACTCCAGCCTCTTCTTTCACTCAATCTGCATTACCAGACATGAATTCTTTGGGTGTCTCCCAATCTGTCAACCCTGACCAGCTCACTTTCAAACTACCTGGGCAGGCCAATACTAAATTGGTGGATAGTGAATCATTTAGGCGACAACTGCAAAATTGAACAATATACTACTCAACTTGCCCCTCTACCAGTTGTAGGTAATGCATTTCTGATACCAAAGAATTGCAAGAAAACAGGCATTTTGAAAGAGACTGAAATTGTGAGAATCGCCAAAAAAAGAGGCACATTTTGATTTGTGACATGTATAGCTAAATCTGACACTTGATACCGATGCTTTGAGGACATGATGGAAGGGGGAGGATCTCTGTAGAACATGAACCATGTAAAATAGTTTTGTTTGAGCATCAGGTCATTATGATTGAATTTGATATACTGGGAGGAAGGGGGAGGAGTGGTGTATCATGGCTACATGTGATGTCATATGAAGTGCAGGTGGGGCATTATGGCAGAGTGTGATATATATAATGGGTACATGGTGCCTGCATCTATTATATGGTAGACATGGTGGCTGCATTGTTTATACATGAAGCATGATAGCCGCATCTCTTTATATAATCTCCCTGTGTCCCTGCATCCCATGTCTCTGTGTCAGTGCTTTTGCACCTCTGCACATGTCCTGCACTGACAGCCGTTGGGACAGGATGCAGGACGGGCCGGGGGGTGGACGGGCGTGTGTGCGCGTCCGCACGGTGGCCATTGTATGTGCGCACGGTGTGCGCATGCGTGCATGGCGCACGGGCGCACGCATGCGCGCTGTATTGCTGCGGTGGTGACAGACCTAGAGCCCATTTTTAAATTGGCTTAGGTCACCTAGTTTATTATATAATAGACTTAAGGCACATCGCCACATATTTATTTCCAACCAGAATTTTGGGATAAGCAAAGATAAAAAAAAAAAGTGTGACAGATAAGCAAATTTATATTCAATGTAAACCACATTTAGTAAGCAAATTAAATTCAGGAAATGAAAATCAGTTAATCAACTGATGATTAATGAATAAGTTACTTTTTTTTGGCAGTTCCTAAATTGTACTTGCCTACTGCATATTTCTTTTTTCAGTCCCCACAAATTCCATTTCCTGCCAAATGAATCTTACAAAAAAAAAAAAAAAAAAAAAAAAAACGTAGATAAATGCACCCTGAATGTATTTAGAGAGTTTAGCCTGTTTCCCCTCATTTGTGTCTAATCACAAGTTGTAATTTTATCCTCCCCTGTGTCACATGACTGCCTATGGCAGGTAAGCCCATTTGAAAGTACAGACTGTAAACAATATGTCTGCTTCCATGAATCAGGAAGTAGAAACCGTGCAAAATGTATTTTAGGATTTGTATCAGCTGTAAGAAATACATGTTTTTGTTTAAAAGTTATTATGCTGTTGAGTATCTTTTAGAGCAGAGAGTCTGAGTTCCGGTCCACTTTAATGAAAAGCCTGTTTTAAACCCTACTTTAAACAATGTCCCCTTAAAACATGCCACATCCTATGTCACACTACCTTTATTCTGCTAAACAAACAGTAACATATGCTGCAAATAAACTTTAAACACATTACAGATTATGGAAAAGCCTTTATCTATATGTCCCATGTCTTTCATGTTATGTAGCTAGTGTGACTTTTTCGATTGAAAAATAACTTGCTAACATAACAAATGCAGACATGTTCCCTATACAAGACAAGACAAGACAAATAACATTTATATTGCGCTTTTCTCCTGGCAGACTCAAAGCAACAGAGCAGCAGCCAATAGGGCGCGCTCTATAGGCAGTAGCAGTGTTAGGGAGACTTGCCTAAAGTCTCCTACTGAATAGGTGCTGGCTTACTGAACAGGCAGAGCCAATATTTGAACCCTGGTCTCCTGTGTCAGAGGCAGAGCCCTTAACCATTACACCATCCAGCCACCACTATAACTATAACAAATGCTAGCACTATGTACCCATAGACCAGGTATGTCAAACCGGTCCTACGAGGGCCGAGATCCTCACACATTTGTTATACAGCTCAAATGAATTGATGGGTCTGAATCAGGATAGGTGTGGAGCATCAGGTAGAACACATTCCTCTCTTTCTCAGTCCATCCTAAACACTGGCATGGATCTGGCCCTCCGACACATGTGACATAGACCAAATGTACTCATAATGTGCCCAGTAAATCAAGAACATAAAACCTGTAATGAACAGTTATAAAAACAGATTTGCTAGCTGCAAATAGCTGGTTTATTTCCCCTGATTCTGGTTCCTTTTAAGTCCAAATTAGAAAATTTTGAAGCACCTACTGAGTTTCTTGTGTGCTTAATTTTCTACCTGAGAAATTGCTTTATAATTTTTTAGGCAGCACCGTCACATTTTTAGAGATATTCAACCTTATAGTAATGTCTCCCTATCATAAATGCACCCCACCCCCCCCCCCCCCCCCCCCCCCAACTCCTAATGCACAGAATGGCTACTGTACCAGGTTCTCCCTGACAGTTATTACAGATTATTACAAACTCTGACAGATTTGAGCAGTTTCCTGTGTCACAGAATCAAGAAGTTACTTACTTCAGCTGAGCTGAGCTATACATTTGCATTGAACATTTCAGAATCAGAAGACTGATGATTAATTACCTGAATGCTGATTAATCAGTCATGTGAACATTATTAATCTTCCATTTCTTATTAGCTCCGTGCAAAGTTCCGGTTCAGTCCAGAAGAGTTAAAGCGGATCCGAGATAAACTTCTACTCATTGCATAATTGTGTTCCTTTCATACAGTTTATAGGGCATTCCAGAAGGCAAAATCTTTTAATTTTTGTTTTAATACTCTAATTTCCTATACTCTAAACAAGCCTTGCCCACAGCTTCTCCAGTGCCTTGTCACTCTGAGACCCATGTTTCATGGGCTTATGGGAGCTCAGTCTGGGCAGGTGGAGGAGGAGGTGTTATTAGCCAGAGATTTCAGAGGCAGAAGGGAGGAGAGGGGAGGGGAGTTTTCACAAGCTGAGGGCTGGAGATACAGATCAGATTGCCTGTGTGTAATAAAGCGAGCAGAACATGTCGGCTCTCATTGTATCACAGGAAGAAATACTCATATACTGGTGAAGCTGTTTGCAGCTAGATATGCTGTGCAAACTATCTAAACATTAGATATGATATAAAGACAAGTTACTTGTTATAGTTTTTCATCTCGGATCCGTTTTAACCACTTGCCGACCGCGCACTCATACCGCGCGTCGGCAAAGTGGCAGCTGTGGCAGTTCTGCGTCGCCGGCTGCAAGCTAATTAATCAGGAAGCAGCCGTCTTCCTGTCAATTCACGGCGGGGGGCTCCGTGAATAGCCTGCGGGCCGCCGATCGTGGCTCGCAGGCTAAATGTAAACACAAGCGGAAATAATCCGCTTTGTTTACATCCGTACAACGCTGCTAACAGTAGCAGCGTTGTACCAGATCAGCGATCCCCGGCCAATCAGCGGCCGGGGATCGCTGTCACATGACAGGCTGTTAGAGGCTGCACAGGAAAGATCCGTTCCTGTGCAGCCTCGGATCTCCGGGGAAGGGAGGGAGGAGAGGGAGGGGGGGAATTTCGCCGCGGAGGGGGACTTTGAGGTGCCCCCCCGCAACACCCAGGCAGGCAGGAGCGATCAGACCCCCCCAGCACATCATCCCCCTAGTGGGGAAAAAAGGGGGCGATCTGGTCGCTCTGCCTGCACCCTGATCTGTGCTGGGGGCTGTAGAGCCCACCCAGCCCAGATCAGCTAAAACAGCGCTGGTCTTTAAGGGGGGGGTAAAGGGTGGGTCCCCAAGTGGTTAATGCTCAATGTAGAGCAAGAGACAGTGATGATGAAATTAAGTTAACATCTCCACTTGTCATGTGACATTACAAGTGATGAGAAATAGGATAAACTTGAGTTATTTGGGTTGAAAACAGACATATGTCCATCGAATTCAACCAGAGAACAAAGTACAACACCAGCCTGCTCCCTCACATATCCCTGTTGATCCAGAGGAAGGCAAAACCCCTTACAAGGCATGGTCCAATTAGCCCCAAAAGATAAAAAATTCCTTCACGACTCCAGATGGCAATCAGATAAAATCCCTGGATCAACATCACTGGGCATTACCTAGTAATTGTAGCCATGGATGTCTTAACGCAAGGAAAGCATCTAAGCTCCCTTTAAATGCAGGTATAGAGTTTGCCATAACTACTTCCTGTGGCAATGCATTCCACATCTTAATCACTCTTACTGTAAAGAACCCTTTCCTAAATAAATGGCTAAAACGTTTTTCCTCCATGCGCAGATCATGTCCTCTAGTCCTTTGAGAAGGCCTAGGGACAAAAAGCTCATCCGCCAAGCTTTTATATTGCCCTCTAATGTATTTATACATGTTAATTAGATCCCCTCTAAGGCGTTTTTTCTCTAGACTAAATAAACCCAGTTTATCTAACCTTTCTTGGTAAGTGAGACCTTCAATCCCTCGTATCAATTTTGTTGCTCATCTCTGCACCTGCTCTAAAACTGCAATATCTTTCCGGTAATGTGGTGCCCAGAACTGAATTCCATATTCCAGATGTGGGCTCACTAGAGTGTTAAATGGGCAATATTATGCTAGCATCTCAAGTTTTTGTTTCCCTTTTAATGCATCCCAAAATTTTATTAGCTTTAGCCAGGGGCGTTTCTAGGTTCCTGGGAGATCCGGGGCACCCCTGGGCACCAAGAGGGAAATGGGCATGGTCATGCTGTGGGAAAGTGGGCGTGGTCATAGGTGGGGCCAAATGTACATGAACATAGCAGTGGTGTAACTTAAATATATTCAATACGTAGTATTTCACATTTCCAGCACTACGTACTATGTTGGCGCTTTATAAATACGATAAATAAATAAATAAGCCCCTCACCTGGCTTCTGTCTTGTTTTCGGGTGGCTGGGTGGTCTGTGTGCTGTACTCGGCTGGCGGTTATGCTGGGCTTGCTGGTGGTGATGCTGTGCCGGCCTGGCCTTGCTGGGTGCTGGGGCTTTGCTGGGGGATTTGCTGAGGGCTTTGCTGGGCTGGACAATTTGCTGGGTGCTTTACTGGGGTGAGGGCATTTTTGGGTGCTTTGCTGGGCTGCAGGCTTTACAAGGCTTTGCTGAACTGGGAGCTTTGCTTGGCTGTACACTTTGCTGGGCTGGGGCCCGGAGGCTTTGCTAGGCTGAGGGTTTTGCTTTGCTGGTCTGGGGCTTTGCTTTGCTGAGACCCAGGGGCTTTGCATTGCTGGGACCAGGGGCTTTGCGTTGCTGGGGCTTTGCTTTGCTTGTCTGGGGCCCAGGAGGTTTACTTCCGGGCTTTGCTTTGCTGGGGTCTTTGCTTTGCTGTGCCCAGGGGCTTTGCTTCAGTATAGATAGCTAGGTATAGATGCCTTCAGTATAGATAGCTAGGTATAGGGGTCTTCAGTATAGGTAGGTAGGTAGGCAGGCATAGGGCCTTCAGTATAGATAGGTAGGTATGGGGACCTCAGTATAGGTTGGTAGGTAGGTATGGGGCCTTCAGTATAGGCAGGTAGGGGGGCTATAGTATAGGTAGGTAGGTATGGGCCTTCAGTGCAGGTAGGTAGGTATGGGGTCCTCAGTATAGGTAGGTAGGTATGGGGTCCTCAGTATAGGTGGGTAGGTATAGGCCTTCAGTATAGGTAGGTAGGTATGGGGTCCTCAGTATAGGTAGGTAGGTATGGGGCTTTGTATAGGTAGGTAGGTGTGGGGCCTTCAGTATAGGTAGGTAGATATGGGTCCTCAGTATAGGTAGGTAGGTAGGTATGGGGCTTTGTACAGGTAGGTAGGTAGGTAGGCATGGGGCCTTCAGTATAGGTAGGTAGATATGGGTCCCCAGTATAGGTAGGTAGCTATGGGGATTTCAGTATAGGTGGGTGTGGGGCGGGCCACCAAACTCCCCCCCCCCTCCCCTGTGTCCGCTCCCCCCCCCCCCCCGCGCCCGCTCTCCACCTGCCCGCTCGCTCATCTACAAACAGCGGCAGCTTACCTCTGCCTGGATTCCAGCGGGGGGCCGGGAGACCAAATCTGCAGACCTCTTTTCCTCCTGCTGTTTCCCCGATGCTCGGCTGCTGCTAATGACGCGATCAGCGTCATTAGCAGAAGCCGGTCACTAGGGGAACAGAGGAGGAAGAGAGAGAGGCAGTGGAGGGAGTGAAGGGTGGGTGCAGCGATCTGAAGTCTGAGGACTCGGGGCCTGGGAGCGCAGCTCAGGGGGCACTTTGGCCAAAATCGATCCGGGGCACCATGGCAACAGGTATGTGGGCGGTGCCCCAGATCAACAGGCCTAGCGACGCCGCTGGCCTTAGCTGCAGCCGCTTGGCATTGAATACGATTATTTAAATTGTTGTTGATGAGTACTCCTAAGTCCTTCTCCAAGTTTGATGTCCCCAACTGTATCCCATTTATTTTGTATGGTGCTAGACCATTGGTATAACCAAAATGCATGACTTTACATTTTTTAACATTAAAATTCATCTGCCATTTATGTGCCCATATAGCCATCCTATCCAGATCCTGTTGCCATATGTCACTATCTTCCTGAGAGTTGATGATTCTGCACAATCTTGTATCATCTGATTGTATCAATTTATTTATTGTATTTATAAAGCGCCAACATTTTACGCAGCGCTGGCAATTAGTTTAGGTTACAGACAATATTTAGGGGTGACATACAACAATATGACAATACAGGAATATAAGAAAAACCAGATCACGCAGCACAGTATGAGTACAAGGTAATGCTTAGTCCGTCACTGGATGGGAGCATGGAGATTAGGAAAGTTGAGTTCACTCAACTGCATAGCATGGGTGCACAGTAATGGAGGTGCATGATCAGGTAGGACACAAAAGGAGGAGGACCCTGCCCAAAGGCTTACAACCTAGAGGGAGAGGTAAGGACACGAAAGGTAGAGGACCAGAGTTCAGCTACGGGTTTAGAGCACTTGTGAGGGGTGGTAGGCCAGAGTGAAAAGGTGAGTTTTGAGGGCCTTCTTGGAAATGTTGAAGGAGGGGGCTGCCCTAATGGGTGGAGTTAGGGAGTTCCATAGTGTTGGAGCAGCTCTTGAGAAGTCCTGGAGGCGTGCATGGGAGTGGGTGATGCGGGGGGGGGGGGGGGGCGGTCAGGCGAAGTTAATTCGAGGAGCGGAATGAGCGGCTAGGTGTGTACCTCTGAGGATGATCGGAAATGTAGGTTGGGCAGATTTTGTGGACAGATTTGTAGGTCAAGAACAGTATCTTGAATCTGATTCTGGACTGGATAGGAAGCCAGTGGAGGGATGCATGGGGGGGAGTCACTGTGGTGGAGCGATGGGAGGAGTGGATAATTCTGGCTGCCGCATTCATGATGGACTGCTGCGGGGCAATTCAGGTCATAGGGAGACCAGACAGAAGGGCATTGCAATAGTCAAGGTGGGAAATTATGAGGGCATGGATGAGGAGTTTGGTGGTGGCAGAGGTCAGAAAAGGGCTGGTCTTGCAGATGTTATGAAGGTGGAAGTTGCAGGACTTTGTAAGGTTTTGAATGTGGGGAGTGAAGGAGAGTGCAGAGTCCACAGTGACACCCAGACAGCGGGATTGAGAGGTAGGGCGAATGGTAGTGTAGTTAACAGTGACATGCACATCTGAGAGGTTCAGGGGTGGCTGGGGTGGGAAGATCATACATTTCATTTTGTCTAGATTTCGTTTCAGGAACCTAGCGGATATCCAGGAGGAGCTGGCTGATAGGCAGGAGGAGACCATGTCCATGGTAGTGGGGGATATGTCAGGGGTGTGGAGGTAGATCTGGGTGTCCTCAGTATACAGATGATAGTTAAAACCCATGGAGTAGATAACCTAGCCATGGAGGATGGAGGATGTGTATAGGGAATACAGTAGGGGGGCAAAGACCGAGCCTTGCGGGACTCCCACCGAGAGGTGATTGGGGGTGGATGAGGACTCATTGAAGGATGTTGTGAAGGAGCAGTTGGAGAGGTAGGATGAAATCAGTAGACTAAAAACCATCTGTAGACTATTCTAAACAGAAGCGCTGTCAGGGACTCACCTGAATGATTCCGCGATGCGTGCACCCTCACCGAGACGCAGGCTGCTCCATCCACTTCCACATCTGCGCCTCCTTCTCCTGCGCATAGCAACCCCAGCATCCTTCCCGACGGGGCCGCACACACTCCAGGGCTGAAGGGGACAAGCATCCATCCTATTCACTTAGAAAGCGCAAGATCTAGTGTCAGCTGACGTTCTTAGTCAGCTGACACTTAGGCAGGATTGTGCTGCTGGATTATTGGTGCAGAGTGAGAGTGACCGGCCACTGATTGGATGCTGGTAAGATTTAAGCATGTCTGATTCATTCAACTTTTGCCTGTGATAGCGGTTATCTTGCTACCGTAGCTGCTGGGTGCTCTCTGTTGTACTACTGTTGATTATCTGGATACCGACCCTTGCCTGTTTTTGACCACTCTTGTCTGCTGCCTGGATTGACCTCTTCTTGTTACTGGTTACTCTTGTCTGCTGTCTGGACTGACCTCGGATTGCCTCTTGACCTGCTTTTGCCTAGCCCCTGTGTACCTTTATTTATCTGATATTTGTGTATGACCTTTGATTGTTTCTGGATCAGCCTTCTGTTTCCAGTGACTGTCAGGTACTGATGGTCTATTTGCCTGCTCACCGTTCATCTCCAATACCTTGCACCTACAAGTCCTGGGTGTAACCGAAGTCGGGCAGGTGTTGTTTCTACACCTCCTGTTCAAGTGGGGACGCGGCACATAGGGTGAAGAATGTGGTGTTAGATTAGGGCATTGGAGCTGATCTGTGAGTGGATAGTTTGCCAGGCCTGACAGGCATCAGGTAAGGATAATGCAATTAAAAAGCATTTCAAAATAGGGAGGTAGTGGTGGACTTACCTCTCCCAAGTAGACTCGACAGTCTGTGTTCACTGAAAATCGATGGAGACGGAGGTGCTCATACCTGCTCAGACTTCTAGTGAGACCCTTTTACTGCCTAATGAAGCAGGTTGTAGCCCGTGAAATGCATTGCATACTATTTTGGAGTACTTTTAATTAAATAAATTATTTTCAGTGAATACAGTCACCGCTACTGTAAGTGTACCACTACCTCCCTTTTTAAATGGTTTTTAATTGTTTTGTCCTCACCTAGTGCCTCTATTTCAGAATTGTCTATATAGTGAGTGCACCCTTGGAGAGAGCAAGAACCTGAGAGGGGCCAGGTGTAATCTCCCCACCTGCTATTACAGTGGTTACCTTAGGGGTAACCCAGATTTATAAGTACAATTTCATATATATACTGTGAACACAGATTGAATTGACATACTGCACTATTTGGGCATTCCATCTTTTATGAATTAATGCTTCTCGTGTTCTGGTTTTGACATGTTCTTCAGTTTGATTAGTGCATTTTTTATTGAATATAATCAGTATAATGAAAACGGTTAAATGGAAACTTACGTGAAGAGCTTCTTCTGAATCCAGTACTTTGGCATACAGTTCACATATTTTTCTTTTTCTAGAAACACATTATATGGTATTTTCTTAGCAAAATAGTTTAAAATGTATGTATTTGTAAATAAAATAAAATATTACAATAAACTTTAGAAAGAAATTGTGCTCCTTACCCCAATCCTCACTTACCCCTTGTACACCATCCAGGCTGGCATTCTATTGTCTCTCCTCCCTACATACAATAATTTAGGTCATTGTAATCTAAGCTTTATGAAAAAGTATATTGGATGTGAAACATCTATCAGATCGGATCCTTGTCCACCCACCACCTTGTGTTGTAACATATGCAATATAATGCACAGATGTTTACTTTCACTAAGGCCTGGTGCACACCGGAGCAGTTCTGCATCGTTTTTTAACACGCTTTCAGGGGGCAAACCGCATGGCTAATGAAAGTAAATGGGATGGTGCACACCAGAGCGACTCGTTTTTTTCCAGAAACGCAAACTCCCGGGCTGCAGCATTTTTTGGATTTCTGAGGCGTTTCTGCCTCAATGTAAAGGATAGGAAAACCGCAAACCGCTCTGAAAAACGCTACTTCAGAGCGGTTTGCCAGGCGTTTTTGTTACAGTAGCTGTTCAGTACAGCTTTTACTGTAACAATTTGTGTAATCTGTTACACAAAAACGCAGCCTAAACCACTAGGTATGTTTAGAAATCCTCTTTAAACATGCCCAGAATCGCTCCGAAATCTACTCCCAAAACCGCTAGCGTTTTTCAGATCTGCTAGCGGTTTTGGTGTGCACTAGGCCTCAGTGATAATAATCAAGGATTAGTTGTGTTTTTTATTTACAGAACTTACCTTGGCTTAGTGCTTCCATGAACATCTCTAAGTAATAGGGAAGCTGCAGCAGGAGCCCAAAAGTGTGAGCAATTGAACTTTTGGGGTCAGAGCCAGCACAAGCATACACATTTCTCTACAAATTGCTGGCCTTTGCACAAGCCTGGTGATGGCCCACCCACACATTTATCAAGTAAGTTACAATGTCTTGACAGTATGATGACTAGTGAAGCTACTTTTCTGTCCATTTGATAAAATCAACATAAAAGAAACAAAAAACATGCTTAATGGCACTTTGTCCTCATGCAGGTGATATTCACTTGAGAATTTAGAGCCCTTCAGTGTGGGATTCCACCCAATGAGCAACGCTAGTCTGATAGTTTATAGCACTGAAGGGCTACTCTGCAAAGTGATGTGGTATAGTTCCTGAGGGATGATTTATGGTGGAACTCTCTTTATTAATAAGTAAGCCCTCAGATGGGTCAAGAAAGGGTTAACGTCTTTATTCTTCCTTATTTAGATGAATATGACATCAGAAGCTCCCAAATTCCACCAAATGTCCGCTAAGTGTCTACCCCTCAGTATAGGTAGTTCACCCACCTCCCATAACCTTAATAAAGAGTGCTCAACAAGTGGCACACCTAAAGTGAGAAGAATATGGTAGCTGCCCTATTTATTTTCTTTTAAACAATACCAGTTGCCTGGCAGTCCTGATGATCACTTTGGCTGCAGTAGTGTCTGAATCACACACCTGAAACAAGCATGTGTGTATTCTAGTCAGGCTAGGTGTGCTTTAAACACTGCACTATGTCTATAATGCTGCCAAGAATCTCACGCTGCAGTGCAAGCTCTACAATCTATTCAGAATGTCTCTGCTGTAATTATCTTATGTCAGTCAGCTGGGCTCTATTGTCTCACCAATTGCAAACCAGAGGAAGAGGGGAAAGCTTGTCATCACTCCTCCCACATTCCTGCTTCTCAGTGATTGGGCTGAGCACACTGCTGTGTGACAGGCTGAGGCTAAAAGCTCGCACTTATTTACAAGCAAGTCTGAGATGACTCAGCACATTGGTGGAGAAATGAAAAAGAAAACTTATGGGAGGAACAGAATTCTCTTCATTTACTATATAAAATCCACTGAAAAAAAAAGTGGACAGTCATCTGTTATGTAAGTAGATCAAGTATTTATCTACTTATATATGTGGATTTTTTTTCCTGGCATAGGATGGTTTACCCTCGTTCTTTAAGGATGAGGCTTAACCACCTTGCTTTTGTTGAGTACCTGGTTTGATATTGACCATGTAGTCTGGTATTGCTCTGGGAGTGAAACCATTTGGGCTATACCAGCCAACATGAGGGACAAGGAGTTAGTAAGGCTTTAATGCTGGGGAGGGTGACCTTTTATAAACAAAATCAGTGCAATTGCAGGAATTTTAATAAAACTTTCACTGCCAAAAATGTCAGGACAAATTGTCTCCCAGTTTAGCAAACTACATGTAACAGAGAAGCTTTGCCTACTATTGAGCAAGTGAGCACTATTGCCATTGTCAATGGCTGAGATTCAGTTAGTGAATTCCCATTTGCCATGGTAGCCTGCAGCATATTTGCTTTGTAAATGTGCAAATTACCTGTTTGGCAATCCAACCTTTATGATACCATAATGAATCTGAATAAGCCTACGCATGTAACTCCAGTCAGAGCTTACTGTTTTTCTTTGAATTAAGTGGGAGCGGGGTTTAATGATTTGCAGGTTTTTTTTCTGCTGCTTGTGTTCCTGGATAGAAATCTCTCACAGTGGCAATTAGGGATCTTATCTCTGTGGACCTAATCAGAGCCGGCACAAAGTCCTCCAGCACCCAAGGCTGAGACACCAAAGTGCGCCCCTCCATCCCTCCCAGCCCAGCCGTCACAAAGCAATTGCTGTTAGACTTAAGGTCCGTACACACGCCGGACTGCTGGCAACAACGGGTCCGTCGTCACCTCCCGCTGGGTGGGCGGTTCCAGCGACAGTCCGGCGTGTGTACAGTCTGCCTGCAGACTGATACGGCTGTTTCTGAGCCATCGCGGATCGCTCAGTCCGCTGACAGACTGTACACACGCCTAACTGTCGCTGGAACGCCCACCCAGCGGGAGGTGACGACGGACCCGTCGTTGCCTGCAGTCCGGCGTTTGTACGGACCTTATGAGGCGCTCCAGGGCCCCCAAACCCCGCCCCCCCATTACCTTAATCTCTAGTTATCTGGCATGCAGTCACTGCCATGTAACCCCTTTTTTTATTTCTCTCTGCTTCAAACACAATAGGGAAATGGTAGCTGAGTGAGTTGTGTGCCCCCTCCTACACTGCGCCCCGAGGCTGGAGCCTCTCTCGCCTCTGCCTCGGGCCGGTCCTGGACCTAATGTGAAGACACGGGCTCATATGCAAGTCACTTTTTCTCCTGAGTTATCTCCCAGGTGATATTTTCACAACTTGTCAATAAACTGCCTTTTAAGCCAACAGCAAGAAAAAAAATACTCAAAATAATTTTGATAGTACTTTTTTAGTTACTTTATTTTAAAGAGAAAATTAAAAATTCTCTCCTAGGAGATAAGTCAGGAGATGAACTGAATTGCATATGGGCTAAGGTGTCCCCAAGATACGATATACAGAACAATAGAAGAAATCTGAAGTCTCCTAGAAACTGTTGAATGGACATAAAATTAGTTTGGGGTACAAATGTATATTTATTTAAGCATAGCATAGCAAATACAAGGTTAGTTTATTTACCTTTCATCTTTTGATAGATTGGCCAGTTTTCTTGATTTGCGAGCAAGAATAAATCTACCAATAAATAAAACATAACAAAATATATGTAAACATATATATTCATTTAATTCTACGAGCTATTTTTACATAGCAATATTCTTCTTCAATAAAATGCACAAACATAGTAAACCTCTTGCTCCTTAAGATGATATATTGTAGACTACCATAGAAGATGTTGTACAGCAAGTCTCAGGGATTTTGCAGGGTTCTGTATTACGACTTTTACATCAGAATTTATCAATTTCAAGTTGATCAGAATTTGGAATTCATGCAATTCTGACATGTAAATTTTAGCAAACGTGTTCTGGAACACCCCTCTTGGTACCTTGCATTTCACAAAAGGGGTTTTTCCAGAACGGAACTTGTTTGTTATATTACTATTTTCCCTGTACCTCCCACATTCAGAGTGTTTCAGACATGCAAATTCTGAATGTTATGCCAAATTATGTTTGTGTAGTGCATGAACATTTTTGCATAAATGGCGACAAAGTGAAGATCAAAAAATGAAAAAGATAAAAAATGAAAAATAAAAAAATTAATATATCACCGTAAGGGCTCGATTCATTAAAGTGTGATAACACAGTTATCATGTGTTAACCACTTAAGTATCAGTGGTCTCTGCCCCCTTAAGGACCAGAGACCGCTGGTACAAGAACGACGGAATCCTGACGGATCACCGTGCATACCCGCCGCAATCGCCATCATCGCCGCACGCCGGGATCCTCAGTACATAGACTCTGCCGTCTCTATGACGGCAGAGTCATGTGAGCCGGTCAGGAGCAAATGAAATCCCTCTAGTAAGGCCACATCTGGAATATGGAATTCAATTCTGGGCACCACATTACAGGAAAGATATTGCAGTTTTAGAGCAGGTGCAGAGACGAGCAACAAAATTGATGCGTGGCACCTCCACATCTGCCATATGTTGGAAGTGCAATTCCTACTTAGGCACTTATCTCCACATGTTCTGGCAATGCCCTCTTGTTGCTGATCTCTGGTCCAAAGTAGAAAGTCATATCCGCAATATTTCACAACCCAACTTCAACCTCACTCCTAAGCTGGCCCTTCTTTTCATAGATGCCAATCAATTCCCCTCGGAAATCCGCCCTCCAATCCTACATTTAATACTGAGCGCTTTATACCTAATCACTCTTAACTGGAAATCTCCATAAGAGATTCCATCCTACCAACTCCTAACCCACACAAAAAACAATTTGCAGATGAAACAAAAAATAGGAACCAGGATGGGTTTACCATCCACCAACTTCTACTTCCCGGATGCATGGTCACAAAATGGATCGACTTGATACCTAAGTCTTCCCGCCAAAAAATATTACCTACCTTCCCCAGCCCCCAGTCGAAACGAGCAAAGATAAGAGGCTTGCACACAATCCTTGGAAGAGCAAGGATTAGGCCAAATGAGCACATACTGTACAAACACCTGATTCTATGATACATGTAATGGTACCTGAATTTATGTCCTGCTAAGTAGAGTTTAAAGTTAAAGTTAGACAGTTAGATTATATGTATTTGTTTTTGTTTTAGCTTTGCTCTTGGTTCTGTCTTAGGACAATTATAATCTTCCCATTAATCTTATACTAGGTACTAGGTCTGACCTTTCTACTACCAAGGTCTCTCAATTCGTCACCCTATATCTCTAGTGGGGGTCCGTTCTGGCCCACTGGTACCAATAGTCCATAGTTAAATATAGGTTGTTATATTATGATATTCCCTACCTGGCTACCTATTAGGTAATGTAAACGCCTGGCAGGAGACTATCATAAGACCTATGATTAAGCACTCCTCCTCTACCCCTCTCCATTACCTTGGAAATATATACATACATACATAAATTGTTGTTATTCTTTTCACAAGCTTTACCTTTCTTGGCCTAGTATTAAAATCAAGCACCTTCTGTTTAAATATGATTCTGTATTTGTTTAAATATGATTCTGTATCAGTCCAACTGTATACCTCATGTACACATTTTGTTCAATACGTAACTATGTAAACTCATCTTTTCTTAAAATTCAATAAAAAAGTTTTATGATAAAAAAAAATTGATGCGTGGGATGGAAGGTCTCACTTATCAAGAAAGGTTAGATAAACTGGGTTTATTTAGTCTAGAGAAAATACGCCTCAAAGGGGATCTAATTAACATGTATAAATACATCAGAGGGCAATATTAAAGCTTGGCGGATGAGCTTTTTGTCCCTAGGCCTTCACAAAGGACTAGAGGACATGACCTGTGCATGGAGGAAAAATGTTTTAGCCATTTATTTAGGAGAGGGTTCTTTACAGTAAGAGTGATTAAGATGTGGAATGCATTGCCACAGGAAGTAGTTATGGCAAAGTCTATATCTGCATTTAAAGGGGCTTAGATGCTTTCCTTGCATTAAAAGACATCCGTGGCTATAATTACTAGGTATTGCCCAGTAGTGTTGATCGAGGGATTTTATCTGATTGCCATCTGGAGTCGGAAAGGGATCTTTTCCCTTTTGGGGCTAATTGGACCATGCCTTGTAAGGGTTTTTCGCCTTCCTCTGGATCAAAAGGGATATGTGAAGGAGCGGACTGGTGGTGTACTTTGTTTTCTGGTTGAGCTCGATGGACGTATGTCTTTTTTTCAACCCAAATAACTATGTAACAATGCATACACAATCAAGCAGAGGAGAGTAAGGGAAGAAATGACATCAGGATTGGCTTCAAAACAGACACAGTTAAGATGGAAAATGCTAAAAAAGGATTTTCTCTTTTTTCTTTTACTATAGAAAAATCACTAAAATCAAAATGTGGACAGTGCAATACATATGTTATGTAAGTAGAGCAAGTATTTATCTCCTTCTACAGTATATGTGTTTTGTTTCTGACATAGTATGGCTGACAGCTCCTTTTTAAGCACTGCCCTGCTTCCTGCTAGTTGCTAGAACTTTGTTGTTTATTTCCTGAACCCGTTCCCTGATCTTAACCCGTTTTTGCTAAACTGTTGCTGAATCTGTCCTTATCCTTGCTTATCTTGTCCTTAACTTTGCTGATAGCCTGTACCTTTTGTATCTGATGATAACTTGTTTCCAAAACCTGTTACTTTATCCTGACTTTGCTTATTGCCTTCTCCTTTGGTACCGTGCTTGATATACAGGTATGCTATATATATTTGTATCTACTTCCTGTATATATTACGGTGTAAATAGTTCGATTAGATAGTCAGGGTATTGGTTGTATGTACATACTGCATTTCCTTGATTGCTTGGTGATTTCATGTATACCGAGTGACAGCATGTGTTTTGACTTAAAGTGACACTGAAGCGAAAAATAAAATATGATATAAATTATGATATAATGAATTGGTTGTGTAGTAGGGATAAGTAATAGAAAATTAGTAGCAAAGAAAATAGTCTCATATTTTTTATAGTTTTTTTTATAACATTGCATCATTCTCTAATATTTACAATTTACATACTACACTCAGACAGACACTTGAGAAAATAAGCTTCAGAAAACAGAGCTCTTTGCAACCAAAAGTCGGAGAGATCAGTGAAACTCTTTTGCATAGATAACAACTGGAGTTTCTTAACTCTTCCTGTACTGGAAACAATATTGGACTCATATCTCTGCTGCTATTTTTTTTTTATTTCTTAGCTGTATCACACATACAAATCATTATAACATAAGTTTATTTTCACTTCAGATTCCCTTTAATTTGCATGTTTCAGTGATATTCTTATTTGCATATGTTTGCATTTTATTGCTTTGCAATAAACTTTGTTGCACATTATTGTTTTATTGTCTGTATTGCTGCAAACTGTGGTCATCTCCTGTTCCTATGTTCAGATTTTTTAACAGGTATGTACCATCCAGTGTACATCTGTCACCCGAAGTGTTATGTTATCAGTGAGGGTCACACTGTAGTCACTTCCTGTCTCAGTCAGGACTGAGTCAGCCACCTACATACCTGATATTTATCTCTTTCAGGTGGGAAAGAAAAAAAGGAACACAGCATAGTTATTTGTGTGCTAGGCACTGTACATACACATGTCTATTTCATCATGTTGCACGTCACTTCGGGTATCCTTTAAATCATCTGCCATGGCTGGAAAGGCAAAATTAGCTTTACACTGAAAAGTAAATGGAATTTTTAGTGAGATTATAAATGCTTTGTAGTAGCAGTGAAATTTTGCCGTGAATGCTTACATTTTCTTTAAATGTAGCTAACATGCCTTTTTACAGTATTCAGTTTAGTTTGTTCTATACATCTTGCTTTGGGGATCCGGTGGTTGAGGGATTTCTTTTAAGGTGGCCATACATCAGGCGACTTGGAGGCTGATCGACCATTCAATTCGATCATTATAATCGAATTGGATGAAAATCGGTGCCGCTAAATGCATGCCCGACCGACAAAACGACCAATTTCTGGACGGAAATTGGTCGAATGGTTGATCGTGCATGCCGCAAGATGTCGGGCTGAAGTTGGGGTGTGTGGCCGTACGGTGGCGATTTCTGGAACGAGCGACGAGACGACAAAACCCCAGCCGCTACCGTCGCTATGTATAAATGTGCCCGATGTGTGCATTTACACATTACCTGTCCTGTAGCAGCCTCCGGCGGTGTCCGTAACCTCTGGATGGCTCTCTGTGCACGCTACCAGCGCATATTGTCTGGCGTCCGCGCATAGTGTCTGACGTCAGACGCTATGTGCCAGTGGCATGTACGGAGAGCCGCTCGGAGGATTATGGACAACGCACGGGGGGCACATTACACACTGGGGGCAGTGGAGATGCGGACTCAGACGATTCCCTGAAGATTTCACACTGAAATCGACGGGAATCGACCTGTAGTGTATGGCAGAATCAACAAAAAACAAATTTAGCTCTAATTAGATTCGATTAGAGATAAATTTGTCTCTTTATCGAATCTGCCCTTAAACATCAGGTCTATGGGTACCTTTATTGTCTCAAGCTGTCTCTCAATCAGTTGATATCGCTAACAAACAGAACTGTGTAAGTCTATATGAGGAAGTGTAGAAACCGTACATATGAAAATACAACAAATGTGTGTCCTCCACCTTTGAGACCATTGCTCCTCTGCGCACCAAATATCTTACTCCACACCATCATGCACAGTGGTTTGATAACGCTATAAAAGAGCTGAAAAGACAAGGCCGAAAACTTGAGAGACTGTGGCGCAAATCTCAGTCCCCAGAAGACAAACATGCCTTAATCCTCCACTTGAAGAGCTACCAAAAGGTAATCACGGGAAAAAAATCATCCTTTCTATCACAAGAGATTGCAAATGCAGTTAACAAACCAGCCCAACTGTTCCGCACAGTGGAAAAACTCTGCAACCCGGCATGTCAAAAACTTAACATCGAGTCTTCAAAGGACCTCTGTGACCAATTTGCCCATTTCTTCACAGACAAAGTCTCCGCTATAAGGTCCGCCATCCAACTTACAGCATCTGAGCCTAATATAGCGCCGAAGACCATTAGCAGAGACAATGTAACACCTTGGTCAAACTTCAAAGAAATTGATGAAGAAGTCACATCAAGCATCCTCCTTCATGTCCGCCTAACTACCTGTGACCTAGATCCTGGCCCAACACAGTTCATGTTGAACTGCCCCGACCTGTTCGTACCGGTATTCCTAAAAATTGTTAACTGTTCCTTAAAATCAGGGATATTTCCTGCTTTACTGAAGGAAGCAATCATCAGGCCTCTCCTCAAAAAACCCTCCCTGGACCCAGATGCAATGACCAGCTACAGACCTGTATCTAACCTTCCCTTTCTGGGCAAGCTAATTGAAAAAGCTGTTTACCTCCAGCTAGAAGCCAAAATCCTACAAAACAACAGTTATGACCCATTCCAGTCTGGCTTCAGGAAACACCACAGCACTGAAACTGCCCTCATCCAAATATGCAACCACCTGCTCATGGCAAGAGACAGAGGAGAGTGCTCCATCCTCATACTGCTAGACCTTTCTGCAGCCTTTGATACAGTTGACCATGACATCTTGATAAACAGGCTACAGGAATACTGCGGCATTGATGGCATAGTTCTTCAGTGGTTCCAATCCTTCTTGAGTGGCAGAACCCACAAAGTGTCTATGGGGCCCTTCCTGTCCACCCCTGTATCACTTAAGTATGGGGTGCCCCAGGGCTCAACCCTCTCTCCCCTGCTTTTCACGATTTACATGTTACCGCTGGGAAAACTAATCCAAAAACATGGCCTGACATACCACTGCTATGCAGACGACACTCAACTATATCTTTCCTTCAAGCCTGGTGTGACAGACCCAACTCTAACTATAAACGCCTGCTTACGTGAACTACAGCAATGGATGAATGACAACTGGCTGAAACTAAATGCAGACAAAACTGAAGTCCTTCTGATAGGAGGGCAGAGCATGATAACAAAACAACTTAACTTGCAGTCTTCACCACTGGGAATAGAAGGCACGGATCTGCGCAGCTCTGATCATGTGCGTAGCCTGGGAGTTCTAATTGATTGGGATTTAAACTTCAGAACTCAAATCTCTGCTGTGGTGAAATCATCCTATTTTCACCTGAAGAACATTGCACAAATCATGCACCTCATACCCCCAGAAGATCTGCCAACCTTAGTCCACGCCTTCATCACATCCCGACTGGACTACTGCAATGCTCTCTACACTGGCCTTCCAAAAAAGGTCTTGTACCGACTACAGCTGATACAGAATACTGCTGCCAGACTGCTAACCAACCAACCACGTCACTGCCACGTAACACCAGTCCTGCACTCCCTTCACTGGCTACTAGTGTTGGGCGAACAGTGTTCGCCACTGTTCGGGTTCTGCAGAACATCACCCTGTTCGGGTGATGTTCGCGTTCGGCCGAACACCTGGTGGTGTTCGGCCAAACTGTTCGGGTTCGCCCGAACGGCTCATTGCCTGGCCGAACAGGGCCCCTGTTCGGCACGAACAGGGCCCTGTTCGCCCGAATACTGGCCCCCTATGGGGTCGCAGGCATAAGGGGGGAGCATGTCCCGATCGCGGGGGGGGTCGGAAATTCCCCCCACCCCCTCCGCTAGCTTTCCCCCCTCTGCCCGCTTCCCCATTCAAAAGTTAGGAAGTGAAACTGTACCTGTGCGGCCGGTAGTGGGTGACTGGCAGTGGGCGGCACTATGGAGAGACTGAGGAGGAGGAGGAGTCCGGAGAGTGACGCGTTGAGGGAGGCCGGGCAGTGGGCGGATCAGCAGTAGTACGGTACTACTGCTGATCCGCCCACTGCCCGGCCTCCCTCAACGCGTCACTCTCCGGACTCCTCCTCCTCCTCAGTCTCTCCATAGTGCCGCCCACTGCCAGTCACCCACTACCGGCCGCACAGGTACAGTTTCACTTCCTAACTTTTGAATGGGGAAGCGGGCAGAGGGGGGAGCGCTAGCGGAGGGGGTGGGGGGAATTTCCGACCCCCCCCGCGATCGGGCATGCTCCCCCCTTATGCCTGCGACCCCATAGGGCCCCCAAAAGCGGGATGTTCGGGGAGTTCGGGGTTCGGCCCGAACATGCCGAACATTGCGGCCATGTTCGGCGAACTTTCCCGAACCCGAACATCCAGGTGTTCGCCCAACACTACTGGCTACCTATAGAATGGAGGGTCCTATTCAAGATCGGCCTACTGACATTTAAATCCCTGAATAATTTAGGCCCTGGATACATGAAAGATATGTTGCAGCTGCGTAGCAATCCCCGCATTCTCAGATCAACAGGTTCTAATAATCTAGTCATACCCAGAGTCCACTTGGAAACTTTTGGTCCCAGAGCCTTCTGTCATGCTGCCCCTATGTTTTGGAACTCCTTACCTCAACAGATCAGGACAGCCCCATCCCTGGATGTGTTTAAATCCGGACTGAAAACCCACCTGTTCAGTTTGGCATTTGCAGAAATATAACTTTTGTTGTGTGAATACTTCATCCTACTAATTACTGAATCTGAGAGAGCCTAAGCGCTTTGAGTCCTATGGGAGAAAAGCGCTATAGAAAAGTTATTGTATTGTATTGTATTGTATCTGTAAGAAAAAAGGATGCCTTATATAGCCGTTATCTTAATTTATCAGCAATTAAAATGGGTGCCAGGAAATTCTGTAAATTATTGGTTATAATACAGATACACTACTACTCCCCACTGTATTTTTGTGTTTAGTAAAATGGGCACCAGGAAAAGCAATAAAATATAGGTACATTTACAGATATTCTACTTCTTAACTCATATAGTAAATATCAGTAATATTTACCAATACTTGCTGGTCTGAGCCCAGGGCAGCCGCCCTGCTGCACTACCCAAGAAATGGCCCTGCACAGAACCCTCAAATGGTGGTGCCTAAGTTTAACCCCCCCTGGTGGGCACTTAACCTTAAACCCCACCTCCCATGGGCAACTAGACTTAACCCCACCTGGTGGGTGTATAACTTTAACCCCCACCCGTTGGGAAACTAACTTTAACCTCACTCCCATGGGCAACTAACCTTAACCCCCTTGTGCTAAACTAGCCTTAACCCCATGTGGACAACTAACCTTAGCCCCTTATCCTAAACAAAGGTTTAAGAAATATACCATACCTGGCAGATACTAATGCCGGTATATTTGTTTTATTATATAAATTAGTATATTATCATTTGTGCGTTAACTTAGTTCAGATTAAAAAAAGTTGACCATTGTGGAGCCAAAACTTAACCACTTCAGGATTCGGCGTACGCTTAACTACGCCCCTGAATCCTGAAGTGGATTCCATGGAAACGGCCGCTCGTTCGAGCGGCCGTTCCATGTCAGTTCACGGAGGGTGTCTCCGTGAACACCCTGCGAGCCGCCGATCGTGGCTCGCAGGGTAAATGTAAACACACGGGGAAGATCTTCCCCGCTGTTTACATGTATACGGCGCTGCTGCGCAGCAGCGCCGTAGCGGAGATCGGCGATCCCCGGCCTCTGATTGGCCGGGGATCGCCGGCACCTGATAGGCTGAAGCCTGTCCTATCCGGCGCAGGACGGAATTCCGTCCTGCGCCGCTCACAGGGGGAGGAAGAGGGAGGGAAGGGGAAGGAGGCCAGGAAGCGCTGCAGAGGGGGGCTTTGAAGAGCCCCCCCGCAAGCGCAAACAGCCGGCGGCGATCAGACCCCCCCAGCAGGACATCCCCCTAGTGGGGAAAAAAGGGGGGTGGTCTGATCGCCCTGGCTGCTAGCTGATCGGTGCTGCGGGCTGGAGAGCCCACGCAGCACCGATCAGGCAACCCCCCCCTGGTACAGAAGTGGTTAAAATATAAACAACAAAAAGTTATTTATACGGCGAATGCATTGAATCCCAAACCTATGAATGCCCACTGATACGAACTGCTGACCCACCACATTGTTTGGGACTCTCTGCATTGTCACCCGTGTCTCTGGCTCCCCCGTGTAGTCTACTCTGTCCCCCCCCCCCTTCCCGTGTCTCCACTCCCCATGTCTTCTGCTCTCTCCCTCCCCTTCCCGTATGATGAAATTAGCAGAAGCCAGAACTAGAGGAGTAGCGCCGGAGATAAGAGGTCTGCGCTCACTGAGGGAGCCATGGATTAAGTGAGACACACTCCTGACAATGCTTATTGTACATGAGACACGGGGGGCAGAGACACGGTTGGGGAGAGCAGAGATACGGGGGGGGGGGTTACACTGACAACAGAAGTGGATACACTGGGGACAGATGGGGAAACACTGGAGACAGAAGGGGACACATGGGGGACGGACAAAGGACACATGGGGACACAGGAGGACACAATAATTGGAGGAGAACATCTACAAGATGATCCTGTAATATGGATACATCAGGTTTAGTATATACATTTTTCCCGGGTTTTTGCCCTCTAAGCTAAGGTGCGTCTTATATTTTGGACCATCTTATACGGCGGCAAATACAGTATCACATACTCCTCCTGACATTCTCCTTCCTATTTAGGGTGCTCATACAGTACTCCATTTTTGGCATCGATGAAAATGATCAATCCAGCATGTTAAAGAAATTTCAGTTCAAAGGGCTCAATTGGATGTGTGGTGGTAACAGTATTCTCGGACAACTGATGGAGGAGGCCATGAGTCATAATGGCATGATAGGTGAGCCTGCAACATTCAACATGTCCCAGGGGGGAGGGGTGGAGATTCTGAGGAACAACACATTACATGTGGGGAGGCAGGCAGAGGCAGCCTGGCACGTGGAGACGGTGGTACTAGGATGATTTCCTATAGATTTTATGCTGAAGGTAGTGAGGCCTGGAACACACTACAAATCGCATATCGGTAGTGCAATCGCCAGCGTTTTTAATCAGTGTTTTGTAAGCGATTTCATGAGCGTTTTCTGGCGATTTTGGTAGCGATTTTAAAAATGTACGCTTTTTGCCAGCGATTGTGGTAGCGATTTGCAATTAACGTTTTTAATTCTGATTGGTCCTTTCAAATTATTTTAATTTTTGTTACAGTTGGCAGTAAATTAAAATCGCACACAAATCGCTATCTTTAGTGATTCATGAGCGATTTGCCAATGCTTCAATACTTTACATTGAAGCGCAAACGCTCCCAAAATGCTGCATGTCCTGTGATTGCGATTTTGCTAATCGCAATCACTACTGTGGAATTTGTTACATTTATTTACATTGGCAGAGCGTTCAGGGAAATCGCTAGCGATGTAAAGCGCTCCCTAAACACTCAAAAAAGCGCTCTAGTGATTTTCAAGCCCCAACCTGATTAACATGTCAACATGTAAGCTCCTGAATTCTTCAATACATGCAAGGAAATATCATCAGGGTGGTGGATTTTAAAGGTCCATAAATATTCACCCGAAAAAGGAAACTAGTATAGATTTACATTAGTACTCCTTATTTTCCTTAGACACTTGAAGAGAAGAGGAATGCCAGCACTGCTAAATCAATGGTTTATTGGACATCATACATGTAAAACAAACAAGCTTTAATTTCTAAATATTAAAACATACCATTGCGGATGAGAGTGGGATAGTGGGTGGCGGTGGGCGCCGGGTGCAATAGCCTGACGGCCGTTTTGCAACAGCTTCTGTAGAAGCGCAGCTTTTGCGTGAAACAAACACAAGGCTCTTGCACTCGGCACCCACCGCCACTCTCATCCGCAATGGTATGTTTAAATACTTAGCATTGATGCTTGTTTGTTTTGCATGTACGATGTCCAATAAACCAACAATTTAGCAGTGCTGGCATTCCTCTTCTCTTCAAGTGTTCCAGTACTATACTTGCACGCCAGAGCATGCTAAAATTGTATAATAAGGAAGGAGTGTGCATAATCTAGCCACCCTTCATCCTGCTTGCAACTCAGACCGCAGTCGTGCCAACCCACCTTTTTGTTTGTTAATTTCCTTAGAGTTCAGTTTGTAAAGAATCTACCCCAATAGAGGCCTCTTGCTGTACCTATAGTATATTAGGGAAGAATTAACACATATACAGACCACCAAACTAGCCTGCTAGCATGTGTTCATACTAATGTATGGTATATACAGATGTCCTAGACGGGAACAGTAAATTCGGGCGCCTGAGGCTAGTGGACAAATCGGGCGCCGCCATTCACTCCTATAATAAATATCGTTTAATGGGCGCCCGATAGGAAAAAAGGGCGCCGGAGAAAAATAACGTTTTAAAAGCGGCGCCCGGAGACTTAATGTTTTATTACTGTTTCTCATGATTACACATTATTTAATGATTTATACATTTTTAAATTTTATTTTTAAACGAAAAACAGTACAATATTTTTTTTTAAACATTATTTTTAAACGAAAAACAGTACATTTTTTTTTTAAACATTATTTTTAAACGAAAAAACTAACAGGGGGGTCTTAGGTTTAGGCACCAACAGGGGGGTCTTAGGTTTAGCCACCAACAGGGGGGTCTTAGGTTTAGGCACCAACAGGGGGTCTTAGGTTTAGGCACCAAAAGGGGGGTCTTAGGTTTAGGCACCAACAGGGGGGTCTTAGGTTTAGGCACCAACAGGGGGTCTTAGGTTTAGGCACCAACAGGGGGGTCTTAGGTTTAGGCACTAACAGGGGGGTCTTAGGTTTAGGCACCAACAGGGGGGTCTTAGGTTTAGGCACTAACAGGGGGGTCTAGGGGTTAGGGGTAGGTACAGGGAGGGTTACTTAGTAATTTTTTTTTTAAACGTTATTATACGTTTCAGTATTTAAACGAAAGATTAACGTTTTTACAATTGCCGATTTAATGCACATTATTTAATGATTTATAACTTTAAAAAACATTAATTTTAAACGAAATACAGTACAATACATTTTTAAACGTTATCCATGCTTATTGTTAAAAACCCGGAGCCCTTTTTTCCCAGCGCCCCTTTTTAACGTACGCACCATGGAGCAATCTAATTCAATCAATCACATATTAAACAGACTAATGATACAATAAGTAAAGATAATCAAACACAGCTCTGTCATAGTCTATGACGCGTACGTTAAAAAGGGGCGCTGGGAAAAAAGGGCGCCGGGTTTTTAACGATAAGCATGGATAACGTTTAAAAATGTATTGTACTGTATTTCGTTTAAAATTAATGTTTTTTAAAGTTATAAATCATTAAATAATGTGCATTAAATCGGCAATTGTAAAAACGTTAATCTTTCGTTTAAATACTGAAACGTATAATAACGTTTAAAAAAAAAAATTACTAAGTAACCCTCCCTGTACCTACCCCTAACCCCTAGACCCCCCTGTTGATGCCTAAACCTAAGACCCCCCCTGTTGGTGCCTAAGTAACCCTCCCTGTACCTACCCCTAACCCCTAGACCCCCCTGTTAGTGCCTAAACCTAAGACCCCCCTGTTGGTGCCTAAACCTAAGACCCCCCTGTTAGTGCCTAAACCTAAGACCCCCCTGTTGGTGCCTAAACCTAAGACCCCCTGTTGGTGCCTAAACCTAAGACCCCCCTGTTGGTGCCTAAACCTAAGACCCCCCTTTTGGTGCCTAAACCTAAGACCCCCTGTTGGTGCCTAAACCTAAGACCCCCCTGTTGGTGGCTAAACCTAAGACCCCCCTGTTGGTGCCTAAACCTAAGACCCCCCTGTTAGTTTTTTCGTTTAAAAATAATGTTTAAAAAAAATGTACTGTTTTTCGTTTAAAAATAATGTTTAAAAAAATATTGTACTGTTTTTCGTTTAAAAATAAAATTTAAAAATGTATAAATCATTAAATAATGTGTAATCATGAGAAACAGTAATAAAACATTAAGTCTCCGGGCGCCGCTTTTAAAACGTTATTTTTCTCCGGCGCCCTTTTTTCCTATCGGGCGCCCATTAAACGATATTTATTATAGGAGTGAATGGCGGCGCCCGATTTGTCCACTAGCCTCAGGCGCCCGAATTTACTGTTCCCATCTACCCCTTGCCCCACTGGGAGACTTGGAGGGGCTCTTCAAGATCCCATCATAAGACCCAAGGAATAAGCTTACCCCACCTCCTATTCATGCCATGTGGAGGTGGAAGTGAATAATTGAATCACTTGTCCTGAACATTGGGGTAAAGGCACTTGCAAAGTACCTTCTAAAGATTTTGTTGGCTAGCATTTATAAAAGCTCCAAATTCCCTGAATACGAGACTGCAGGAAGTAAAACATAACATGCTTGGGAGGCATTTTTTTAAGCGTGTACTGTCTTATCAGATTTTCAAAGTTATACTTATTGATTTGAGTGAAAAACAATGTTGTGTTCCTCAGCTGCCCCTCCTATATATATATATATATATATATATATATATATATATATATATATACTGTATATTCATTTAATTAATTCATATGGGGTATTTGGCGTTACAGCCCATAATGAACATAAAATAACTAAGCCAATACTATATGCATACAGTAAATACATAACATACCCCATTATAGCAGGCACTGATCCATCTGGTTTTGTATCATCAAGTGTTAGTCCAATAGGTGCATCTTCATCTTCAATGATCATGCTTCCACAAAAATCTACATAAAGAATATGCATTCTCAGCAGTGTAGTTATTTACAAAATATCCCATTTTAATAGACTACATTAATAATTAAATTGATTACAGCATATCAGAGTTTAATTGCTTGTAATAATCTTATGCACTATGTGCGTTCTACTCAACTCAGAACGCAGAATAGGCAATGTTCATCTTTGTCTGTCCCGGTTACAATACACCATGGCCTTAGGTAGATACTGTATATATTTTTATATGGGGGTATATATTTACAGCTTTTTGCCCTGCTTCATTTAGTAACTTACTGCACTGGTATTTCAAATTAGCATAGTTATTGTAGTACAGAGAGTGAAATAATTATTTAATCCCTTGCTAAACTTGTAAGTGTGCCCACTTACAAATAAGTTAACCGTTTGTAATTATTATGTTAGCTTCATTTTAATGGAGAGAGACAGAATATTAATGGAAAATCCAGGAAAAAAATTTCATTAAATAAATGTTATAAATTATTTCCATGTTACTGAGTGAAATCAGTATAAAGCTGTGTACACACAGTACAATTTTCCATCAGATCAATGGATCTATTAGATAATTTCTGACCGGTCCGATCAGATTGCGATCGATTTTGGGTACTTAATGCAAAATCGATCAGAAACAATTTGGATGTCTACACACGATGCAATTTCTTATCAGATCACTGGTCAATCAGATGGAAAATTAGATGGCTTTAGATTTCCTACAACCCTGCCAGCGTTCTGGCAGCCACAGATTGTGTAAGCTCAAAGATTACAATCAGCCAGGGCTCGTTTACACTAGGGGCGTTTTCGTCCTTTTTTCAAGTGCAGGCGATTTTTAAAATCGCCCACAACACGCTTGTTCAATGAATCTCTATGACAAGGTTCATTTCAGCGCGGTTCGTGTGCTGTGCTTTCAGCAAAGCGGTGCCTGTACCATTTTTGGGGTGTTTTTGCTAAAATGGAAGGTATAGGAAGAGTGCTAAACGCTCACAAAGCCACTTTATGCTGCGATTGCGTTCACATTTTTTAGAATAAATACATTGGGCCTGATTCACAAAGCGGTGATAACTCAGTTATCACGCCTAAAAGACTTTAGGCGTGAAAACCTTTGCACTAGCAGAATTATCACCGCTTTGTGCTGCTGATCACGCGAAGCTCCCCTCGCGCGCAAAGTTTTGCGCGCGTGCAAAGTTACATAGAGCTTAATGGGTGCTGCGCGCGCGCCTGCACGATTGCGCGCACAAAACTTTGCGCGCGGGAGCTTAGTGCGAGTTACTTGTGATCACGCCTAAACTAATAATGATAAAGGGCTTTCCACAGGCGTGCAAAGTGTTTGCACCGTTTTGTGAATCAGGCCCAATGTATTTTTTTTTTCCGGGTCAAAGAGTTCACTTCCTGCCTTGCGTCAGAGAGTGAATTACAAAACCGCTCTGGAAAAGCTCTTAGAAAAGCGCTTTTACCAGAAACGCAGCACGCAGTGGAGCACCGGGAAGGGGGGAAAAAGCGCACAAAAACGTTTGCATTTTTGATTTTAGGTGTGAATGAGGCCTCACAGATACTGTACTCCTCTCCTGATCTCAACTCGTTATGCGTATAAACCACTAGTGTCCACAGAATTCAATGAAACTACCACAGAAATGAAAAATGGTTAATTTCTTTGTAAGTGGGCAAACTTACAAAATTAGCGGGGAATCAAATAATGGGCATATACTGCAGATATCAACTGGAAATTATTATTTTTCTAAAGTCTATATAAGGTGCTATGCAGGCATAAACTGAAGGTATTTGTGTTGAATGAAGTTCATTGAATTAATTAATGTGTGTCTGGATTAGTGTTCGCCACTGTTCGGGATTCGGCAAATTTTGTGGTGTTCGAGTTCGCGGCGAACACCATCCGAACACCTCAGTGTCCGTGATGGATGCTCTGCCACGTGGTTCGAACTTGTCCGTGGCTGAACGTTCGGCCGTACGTTCGGTCGAACGCGCGTCTCGCGCTGTGATTGGCCGAGCGGGTCACGTGTTCGGGTGCATAAATACCCGAACGCGCGTGATCGGCGCCATTTGCTTTGGGGTTTAGCTTTGTGTAGGTAGGGAGTTTAGCGTAGCGTACTGTCTGCCAGTGCCAGCCACAGGGCCCCAGCCTCCAGCCTCACCGCTGACAGCAGCACCCACAGAGCCTCACTGCTAGCCAGGCCAGCCACAGTGCCCCAGCCTCACTCTGACAGCAGCACCCACAGAGCCTCACTGCTATCCAGGCCAGCCACAGGGCCCCAGCCTCACGCTGACAACAGCACCCACAAGCCTCACTGCTAGCCAGGCCAGCCACAGTGCCCCAGCCTCACGCTGACAGCAGCACCCACAGAGCCTCACTGGCTGCTAGCCAGGCCAGCCACAGGGCCCGAGCCTCACCGCTGACAGCAGCAGCCACAGGGCCTCACTGCTAGCCAGGCCAGCCACAGTGCCCCAGCCTCACGCTGACAGCAGCACCCACAGAGCCTCACTGGCTGCTAGCCAGGCCAGCCACAGGGCCCGAGCCTCACCGCTGACAGCAGCACCCACAGAGCCTCACTGCTAGCCAGGCCAGCCACAGGGCCCGAGCCTCACCACTGACAGCAGCAGCCACAGGGCCTCACTGCCAGCCAGGCCAGCCAGGCCAGCCACAGGACCCCAGCCTCACCGCTGACAGCAGCACCCACAGGGCCTCACTGCCAGCCAGGCCAGCCACAGGGCCCCAGCCTCACCGCTGACAGCAGCTGTAGCACACACAGGGCTGTTAAAAATCCACACATATTTTCATTTTCAGTGACTTTTGTATCATATTGTTTATTAAAAAAACACTTGCAGTGCCACCAAGTGGGATCACTTGCATACCATCAATCCACAAATATATTCTGTGACTTTTGCTGAGTATTGTTTCTTAAAAAAAAATTTCAGTGCCACCAAGTGGGATCACTTGCATACCACCGATCCACACGTATATTCTGTGACTTTTGCTGAGTATTGTTTATTAAAACAACACTTTCAGTGCCGCCAAGTGGGATCACTTGCGTATCACCGATCCACAAGTATATTCTGTGACTTTTGCTGAGTATTGTTTATTAAAAAAAACACTTTCAGTGCCGCCAAGTGGGATCACTTGCGTACCACCGATCCACAAGTATATTCTGTGACTTTTGCTCAGTATTGTTTATTAAAAAAACACTTTCAGTGCCGCCAAGTGGGATCCCTTGCGTACCACCGATCCACACGTATATTCAGTGACTTTTGCTGTGTATTGTTTATTAAAATAACACTTTCAGTGCTGCCAAGTGGCATCACTTGCGTACCACCAATCCACAAGTATATTCTGTGACTTTTGCTGAGTATTTTTTATTAAAAAAACACTTTCAGTGCCGCCAAGTGGGATCACTTGCGTACCACCAATCCACAAGTATATTCTGTGACTTTTGCTGAGTATTGTTTATTAAAAAAACACTTTCGGTGCCGCCAAATGGGATCACTTGCGTACCACCGATCCACACGTATATTCAGTGACTTTTGTTGAGTGTTGTTTATTAAAAAAACACTTTCAATGCCACCAAGTTGGATCACTTGCGTACCACTGATACACACGTATATTCTGTGACTTTTGCTGAGTATTGTTTATTAAAACAACACTTTCAGTGCCGCCAAGTGGGATCACTTGCGTATCACCGATCCACAAGTATATTCTGTGACTTTTGCTGAGTATTGTTTATTAAAAAAAACACTTTCAGTGCCGCCAAGTGGGATCACTTGCGTACCACCCAGGCCCGGATTTACATCACAGGAGCCTATAGGCACAGAGATCCTGGCCCCCTAGACGTCATCCTTCATGAATCTACAAACTGCACTGCAAATGTACTGGCTGGCCCAGCTGTCATTTCTCCCTTACTTCCCCTGCCCATCTGGTAGCTACAGGTGTCTCTTAGTATTAGGTACCCAGAAGTACCCTAAGCATTAAGTAACTAGAGGTGCCCCTGACTTAAGTGAGATCTGGTCAGTGGAATACAGAGAGCAGGGTGAGTAACCTCTCATTTACACTTTGCTCAGGACTCTGCATAGGTAAGGCAGGTAGGAGGCACTCGGGGAGGGGATTTAGCCTCCTTTCCATCATCAGGCGCCTGTAGGCACGTGCCTACAGTGCCTTATGGTAAATCCGGCCCTGGTACCACCAATCCACAAGTATATTCTGTGACTTTTGCTGAGTATTGTTTATTAAAAAAACACTTTTGGTGCTGCCAAATGGGATCACTTGCGTACCACCGATCCACACGTATATTCAGTGACTTTTGTTGAGTATTGTTTATTAAAAAAACACTTTCAATGCCACCAAGTGGGATCACTTGCGTACCACCGATCCACACGTATATTCTGTGACTTTTGCTGAGTATTGTTTATTAAAAAAACACTTTCAGTGCCGCCAAGTGGGATCACTTGCGTACCACCAATCCACATGTATATTCTGTGACTTTTGCTGAGTATTGTTTATTAAAAAAATATTTCATCTTTGTGACAAGTAACGACTACTATGAAGAAATCCCGTGAAAGAGGGAGGGGCAAAGGAACAGGTGTTTCCCCTGACGGTTCACGTACAGGCCGTGGTGGCGCACCTAAGAAAACCCCCTTAATGCCGCTATCTGACCCAGTCAAAAAACAAACCTCACTGATCCACAAGAACGGAAAGATTTAATGAATTGGTTGACCTCTCAAGCGTCCAGCAGCGGGTTAAGCACCAGCCCATCCTTGTCAGGCACGAGGTCCTCTGCCAGTTATATGGAGCCAGTGGGCACAAAGGTGACATGACCAGCAGCTACAACATGCACACAACAACCAAATACAGAGTCTGAACAAATCTTGTACGACACACTGGGCTATTCGGAGGAGATATTCGTACCCGCACAAACTGCCATCTGTCAAAGGTCAATGGAACAGCCACAAATCTTGTGCCCGGATTCACAGGCAGTGGATGATGAAAATGCACCAATCACTGAAAGGCAAAGCGAGGACGAAGACACCCAAATCCCAGAGCAATCTGCGCAGCAATTGGAATGGCAGGAGGGCTGCACAGAACATGAAGAACAGATGGGATTGAGGTGCGCAGAGGATGTTCTGATGAGCTCGACTCCACCGCACACATATGAGGACAACTCAGAGATGGAAGAGGAGGTTTTGGACGATGATCGCACAGACCCGAATTGGCCACCAGCAGCACGTGGCAGTCGGGATAGCAGTACAGATGAGTCAGCTGAAGAACCTACTGCATCAAGAGTTCGCGTTGTGCCACAAAGGAGTCAGGGAACATCGGCCACAACAAGCGCACAAGTGAGACGCAAAAGAGGCACGCGCCAAACTCCCAAGCAAAGCAGTAGGTCCTCCAAAGTCTGTGATTTCTTTGAAGACAGCACAAAGATTTGGACAAGCACCATCCACTTGACTTCAATGTTAGGCTAATGGTATTCAATGAACTAAAACCAATAGTGTGCAGAAAGGCCACCAAACACGATGAATACACACAGAAGCAAAGTATGGCCCTACAAAAACCGCACCACAAAGGTTTATAGAAATATAAATAAGCCTTTATTTATCCATATCAAAAGTATTAAAAAACCATAAACTTAAAAACAATGGCACATTGTTGTATTATACATGTAAATGTATATCCAGTATGGCCCTCATAATGAACTGTGAAAATGCAAGCACAAGGTAAATGACATCAGAGTATAACAATCTCAATCCACAGTCAGTAGTGGGAGTGAATGGGTGATGACTGGAAATGACTGTGCACGAAAGGAAGGCAGAATGGCCGTGTATGAGGCCACCCTGCACAAAGACCGTTAGAATGTGAAGGATGCCGAAGTGAAACGGGGCCCGTGTGTGGACCTGTGTAGAAGATACACTCAGGACTGGTGAGGGGAGCAGTGTAAGCCTGGAAACGTGTGCCAGATAGAATGTACTGGCAACATGTACCAGGTGAAAAGAGGACGTGCGTGCCTGTGATCCAGCAACTTACCGGGTGTGGAGAGAGAGAAGAGGGCGTGTGTGCCTGTAGCCGTCGCGATTCGCCGCTATATGCGGCTTCTTCCGGGCACGCACGCCCTCTTCTCTCTCTCCACACCCGGTAAGTTGCTGGATCACAGGCACGCACGTCCTCTTTCCTCTTTCCACCTGGTACATGTTGCCAGTACATTCTATCTGGCACACGTTTCCAGGCTTACACTGCTCCCCTCACCAGTCCTGAGTGTATTTTCTACACAGGTTCACACACGGGCCCCGTTTCACTTCGGCATCCTTCACATCCTAACGGTCTTTGTGCAGGGTGGCCTCATACACGGCCATTCTGCCTTCCTTTCGTGCACAGTCATTTCCAGTCATCACCCATTCACTCCCACTACTGACTGTGGATTGAGATTGTTATACTCTGATGTCATTTACCTTGTGATTGCATTTTCACAGTTCATTATGAGGGCCATACTGGATATACATTTACATGTATAATACAACAATGTGCCATTGTTTTTAAGTTTATGGTTTTTTAATACTGTTGATATGGATAAATAAAGGCTTATTTATATTTCTATAAACCTTTGTGGTGCGGTTTTTGTAGGGCCATACTTTGCTTCTGTGTGTATTCTTTGAAGACAGCAGCAAGGATGTAACCATGGTGATTTGCAGGGTGTGCAGGAAGACACTGAGCAGGGGAAAAAATGTGAACAGCATGCTATCTGTCCCAGAGATGTTGCTGCGCAGGAGAAAAATGCCAGCAAATGACCCCCGAGCCATGGCACTAACAGCCAGCATTGCCAGGTTCCTGGCCTGCGAAATACTGCCATATAGAGTGGTGGAGACAGACAACTTCAAATGCATGATGTCGATGGCCATACCACATTACGCGGTTCCCAGCCGCCACTACTTTGCGCGCTGTGCTGTGCCAGCATTACATGATCACGTGGTCGGCAAAATCACTCGAAGCCTGAAAAATACCATTGGCTGCAAGGTTCACCTTACCACTGACACCTGGATGAGTGCGTTTGGCCAGGGTCGGTACATCTCCCTTACGCACTGGGTGAACCTTGTGGAGCCTGGCAGCGACTCCTCACCCGCTACGGCACAGGTGTTGCCAACGCCGCAAATTGCCGGACCTGCTTCCCTGCGAGTCAATGACAACAGCGACCTCTCTGGCTCCTTTTCCTCCACCGCCTCTCCAAGCTCGACCTCATCCAGCATCACTAACCCAGCAACAGGAGCGTGGGAGCGGTGCAGCACAGCTGTTGCCTTGCATCAGCAAGCCTTACTGAAGCTGATCTGCATTGGCGATAAGCAGCACACAGGTGCAGAAATGTGGAAGGCAATCAAGGAACAGACCCAGTTGTGGCTGGCACCGCTATACCTGGAACCAGGCATGGTTGTGTGTGATAATGGGAGCAATCTCATTCGCGCCTTACGGTTGGCAAAGCTGAGACACATCCCTTGCCCGGCCCACGTTCTGAACCTATTTGTTCAGCAGTTCCTGAGGACATACTCAAACGTGGCGGATCTTCTGCTGAAGGTGCGGCGAGTGGCCAAACATTTCCGAAACTCCAGTGCTGCCTCGGCCGCACTAACCAAGTTGCAGCAGCGCTTTAGTCTACCCAACCATCGCTTGGTGTCTGATGTCCTCACGCGGTGGAATTCTATGCTGCACATGCTAGCACGCCTTTGCGAGCAGAGGAGTGTAGTAGTCCAGTGACTGACGGAGCAGTACCGATGTGCATCCGGTCAGCTGGCAAACTGACAACAGGCGAAGTCCTCCAAAATTTTGAGTAATCCACGTTGCTTGTGAGCGGTGATAACTCTTTAGTCAGCATTACAATACCACTGCTGTGTTTACTGAAGCAATCAATGTTGCAGATCAAGGAAGAGGCAATCAGGATGGAAGAGGAGGAATTGAGAGAGGACAACGATCAGCGTGATGATACCCACATCAGGCAATCTGCCTCAGGAACCGCTGGTCCCAGATATGATGAAGAAGAGGACGAGGAACAGCTGGAGTTGGAGCAGGACTTGGATGCCTCCACTGCCAAGGAACATGGCCGTGCACGTTTGACTTCCACAATTCAGCGGGAATAAGACCAGGAAGAAGGTGCTGGTGATGGTGCATCACAACAATCAAGCACAGAACATGATGAGCATCCTGGTAGGACTCTGGCACACATGGCTCAGTTCATGCTAGGCTGCATTGAACGTGACCCGCGCATTGTCAGAATTCTGGCCGACGTGGATTACTGGGTTTATACCCTTCTGGATCCACGCTACAAAGAAAATGTTCCCACACTGATTGAAGAAAGTGTCAGACAGGTCAAAATGGAGGAATACCAGCAGGCTCTTGTGGAGAAATTAGTGAGGAGATTTGCATCCTCCTCCAGCCACGTCAACAGAGTGACTTCCGCTAACCAAGGACTAGGAGGGGAGCAAAGAACACAAACGGCAGCTAGTGCCCACAAGGGAATGGTATCGGCAGTGTCCAAGGTGTGGCAAACTTTTCTGACACCCAGGCAGCAGCCCACAGAACAGCATTCACCCAGTTCCACCTACAGCGCCGATCGCCTGCAGAAGATGGTCAAGGACTACATGTCAGATGGCGTAGCCGTGTTCAACAATCCATCAGTCCCCTTTAACTATTGGGTCTCTAAGCTAGACACCTGGCACGAACTGGCAATGTACACAATAGAGGTGCTGGCTTGCCCTGCAGCCAGCGTTATCTCCGAACGCTGTTTCAGTGCTGCCGGAGGCATCGTTACAGATCGGCGTATCCGCCTCTCCACAGAAAATGCAGACCATCTGACACAAATTAAAATGAATAAATCGTGGTTTGGAAACGACTTCGCAACACCCCACGACCCAGCACCATGAACATCTGTGCTGGGTTAGCGTTGCCGCTCTCTTTTTAAGGAATATCTCATTCTATTATATTTATCACTGCATGGTGACAAAATGCTTTGCTTTACGCATGCATTTTGTCACCATGCCAGGCCTGGGTTGTGTCACAAAGCGTGGCCTTGCTCTCCTGTAGTACCTCCTCTTCCATCCG
This sequence comes from Hyperolius riggenbachi, assembly GCF_040937935.1. Taxonomy (NCBI): domain Eukaryota; kingdom Metazoa; phylum Chordata; class Amphibia; order Anura; family Hyperoliidae; genus Hyperolius; species Hyperolius riggenbachi. Next base: position 409,888,988 of record NC_090647.1, on the reverse strand, counting down.
GTGTGTTCGGTTAGCGTTGCCGCTCTCTTTTTAAGGAATATCTCATTCTATTATATTTATCACTGCATGGCGACAAAATGCTTTGCTTTACGCATGCATTTTGTCACCAAGCCAGGCCTGGGTTGTGTCACAAAGCATGGCCTTGCTCTCCTGTAGTACCTCCTCTTCCATCCGGTGTGCTGGGTTAGCGTTGCCGCTCTCTGTTTAAGGAATATCTCATTCTATTATATTTATCACTGCATGGCGACACAATGCTTTGCTTTACGCATGCATTTTGTCGCCATGCCAGGCCTGGGTTGTGTCACAAAGCGTGGCATTGCTCTCCTGTAGTACCTCCTCTTCCATCCGGTGTGCTGGTCCCATTGGTAGTACTACGACAGCTTTCCAAGATCTCATTTGCCCCCCCACTATTCCCAAGCCATTTTGCAGAAGTTTCCCTCATTTTTTATGTTTTTTATGGCCTGCAAAGCAGAAATATTCGGGTGCCCATTGACTTGCATTCGAGTTCGGAATTCGGCCCGAACATGTCGAATATCGGGGCAACGTTCGGCCGAACCGAACCCGCACATTTTAGGTTTCGATCAACACTAGTCTGGATATCTATGAATGGCTGCTATGTTTTTTTGTTTATTATGGGTAGTGTGCAGCTATTAATGTTAAATGTACTGTGTGGTCAATATTGATGAGCACGAATGTTACATAAACATAATGTTGCATCATAATGCAATTAGGCTGTTTCTACGTGTGTGATTTTTCCGTGAAAGTTTGCAACAAAATGTTGCATTTGTATAAAAAAAAAAAAAAAAAAAAAAGATTGTTAATGGGCTAGTTTCCATTTCATGCAAATTTTCAAATGAGATTGGATCCGTGAAGAAAACAGACAGAGTGCTGAATGTTTTCATATTCTGTGTGCCATATTTTGCGAAAGATGGCAAAAATCACATAACAGAAATTTTTGTGGTCAATTTTCTACCGGAAAAGGGAATTTGTCATGTTGTTACTAGGCAAAACATGTAAATTAGGGCCATTGTAAAAAATTGTACATGAACATTTGCATAAAGACACATAAAATACCATGTGTTTTTTCATTTCCAGAAAAATTGCATGTGATTTTCCTGATGTGAAATTGCAAAGCTACAGTGGAAATGCAGCCTTACGATGCGAAACTGTAGTGCAAAATTTCAGAAAAATCTTAATCAATAGTGTTTGTAACTGTAATCAGGAACTGTAATTTTGCAATAGCATGTATGGGGGCTTTGCTATTAACCTCTAAAATCTGCACAAAATGACGCATAATTACAAATGTATCATGCAGAATAAATTTAATTTCTGAAATCTAATTAGATGTAGCTTTAATTGCGATTTTTTTTTATGTGAAATTTCATGTAATCGTAATTAGCAGATTATATTCATCATCTGTGGTCAATATTATGTTTATTCCTTACTTCCATTTTATTTGTGTGTTAATTATGCCAGTTGCTGAAATGTCTGCTAAATTATACTGTATGAATGAATGGTGTTTGTCTACATTGCCTATATTAAATGTGTTAGTTACTTGGGTGTGTGGGTGTGTGGGAATCTGAGGTATACGCGTTGTTTCTCTGAATGCGTGTTATGAATTAATGTGTGTTTGTATAACTGCAACCTTTGTAATTATGTGTTTCTGCTTTTTCTTTACAGTGTACAGTGATCAGGGCCATTACATATGAATAGTGTACCATATTGCTGTGAGTGTGTGTCGTTGCCAATGCCATGTGTGCTCTATAGTGAAAGTGATGGGAGTGCGTGTGGGTGGAGTGTGAGAGGGTACTGAGTCTGAGGTGTAGCGGAGAGTGCACGGGTGGGTGCAACAGCCAACAGCCAAGAGAAGGTACCTTCTGACAGCATTGGTTGCTGACCAAGTGACACAGTGCTCACTTCAGCATTTAGAAATGACTCAAGAGATCCTTGCACTTACAGCTAGTGTTGGGCGAACATCTAGATGTTCGGGTTCGGGCCGAACAGGCCGAACATGGCCGCGATGTTCGGGTGTTCGACCCGAACTCCGAACATAATGGAAGTCAATGGGGACCCGAACTTTTGTGCTTTGTAAAGCCTCCTTACATGCTACATACCCCAAATTTACAGGGTATATGCACCTTGGGAGTGGGTACAAGAGGAAAAAAAATTTAGCAAAAAGAGCTTATAGTTTTTGAGAAAATCGATTTTAAAGTTTCAAAGGTAAAACTGTCTTTTAAATGCGGGAAATGTCTGTTTTCTTTGCACAGGTAACATGCTTTTTGTCGGCATGCAGTCATAAATGTAATACATATAAGAGGTTCCAGGAAAAGGGACCGGTAACGCTAACCCAGCAGCAGCACACGTGATGGAACAAGAGGAGGGTGGCGCAGGAGGAGAAGGCCACGCTTTGAGACACAACAACCCAGGCCTTGCATGAGGACAAGAAGCGTGCGGATAGCAATTTGCATTTTGTCGCCATGCAGTCATAAATGTAATACAGATGAGAGGTTCAATAAACAGGGACCGGAAACGCTAACCCATCACAGATGTTCATTGTTCATGTTACTTGGTTGGGGTCCGGGAGTGTTGCGTAGTCGTTTCCAATCCAGTATTGATTCATTTTAATTTGAGTCAGACGGTCTGCATTTTCTGTGGAGAGGCGGATACGCCACCGATCTGTGACGATGCCTCCGGCAGCACTGAAACAGCGTTCCGACATAACGCTGGCTGCCGGGCAAGCCAGCACCTCTATTGCGTACATTGCCAGTTTGTGCCAGGTGTCTAGCTTCGATACCCAATAGTTGAAGGGTGCAGATGGATTGTTCAACACAGCTACGCCATCTGACATGTAGTCCTTGACCATCTTCTCCAGGCGATCGGTGTTGGAGGTGGATCTGCACGCTTGCTGTTCTGTGTGCTGCTGCATGGGTGTCAGAAAATTTTCCCACTCCAAGGACACTGCCGATACCATTCCCTTTTGGGCACTAGCTGCGGCTTGTGTTGTTTGCTGCCCTCCTGGTCGTCCTGGGTTTGCGGAAGTCAGTCTGTCGGCGTACAACTGGCTAGAGGAGGGGGAGGATGTCAATCTCCTCTCTAAAGTCTCCACAAGGGCCTGCTGGTATTCTTCCATTTTGACCTGTCTGGCTCTTTCTTCAAGCAGTTTTGGAACATTGTGTTTGTACCGTGGATCCAGAAGGGTATAAACCCAGTAATTGGTGTTGTCCAGAATGTGCACAATGCGTGGGTCGCGTTCAATGCAGTCCTAGGCCGAAGAGGTCATAGCCTAGGGTCACAAAACCTGTTTATTGGGCAATTTCAATGGTGGCGAGTCTGACGTACATAAATCGCAGCAATGGCCGTTAGCAACGTCTGAATCTCACGAAATGTCTCATGCAGGTAGAAGACATATTGTTAGACTTGGGCTCCAAAGATGGGTTCCCTACATCTCTGCAAACCAGAGTTACAGGGGTCCAAATTTGATAAAATCCCCCATAGGCTTTCATTGGGCCTCCTATTTACAGTTCCAAAATCTCACATCTTTTCAAAGGGCAATTACTCAGCAGTGGCAAATTTTCTAGCATTGTAGGGACCCTTAGGGGGAACATGACTGGTGAGTTTCGGGCCCCTAGGCCAAAGAGGTCATAGCCTAGGGTCACAAAAACCTGTTTATTGGGGCTATTTCAATGGTAGTGATGGTGACGTACATAAATCGCAGCAATGGCCGTTAGCAAAGTCTGAATCTCACGAAATGTCTCATGCAGGTAGAAGACATATTGTTAGACTTGGATTCCAAAGATGGGGTCCCTACATCTCTGCAAACCAGAGTTACAGGGGTCCAAAATTGGTAAAATCCCCCATAGGATTTCATTGGCTCCCTATTTCACTTTCCAAAATCTCACATCTTTTCAAAGGGCAATGGCTCAGCAGTACCAAATTTTCTAGCATTGTAGGGACCCTTAGGGGGAACATGACTGGTGAGTTTCGGGCCCCTAGGCCGAAGAGGTCATAGCCTAGGGTCACAAAAACCTGTTTATTGGGGCTATTTCAATGGTAGTGATGGTGACGTACATAAATCGCAGCAATGGCCGTTAGCAAAGTCTGAATCTCACGAAATGTCTCATGCAGGTAGAAGACATATTGTTAGACTTGGATTCCAAAGATGGGGTCCCTACATCTCTGCAAACCAGAGTTACAGGGGTCCAAAATTGGTAAAATCCCCCATAGGATTTCATTGGCTCCCTATTTCACTTTCCAAAATCTCACATCTTTTCAAAGGGCAATGGCTCAGCAGTACCAAATTTTCTAGCATTGTAGGGACCCTTAGGGGGAACATGACTGGTGAGTTTCGGGCCCCTAGGCCGAAGAGGTCATAGCCTAGGGTCACAAAAACCTGTTTATTGGGGCTATTTCAATGGTAGTGATGGTGACGTACATAAATCGCAGCAATGGTCGTTAGCAAAGTCTGAATCTCACGAAATGTCTCATGCAGGTAGAAGACATATTGTTAGACTTGGATTCCAAAGATGGGGTCCCTACATCTCTGCAAACCAGAGTTACAGGGGTCCAAAATTGGTAAAATCCCCCATAGGATTTCGTTTCCAGTTATTTTTATTGGAAATTTTTCAATTTTTATAAATGTAACAATAACATTTTCTAGTTGTCAAGGGTACTTTTTACATAATAACATGTTTTACATTGCAATATAGTCAAAACCTGTACAATTTGCTTAACCTCAATAAGTGTTTTGCATCAATATTGTACATAAAGGAGAAAAAAAAAGTTACATTTATTACTTCAACTTATTCTGAACGTCTTAATACAGCTGACATAGTTATTTGAAGAGAGAAAAAAGGAGAAGAACATTATAGTATTTAGTATTTAGTATTTATTAGGTGAAATGTTTTTCCCAGTTATTCCTTATTTGTAGATCTATTAGGGAGCTCAACCTCTGGAGAATGGGGAGTTTTACCCCCCTACAGAGACTCCAGAGGGTGCTCCCAGGAGTATTAAAGTACTTGGGGAATAACAAACGTCTAGTTCCCGCGTTTCACCTTATACTGTCTAAATTTAAGACAGTTTGTTTCAGTTGAAGTCTATTTCCTATTTATTCTTGTGTATTTGTATATTTCCAAAATGTATTCGAATTTTAATTAACTTATGAATTTCTTTATATTTGTCTAGACTGAGCTGGTTAACCTACTACCTAACTAACTAACTAACTAACTGACTAACTGACTAACTATTACCTAACTACTCGCTTACTGATGAGAACTGTTTGGTCACTCAACAACTGTTTCTCATTTAACTCCCTTTATCTATCTAGGAAACTTTGTCCGTACCGGTAATGAGGCTCATACTCTCTCTACCAATTTTCTTAGAGTAGGCATATAATATAATAACATTCATTCAAGTGGTTTATTATTGAAAAACTGTCTATCCATGGTCAATCATCCAACAGCATATTTCCCCTAACCTAGAGTGGCCAATAATTCCCATATGTGTTTTATGTGTTTAGGAGCTTTGAATTTGTATAAACTGTAGGCCATAAGTACGATCTTTTCTGAAAGGCACTGACACTACCGCACCTAATAGCCCATGATCTTTCCGCTACTAAGTTATCATCCACTTTCTTTAAGATATCAGAGAAGGATGGGAGAGAACACGTCCTCCAGTTTTCTGCTATACCAATTTTTGTAACTATACAGATGTGGTTAAAAATGAACCTTTCTCCTATGGGCATGTCAATTGTCTTTAAGTGCAGTAAAGCCATATCTGGAGTGATTTTAGCTAGATGGACTGGTAGTTTTTTCATAAATTCCTCAATTTCTCCCCATAATATTGTCACCTTAGGGCACGTCCAGAAAATATGTAACAAAGATCCTGTTTTTTTACAATTCCTCCAACACAATGGAGAGGCGTTAGTATCAAATGCTGCTATTTTTTCCGGTGTCATATACCAGTGCCACAGGAGTTTTAGGAAGCTCTCATAGTGTGTTACACAATGTGTTGCCTTTTTGAGAGAACCATAAGCTTTTTCCCACTCTTCCTGTGTAACATCTATCTGTAGGAGCTCTTGCCATTTCCTGAGTTGCCATCTAGTAGTGTCATCTTCTTTCAGTGTTAATAGTGTTTTGTAGAAGGTTGATATACCCTTTTGTCTATAGTTTTGTTCATCTAATATTTTTTTTGTTGATGGTAGATGGGAGATTGGTTGGGGTGTATGTTTGGTAAGAAATTTTTTAATTCTGAAGTATTTAACTTTATCCTCTTCAGGTATTTGATAAACAGCCTTTAGTTCTTCAAATGATTTTAGAGTGCCATTATTCAAGATGTCCTCCAGTAATCTAATATCTCTCTCCACCCAACTATCTAGGGGTAAGTTTTTTAGTGCTGAAGATAAACTTAATAAGGGAACATTTATACTTATTGCTAAAGGATCTTTGCTGCTGAGGCTGACTAATTCCTTCCATACCCTAATCATATTGGCTGTGATTGGATTTGGGATTTTTAAGGGGATATTCCAATTGATTCTAGAACTAAGATAAGAAATCATATCATCGCTTGGAATTTGTTCTTCCTCTAGTTTTACCCATTGTTTTGTGTAGTCTTTATACCAGATGGATCTGGAGTGTTCTAATATGCAGGCCTGGTAATATTTCTCCAAATCTGGCACCCCTAGGCCTAGATTTGAGGAGTGGGTGGTCAAGATCTTATTAGAGAATCTCGACTTTTTGTCCATCAATATGAATTTGTTAATTAGTCTTTGAGTTGCTATGAAAAATTTTTTGGGGATTTTTATGGGTAGAGTGCGAAAGAGATATAAAATTTGGGGGAATATTAGCATTTTGAAGGCTGCTGATCTTCCCAGCCATGAAAATTCAAATTTTGCTAGATTTTCTAATTTAATTTTGAGTTTTTGTATCCAAGGGTCATAGTTTTCTTTGTATAATCTTTCTATGGTGGGTGTCAAGAAGATACCTAGAAATTTAATAGATTTTGCATCCCAGGAATATGTGCAAGAGCTCCTCAGTTGATCCATCAATTTACCCGGAATATTGCAAGGCATAATCATTGTTTTGTTTTCATTTACTTTGTACTGGGAGACCTTAGAGAACTCCTGTAGTTCTAATTTAACATTGGGTAAAGATTTTGCAGGTTTCTGTATACACAACAGAATGTCGTCTGCAAAGAGACTGAGTTTTGATTCTAGTTTGTTAAGTTGGATTCCCTTAATATTTTCATTATTCCTAATACTCTGGGCCAAAGGTTCCAAGGACAAAACATAAACTAAGGGGGACAGTGGGCATCCCTGGCGTGTTCCGTTGCTTATATTAAAGGGGGAAGAGAGGCTACCTGAGGATAACACCCTTGCTGAAGGTTGAGAGTACAATGCCATAATTGAGTTATGCATTCTACCCACACATCCAAATTTGTCCAACACAGCCGACATGTACCTCCAATTAACTCTGTCGAACGCCTTCTCCGCATCCAAGGATATGAAGAGAGAAGGCGTCCGACAGAGCTTCACCTGATGTATCAGAGCCAAGACATTCCTTGTGCCATCTGCAGTACCCCTTCCCTGTACAAAGCCCACTTGGTCAGATGTAACTAGTTGTGGAATTAGTGGTGCCAATCTGTTTGCCAAAATTTTTGCATACAACTTTACGTCTGTATTCAGCAGTGATATCGGCCTATAGCTTCCTGGGTCCGACAGGTCCTTACCCTCCTTTGGAATGGTTGTAATTATCGCAGTTAGATTTTCCCTAGGGAAGGCACCAAGGGTTGCTATTTCATTGAACATGTTAACCAGATGTTTGGATAATATATTAGAATGTTTCTTATAATAATCATTTACAAATCCATCAACCCCTGGTGCCTTATCTCCCTTAAGAGACCTAATAGCTATTTCTACTTCTTGTTGCGAGAATGGAATATTTAGTTGTTTTTGTTCAAATATGTCTAAACTGGGGAGTTTGATCTTTTTGAGATATTCATTGATTTCCTGGGTCGATGGAGAGTGGGTATCTGGATCTAAGTCTAAGTTATATAATTTACTATAATATGTGGATAATGCCTCCACTATCTCTTGTGGGTGATGTACCATTACTTTAGAGTTTGGATGTTTTAATTTTATAATTCTCTGCATAACTCGTCTACCTTTTATTTTTCTAGCCATGGCCTTCCCTGCTCTATTTCTGTCAGAGTACCATGTCTCTTTTAGGATACTTTGCCACCTGTCATATTGAGAGTACATGTCTTCAGCTAATTCTTGCCTGTATTTTTCTAAGTTGGGGATTAAGTTTTTCTTTTTATCTATATATATCAATTTTTCTAATTTTTTGATTTCTGTTAATAAATTTTCTATTTTCTCTCTATGTTTCCTCTTTAAAATTGCACCCTGCTTCATAAAGGCGCCTCGCATGTAGGCTTTATGGGCGTTCCATAGTGTGGTTTTTGATATGTCTGGGGTATCGTTGATTTTGAAGTATTCTTCAAGGTTTTGTTTTATTATTGGGGCCGTGTTTTCTGAGTTTAGTACTAGTTTGTTCATTCTCCAAATATAGTTGTTAGTAATTGGTGTGTTTTGTAAAGCAATTTTTGCTGTGATGGGGGCATGGTCAGACCAAATTCTTGTGCCTATTTCAATTTGGGATATTAAGGGGAGGGAGAACCTGTCGGCCAGTATATAGTCAATCCTAGTAAAGGATTGATGCACTGCTGAATAATATGTGTATTGATGATCACCTGGGTGGGCACACCTCCATGTGTCATATAATTCATTATTAATTATGGTAGATTGAATAGTTGCTGGAATTCTTCTCTTTCCCGCAGTACAGTCCATCAGTGGGTCCATTACTGCGTTAAGGTCACCTGAGATCAGTATTGAGCCTTTGGACATACTTTTAATCTTTTGTAGTTTTTTTTGCAGAAAATTGGCTTGATGTGAATTTGGCGAGTAGATATTGGCAAAGGTGAAGTCCTGAGAGTTCACTTTTCCCACTGCAATAACCAATCTACCATCTGGGCTACTATAAGAGTCTAACAGTTCAAACCCCAAGGAATCTCTGAACGCTATCAGTACTCCACATTTTTTTTTGTTTGGTAAAGTAGCATGTACTATCTTGGAGAATTGTGCTAATTTTAATTTCCCTGCACCTTTTTGATTCAGGTGTGTCTCCTGCAGACATAATATATCTGTTTTTTCTTCTTTGACTAATTTGTTTACCAGGTACCTCTTTCTATAAGAGTTAAGCCCTCTTGTGTTTAGGGAAAGGAAATTAATGTCTTGAGTCATGGAGCAATTTTAAAACGATCCAAATCCATTTTAACTTTATGTACCTTATCCATATACCTACCAATACTAGAGATCTGTTAAGTATATTGTCGTCAGCATGAGTATAAGCATAACCATAAACATAGACATAAACATTACCGGTTTTATATGTAGTAGTTTCCTTAGATGGGAGGAGATACAACTGGTTCCTATTGAATTCGCTGTAAAATAAGGTGATGTTAGTTGGGTGTGTAATCAAGCATATTATAATGATCTTAGAGTCTTTAAGGAGCAACCGCTGAGTGACCATAATTGTCCAATGAAAAGATAACCATGTTTGGAAAAGTACCAAGTGTTGTAGAGACAAGCTACTTGTACTTTCCCCAGGAAGCAAGTTAATTGTTCCTTTCAAAAGGAGCTTTGGGCTGCAGAACAGAAACAGTAACAAAAACAACAACAACAAGAAACAAAGAAAAAAGGAAAAATAAAAATCAGCAGAAGTAGAGTAGTAACAAGTGATCTTCTTAGTGTCCATTCTCTGGTGGTTGTCCAGGTCTAACCAGTAGACTGTAGACAATTCACCTCAGGACGGAAGTCTCTTTCCCTGAGGAGAAGAGTCTTCTGTGGGGTCAAAGTTTGTGGCAAGGCACCCTACCTCACTCTCCTGAGTCCTTTGAAGCCTCGTTAGATTTATTTTTCTCCAGTTGCTCGTGGGACCATTCCATAGATTGGTGTGAGGGATGCTGTGTTGGGAGGCCAGGTCCTCCTTCTCTGGGTTGGGTTACAGGTATCCCCCATTTCCTCAGTAGCTCATATCCTTCCTCTGGGCTTTTGATGATGAAAGCTGTGCCTTGGTTCATGATTCTCATTTTAGTTGGGAATCCCCATGAATATGGGATTCCTTTGTTCCTTAGTGTAGTAGACACAGCAGTATATTTCTTTCTTTCTTTTAAGGTGGTTTGTGACAAGTCATTGTAGAATGTTAATTTATGGTGCGGTTCAGGCAGTTTCTGTACTCTTCTGGTTACTGCTAGGAAGCGTTCCTTAATGTGGTAAAAATGAATCCTAAGAATCACATCCCTTGGTAAATAGTCTGCAATAAAGGAGGGCTTTGGCAGTCTATGGGCACGATCCACTATAAGTTCAGACGGCACTATATCAGGGATTGCAGCTTTGATAACTTCTTTTACATGGCCCATCAGATCTTCTGTTTTTACACTTTCCGGAATCCCTCTGATTTTGACGTTATTCCGTCTATTTCGGTCTTCCGCATCTACAGACTTTTCTTTCAGCCATTTCACCTCCCCCAGTACACTTTTGTGGGCATCCACTAACTCGTTGTACGCTTCGGTGATTTCTGTGACCTTATTCTCTAGTTTGGAGACTCTCTGGTCATTCTCCCATGCATATTGAGACATGTTTCCGGAAAGTGTCCGCATCTCATTTCGGATTTCCGTCATATTGCCCTGCAGCATAGCGCTAAAAGATACCATAAAGTCTTTGAATAGCTGCTGGGTCAGGGGCTGCTCTGGGGCATTCAAGTCCTTGAATGGATTGGTTGGGGGAGGCATATTTGTCAAGGTGTTGGGAGTTTGTCCTACCTTATTCCGCAGGCTCTCCTGGCGCGGTATGTTAGATCCAGTAGGCCCTGGTTTTAGGGGGCTGCGGTCTCTGTTTTGTTCATCCTCAGTGTCTTCCTCCAGGTCCGCTTTGTCCCCTCTGCGATATGGGGTATAATGGGGTGTGAATCTGTCTCTTTGGTGCAGCGGAGTTGTTTGTAAAGGGTAGACTCCCATGTCCTCTTTCTGCTGGAAGCGTCCTCCATCTTGGCTGCGCATACCCTGCTATGTATAGCGGTGGCCATCTTGTCCTCCTTCCTCATACAAGTCTGTCAGCTTTCGTGGGACAGTGGAAGCGTCTTTCTTCTTATAACTCACTCTCCTCCACTCCATTGTGATCTGGAAGTGTTCCCACAGGTTTTAGGTGAGAAAAACGGGCTTTCCAGGTTGCTTTTAGCCGCTTTTTCAGGTGCTTTAGCCGGGAGCTACAGGCTCAAACAACCATACAGCTCCAGCGTCAAGCCACGCCCCCCCCCCCATAGGATTTCATTGGCTCCCTATTTCACTTTCCAAAATCTCACATCTTTTCAAAGGGCAATGGCTCAGCAGTACCAAATTTTCTAGCATTGTAGGGACCCTTAGGGGGAACATGACTGGTGAGTTTCGGGCCCCTAGGCCGAAGAGGTCATAGCCTAGGGTCACAAAAACCTGTTTATTGGGGCTATTTCAATGGTAGTGATGGTGACGTACATAAATCGCAGCAATGGCCGTTAGCAAAGTCTGAATCTCACGAAATGTCTCATGCAGGTAGAAGACATATTGTTAGACTTGGATTCCAAAGATGGGGTCCCTACATCTCTGCAAACCAGAGTTACAGGGGTCCAAAATTGGTAAAATCCCCCATAGGATTTCATTGGCTCCCTATTTCACTTTCCAAAATCTCACATCTTTTCAAAGGGCAATGGCTCAGCAGTACCAAATTTTCTAGCATTGTAGGGACCCTTAGGGGGAACATGACTGGTGAGTTTCGGGCCCCTAGGCCGAAGAGGTCATAGCCTAGGGTCACAAAAACCTGTTTATTGGGGCTATTTCAATGGTAGTGATGGTGACGTACATAAATCGCAGCAATGGCCGTTAGCAAAGTCTGAATCTCACGAAATGTCTCATGCAGGTAGAAGACATATTGTTAGACTTGGATTCCAAAGATGGGGTCCCTACATCTCTGCAAACCAGAGTTACAGGGGTCCAAAATTGGTAAAATCCCCCATAGGATTTCATTGGCTCCCTATTTCACTTTCCAAAATCTCACATCTTTTCAAAGGGCAATGGCTCAGCAGTACCAAATTTTCTAGCATTGTAGGGACCCTTAGGGGGAACATGACTGGTGAGTTTCGGGCCCCTAGGCCGAAGAGGTCATAGCCTAGGGTCACAAAAACCTGTTTATTGGGGCTATTTCAATGGTAGTGATGGTGACGTACATAAATCGCAGCAATGGTCGTTAGCAAAGTCTGAATCTCACGAAATGTCTCATGCAGGTAGAAGACATATTGTTAGACTTGGATTCCAAAGATGGGGTCCCTACATCTCTGCAAACCAGAGTTACAGGGGTCCAAAATTGGTAAAATCCCCCATAGGATTTCATTGGCTCCCTATTTCACTTTCCAAAATCTCACATCTTTTCAAAGGGCAATGGCTCAGCAGTACCAAATTTTCTAGCATTGTAGGGACCCTTAGGGGGAACATGACTGGTGAGTTTCGGGCCCCTAGGCCGAAGAGGTCATAGCCTAGGGTCACAAAAACCTGTTTATTGGGGCTATTTCAATGGTAGTGATGGTGACGTACATAAATCGCAGCAATGGCCGTTAGCAAAGTCTGAATCTCACGAAATGTCTCATGCAGGTAGAAGACATATTGTTAGACTTGGATTCCAAAGATGGGGTCCCTACATCTCTGCAAACCAGAGTTACAGGGGTCCAAAATTGGTAAAATCCCCCATAGGATTTCATTGGCTCCCTATTTCACTTTCCAAAATCTCACATCTTTTCAAAGGGCAATGGCTCAGCAGTACCAAATTTTCTAGCATTGTAGGGACCCTTAGGGGGAACATGACTGGTGAGTTTCGGGCCCCTAGGCCGAAGAGGTCATAGCCTAGGGTCACAAAAACCTGTTTATTGGGGCTATTTCAATGGTAGTGATGGTGACGTACATAAATCGCAGCAATGGCCGTTAGCAAAGTCTGAATCTCACGAAATGTCTCATGCAGGTAGAAGACATATTGTTAGACTTGGATTCCAAAGATGGGGTCCCTACATCTCTGCAAACTAGAGTTACAGGGGTCCAAAATTGGTAAAATCCCCCATAGGATTTCATTGGCTCCCTATTTCACTTTCCAAAATCTCACATCTTTTCAAAGGGCAATGGCTCAGCAGTACCAAATTTTCTAGCATTGTAGGGACCCTTAGGGGGAACATGACTGGTGAGTTTCGGGCCCCTAGGCCGAAGAGGTCATAGCCTAGGGTCACAAAAACCTGTTTATTGGGGCTATTTCAATGGTAGTGATGGTGACGTACATAAATCGCAGCAATGGCCGTTAGCAAAGTCTGAATCTCACGAAATGTCTCATGCAGGTAGAAGACATATTGTTAGACTTGGATTCCAAAGATGGGGTCCCTACATCTCTGCAAACCAGAGTTACAGGGGTCCAAAATTGGTAAAATCCCCCATAGGATTTCATTGGCTCCCTATTTCACTTTCCAAAATCTCACATCTTTTCAAAGGGCAATGGCTCAGCAGTACCAAATTTTCTAGCATTGTAGGGACCCTTAGGGGGAACATGACTGGTGAGTTTCGGGCCCCTAGGCCGAAGAGGTCATAGCCTAGGGTCACAAAAACCTGTTTATTGGGGCTATTTCAATGGTAGTGATGGTGACGTACATAAATCGCAGCAATGGCCGTTAGCAAAGTCTGAATCTCACGAAATGTCTCATGCAGGTAGAAGACATATTGTTAGACTTGGATTCCAAAGATGGGGTCCCTACATCTCTGCAAACCAGAGTTACAGGGGTCCAAAATTGGTAAAATCCCCTATAGGATTTCATTGGCTCCCTATTTCACTTTCCAAAATCTCACATCTTTTCAAAGGGCAATGGCTCAGCAGTACCAAATTTTCTAGCATTGTAGGGACCCTTAGGGGGAACATGACTGGTGAGTTTCGGGCCCCTAGGCCGAAGAGGTCATAGCCTAGGGTCACAAAAACCTGTTTATTGGGGCTATTTCAATGGTAGTGATGGTGACGTACATAAATCGCAGCAATGGCCGTTAGCAAAGTCTGAATCTCACGAAATGTCTCATGCAGGTAGAAGACATATTGTTAGACTTGGATTCCAAAGATGGGGTCCCTACATCTCTGCAAACCAGAGTTACAGGGGTCCAAAATTGGTAAAATCCCCTATAGGATTTCATTGGCTCCCTATTTCACTTTCCAAAATCTCACATCTTTTCAAAGGGCAATGGCTCAGCAGTACCAAATTTTCTAGCATTGTAGGGACCCTTAGGGGGAACATGACTGGTGAGTTTCGGGCCCCTAGGCCGAAGAGGTCATAGCCTAGGGTCACAAAAACCTGTTTATTGGGGCTATTTCAATGGTAGTGATGGTGACGTACATAAATCGCAGCAATGGTCGTTAGCAAAGTCTGAATCTCACGAAATGTCTCATGCAGGTAGAAGACATATTGTTAGACTTGGATTCCAAAGATGGGGTCCCTACATCTCTGCAAACCAGAGTTACAGGGGTCCAAAATTGGTAAAATCCCCCATAGGATTTCATTGGCTCCCTATTTCACTTTCCAAAATCTCACATCTTTTCAAAGGGCAATGGCTCAGCAGTACCAAATTTTCTAGCATTGTAGGGACCCTTAGGGGGAACATGACTGGTGAGTTTCGGGCCCCTAGGCCGAAGAGGTCATAGCCTAGGGTCACAAAAACCTGTTTATTGGGGCTATTTCAATGGTAGTGATGGTGACGTACATAAATCGCAGCAATGGCCGTTAGCAAAGTCTGAATCTCACGAAATGTCTCATGCAGGTAGAAGACATATTGTTAGACTTGGATTCCAAAGATGGGGTCCCTACATCTCTGCAAACCAGAGTTACAGGGGTCCAAAATTGGTAAAATCCCCCATAGGATTTCATTGGCTCCCTATTTCACTTTCCAAAATCTCACATCTTTTCAAAGGGCAATGGCTCAGCAGTACCAAATTTTCTAGCATTGTAGGGACCCTTAGGGGGAACATGACTGGTGAGTTTCGGGCCCCTAGGCCGAAGAGGTCATAGCCTAGGGTCACAAAAACCTGTTTATTGGGGCTATTTCAATGGTAGTGATGGTGACGTACATAAATCGCAGCAATGGCCGTTAGCAAAGTCTGAATCTCACGAAATGTCTCATGCAGGTAGAAGACATATTGTTAGACTTGGATTCCAAAGATGGGGTCCCTACATCTCTGCAAA
The DNA here is from genome assembly GCF_040937935.1 of Hyperolius riggenbachi. NCBI lineage: Eukaryota > Metazoa > Chordata > Amphibia > Anura > Hyperoliidae > Hyperolius > Hyperolius riggenbachi. Next base: position 409,873,650 of record NC_090647.1, on the reverse strand, counting down.
CCAGAGTTACAGGGGTCCAAAATTGGTAAAATCCCCCATAGGATTTCATTGGCTCCCTATTTCACTTTCCAAAATCTCACATCTTTTCAAAGGGCAATGGCTCAGCAGTACCAAATTTTCTAGCATTGTAGGGACCCTTAGGGGGAACATGACTGGTGAGTTTCGGGCCCCTAGGCCGAAGAGGTCATAGCCTAGGGTCACAAAAACCTGTTTATTGGGGCTATTTCAATGGTAGTGATGGTGACGTACATAAATCGCAGCAATGGTCGTTAGCAAAGTCTGAATCTCACGAAATGTCTCATGCAGGTAGAAGACATATTGTTAGACTTGGATTCCAAAGATGGGGTCCCTACATCTCTGCAAACCAGAGTTACAGGGGTCCAAAATTGGTAAAATCCCCCATAGGATTTCATTGGCTCCCTATTTCACTTTCCAAAATCTCACATCTTTTCAAAGGGCAATGGCTCAGCAGTACCAAATTTTCTAGCATTGTAGGGACCCTTAGGGGGAACATGACTGGTGAGTTTCGGGCCCCTAGGCCGAAGAGGTCATAGCCTAGGGTCACAAAAACCTGTTTATTGGGGCTATTTCAATGGTAGTGATGGTGACGTACATAAATCGCAGCAATGGCCGTTAGCAAAGTCTGAATCTCACGAAATGTCTCATGCAGGTAGAAGACATATTGTTAGACTTGGATTCCAAAGATGGGGTCCCTACATCTCTGCAAACCAGAGTTACAGGGGTCCAAAATTGGTAAAATCCCCCATAGGATTTCATTGGCTCCCTATTTCACTTTCCAAAATCTCACATCTTTTCAAAGGGCAATGGCTCAGCAGTACCAAATTTTCTAGCATTGTAGGGACCCTTAGGGGGAACATGACTGGTGAGTTTCGGGCCCCTAGGCCGAAGAGGTCATAGCCTAGGGTCACAAAAACCTGTTTATTGGGGCTATTTCAATGGTAGTGATGGTGACGTACATAAATCGCAGCAATGGCCGTTAGCAAAGTCTGAATCTCACGAAATGTCTCATGCAGGTAGAAGACATATTGTTAGACTTGGATTCCAAAGATGGGGTCCCTACATCTCTGCAAACCAGAGTTACAGGGGTCCAAAATTGGTAAAATCCCCCATAGGATTTCATTGGCTCCCTATTTCACTTTCCAAAATCTCACATCTTTTCAAAGGGCAATGGCTCAGCAGTACCAAATTTTCTAGCATTGTAGGGACCCTTAGGGGGAACATGACTGGTGAGTTTCGGGCCCCTAGGCCGAAGAGGTCATAGCCTAGGGTCACAAAAACCTGTTTATTGGGGCTATTTCAATGGTAGTGATGGTGACGTACATAAATCGCAGCAATGGCCGTTAGCAAAGTCTGAATCTCACGAAATGTCTCATGCAGGTAGAAGACATATTGTTAGACTTGGATTCCAAAGATGGGGTCCCTACATCTCTGCAAACCAGAGTTACAGGGGTCCAAAATTGGTAAAATCCCCCATAGGATTTCATTGGCTCCCTATTTCACTTTCCAAAATCTCACATCTTTTCAAAGGGCAATGGCTCAGCAGTACCAAATTTTCTAGCATTGTAGGGACCCTTAGGGGGAACATGACTGGTGAGTTTCGGGCCCCTAGGCCGAAGAGGTCATAGCCTAGGGTCACAAAAACCTGTTTATTGGGGCTATTTCAATGGTAGTGATGGTGACGTACATAAATCGCAGCAATGGTCGTTAGCAAAGTCTGAATCTCACGAAATGTCTCATGCAGGTAGAAGACATATTGTTAGACTTGGATTCCAAAGATGGGGTCCCTACATCTCTGCAAACCAGAGTTACAGGGGTCCAAAATTGGTAAAATCCCCCATAGGATTTCATTGGCTCCCTATTTCACTTTCCAAAATCTCACATCTTTTCAAAGGGCAATGGCTCAGCAGTACCAAATTTTCTAGCATTGTAGGGACCCTTAGGGGGAACATGACTGGTGAGTTTCGGGCCCCTAGGCCTAAGAGGTCATAGCCTAGGGTCACAAAAACCTGTTTATTTGGGCTATTTCAATGGTAGTGATGGTGGCGTACATAAATCTCAGCCATGGCCGTTAGCAACGTCTGAATCTCACGAAATGTCTCATGCAGGTAGAAGACATATTGTTAGACTTAGATTCCAAAGATGGGGTCCCTACATCTCTGCAAACCAGAGTTACAGGGCTCCAAAATTGGTAAAATCCCCCATAGGCTTTCATTGGGCCTCCTATTTACCGTTCCAAAATCTCACACCATTTCAAAGGGCAATGGCTCAGCAGTGGCAAAACTCACCAGTCATGATCCCCCTAAGGGTCCCTACAATGCTAGAAAATTTGGTACTGCTGAGCCATTGCCCTTTGAAAAGATGTGAGATTTTGGAAAGTGAAATAGGGAGCCAATGAAATCCTATGGGGGATTTTACCAATTTTGGACCCCTGTAACTCTGGTTTGCAGAGATGTAGGGACCCCATCTTTGGAATCCAAGTCTAACAATATGTCTTCTACCTGCATGAGACATTTCGTGAGATTCAGACTTTGCTAACGGCCATTGCTGCGATTTATGTACGTCACCATCACTACCATTGAAATAGCCCCAATAAACAGGTTTTTGTGACCCTAGGCTATGACCTCTTCGGCCTAGGGGCCCGAAACTCACCAGTCATGTTCCCCCTAAGGGTCCCTACAATGCTAGAAAATTTGGTACTGCTGAGCCATTGCCCTTTGAAAAGATGTGAGATTTTGGAAAGTGAAATAGGGAGCCAATAAAATCCTATGGGGGATTTTACCAATTTTGGACCCCTGTAACTCTGGTTTGCAGAGATGTAGGGACCCCATCTTTGGAATCCAAGTCTAACAATATGTCTTCTACCTGCATGAGACATTTCGTGAGATTCAGACTTTGCTAACGGCCATTGCTGCGATTTATGTACGTCACCATCACTACCATTGAAATAGCCCCAATAAACAGGTTTTTGTGACCCTAGGCTATGACCTCTTCGGCCTAGGGGCCCGAAACTCACCAGTCATGTTCCCCCTAAGGGTCCCTACAATGCTAGAAAATTTGGTACTGCTGAGCCATTGCCCTTTGAAAAGATGTGAGATTTTGTACAGTGAAATAGGGAGCCAATGAAATCCTATGGGGGATTTTACCAATTTTGGACCCCTGCAACTCTGGTTTGCAGAGATGTAGAGACCCCATCTTTGGAATCCAAGTCTAACAATATGTCTTCTACCTGCATGAGACATTTCGTGAGATTCAGACTTTGCTAGCGGCCATTGCTGCGATTTATGTACGTCACCATCACTACCATTGAAATAGCCCCAATAAACAGGTTTTTGTGACCCTAGGCTATGACCTCTTCGGCCTAGGGGCCCGAAACTCACCAGTCATGTTCCCCCTAAGGGTCCCTACAATGCTAGAAAATTTGCCACTGCTGAGTAATTGCCTTTTGAAAAGATGTGAGATTTTGGAACTGTAAATAGGAGGCCCAATGAAAGCCTATGGGGGATTTTACCAAATTTGGAGCCCTGTAACTCTGGTTTGCAGAGATGTAGGGAACCCATCTTTGGAGCCCAAGTCTAACAATATGTCTTCTACCTGCATGAGACATTTCGTGAGATTCAGACGTTGCTAACGGCCATTGCTGCGATTTATGTACGTCACCATCACTACCATTGAAATTGCTCAATAAACAGGTTTTGTGACCCTAGGCTATGACCTCTTCGGCCTAGGACTGCATTGAACGCGACCCACGCATTGTGCGCATTCTGGACAACACCAATTACTGGGTTTATACCCTTCTGGATCCACGGTACAAACACAATGTTCCAAAACTGCTTGAAGAAAGAGCCAGACAGGTCAAAATGGAAGAATACCAGCAGGCCCTTGTGGAGACTTTAGAGAGGAGATTGACATCCTCCCCCTCCTCTAGCCAGTTGTACGCCGACAGACTGACTTCCGCAAACCCAGGACGACCAGGAGGGCACCAAACAACACAAGCCGCAGCTAGTGCCCAAAAGGGAATGGTATGGGCAGTGTCCTTGGAGTGGGAAAATTTTCTGACACCCATGCAGCAGCACACAGAACAGCAAGCGTGCAGATCCACCTCCAACACCGATCGCCTGGAGAAGATGGTCAAGGACTACATGTCAGATGGCGTAGCTGTGTTGAACAATCCATCTGCACCCTTCAACTATTGGGTATCGAAGCTAGACACCTGGCACAAACTGGCAATGTACGCAATAGAGGTGCTGGCTTGCCCGGCAGCCAGCGTTATGTCGGAACGCTGTTTCAGTGCTGCCGGAGGCATCGTCACAGATCGGCGGCGTATCCGCCTCTCCACAGAAAATGCAGACCGTCTGACTCAAATTAAAATGAATCAATCCTGGATTGGAAACGACTACGCAACACTCCCGGACCCCAACCAAGTAACATGAACAATGAACATCTGTGATGGGTTAGCGTTTCCGGTCCCTGTTTATTGAACCTCTCATCTGTATTACATTTATGACTGCATGGCGACAAAATGCAAATTGCTATCCGCACGCTTCTTGTCCTCATGCAAGGCCTGGGTTGTTGTGTCTCCAAGCGTGGCCTTCTCCTCCTGCGCCACCCTCCTCTTGTTCCATCACGTGTGCTGCTGCTGGGTTAGCGTTACCGGTCCCTTTTCCTGGAACCTCTTATTTGTATTACATTTATGACTGCATGCCGACAAAAAGCATGTTACCTGTGCAAAGAAAACAGACATTTCCCGCATTTAAAAGACAGTTTTCCCTTTGAAACGTTAAAATCGATTTTCTCAAAAACTATAAGCTCTTTTTGCTAAATTTTTTTTTCCTCTTGTACCCACTCCCAAGGTGCACATACCCTGTAAATTTGGGGTATGTAGCATGTAAGGAGGCTTTACAAAGCACGAAAGTTCGGGTCCCCATTGACTTCCATTATGTTCGGAGTTCGGCAATGTTCGGCCCGAACCCGAACATCTAGATGTTCGCCCAACACTACACGTGACCCGTTCGGCCAATCACAGCGCTAGCCGAACGTTCGGGTAACGTTCGGCCATGCGCTCTTAGTTCGGCCATATGGCCGAACAGTTTGGCCGAACACCATCAGGTGTTCGGCCGAACCCGAACATCACCCGAACAGGGTGATGTTCTGCAGAACCCGAACAGTGGCGAACACTGTTCGCCCAACACTACTTACAGCCATCTGGTAATAACAAAAATTGTCATCAAGTTCATACACTGACATAGCCAACAATGTCAGCTCAAGACTCCCACAATGGCCAGTGTACTTTTAAAATTTAAACACAGTAGAAATATCCCATGAAGGCCTACAGTGTGCAGTAAGGCTGCTTACACACAGGGACGTTACAGGCGCACGTTAGTGCAGCCTGTAACGCTCCCACAACGCACAGCAATGTAACACAAGTGGGCTGTTCACACTGCCCACGTTGCGTTACATGTAACGCTGCACGTTGTAGTGAAAGTGCAGCATGCTACGGCGTTAGAGCGGCTTAAGCCGCGTTAGACTGTTTGCACATGCTCAGTCATGTTGGGGAGGAGCGGAGAGCGGCCAGGCACATGGCTAATTAATATTCACTGCACGTTGTGACGTGCAGTGTTTACTTCCTGGTGCGGCCGCTCTGTGCGGTGATTGGCCGGCGGGACCACGTGATGCAGCATGCGTCCAAGAGTACGCATCACGGCATCACGGACGCCAGAGTGAGCTGCACAACGCGGCTCACTCTGACCTCCACATCGAAGAGCACCAGGCCTTGCGTTAGGTGCACGTTATGCGACCTTAACGTAGCACCTAACGCAACGTCTTGGTGTGCAAGTAGCCTAAGAGTAGTGACCTTGACAATCCCAGCTTCAAGGATAAAAGCAGAAAAAAGTTTTGCTGCATAAATCTAGCTTTTACTGATGGTATGTTTGCAATCTAGTATAAAACTAAGCAGTTAAGACATTAACCTATACTGAAAATATTTTTAAAGTGTGCAAACAAGCCAGTGAGCATGATGCCCACCATTTTAGGAATGGATTTAGAAATAATTAACTTCTCGATGAAGGCCTTGGCATATCTAGCTCAGACTGAGTAACAGGAATTAAAATAGGGTTGACAGAAAAGTTTGAAAAATAATATGCAAATAAAGCCTCTTGACAAAATATTGTTTTATATCTCTACAAACACCTATATTTCCATAAATTCTAAAGTAAGAAACAGCCTACAGATGGTGACTTTAGAAGAGGTTTTGTGAGCACAGTAACGGGCATTTAAAGTTGCTTTTGTAAATAAGGTTTGTTAAAAAAAATAAAACATTTTCAAGCAGTTTTATTGTAGACTACTTAAAAGGACATTTAGTTCCATGGAAATTAAAAAAACAAAAACAAAAAAAAAACTGTACTGTCAGAGTATTTATCATGAGGCCAGCCAATATATTTTTTCAAAGAAATTACAGTCAATTGAAAACAATAATGATGTCTGAGTATTACGCAATGCCTTTTATAATTGTGGAAAATAAACGTGTTTCCAAATATCCCATGTTTTCAGAAAGTGTTTCTGTCTAGGTTTATTGTACATATAATTCCCATGGGTCAGTTTGGTTCAAAGTGAAAAATGTTTTTGTTGGTGGGCTACCTTATAATATCTGGGTTCATCAATTAGCGGCTCATGGATGAGCAAGAAACTCTGGCAACCATGCTGGTTGGTTAATCACTAAAAGACCCATGTAAAATGTGGTATGTGACCTATCTCCTCCATGTTACTGTTACGTTGTTACTAGCTGCCAGTCACATCACTGTGGCTGAGAAGATCATTATGTAGGAAGGGCCCTTGAAGGAAGGATGGGGGGGGGGGGGGGGTTAAGAATTGATTTTATATCACAGCTCAGATATTTAGAATATTTTATAAGTTATTTTTACCTTAATAAAACAATCTGCCTTTACTCCATGTAGTGTTTAACCAACTCCATGCAGTGTTTAAACGAATAGTCTGCTTAAAGCCTAAATCCACACATAATCTGCTTATACTCTGAGGTGTGCTTACACTCTGAGGCCTGACTATTTTTTTTATTTTAAGCAGACCACTCCAATATCTTTCTGCCACTGCAATAAGGCATGTTTAATTTTTTTTTTTTAAACAGAACCATCCTGAAACTGCCTGCCTATTGAGCAAAAAGGGAAAAGGCTTACCCACTTCATCCAGTCCCAGTCATTCCAGCTTGACAGATGACAATGTCAACACTGCATATTACTATGGCCAGCCCAGGTTATGAGTTACCATTTTCTTGTGTATCCCTTGTCATATCACTTACCTTTTTTTCTCCAGAAAGCTTCCTTGTAATAGACCATACACTTTATGACTGACCCCATAGGAACACGAGTGATAAGCTGATTTCTAAGTGGGGGTAGTTCAGGATTAAAGTGAATCTTCATGCACAGAGCAGGTGGGATGGCACTGATAACAAATTTGGCCTAAAGAGAGAAGATTTGATATAATGGGAAGTTGTGTATGGCATCCTATAAGAATTATAAAGTTAATGGTAAGACAATCTGGTTGAATTGTTGGGAGACTTTTCAGAATGAAAGTGTATGTTTAGCATTTACATGTTATCATTGTTGACCAATTGTCATCATTTAAAAAAAAAATATTCAGACATGGCTCTGTAAAATTTAACAAAGCGCATAAGAGTAATGACTAGGAGGGGGAATAGTATTTAACACCGTCATTCGGCTATCCCATCGCCAAAATTACCCGCAGCGTACTAATACCTATGCACGTTTAAAGCTATAGGCTTGCTATACACCAGCGGTTCTGGATGTAAGCCAGGGGCATAAAGAGATCATTTGCATATTAAGCAGTAATGCATTGTGGGTAGCACCTAAATCTGAATTTTCGTAAATACCTTCTGTTTTAAGAAGGCAAACCAAAATAAGCATTTGTTTTTTAAGTAGGAGGACTTTTCAGTCTCTTTTAGACCCCTATACTTTCTTAGTGGTTTTGGGTCACCCCGAACTGCTTGAATATACTGTTGTTCTGGTCCAAGCTCTATCCCACAAAGCCATATCAATCACTGCCATGCACTGAGGAAGACCCACAGTTCAGAAACAGGCTGTCTGCATGTTGGGTTGATGTGGCTCTGTAAAATTTAAAGATATAGGCTTGCTATACACTAGTGATTCTGGATGTAAACCTTTCTTCGGGGGCATAAAGAAAAAACGTGCATATTCAGCAGTGATGCATTGTGGGTAACCACAGTCACACATTTAAATCTGAATTATCACAAATCCCTTCCGTCATACATTTTTTTCAAACATTTTATTTTTCTCATCTATTATACTTACCTCATAAATTTCATGATTTACTGTTTCCACTACAATAGTTTCTGTGGTTTGGTTGATGCGCACAACAGGTCTTTGCAATTTTACACGCCCTTGCAAATGCTCTGCCATCTTTTCACTGATCTGGTTAGCTCCACCAACAAATTTTCTCTCCTGAGTAAACAATTTTAAATTAAGTGATGTCTAAGACATGGCAAAATACAATGTTAAATGTGCAGCATATAACAAACATTTGCAGATCATTTATCAGGAACGAGATCACTGAAAGGTACTATACTGTGTTGCTATGGGGTACTGCTATTTTATCTCATCATTGTGTTTACTGGATGATATATTATAGACATTTTAATGTAAATAAAAGAGTATCTTAAATATATCATCCTGATTTAAAACTTATTATATTTATACATGCATCTCCATATGGGCATGGCTATAACATGTTGGCTAGCTTCACCTACTGCATATCGACAGTTCATTTTGCCTTGTGCAGAAAGTTAGGCTGGTGTGAACAATGCTGTGAACTAATGCTCTCACAAATCATAATTCTATTTGCTTATTTTGATCAATTTACTAAGTGCAAAGTGAGCTAATAGAAGAAAAATCAAATCAGTATTTGGTGTGAAGCCCTTTAATTTTAAAGCAGCCTCAGTTCTTATAGGTACACTTGCACAAAATCAGGGATTTTATATGTGGATTAAGACAGTAATTAATTGAAACACAAAACAGCTGTCTGAGGCTGAAAGTACATCTCTTCATGGGGCTTCTCAGGGTTGTCTTTGTTTGCAACAGCATTTCCTGAACAGCAGTTGCAAAGTCGAAATGACAAAATAGTGTGCAAGTGATTAGGGAGGCTGGCTGGTATCTTACTATTTTGTCAGTCAAACTGCTGTTCAGGAAATGCTGCTGAAAACAAAGAATACCCTGAGAATCCCCCATGAGGAGATGGACTGACCCAAAACCTGTTGGTCCTGTCAGATTTTAACTGCCTATTTTTTTTTTGCTATAGTGGTCCTTTAAAACTGGGTAAGGAACAGACAAACAGTGCTACCATGATACGGCCTTGGAAGACAGTTTAAAGTCACAGATCCTACACTATGGCATGGCTGAGCACAGCAACAAGAGTAGATACACTGCATTAGCAAAGTCTTTCACATACAATGATTTTAAAGTTAACATTAAAGTTTTACATAATAAAAAAAAAGATATCTCAAGAGGGGGAAGCCTCTGAATTCTAATATGGTTTCCCCCATCGTTCTCAGCCAGCTTACTCCAGCACTGTCACCCCCAAACAAAGTAATAACATTCGCCGACAAGGGGAATTTCAGGAGTCCCACCGCTGGATCGCCTCTCCTGAGAAGGACGAGTGAAGCCTCTTTAGGATGCAGACGCTTCCCCCTCCCGAGGTAAGTACCTCCCACTTTTTTTCTCTTGGCATTTTTAAGCAGACTTGAGTTTCAACATGTGTTCAAGTTCTTCTAAAGAAACACAAAGTGATGCATCATAGGAGATGCATCCTTCATGTTCACATCTCTACATTTCACTACATTTCACTATTAAAGGACAACTAAAGTGAGAATATGGAGGCTGCTATATTTATTTCCTTTAAAACAATACCATTTTCCTGGCAGCACTGCTGATCTATTTGGTTGCAGTAGTGTCTGAATCACACCTGAAACAAGCATGCAACTAATCTTGTCAGATGTGAAAATGTCAGAAACACCTGATCTGCGTATGCTTGTTAATGGTCTATGGCTAAAAGTTTTACAGGCAGAGGTTTAGCAGGCTGGCCAGGCAACTGGTATTGTTTAAAAGGAAATAAATATGGCAGCCTCCATATCCCCTTCTTGCTTCAGTTGTCCTTGAAGGAATACAGAAGAGCAAAGAATGAAAAAAATTGTTTCAACATACCTGGCCACCATTAGAAGTTGAGAAAATTCTTGTTGTTCCACCACATTGTTTCACATACCACAGGAACCAAAGAGCTGAGATCTCATGAGGTTCTGAAGTAACATTTACATTCACAAAAAGTGTTGCAAACTTCTTCGCTGTGCTGTAGTGTTATACAAAGACATAAATTCATACAGCCTTACAAGTCACATATAGTACAAAGCAGCTTCAGTATGGTGAGAATTCCATGAGCAAAGCTTTGAACAATAGGTAGGTGAGTAATTTGGTTTTGAGTAGACTATCACATGTCTAGGACAATCATGCAACTTTTATTTAGCAGTTTATTTTATATGAATTAAAGTGTAGGAGAAAATATGATTCCTCTATTAAGAATATGAATTCATACATTTTTGCCACATAGATTAAGATTGAGGCATCAGTGTGACGGATTCACCTGCACCATCACAAGAAAATATGCGCACAAAGGCATGATTAGGAGTAATCCTTTAGTTTTCATTTGACTTAAAAAAGAAGTGTTTTGTCACGATCCAGTCACTTTCTATAGGAAGTGACTGTTTACATTTCTGCTGGGAGAAAAGGGGCCATAAAATCATTACTTCTTCTCAATGGGTCTGGTTTCTCTACGAAATGGGTCTACCTCAAAGGGAACTAGAAAACCAGATCACCTGTCGTAAATCCCTAAATGCTAAATTTCCCTGATGACTCTGTGATAGCATCACAGATGGGCAGTTCTACTCCTACAACTGCCAGAAAGGACAAAGTTCAGAGTATAAAACTATCCCACCCTATACCTATCATTGCTTTTTTTTTGTCCTTGCCTTATTGGTGAAGCTTCTGGTGATATACTCAAAAGTTCCAGTAGAGCTATATTGTTTTCCATAATGGCAAAAAGAACTCTATGGTTAAGACTGTGGACTGCTGACCCTTCTTCAAAATTAAATTGGATTCATATTCCATATGATGGTAAATCCCTTTTTGGTTCCAAAATGGATTTAGCTGTATCTCGTGTAACAGGTGGTAAATCGGGGATTACTCTTACAAGATAGGAAATTCAAACGTCAACCTTTTGCTCAGCAGAGACAACAGCTTCCGCAAAGGTTTAAGGATGCAAACACCTTATAAATCCGGTAGAAATTCAAACACAAATTGGAAGTCTGGTCAATCCTCATTTTTTTTAGAGATAAAAAAACCTAAGGTTTCTTCTTCAACTAACCAGAAGTCTTTTTGATATACTGCCCTTCCAGACAGGTCCAGTTGGTGTGAGACAAAGCAATTTTGTTCCTGTCTGGGCAGAGGAACTAATAGACATTTGGGTGTTCGACATAGTGTCAAAAGGTCACAAATGGTCTTTCAGGAGAAGTCCTTCCTTTTTGTGAGGAAACGCGGAAAAGCTGCCATCTCTCAGGGTGAGGCGGCTGTTTCCACGTCCAGTATGACGTCACAACGCGGAAAAACCGCCGCATGCCGGAATCCGCATTGGGAACGGCGGAATCTGCATTGGAAGCGGCGGAATCCGCATTAGAGGCGGTTCCCACGCTCGGTTCACTGGATACATTGAAAGGCAGTACTAGTGTGGCTGGGACTGATAGTCCTCCAAGATTTAGAGTGACACGCGCGCGCGCACTGAGGCAAAGCTTATATAGCAGCCAGAAGTAGGTCAGCTGACCAAGCTGGTCAGCTGACAATTCTGAGCCCTCTCATTGGTCCAGCACTTAGGGAGGGGCTGGAGAGTGGCTGTGTATATATACTGCTGGCTGTTCAGTTGCTGGTTGTCTGGCGTTGCGATCATTACGTGGTAGCACGCAGACCTGAGTCAGATCCGAAAGTGTGCCGGGACCAGCTGGAGCTGTAATCCTACACTTAGCTAGATTTGTTGATAGTTTAAAGTACTAGTTTGATTGTGATTATCTGTTATGACCTTCTGCCTGCCTGACCATTCTCCTGAATTCTGATCCTGTACTTTGTCTTTCTGATACTCTGTTGCCGAACCCCGGCTCGTCCTTAGACTCTGCATCTGCCTTCTGATTTTGTACCTCGATATTTCTGATACCCTGTTGCCGAACCCTGCTTGTACTTCAGACTTTCGCCTCTGCCTTCTGAAAATGTATTTTATCTGTCCGTGTGTTTACGACCTGGCTTGTCTGACCTCAAGAACCGACCTTACTGTTAGAGGCGGTTCCCAGTCCTGATAGTGACACTCCCTCTTGAGTGTCACTCTCGTTCTGTCGTTCCTTCTCTCAGCCTGACTCCTCCCTCCGGGAGAGTCCAGAAGGAATTGGGCAGTACTCCTTACTGCTCTGAAGCTCAGTCCTCTCATTACTACTGTTTGCACCAAACACTCTGCGTAGGTGTCCAGAGGTTAGCTTGTATATTGGATTATCGGTGATACTGCAGATCATCTATAATCTGGTATATATCTGTATTTCCAGTGATACTGCAGATCACCGGTAATCAGATCCTCTCTGTGCTACACCGATCGTTACAGAACGCCAGACCCAAAAAACAGATGGACGCACGCGCTGACCCTCTGGGTGTGCTTGCCACTTCGGTGGATAACATCCATCAAGACAGCAAGCAATGGGCAGCGCTCACAGGCTGCAAGTGAAGTGAAAGCTCCCGATATATGCCCAGCCCCTTGGGGCTAAATACACACCTTGAATACAAATCAGATGCAAATTATGTGCTAACACTAATCTAAATTCTAAAATTTGAATGCAAGCTGACACCCCTGGAGGCAGCTAGCCTGAAGTATACTTAAGTTTTGTACAGCAGAAGGAAATGGCAGCGCTTCCAAACAGACGCTGCACCTGAATTGACTACCTGCACAGGTATGCAGAGCTCAAATAACGGGCAGGTTACACACCTTGCATTCAAAACAGGTACAGTAAAGGGGGGCGTTAGCTTCAGCATAAGTTGTGCCATTTGGAAGCGCTGCCATTTCCTTCTGCTGTACAAAACTTAAGTATACTTCAGGCTAGCTGCCTCCAGGGGTGTCAGCTTGCATTCAAATTTTAGAATTTAGATTAGTGTTAGCACATAATTTGCATCGGATTTGTATTCAAGGTGTGTATTTAGCCCCAAGGGGCTGGGCATATCTCTGGAGCTTTCACTTCACTTGCAGCCTGTGAGCGCTGCCCATTGCTTCCTGTCTTCTGAACAAATGTGTATACCATTTATGGCTAGCTGCACCAGGTAAGGATTATGATTTTAATTTTAGACTAGCTAGGGTTCACTGTTGGATATGTTTCACTGTTGAATATGTTTCACTGTTACATTAGTTTGAGGTTTTAACCTTTTTTTTGGACAATTTTCATAGTTTGAACATGCTTCACTTTTTTATATGTTTCACTGCTAGATTAGTGGTTAGTTTCTCTCCTATGGGGCACGTCACCGCCGTTGGAGAGTCTATTAGGGATAATTTGTGCACAACTTATGCTGAAGCTAACGCCCCCCTTTACTGTACCTGTTTTGAATGCAAGGTGTGTAACCTGCCCGTTATTTGAGCTCTGCATACCTGTGCAGGTAGTCAATTCAGGTGCAGCGTCTGTTTGGAAGCGCTGCCATTTCCTTCTGCTGTACATAACATCCATCAAGCACTGGGCCAGCACAAAGCATTAATTGATGCCTTATCAGTCTCTGTGCGAACCCTCCAGACGTCAGTTGATTCGGTGCGATCCCCTCATAGTGATGACATACGTATGCCCGTACCTGATAAATTTTCCGGCCACAAGTCTGACTTTCGGAATTTTAAGAGTAGAGTGTTATCATATTTCGAGTTGAGACCCCGATCCTCGGGGACTGAGACCCAACGGGTCATATTTATTAAAACCTTGTTATCTGGTGACTCCCAGACCTCGGCGTACAATTTGTCTGCCGGTGACTTAGCTCTTACCTTGGTGGAGGAATTCTTTAAAGCCATGGCGGTAATTTACGACGACCCAGACCTTGCCTCGACTTCTGAGCGGATGCTCAAGTTTTTACGTCACGGCAAGGGTCTGGTCGAAGATTACGCGGCCGAATTTAGGAGGTGGTCAGTTACGGCCAGGTGGGACACTTACGCCCTGCTAGGTTGTTTTTTGTCAGGGCTGTCCGATGAGGTCTCTGACCTGATGCTAAGTCAGCCCGAGCCCAGAACAGTCGATGAGGCCATCTCAGCGGCCATCCGAATTGACCGTAGACTGCGCTACCAAAAACAGACCAGGGGTAGTCAACGCGTCAGAGTAGTGTCTTACGCTACACCTCAGGCAGCATCATCTTCTTCAGTCTCATCTGCTCCGGTCTTACCTCCACCCGAGCCTATGCAGATAGGTCGATCAAAATTGTCCCAGGTGGAGCGAAGACGGAGGATGACGGAACAGTTGTGCCTGTATTGCGCGGAGGGGGGGCATAGGGTACGAAACTGTCCTAATAAGCCGGGAAACGCTGCCGCCTAGGAGTTGTAGGGGGTAACACCCTAGGCGTCCGTTTTATACCCCTAAAAGAAATACATTTGCTCCTTCCATGTACGATTACATGGGGGGACAAATCTGAAGCCACAGAGGCCTTTGTTGATTCAGGCTCAGCGGCTAATTTTATGAGTTCCGAATTTGCAATGAAGTTGGGCATTCTGCTCACCCCAGTAGAACCACCTATCCAGGTTACTGCCGTGGACGACTCCCCGTTTCAAAGGGACCGTCCGCTGTCTCAGACACCAGAGGTGGAAGTCACTATTAGGGTACTGCATGGGGAGAGATTGAGTTTTTTCGTTTTACACATGACCACCTCCACAATTGTCTTAGGTATGCCCTGGCTGCAGCTTCACTCGCCACAAATTAATTGGGCTGCAGGACAATTAACCAGTTGGTCAGACTTTTGTTCCCAGCAGTGTCTAGGGAAAGTGACATTAGGTCAGACCAAGATTCAAGTGGAGGGGGTTCCCGAGCAATACTCTGAATTCTCGGATGTATTCTGTCCCAAGGCTGCTGATAAGTTACCTCCTCATCGCCCTTTCGATTGCCCCATCGATCTCCGTGCCGGTTGTATGCCCCCCCGAGGTCACCTGTATAATTTGTCTGGACCGGAGAAAGTGGCCTGGCCATGCAGGAATACATCCATGACAATCTAGCCAAAGGGTTCATTCGCCCCTCCCGGTCGTCTGCAGGGGCTGGTTTCTTTTTTGTTAAGAAAAAAGATGGAGGTCTTCGAACTTGCATCGATTACCGAGGCCTGAATAAAATCACGGTGAAGAATCGTTATCCGCTACCATTGATAGACGATTTGTTCACACAGGTCACTAACGCTAAGATCTTCTCAAAGTTAGATCTGAGGGGTGCATACAACCTGATCCGCATTAGAAAGGGCGATGAATGAAAGACGGCCTTCAACACACCCGACGGGCATTACAAATACTTAGTGATGCCCTTCGGGTTGTGTAATGCGCCAGCCGTCTTCCAAGAATTAATTAATGAGGTATTCAGAGAGGTGTTGGGCAGATTTGTTCTGGTATATCTCGATGATATACTGATCTACTCGGACAATCTCTCTGAACACAGGAGCCATGTCAAAATTGTGCTGGACAAGCTGAGACAAAATATGCTGTTCGCCAAGTTGGAAAAATGTATTTTTGAGGTGACATCCGTCACGTTTCTGGGGTATGTGATTTCTACCTCAGGTCTGTCAATGGACTCTGCTAAAGTCACAGCTGTCCTGGAATGGCCGCAACCTGTGGGGTTGAAAGCCCTCCAGCGATTCCTGGGTTTTGCGAATTACTATAGGAGGTTTATAAAAGGGTACTCCACGATCATTGCACCCCTTACAAGTCTCACAAAAAAGGGGGCAGATACTACCCACTGGTCTCCTGAAGCTCAGAATGCATTCTCCACTTTGAAGGAATTGTTTTGTTCCGCACCGATCCTAAGACATGTTGACACCTCTTATCCTTTCATTGTTGAGGTTGACGCCTCGGAGGTCGGGGTAGGGGCTGTGCTGTCTCAGCGGTCAGGGTTACAGGGAAGACTACATCCCTGTGCTTACTTTTCTCGTAGGTTCTCTCCGGCAGAGAAGAACTACGACATAGGCAACAGAGAGCTCCTGGCCATTAAACTGGCTTATGAAGAGTGGCGTCACTGGCTCGAAGCAGAGCACACTATCACGGTCTTCACGGACCACAAGAATTTAGAATACATCGAGGGAGCTAAGAGATTAAGTCCCCGTCAGGCCCGATGGTCGTTATTCTTTACGAGGTTCAGATTCATAATTACTTACACTCCAGGCAGCAAAAACGTTAAGGCAGACGCTTTGTCCAGGTGCTTTGTGCCAGAGACAGCACAGCCCTCCATCCCTGAGTCTATTGGTCCGCAGAAATTGGTGCTGGCTGCAACCGATACTTGGGAAGACTGGAAGGAGACATTTAGCTCCTTCCAGCAGGACATTCCGGAAGGGAAGCCTAAAGGGGTTATGTTCATTCCCCTGCCCTTCCGTCTCCAGATCCTAGAGATGTTCCATGCGCATAAGAATGCTGGACATCCCGGAGCAGCCAGAACGCAGGATCTTGTAGCCAGATGTGCCTGGTGGCCCTCCCTGTCAGCTGATTGCAAGGAATTTGTTAGGGAATGTGCAATTTGTGCAAAAAGTAAGCCCTCCCGGCTGGCACCTGTCGGTACCTTACAGCCCTTGCCCGCCCCGAGTGAACCATGGACCCACTTGTCCATGGATTTTGTGGGTGAGCTCCCCAGGTCTGAATGCATTTCGGTCATTTGGGTGGTAGTCGACTGCTTCAGCAAGATGGCCCATTTCGTGCCCTTGAAAGGACTCCCCTCGGCCCAGGAATTGGCCGACCTATTCATCATCCATATTTTCCGGCTGCATGGCATTCCGGAAAACATAGTGTCGGATCGGGGAGTCCAATTCATCTCTAGATTCTGGAGGGCATTTTGCCAACAAATGGGCATGAAGTTGTCTTTCTCGTCAGGCTACCACCCACAGACTAATGGGCAGACTGAACGGATTAATCAGTCTTTGGAGCAGTTTTTAAGATGTTACGTTGCGGAGGCACAAGATGACTGGGTAAAATTTCTGGCCTTCGCAGAATTCGCACAGAATAATTTAAAGAGTTCTTCTTCTGCTTTTTCTCCGTTCCAGATTGTGACAGGGAGGTTGCCCAAATTCTCCCCTTTGCCAGTTGCCTCTTCTCCGTTTCCAACCCTGGAAGCTTGGCAAAGAGCATTTAAAGACATCTGGTGGACGGTGAAGAGTAATTTGGAAAGGGCATTCCAGAGTCAAAAGGGTCAGGCTGACAAGAGATGCTCGTTAGAGTGGAGGTTCCAGCCAGGAGACTTGGTCTGGGTGTCCACACATCACTTGACTCTGAAACAGCCTCAGATAAGCTAGGTCCCAGGTTTGTGGGTCCGTTCCCGGTAGCTAAGAAGATCAACAACATTACGTATTCTGTTGATCTTCCCGACAGCATGCATGGGGTAAGGTCCTTTCACGTATCCCTGCTCAAACCAGCAGTCCATGTGGGCTCCACTCCTCCTCCTCCTGTGATGGTAGATGAACGACCTGAATATGAGGTAGAGAAAATATTAGATTCACGCATTGTACAGAACTCAGTACAATATCTGGTGCACTGGAAAGGGTATGGCATTGAGGAGAGACAATGGGTACCTGGGAGTCGCATGCATGCGGACGAATTAAGGAAGGAGTTTCACGCCTTACATCCCGAGAAACCTGGTAGGAGTTGTCCGGAGTCCACTCCTGGGGGGGGGGGGGTACTGTGAGGAAACGCAGAAAAGCCGCCGTCTCTCAGGCTGAGGCGGCTGTTTCCGCGTCCAGCGTGACGTCACAACGTGGAAAAACCGCTGCATGCCGCATAGGCAGAGCGGTGGAATCCGCATTGGGAACGGCGGAATCCGCATTGGAAGCGGCGGAATCCGCATTAGAGGCGGCTCCCACGCTCGGTTCACTGGATACATTGCAAAGCAGTACTGGTGTGGCTGGAACTGATAGTCCTCCAAGATTCAGAGTGACGCGCGCGCGCACTGAGGCAAAGCTTATATAGCAGCCAGAAGTAGGTCAGCTGACCAAGCTGGTCAGCTGACAATTCTGAGCCCTCTCATTGGTCCAGCACTTAGGGAGGGGCTGGAGAGTGGCTGTGTATATATACTGCTGGCTGTTCAGTTGCTGGTTGTCTGGCGTTGCGATCATTACGTGGTAGCACGCAGACCTGAGTCAGATCCGAAAGTGTGCCGGGACCAGCTGGAGCTGTAATCCTACACTTAGCTAGATTTGTTGATAGTTTAAAGTACTAGTTTGATTGTGATTATCTGTTATGACCTTCTGCCTGCCTGACCATTCTCCTGAATTCTGATCCTGTACTTTGTCTTTCTGATACTCTGTTGCCGAACCCCGGCTCATCCTTAGACTCTGCATCTGCCTTCTGATTTTGTACCTTGATATTTCTGATACCCTGTTGCCGAACCCTGCTTGTACTTCAGACTTTCGCCTCTGCCTTCTGAAACTGTATTTTATCTGTCCGTGTGTTTACGACCTGGCTTGTCCGACCTCGAGAACCGACCTTACTGTTAGAGGCGGTTCCCAGTCCTGATAGTGACACTGCCTCTTGAGTGTCACTCTCGTTCTGTCGTTCCTTCTCTCAGCCTGACTCCTCCCTCCGGGAGAGTCCAGAAGGAATTGGGCAGTACAACTTACTGCTCTGAGGCTCAGTCCTCTCATTACTACTGTTTGCACCAAACACTCTGCGTAGGTGTCCAGAGGTTAGCTTGTATATCGGATTATCGGTGATACTGCAGATCATCTATAATCTGGTATATATCTGTATTTCCAGTGATACTGCAGATCACCGGTAATCAGATCCTCTCTGTGCTACACCGATCGTTACACTTATATGAATAGAAAGGACCATATAAAATAAACAATTTGCAAGGTCTTGCGGTACAAAAGTCTCAAAAATCTTTATTGACATAACGTGATTTCATAAAAAGTCTATGTGATTTCAGTAAAAAACATCCAAAGCCAGAGATATAGCAATCAATAGTAGTGTAGGCTTAATACATTCAATTTAGGCTTCGTCAGGCCACTGTATAAAGCCCTTTCTATGTACCAAAAAATGGCAGGAACATCAGAGAACAACGGTAACAACCATCTGAACCAACCAGATGGAAACTGCACAATCCTAATGGCAGGCAAACATTCGGCCCAACAGCTAAGTAAGGAGTGCACTATAGCAGAAATTTCTAACAGATACAATTTACTTACCAGGAAAAGACAATTTTCTGGCGGACAAGTTGTCAAGTCACAACAAATGGTCTCTGAACCAGGTGTTCAAATTAATAGTGAAGAAAAAGGGGGTTTCACAGGTGGACCTTTTTGCCACTCAGGCCAACTCAAAGCTCCTCTTCTTCCAGGTATCTTTCAGAAAATGCTTTAGGTATGGACGCGCTACTGCAAAAGTGGAATTTCAGAAAAGGGTACGCCTTCCCTCCAGTAGCACTGATCTTCAAATTTCTGCAGAAAGTGTTATAGAGCAGAGTGGAAAGTCTAGCTGTTCTTACGGATTGGCCAAGGAGGCCGTGGTACACGCTTCTGAGATCACTTGTGGTGGAAGCACCCTTTTGTCTTCCAGTGTGCAAGAATCTGTTATTTCAAGGAGGCTTTCTCCACCCAAATCCATCAAGACTATGTCTAGTAGCCTGGAGATTGAGAGGAGCAGACTAATTCAGAGCTTGGACAAGGTCCTCTAGCACCCAAGGCTGAGACACGAAAGTGCACCCCTCCATACCGGCCACCCCAGCCGTCGCACACTGATTCCTATTAGACTAAGATGCACCCCACGGTTTCCAACACCTTAATTTCTAGTTGTCTGGCTAGCAGTCACCGCCATGTATCCTCTGGTCTTATTTCTCTCTGCTTCAAACACAATAGAGGAAATGATGGCTGAGTGAGTTGTGCGCCCCCTCCTACACTGCACCCTGAGGCTGTAGCCTCTTGCGCCTCTGCCCTGGACTAATTGCTCAGGGTTGTTCAGATTCAGTTATTTCTACACTACTTTCTACTAGAAAACTGTCAGCGATATCACTCTATGATAGAGTTTGGACTAGAGTCTAAAATGTTGCTAAAGAGACTTGCTTTGATCCTATTAATCTTTCATTAAGTCATGTCATTACCTTCTTACAAAGAGGTTTAGAAATCGGCTTAGCTTACAGTACTCTGAAGTCTCAGGCAGGGCCGGCCTTAGATTTCACAGCGCCCTGAGCGAAACCTGATTTTGGTGCCCCGCTTCATCCTCTTCACGTGTGCGCACACACACACACACACACACACACACACACACACACACACACACACACACGCCCATATGCAATTCACCTTTTCACCTGAGTTACCTCCTAGGACAGGGGTTCCCAACCTTTTTTGAAGTCGTGACACTTCACACCAAATGCTCAGATCTCTGTGACACACCATATATGTATAACAGAAAATACTAATAATAACCACAAAATGGACGGAAAGAGTGCATTAGCCTGAATACACTTAAAAATGAAGGCTCAAACCTTTCAGGAATATTAATAAATACAATCAGTGGGACAGTTAGGTCTTCCCTCCCCCCCCAATTGGAATGCTAGCACAGCACTGACAATTTGCACCACGTGTTATATTTGCAGTGGTCCCTCAGACTACAGTAAGTATAGGTAGGGTGCCAGGTATAGGTGCCCCCAGTATAGGATCTCATGTGCAGGTGCCCTCAATATAGGTAGCCAAACAAAGGCGCCTCCAGTATAGGAAGTCAGGTGTCGGTGCCCTCAGTATAGGTAGCCAGGAGTAGGTTCCCTCCCTCAGTATAGGTAGCCAACTATAGGTGCCCCAAGTATAGGAAGTCAGGTGTAGGTGCCCTCAGTATAGGCAGCCAGCTATAGGCGCCCCCTTGGAAGCTGGTGCCCTGAGCGGCCTCTCCAGTCGCTCAGGTCAAAGGACGGCTATGGTCTCAGGTCTCAGCTATTTCAGATAATCTGGGCAAGTCCTGGGCAGATGAAAAATGAATGAAGCAATTTTTCAAGCAACTTTAAAGAAGCGTCTACCTAGAAAACCAAACATTTCCCAACTTACCATTGGTATTGGACTATTTATCAACAATTTCAAATAATGACTGTTCTCTTTTTTGATCTGACTTTAAAACTTTCCTTCATAGTAGCTATTACCTCTGGAAGAAGAGTGTCTGAATTATAAGCCCTCAGCTCTAAAGAACCATTTTTAAGTTTCTTTGAGGACAGAGTTGTTGTAAACCCACATGAAGAGTTTATTTCTAAGGATGCCTCTTCATACCATTTTAATCAGGAATGGACAATTCCATCTTTCAGAGATCAATCAAATCATGATTCACCCCATCCTTTAGATCCTGTTTCATGTATTAAAACCTATCTGGATCTGACAAAACACTTTTGGGCTACAGACAGACTTTTCCCTTAGGGAAAAACAAAGGTAAAGCTGCTACTTTTAGATTATTTCCAAATAGATTAAGATTGTTAAGATTATACAAAAAGCCTACAGATGTAGTGGTCTTGATCCACCACAGGAATTATCTGCCCATTCCACTAGAGCAGCCTTTCTCAACCTTTTTACCTTGGAGGAACCCTGTAAATAACTTTTGGATCTCAAGGAACCCCTGCAAACAATTTTTTGGTCTCGAGGAACCCCTACATTTATTTTTCAGGAAGCATGGTCTTAAAGTAGGCTAGGCTGCTAATTTCACTATCTCCTATTACACTGCCACTCATTATACTGTCTCCTGACCCCCCAATTTAGTGCTTCTTGTTACAGTACCACCTAATATAGTGTGCTCTATTATACTTCCCCCACGATGGGGGAAAATGCCAAGGAACCCCTGCAGAGTCCTCAAGGAACCCTGGGGTTCCAGGGAACCCTGGTTGAGAAAGCCTGCACTAGAGGTATGGCGGCCTCATGGGCTTCTCTAGGTAAAGTTTCCCTAGAAACCATTTGCAAATCAGCTGATTGCGTGTCAGGCCATACTTTCATCAAACATTATAAAATTGATCCTACTATGTTGACTACTAGTGTATTTAAGTAAAATATTGTTTCTTTGGCAACCAATGAGAATTTATTATTGTTGTTGCTTTCTTGTTTCATTAAATTTGTTGTTTTACACATTCCTGCCCTATTTTTTTATTTTCTAGTTAGTGCCCATCTGTGATGCTGTCATGGAGTCACCAGGGAAACAGGAAAATTGAATACTAACCTGACATAATTTTCCTTTCCTGGTGAACTCCATGGCAGCATACAGGCCAGCCCATTGTTGCCGCTCATCCAAAAATTAAGCAATGATAGGCATAGAGTGGGGTTACTTTTATACTCCTGATAACCATTTATGTGAAGAGATGTTTTAACCCCCTCTCGACCGCCTAAAGCCACTTGGCGGTGGGAGTGTGGAAGCTACAGGACCGCCTAACGCCGATTGGCGTCAAGTCCTGTAGGCAGAGATCAGCGGGGAATGCGTGCACGGACAAAAATACTTTTTAAATTAACAAAAAAAAATAAATAGAAAGCTCTGTTGGTGGGCAGAAAAGGAGGTAAGATTCATTTGGCTGCTAAGTTGTATGGCCGAGTAATAAACTGTTAAAGCTGCAGTGTGCTGAATTGTAAAAAAAAATAGCCTGGTCACTAGGGGGGTGTCAGCCTGTGGTCCTCAAGTGGTTAAGCTCCTTTAATTTCCCTGTATTATTTGTTAATGGTTATCATTATCATTTTTTGTGAATAAAATATTTTAAGATTAGTCCAAGAGGAAATTCCCCCTTGCTCCTGCAGCAGCAGGCAATTTCAGTCCTCTTATGAGAGATATTGTCCTGATTGGACACAGGAAACATCAGTGCTGATGGCAGGACTAATAATATGTTAAAGGACAAGTATCAATAACCAAGTGTTCTAAAATCGCAATGTACAGTACAAATGATGTCTAGCTGTGCAAGCATTTTTCTACTTTTCACGTTAAACATCAGTGGCAAAAACTTTAATTCATTGGCCTCAATTCACTAAGCTTATCTCCTGTCTTTAATAACTCTTCTGAGCTGTTTCTACAGTTATCCCCATAGTGATAACTGTAGAAAAAGCTCAGAAGAGTTATTAAAGACAGGAGATAAGCTTAGTGAATTGAGAACATTGTGTGTAGCTTTTAGCTGCATTGGATTTTTTTTATTTGCAAAATGTTGTTTGTGCTGATAATTTAATAATAATAATAATAATAATAATAATACAGCCAGCTGCTCTCTGCATCTCTCAGAAGACTGCAGCAAAGAAAAACATTAGTATGAAAATCTAGCTTTGGTATCAGATTTCACACACAAAAGATAATATTTGTTTAGGCTGGAGATACCGTAGATACATTCATCCTGTTAGTTCTGCAGTTGTTTATGCTGGAGATAGATACATTCAGCCTGCTAGGCGTTATTCTCCTCAAAGCCAACCCTCAGGACCCGTTCATATTACGGTAATTAGCGGGCGATTCCCGTTAATCACCAAAGCACTAGTGCTTTTTACCCTATGACAGTGATCTCACTGCATCGATTGGCGCCAATCGTGGGCATTTTCTGATTAGCGCCTGTAATAGAACGCGGAAAAGCCGCCGCGTGTACTGACAGCAAGGTGGCTGATTCCGCGTCCAGGACGGCGGTTTGCACGCAGCAGCGTGCGTCTGGTGTGGCTGGGTCTGTTAGTTCACACAGATTGAGGAATACGTGCGCGCTGAGAGGCAGAACCTTTATGACAACCAAGGAGGGATCAGCCAAGTGACTATTAGTTGATCATTGATGGGTGGCGCCGGAGAGCGCCGCTCTATATATAGTTACTGCTGATCAGTCTCAGGTTGTCTGCCGTTGTGAACACTTACATGAAAGCACTCAGACCTTAGTCAGATCCTACAGTGTGTTAGAACCAGGAGGACCTGGGAATTCACACTGAGCCAGATTATTTCTGTGTATCATTGTGCTATACTTCAGACTAGTTCCAGGGTGTCGAGACCACGGACCTCACACCCAAGATTAGGGACTCTGTGTTATCATTCTGTTATACTTCAGACTAGTTCCAGGGTGTTGAGACCACGGACCTCACACCCAAGATTAGGGACTCTGTGTTATCATTGTGTTATACTTCAGACTAGTTCCAGGGTGTTGAGACCACGGACCTCACACCCAAGATTAGGGACTCTGTATTATCTTTGTGTTATACTCCAGACTAGTTCCAGGGTGTCGAGACCACGGACCTCACACCCAAGACTAGGGATACTGTGTTCCATCATATTATACTCCAGACTAGTTCCAGGGTGTTGAGACCATGGACCTCACACCCAAGACTAGGCATTGTTTTGATATCTGTTATGACCTATTGCACTATTGCATTTCTGACTATCCCTCTGCTTTCTGATTCGGTACCTACGCATATCTGATTATCTGTTGCCAACCCTGCCTGCCTTTGGATATCAGCCTTCTGTCTCTGTACCTTGTCTGTCCGTGTGTTGCCGACCCGGCTTGCTCGACCTTGAGAACTATCTCTCTCCATTAGAGATAGTCTCCAGACCTGCTAGTGACATCCACCTTTCAGGTGTCACTCACTCACAGGTCCTTTCTACTGTCAGCCTGGGGCTCCATCTCTTTGGAGGTCTCAGGCTGCTGGAAGGTTTTTGCACTTCCCAGAGGGCGGTATCGCCCATACTGCCAAAGACCACCTGCTCCTCGGGTGGTCCAACTCAAAGTCATTACTGTTGCACCAAACACTCACACTATATAGGTGTCCAGAGGTTAGTTATACTTGCATTATCGGTGATTCTGCAGATCATCAATAATCGGGTATATATCTGTATTCTTGGTGATACTGCAGATCACCAATAATCAGATTCTCTCTGTGTGCTGACACCGATCGTTACAGAGCCAATCGCAAAATGTGGTACATGCAGAATTTTGCAGTGATTCTGGAGAGATCACAGTACAGTGCTTATAAAGCACTGACCGTGATCGCTCTGAATCGTGAACCGTGATCGCTCTGAATGTGCATGTTCCAAAAGAAAAATGCACAATGTGGGATACATTCCTACTTTGCCATTTATCAAGGGCAAATTCAAATGTAATGCTCCGTGCCACTAAGATGTACTTGTATATGAAGATTTTCAACTTATGAACATGATCAAAATATTCAATGTATGTACAACTCTTAATTTTACCTTGTCCAGCACAATTTGTCAATTAATTCTTTCATTGTTATTTTATCCCATTCCTCAGCATGTGGTGCCGTCCATGGAGATTCATTAGGAATCTGCAAAGTTCAGTACAAAAAACATACATCATATAAGTGATTCTACAAAAAAAAATCAAGAATGCAGGGTTACATATAAGCTGTTACACACTTGAGCATTGCCTCAGAAGGCAATTATATTGTAATGGTACGTTCAAATTGGAGCGTTTGCAGTGCGGTGGAATCAATCAGTGGTGGGTCGAAATTTCGAATGTGAAAAATTTTGCATAGAAATTCACAATTACGGATCGTAATCGTAATGTGAAATTTCAGGGAAAATGGTAATTAATTTTGTATTTAATAGTAATATTTCAGAATTTCGCATAATTTTGTGCCGACTTTAGTGGTAATAGCAAAGAACCCATGCATGCTGTTGCTACCAAAGTTGCTACATATGTTAAGGTGAATAGTGGGCACAATTTTTCATAAAGACCTTGTAGTTTTTGAGAAAATCGATTTTAAGAAAGCACAGAAAATATTTTTTAAATTGTAATTTTTCTGAGTTTAAAAATTTTTTTCTTTGCATCTTTAAAATTGGTTTTCTCAAAAACTACAATGTCTTTTTGGAAAATTCTGTTTTTGTCTTGTACCCACCATTCTTCTTAATATATGTAGCAATTTTGGTGTCAATAGCATGTATGGGGACTTTGCTATTCACTGGCAAGATCAGAACGAAATTACGCAAAAATGATGTGAAATTTAATGGGAAATTACGAATGACTATACGAAATCAATAAAATGTACAGATCGTAATTACATATAGGTGAAATTGCGAAAATTTACGTGAAAATTTGTGTAATCGTAATTAGCTGATCTGGATCATCACTAGAATCCATCATCATAACAAGAGGCATGCTGTGCAGTATAGCATTCAATCATCACTGTATGTGTTGCATGGTGCCCCTAACGCACAACATTTGCCCTCCATTGCAGAAAAACACAATGTCCCAATGTGACCCAATGTGAACCTAACTTTAAAGGACATCCAAAGTGACAATAGCCTATTATGCTTTACTTACCTGTTTTTTTTTTACAGCCCCTAGAAGTCTGTGTGGTCCCTTGATGGCAATGGTAGCTTAGTCGCTAGAGGGACGGCAATCATTACCATCACCATATTTTGAGCTATTGCCCCTTATCAAGTGATCCTTTTCAAATGTACAAGTGCACTTCATAAAGATAAAACCTCAAAACCTAGTTCTGTGGTCTACTGGTATTATGATTCATTCCATCAACAGGATAGTTTTGCTTTAAAAAATAAAAATGCCTATTGACTGACAGTGAAAATCCATGCTTTTATGATGATTCCTAACAGTTATATATACTATGGTAGCATTATATTCCCTGTGTGTCTGCCTGTCTAACACAGATCCTTGCTACCAGCAGCACTATGTGGTATCCTTAAAATGCTGTATTAAAACTCCCATAGCAGTGAAATGAGTTTTTCCAAAATGGTCTTGATAACTTTCTCCTCTACAGCAGAGGTATCATACTAAGTACACAAGACTTAAACAAATGTTTCACAATATGGTTTCCTTTTTGTGGTCAAATACTAGGTGATCCAGATATCTAATAAGATGCCTGCCATCTCCAAGATGGTTCAAGCGGTTTCCTGCTCCACCCTGGTTGCTTATATGCCTACAGTATTATAATCTTGTCCATTAAGCCCCCAAAATCTAACCTAAAAATTTTAAATTTTTGGGTTGGTTCAAACCAAACCAAATTGTCAATATTCAGGCTGATTTGGCCTTAGCCTAAATATGTACTGCATAAATAATTATAATATGTGTTTGAGATTGAAATGCTGTCTTTCAAGTATTTTTTCCTAACAAAATCCATGGTTAAATATCAGGATCACCTGCTATTTGCTAGCAAGCATTGTAGCCATTGTTTGGGACATAAAGCCTGACAGCTAAGGTCATCAGAATGTAAACCAGAAATACAAATGGCCTGATGAGATAAACAATTTTATCTATAGATATAGACATAATAAGTTTCTTCCTTGAAACCAATATTATTATATTGTTTTTTAGGGTTACATTTTAGGATTGCAGATTAACCCTCCTGGCGGTTATTTTTTTTTTTTGCCAGATTGGCAAAAATCCGTTTTTTTTTTATTATTTTTTTTGTGTTTCATGTAAAGCTACCAGAGTGGTAGCTACATGAAACACCACTAGAGGGCGCATGTGTCCCTCTAGTGCGAACGTCGCCGGCATCAATAGCAAACAGGGGAACGCGTATATAATGCGCTCCCCTGTTTGGCTTCTCCTGTCGCCATGGCGACGATCGGAATGACGTCATGGACGTCAGCCGACGTCCTGACGTCAGACACCTCCGATCCAGCCCATAGCGCTGCACGGAACTCATTGGTCCGGGCAGCGCAGGGCTCTGGCGGGGGGGGGGCCCTCTTGCGCCGCTGTGTACGGGCGATCGAGCTGTACGCGCGGCTAGCAAAGTGCTAGCTGCGCGTACAGCATTTTAAATGGAGCAAATCGCTCCACCAGGGGCTGAGATATCTTCCTGCGCGGCATAGCCCGAGCTCAACTCGGGCTTACCGCCAGGAAGGTTAAACTATCTCTATTGCATCAATTACTGTTTTCCTTGTTTATTGAGCTCCCAATAAGGATGAGTGGGTGGAAAAAAAAATATTTTTCCTGAAGCGAAACTGAGCCTGAGCATTAGTTGATGCGTACCATAGCAGCGGGGGTTAACTCACCTTGGTTATCCTCTCTGGTGCCAGTGCATCCCACTCTGCTTCAAAGTGCATCCCACTTTCTGCTTCATAGCTGGAAGGAGGAAGTATGGGAAGGATATAGATGGGCATGAAGCACTGGCAATAGAGGTGGAGACAAAGGTGAGTTAATCCCCACTACTGCGGCCTCCCAAACATTGTAAAGAAGACCTCTTCAACTTCTTTCCCCTTCCTTGCTGTTAGGGGCTTTTGATACAGATACACACACCTTTTAAAGCGGTATCGTCACCATAAAAATCAAATTTCAACAGCAACTGGTCTGAGTGTATTAAGTGATAAAGATGCTAATCCTGCATTCAAAACTTTCAAAACGTTTTCTGCTGTCATGATTTGGAGTTATCATATACCTTAGGAGCACTGGCCCTTTAGTAGTCGGTGCCAAAGAATTGCATGCTGGGGGTTCTTTTTATCTATAATCTATTCCTCCTCTTCTCTTTATTTCACTGTCTGCTGCTTATCTGAAACCTGATCCCCTACTCACTTGTTTTTACAAGCAAGGCTGAGGTGACTAAGTGATTGGAGGAGACAAGAAAAAAAGTAAAGGGCAGAAATGACATCATGAGTTAGCCTTTACTGTGGGCAAAAGACATGGCCCCCACCAGGAACAGAATTCTTGTCATTTACTATATAACATTCACTGAAATCAAAACGTGGACAGTACAATACATGTGTTATGTAAGTAGATCAAGTATTTATCTACTTACCGGTATGTATGTGTTTTTTTCCCTGGAATAGTATGGCTGAACCTACTGCTTTAAGATCTCTTATCCGGTGTTAGGAAGAACTAAGTTGCAGTCTGACTGCAGAGAAATGGATTAATAG
This sequence comes from Hyperolius riggenbachi, assembly GCF_040937935.1. NCBI lineage: Eukaryota > Metazoa > Chordata > Amphibia > Anura > Hyperoliidae > Hyperolius > Hyperolius riggenbachi. The sequence continues at coordinate 409,844,523 of NC_090647.1, read as the reverse complement.
CATGGTTTTAATGCTTGTAGCAAAAAAAATATATATATATAAAAGGGAATGCAAGTCATAAGTAGGATTGGTACTGTATATGCACCTTTACTGCACCATGATAAATGCCACTTCCTAATACCTTTAATAAATCTGAAATGTAACATTGTGGGTTACAGGCCTGCCTGACTGCTAATTGTCTCTGTAAGTAATGCAATAAAGATTTTACCATCATCAAGGCCACTGTTACTACAGCATTCGTAAATCCATCACAATATGTAATATACTGTAAATTGCATCAACTCACTAAGTTCTGTGGGTATTAATTATCTTTTGTAATGAATACATTTCTATTTTGGTTGTATGTGGTGGGCCTGACTAAGTCTGGAGAACACTGAAAATATAACTGACCAAACAAACCTGCACTGATCTCTAGTGTCTTAAATTAGACTATGTTTATATCCATATTAAGACTGTAATTTTCTGAAAGTTAACATTATAAAAGTTTTTGGAACAAAGCATTAAAATATATCATTTGTACATTTCTCTTTGTTTTTTTCTACTCATACATTTGCATCAACTTAATACTATGCTCTATAGCACCATAAATAAAGTCATACTGTAATGTTTTTCTTTTCTTTTATATTAATATTTTTGGAGCATCCTCATTACTTTTTTATTTCTGAATGTCCTTTATATGTGCCAGGACTTACATATTAACATTTTCCATAATCTGTGTCTTATAAAAGGTTACCTCTTTTCCCATTTCATCCATAGTTCTCCAGAGGTTGTTGTAATCCATGTAAACAATTGGGTTCCACATAGGAGGGAATGGACCTTTAAAGGCATATGATTTACCCTGAGGGAGTTTAAATAAATTATTAAAAATGATGTTGTACCATAGTTCTAAACTGAGTAAGTATACAAACATGTAAAACAGCATATGTTTATGGTGTTGAAGACTCCCAACCCTGTTTGGTATTGGGTATTTCATCTTTCACATCATTTGAATTGAAAAAAGTCATTTGAGGCAAAGGCAAAATGACTTCTAGAACACCTAAAGAGGGGTCTTGCTGAAATGTCCTTACTTTGAATAGACCAGTGATGGCGAACCTTTTAGAAGCCGAGTGCCCAAACTGCAACTCAAAATCCACTTATTTAGCACATTGCCAACACGGCAATTTATTCAGAAAACTGTGGTTTTAGTTAAGAAAAAACAACTCATACATTAAAGGCCACTCAACATTTAAAGTAATTACCTCCACATATGAAATTCAGCAATTACGCCATGTATAAAATGCAGATATTACCAATTACGCCTCTGTCTCTGCTGCTGTTCCCAGCCAGTGCGCCTCTGTCTCTGCTGCTGTTCCAAGCCAGTGCGCCTCTGTCTCTGCTGCTGTTCCAAGCCAGTGCGCCTCTGTCTCTGCTGCTGTTCCAAGCCAGTGCGCCTCTGTCTCTGCTGCTGTTCCCAGCCAGAACCATAAGTTAACTGTCAGGAGGTGAACACTGAGGTATCAATGCGCAGTGAGGCGCCAGGTGAAAAAGTAATCCTCTTTCACCCGCCTGCCTCTCTGCGCTGTTCTATACCGGATTTTTTTTTTTGAGGGGAGGTGGAGTGAGAGGGGAATTATTTATTTTAATAATAAAGAAAAAATTATGTAAAAACCACTCAACTCTGCAATATAGCGATGGCAGCCAGCAGCCTGTGTGCCAACAGAGAGGGCTCAGAGTGCCACTTCTGGTTCGCCACCGCTGGACTAGACCATTAACTAAATTTAACAAGTGTTAGAGATTTGCACCAAAAAAACTACATTACTGGTTTTCTGTAGTACATTAACCAGCGGTGCTCTCACGAATAATTCCTCGTGATTCAAATGAGCTGTAATTTCTGCAGCTGAGCGGCTGGATGCGGCGAAGTTAATTACCAATAATGCCGCCATCTGCCCTGCGTTTCAAAAAGCTTGCACGCGTCCTGTTGGTCGCATTTCAAGCCTTGCTATGGCGCACTTCCTCCTTCAAGCTGGAAAGAGAACGTGAACCATAGCAAGGCTTGCAACGCGACCAATAGGATGGGTGCAAGGTCTTTGAAACGCAGGGCAGATGTCGACATTATTGGTAATTAACCCCGCTGTATCCAGTCGCAATTACAGCTCATTTGAATCACGAGTAATCACTCTTGAGAACACCGCTGACAATAACTGGATTTAAAGAGGCACAATAACAATGTATAGTAGAATGCACTACATGATTCAGGATACCTAATTTTACAGTAATTACCTTGTTTTCAGCATCAGAAACACTTTGCTGTATAGGTTTTCTGTAGTGCATTAACTGAATTTAAATTGGCACCATATCAATGTAATAGAATGTACTACGTTATTCAGGATACCTAATTTTATATTATTTATTCTGTTTTCAGCATCAGAAACACTTCACATGAATTACTGTATATTGGTATGTAGCCTCACTATCCAAGTTGTATAGCCTAGCCTATTTAGTTATGCAGCCTTCTTCTTCCAGTACACTTTGAGAGATTGGATATTTCTGCTTACTTCAGAGTACACAAAAAAACATTCCTCAGTGATGCACCTTGACCGGCAGTAAAGATGTCGCTATCCTATTAAGAATGCAAATAAGGGAGAGGAAAAATTTTACAATGGGCAAACACTGACTAAATAATTTATTAAAGGACAACTGAAATCAGAGGGATATGGAGGCTGCCATATTTATTTCCTTTTAAGCAATACCAGTTGCCTGGCTATCCTACTGATCCTCTGCCTCTAATACTTTTAGTCAAGCATGCAGCATATCAGGTGTTTCTGACATTATTGTCAGATCTGAAAACATGAGCTGTATGCTTGTTTCAGATGTTTTATTCAGACAATACTGAAACCAAATAGATCAGTAGGGTTGTCAGGCAACTGGTATTATTTAAAAGGTAATAAACACAGCAACCTCCATATCCTTCTCACTTCAGTTGTCCTTGTAAACAATAAGCAATTTTATGAATTAAGTGTTATTCAGTAAAGTTACTCTGTAATCAACAAGAAAAAAGATTTGCTTTGACGCTTAGAAAAAATGGGTATTAGTAGCTGCAATGCATGATTTTTTTTTTAATTGAACCCAGGTGTGTGGATCACACACCTGAAACAAGCATGTGGTTAATCCAGTTAGAATTCAGTCAGAAACTTCTGATCTGCATGCTTGTTCAGGGCCTATGCCTAAAAGTACTGGAGGCAGGGGATCAGCAGGATAGCCAGGAAATTGGTGGTTTTGATTAAAAGGAAATATTATGGGCGGGGCTTGCTCATGGCGCGCTGAAGACGTTTCTTCTCTGAGCTCCCGCTCCACTACCCCGTAGACTCATCAATTAGCTTACAATAGCGACCAATTTCTTCCCGAATGGGCAATAGGAAGAAAGATAAAGAGGCGAAGACCCCGGCCAAAGGTTCGGCAGCCTCTAAAGATCACATACAACGATTCCTGAAGCCGTTAACCCGGGTGGCCAGCAACACAGACATATCCAAGATGGCTCCTGACCCGGAGCAGAAAGACAAAGAGGTCTCTCCGGCATCGCCTCCCTCCTCTCCGCCGAAAACTCCCAACTCCTGCACATCTCCTGCTCGCCCAGAAGACCAGCAGTCTCCCTCGCTGAAGACCTCCACTAACCTGGCAATCTCTGCAGATCCAGCAGGGCCGCCGGCTCCCTCCCCGATTAGGCCCGCCAGTAGTCACTCATCTCCGGCCCGCTCAGAGGGGGCGGAATCGTTCAATGAAGTGGACCTGCATGAGTATATCCGTACTCTCCCAACGAAAGACGACTTAGAGAGGTATGTGAACCGCATAGAAGAGACTTACAAAAGGGAGCTGGAGGGAGTGAAGCAAGAGATACGCCATATAGGTAATAGGGTGGAGAAGATTGAAAAGGATATCGACAACATAGAAAACACCCTAATCGTCCAGCAAACAACTATTGACATGCACTCCACCCAGATCCACAACATTTATATGAAAATTGATGATCAGGAAAACCGCCATCGGCGAAACAACCTAAGAGTCAGAGGCCTGCCTGAGTCTATCCCAACAGCGGGGCTTCTCCCCATGCTCTTGCGCATATTCAACAAGCTGCTAGACAGACCTCCCGACTCCCCAATTGAAATTGACCGCGCTCATCGATCCTTGGGACCGGCCACAAACAACCCTGAAAGGCCGCGTGACGTCATATGCCGGATCCATTATTTCACCACCAAGGAGGCCATAATGGCGGCGGCCCGGAAAGCTGACCACATTGAAATTGACGGAAACAAACTATCTATACTCGCAGACCTATCCAGATTGACTCTGCAGCTGAGATGGGCGGTAAAACCACTGCTGGACGTGCTACGAGACAAACACATTCCCTACAGATGGGGCTACCCCTTCCAACTCCTGGTCAACCACGAGGGAAAATCCGCTTATCTCTCCACACCAAGAGACCTACCACGCTTCTGTGAGATCCTGGAGATCCCTGCCCCGTCTCTCCATGAATGGCCCTTGGACCTGCCGCCCGACACGGATAAAACAGGTCCCAGCCTGCCTCAACGCCCGGCCTGGCGCACCGCCTCTCGCAGAGGCAAGAGAAAGAAGAGCCTTGCACCGAACGACAACACGGACATTGGGTGAGATAAAAGCCTTTTTATTTGTCTTTGCCCCCTTGCACACAGAAGAATCACTAAGACTGCGCAGAGACGCACTGTTCCTGGCCTAACAAGGTGCGGTCCGAGGGCCGTTTCCTAAAATAGCGCCCTGATCATCACTCTCCATGGCCCCCTAACAAGACATTCCCCTAAACCCGCTCTTTGCAATGGGGGGCCCCCCGACACCTCTCCCGATGCCACGGGGGTGGCAAACTTTCTTTTCTTTGCCCCGGCGTATGTTACTATACAACCCTGGTTTGCTGTTATACAGTTACGTTCAAAGGTTCTTATGTTCCATTTGTTCATATATGTGTTCTCAGGCCGGATCTGGATGAGAGACCATGCAGAATCTGACTGATATTGCGACAGAGGCGAATACCCCATGCCTTAAAACCATCACAAAAGGGGTGCCCTCTAATAACTCTTTAATACCTACTTGCCTCCCTGCCCTAGAGGAAGGAATTACAGAGACCCTACCTGGGTCACAACGAAAGAGTCGTGGGGGGTGGAGGGATCTCAGGGCGTCCTGGGCCTCCTCACCCCACTGGATCTTTACCTGGCTCTAGCCAGTTGTAATACAATGTTAATGTCCCTATCTGTTTCTTATAGAAATGTTATTGGTTTGATAACCCTTATTCTGTTTTTGATGTTATGTTTTAATCTGTTTTCCCCCCTACACCCCCGGGAACCACCTTTCTATCACACAGGTATTTGGCCAGCAAGCTCTTCAGGTAGCGCTTACACACAGACTACTCAGCTAGATGGCAACATTACATAATCTCAGGTCTAGTCCCTGCAAATGTGCCACACTCAATGCTAAAGGAATGAATAGCCCTGCCAAACGCTCACAGATCCTATATAATATGCATAAGAATGGTGTTAAGATACTGTTCCTGCAAGAGACCCACTACCGTTCAGACAACATCCCGCAGGTTAGAAACAAATATTACACCACATGGTTCCATAGTACTTTCCCCCACTCAAAGTCAAAAGGAGTGTCGATTGCATTTCATAAGAGCTTGCCTTTCACGGAGGCGGAATCCCTCTCCGATCCCCTGGGAAGATACTTATTTTTAAAACTTAAAATTAGCAACAGGCCTCTCACTTTAGCCTCCATTTATTCTCCTAATCAAAACCAAGGCCAATGGATATTGCGCACCCTTACCAAATTGGAGGCTTTTGCTAAAGGTCCGATTATCACTGGAGCTGACCTAAATATGTGTCTGAACCCAGACCTGGACTCCTCCACGGGACAGTCTAACATACCCAAACGAGCCCTCCTCCAGGTAAAGGCTAAGCTACATGGAATGCACATCACTGACTGCTGGAGAATACTTAACCCCAAAATGAAGGACTACTCCTTCTTTTCGGCCCCACATGGATCCTTTAGCCGTATTGACTATATTCTTATTTCACACGGTCTGTTAGATAAAGCACTGGCCTCTGACATAGGGGTAAAGTTGTGGTCAGACCACGCTCCAGTTTATTGCTCCTTGGATATCCTGCAGCCCTCTAAAGGGGAATTTATATGGAGGCTTAATAACAACCTACTCAAGGACCCTGAGTGTCTGCAGGATGTCCGCAGGACCATACAAGACTTCATGGCAAACCATGTGAATGATGAAACACATGAGGCAGTGAAATGGGAAGCCTTAAAATGCACCATAAGAGGCCAATTCATCTCTCACGGCACACGATTAAAAAAAACCAGAAACCTGAAGCTGGCCGAACTTTTAACCAACCTCACATCACTAGAAGCTAAACATAAATCAGAGAATAACAACGTTCCTGCCACCATGGTGGAACTCTCTAAGACCCGACATCAAATCCTGTCCCTGTTAGATGAGCAATCTCTCAGACACCGCGAGAAATACCAAAATATACGCTACTCACAAGCAAACAAGTGCGGCACTGCCCTGGCACATTACTTACACCCCAGGACCAATACTACATTCATTCCCTCCATTTCGTCTCAGTCAGGATCTATAAAACATAAACCTGCAGACATAGCGGAGTCCTTCCGCGCATTCTACCACTCGCTATACAACCTCCCAGGCAAATACAAGGACCTAGACCGCCCCACCTTATCGGCAAAGATCAAAACCTACATAACAAACACCAAATTACCCATACTCTCTCCTGACACAATCACTGATCTTGAAAAAGACTTTTCTGAAGCGGAGGTCCTATCAGGAATCAGTTGCATGAAACTTAACAAAAGTCCGGGTCCAGACGGGTTCACGGGCGCCTTTTATAAAGCATTTTCCAAAGACCTGGTGCCCCTACTCACTTCTGCCTTTAACTCTATTACACAGGAATCCCCCTTCCCGAAACAGACACTACAGGCCCACATAGTGGTCATCCCAAAAACAGGAAAGGATCCCAATTCCTGCGGAAGCTACCGTCCTATCTCGCTCATCAACCTGGATGTTAAACTCTACTCCAAAATTATCGCAGACAGACTCAGGGATTCCTTGCCTCAGATCATTCACACAGATCAGGTGGGTTTCACGCCTCTGAGAGAGGCCAGAGACAACACGCTAAAAACTGTCTCCCTGATCCACAGAGCCCAACAGCATAAGATCCCTATGTGCATACTATCAGTTGACGCAGAGAAGGCGTTCGACAGGATCCACTGGGAGTTTTTGAGGGAATCCCTGACACAGATTGGCATCGGCCCCTGCCTTCTGCAAAAAATCATGGGCCTATACAGCTCTCCCTCAGCCCGGGTTAGGGTAAATGGGATCCTGTCGGACGCCTTCTATATCAAGAATGGCACGAGGCAGGGTTGCCCCCTCTCCCCCCTTCTCTACATCCTATGTATGGAACATTTCGCGAACGCACTGAGAGCCAATCCCGACATAAAAGGGATCCGGGTTGATGGGCGAGAAGCTAAGTTATATACGCGGACGATCTTTTGCTCTATATTACAACACCACATATCTCCCTCCCCAACTTCCTCAAAGAAGCTGAAAAGTTCGGCAACCTGAGCAACTTTAAGATCAACCTGTCCAAAACAGAGGCCTTAAACATCTCCCTACCACCTACCTTAATACCTAAGCTAAAACAGTCCCACCCCTTCAAATGGCAGGAAGTTGCCATTAAATACCTGGGAATTTCGATCCCGGCTGACCTTTCTAAGCTCTACAACTTAAATTTCCCTCCACTGCTAAATAAAATCCATAAAGACCTCCAATCTTGGGATAAACTATTCCTCTCTTGGGTAGGAAGAGTGAATGTCATAAAAATGGATATCCTCCCGCGTCTCCTATATGTGTTACAGGCTATTCCCATCTCGCTCCCCCACACCTTTCTAAAATTGATAGGACGCAGAATCAGTAACTTTATTTGGAGCGGCAGAAAACCAAGGGTCAGACTCAAACTTCTCCATAGGCCAAAGGATGAGGGGGGTCTGGGCTTACCTGACATACAGAAATACCATGTAGCGTCACAACTAATCTTGATTCTTGATTGGTTCCACGGCAGACAACAAAAACAGTGGGTTTCCTTAGAAAAGGAACCACGTGACGTAGACCAAAGAGCCTTACCTTGGGCCCCGAAAAACAAACGCCCCCCACCTAACTCACTCCCATACTGGTCAGCAGTAGTCATGGCAAAATGGGACCTCCATTGTTCTAGATATCACTTGTCTACCAGGCCCAGCCCGCTCACTCCCCTCTTAGACAACTGTGACTTTGGCATAGGTATAGGGAGGAACGCATTCTTAGGACATGATAGAACTAAATGGCCACAGATTAGACACTTCGTCAATAATCAGTCTCTCCTCCCTCCTGACATGTGGACTCACAATAATCAATCGCCCAAGCCAGACTGGCTCACCATCTCTCAAATGCAAAAGTTCTACGCCTCCCTCACACCAAAAACAAAAATACACAGGACCCTAAGCCCCTTTGAGCAACTATGTTGTATGCAGGACAGGCCCTCTCATATGTTAGCCCAAGTTTACTCCATCCTAAATGCGTCCACTGGGTCAGAATGTCTACAAAAAATACAGGACGCATGGCATAGGGACCTCGAAAGGGATCTGGACACTGAAGAGTGGGATAAAATATTCACACTAGCCCATAAGCTATCCCCATCAGTGGACGCACAGGAAAGGAATTTTAAAATCATCTGTAGATGGTACAAAGATCCAGCTCGGCTGGCTAAGTTCCAACCCAACTCCTCAAACCTATGCTGGAGATGCGAAAAGGAAATTGGTGACTATTATCACATATGGTGGAAATGCAAACACATCCGTCCGTTCTGGGCAGGTGTTTTTGAACTGCACGATTACCTATACCTTGTTCCCATGCCCTGCACCCCTGAAATAGCTCTCCTCTCTGCTCTACCCGGCTCTATTTCTGGAGCTAAAAAATCTATTTTCAGGTACATCCTCATTGGGGCCCGCCTACTACTCACCAGGAAATGGAAACAAAAAACCCTTCCCTCCAAGGCTGAACTAATCGTGCAGGTCAACCACCTCAAAAGAATGGACGAACTACTACTATCTGCTCAGGGAAAGAACGACATATTTGTACAGAGGTGGGCAGTATGGGTAGACTTCTGTGACTCCGACAAACTTACCACATTCCTGAGTAGGGCATAAGAACCCTCACAACATATTCATTGGATACGCCTAGCCTCAACCAATAACTTGTTATACAAATACTCCCACCTGTTTAGCATAAGTTGGTTCCCCGGTATCCCCTGGTTCGATACCCCCCTAGGCCCTCCCTCTCCCCTTCCCAAGCCCCTCCCTCTCCCTTTTCCCATCGACCTATGTAGCCCCTCTTAAAGGGGATGTTCCCCCCCCTTTCCCTCCCCCACCTCAATTCCTCCCCCATCCACCTCTGCCTTAACCCGCCCTCCCACATAGAAAAATCGGGGACACCAGCTCCTCCTGTCCCGGGAGAACCAGTATGGTACGCTATATGGTTACTTGTTGACTACTGTATCTGTTTTTTTTACATGACATGTGCACCCTGCTGTCACTCTCAAGATGATGTATCGGTAGCATGTATGCCTTACTACCAGCTGGATATACCTATTGTACCTTCAATGTTATGATGTAACCCGTTAAAAATCAATAAAATCTGATTTTTGAAAAAAAAAAAAAGGAAATATTATGGAAGCCTCCATAACCCTTTCAGTCCTTACCTCAGCCTCCTCTAGCTATGGTCCTGTCCCTCTTCTTACCCTCTCATCTAATCTGTTTGAAAAACATTTATTCACATTTGGTCAACTACTTCTTTGCTAACTCCCTCAAGTATCAGCTTCAGTCTGGTTTCCACCCTATCCATTCTACTAATATTACCCTCACTGAAGTCACAAATGTCTTTCTAATGCACCTGCTCCTGATCTAGCTTCACTAACATCTCCCAACCCAAGTGTCTTTGCACTCATTTGTCCTCAGTGTCCACTTTCTGTGCCTCAATATGGCCTAAACTGTAATTGTGATATTTCCACCACTCAATGTTGATAACACTCCAATAACTCCTGTCCCCCAGGCCCTCTGCCTAAATGTAATACCTGATTAGGTGTTAGGTCACGTCACATCATGAAACCCGGATGGCCGTTCGTTCAGAACGCAAAGTGTACGAATGCACGCCATCTGCATTTATATGCGTTGTGTGGCTGATCCCATTCTCTGAAAGTGAATGTTGAACGTTTTGTTAAAAAATGCGTGCAGCATGCATTTGCAGACCGCACTGGTCCGGAACGCATGCAGTGTGAACATCAGACAGTGCAGTCTATGCACTTTCTGATGTCGTGCGTGTCTGTCTCCTTCATGCATTGCCGACATCTGGACAGCAATGCGTGCAGTGTGAACAGTGTGAAAACCAAATTACTTGTGCATTTTATGATTTTTTTTAATGGATTGATAACTGCAACACTCTCCTCTGTGGCCTACCTGCTAACCAACTGGTTCTGCTTCAGGTCATCATGAACTGTGTGTCATGGCTCATCCTCCTCTCATCTTAATTTTTTATTTTTTTTTAGCACTTATCCCTTCTGCTAGTCCCTCTAATGGCTGCCTATCACATAAAGGATGCAATTCAAGATCCCAACTCTCATGCACAAAGCACTTTACAATTTAGCTCCTTTTTACACAGCTACAGTGGTGTAACTAAGGTGTAAGAAAATAGCTTGTTAAGGTAAGGATTACCACTAATCAATGCACATATAGAGGTGTTCATTATCAGCATCAATAAAAAAAACAAATAAGATGGTTTAAAGATGGCCCCTAGTGGGCCCCTCTGGCCCAAGGGCGGTTGCAACCTCTGCATCCCCTATTGCTACACCACTGAATAGCCAAATCTAGCTCCAGACACTACCCCACATGCAACGTCAACTCTTCCAATGATATTCTCCTGATTTCTTCTCTACTAACTTCTTCTCATTTTCACATAAAAAAAACTTCTCTCAAATGTCTTCTCTCCTCTCCTGGAACTCCCATTTACAGTCTGTTCAGCGCACTTATCTTTAGGCACACCCTGCAAACTCTTTATGAAAGCATATATGGTGATCCTACCTAGTAGGCGCTAAATGGCCACTGACCACCACACTGCTGCCAGTTCACCCTGTCTACGTTTTCTGTTTCTCTATCCTTCAATCCCTTTTATAAGCTCACATCGACAGGACTTCCTCAGTGTATTTATCACTGCTATGTGCAATCTGTGTTTATAACTGCTGTGTACTGTACAATACATTTTACCCCATCATTGCTTTAAAACTGTACATATTTTGTATTCTTTAGCACCATAGAAGATACTGATGTTATATAAATTAATAATCATAATAATGATAATAATAAGTCCACCAAACAAAAAGATCTTGAAGCCAAAGATGCTGTTTAAACGCTTATCTCCAAATCTGACTTCTATACATTGCTACACTCCCTTACGTATGCCATTCTAAATGCAACCCACACAAGCCAAATTATCTTCTCCTCTCAAAAATCCTCACCCCATTTAACTTACCTACATAGAATTTCACACCTGTCTCTCCCCTCCTCACACAAATTTAAAAACATGTTTTAATCAAGCTTATAATTCTTCCCAGGTCACTTTAGCTTGATACTGAACTATTACTGCTTCTAACTATAGATACAGTTATAGATAAACCCCTTTATCTTATCTTTTGTGACTCTCTTTCAACTGGCAGAGTCCCAGTAGATTGACGTACAGCCCACGTTTTCCCATTATTTAAGAAGGGCAAAAAATCAGATCCAGGAAATGATAGACCTGTAAGCTTAACATCAGTTGTATGCAAACTTTTTGAGGGGTTACTAAGAAAAACTATACATGACTTCATAGTAGAAAATAATCTTATTTCTCAGCATCAACAAGGGTTTACTAAAGACAGGTCCTGTTTGACTAACATGCTCAGCTTTTATGAGGTAGTGAACGCTAATGTGGATATTGGGAATGCTGTAGATGTGATATACATGGACTTTGCAAAGGCCTTCCACACTGTTCCCCACAAAAGTCTGGTGCAAAAGTTGAGGATGCAAGGACTGGGGAAGAGTCTGTGTGCATGGATAGGGAACTGGCTAATGGACAGAAAACAAAGAGTAGTGGTCAATGGATCATACTTAAAATGGGAGACTGTTAGCAGTGGGGTCCCATAGGGGTCTGTACTGGGTCCAGTGCTCTTCAATTTATTTATTAATGACCTAGTAGATGCAGTAGTGAGCAACGTTGCTATTTTTGCAGATGATACAAAATTGGGCAGAATCATCAACTCTCAGGAAGATAGTGTCATATTGCAACAGGATCTGGATAGGATGGCTATATGGGCACGTACAAGGCAGATGAAATTCAATGTTGAAAAATGTAAAGTCATGCATTTTGGTCGTACCAATGGTCTAGCACCATACAAGATTAATGGGATACAGTTGGGGACATCAAACTTGGAGAGGGACTTAGGAGTACTCATCGACAACAAGTTAAATAATCGTACTCAATGCCAAGCCGCTGCAGCTAAAGCTAACAAAATTTTGGGGTGCATAAAAAGGGAAATACAAACTCAAAATGCTAGCATAATATTGCCCCTGTTTAAATCTCTAACAAGGCCACATCTGGAATATGGAATTCAGTTCTGGGCACCACATTACAAAAAATATATTGCAGTTTTAGAGCAGGTGCAGGGACGAGCAACAAAATTGATACGTGGGATGGAAGGTCTCGCTTACCAAGAAAGGTTAGATAAACTGGGTTTATTTAGTCTAGAGAAAAGATGCCTTAGAGGGGATCTAATTAACATGTATAAATACATCAGAGGGCAATATAATAGCTTGGCAAATTAGCTTTTTGTCCCTAGGCCTTCTCAAAGGACCAGGCCTTCTCAAAAAGAGTGATTAAGATGTGGAATGCATTGCCACAGGAAGTCGTTATGGCAAACTCTATACCTGCATTTAAAGGGGGCTTAGATGCTTTCCTTGCGTTGAAAAACATCCATGGCTACAATTACTAGGTAATGCCTAATGATGTTGATCCAGGGATTTTATCTGATTGCCATCTGGAGTCAGGAAGGAATTTTTTCCCCTTTTGGGGCCAATTGGACCATGCCTTGTAAGGGTTTTTTTTGCCTTTCTCTGGATCAACAGGGATATGTGAGGGAGTAGGCTGGTGTTGTACTTTGTTATCTGGTTGAACTCTATAGACGTATGTCTTTTTTCAACCAAAATAACTATGTAACTATGTAACTATGTAACTAGCTATGCATAAATCATTAGTTCAAACACAATTTTAGCTCATTGATTTCTCTCACTAACCTCTAAATACCTCCTTTTTCCACCCTTTTCCCTTTAGACTGCAAGCTCACATGGGCAGAGCACAAATAAATTTAAAGAGTGACCCACTTATGTTAACTTGTACACGTATGTGCTATACAACTGTTTCGGGTCCATGATGCCCTTGTTTGTCTCTGTAACTTATAACTTATTTATAAATGTTTATGTGTACTGCACAACAGAATATCTAATTCAATAGTTCAATTTTTTATATTTTTTTCTTATGCATCATTCTGTATTTCTTTTATTTCTATTATACAATATTGGAATTTATATAGTTATTCTATACCTATTTATGTACATACTGTATAGTCATCAATTGCCCTTTCAAAGCAAGTTTAATAAAAATATCTGCTGTAGAATTATGGAGCCTGTACTTTACATTATGGTCACTAGATGTCACTAGTTACATCAGAAAGTCTGTGTACAGTATACTATATTAGGCACTTTTGTGTTACAATTAAAAAAAATAAATGTATAAAAAAGATAGTATTAAAAGTTTGCATTTAAAGAGCACTCACATCTTCCACAATGCTTTGCAGATTATGTAGTCAACTAGTCATGTCACTAATTACCCCTAGAGGAGCTCACCATGTAACCCTACTATGGTAACAGTAAAAAAGGGCGCAGGAGGCTAGTGGACAAATCGGGCGCCGCCATTCACTCCTATAATAATTATCGTTTAATGGGCGCCGAACAGGAAAAAAGGGCGCCCGAGAATAATAACGTTTTCCAACGGCGCCCGAAGATTTTTCATGTTTTATAACTGCTTGTGATGATTTACGTTTCTTATTTCAATAAACCATTATTTTAAATGTTATCCCTTACTGTTTGTAAAACATTATTATTCACAAAACAAAGCGATCAGTACGTAATGTAAATTGTAATATATTTTATCCCTTACTGTTTTTAAAACATTATTCTACACACAATACAGTGAGCACTAAGGAGGGTCTTAGGTTTAGGCACCAACAGGGTGGTCTTAGGTTTAGGCACCAACAGGGGGGTCTTAGGTTTAGGCACCAACAGGGGGTTTAGGTCTTAGGTTTAGGCACCAACAGGGGGGTCTTAGGTTTAGGCACCAACAGGGGGTCTTAGGTTTAGGCACCAACAGGGGGGTCTTAGGTTTAGGCACCAACAGGGGGTCTTAGGTTTAGGCACCAACAGGGGGGTCTTAGGTTTAGGCACCAACAGGGGGGTCTTAGGTTTAGGCACTAACAGGGGGGTATTAGGTTTAGGCACCAACAGGGGGGTCTTAGGTTTAGGCACCAACAGGGGGGGTCTTAGGTTTAGGCACCAACAGGGGGGTCTTAGGTTTAGGCACTAACAGGGGGGTCTAGGGGTTAGGGGTAGGTACAGGGAGGGTTACTTAGGCACCAACAGGGGGGGTCTTAGGTTTAGGCATCAACAGGGGGTCTAGGGGTTAGGGGTAGGTACAGGGAGGGTTACTTAGTAATTTTTTTTTAAAACGTTATTATACGTTTCACTATTTAAACGGAAGATTAACGTTTTTACAATTGCCGATTTAATGCACATTATTTAATGATTTATAACTTTATAAGACATTAATTTTAAACGAAATACAGTACAATACATTTTTAAACGTTATCCATGCTTATCGTTTAAAACCCCGCACCCTTTTTTCCCAGCGCCCCTTTTTAACGTACGCCCCTACTATAACCATAGCCTGATGCCCATATCAAACAATAAGGACTGTTTTAGGGGAAAACAATTAATTTATGTATATGTTTTGAGATGTAGGATCCAGCTAAAACTGAACATGACAAGTATACTTATAACATATCAATCCTCTATGCAATTCTGATTTCATTTAGTTTTCAAGTACGCACAAACAATTATTGTTTTTAAAACGTATCTGCTGGTGCAAAAAAATTGCAGGAATTAACAATAAAAACAATGCCACAACCTCTGAGTTGAGTACTGCACTCTGCGAAGCTGCCCTTAAGTCTGCACAGCATTTCTCCACTGGAACTGATGTCTAATATGCAGTGATTTTTGGTGAAATCGGGGAAAACTGGTTTTGGACTCTGTTCAAGCTTTAGGTGTCCAATTCCAACTTCACCTTGCAACTTTTGGCTTTTCTGGTTTAAACGCATTAATGTCTATGGTGCTAAATTAGTTCCTTAAAGTGTCCAAACATGCTAATGTTAAAGTTGCTATGGAGGACAACGTCACTTGTGGGAACAAGTTACAATTTTTTTCCTTACAGGAAACCTGAAGCCTCGTTATTTATGTAAAAAAACTTGTTGACTTCATTGCCATAGTTTTTGCCACTTCCCTGCCACCGCTATCATCACTTTTTTTTTTTTATGTTTAAAACTCCAGTTCTCCAGACAAGATGGGTGCAAGCCCAGAACTTATTCTGGGGCATTCAGGTGTGCATAGATCACAGGCACTTTCATTTTCAGCCCGTGTGTGTGTCTTGGCTCCCTTGCTTTTAGGCCCCGTTCACACTGCACGCGTTTCCGTCCACGTTTCAGGAACGCGTGCAGAAGGCCGACACGCACGACATCAGACAGTGCATAGACTGCACTGGCTGATGTTCACACTGCATGCGTTCCAGACCTGTGCGGTCCGGGAACGCATGCTGCACGCATTTTTCCAAAAACGCGCGGCTGTCTCATTCACTTTCAGTGAATGGGATCAGCCACGCAATTCATACAAACGCGCATGGCGTGCATTCATATGCATTGCATTCCGAACGCATGGCCGTCCGCGTTCGTAATGTGAACGGGCAGTTTGTACTCCTGACTCACTCTGCTTGTTCCTGCGCGTGTCCCACAACTGCGTCCAGTGTATCTTATAAGAATGCACACGGAGGGGAGGCAAAGAGGCAGGGAAAAGGGTGGAGATGGGTGGCAATGCGGGGGGACACAGGCAGAAGATGATTTTACCGGCTGGCAAAGGCTGCAGTAACAATAGACCACTGCACAAAGGTATGTCAGCCTTAAAAGCACATATCACTATTACAACATATTAAAAACATAACTGGCTTCAGGCTCCCTTTAAAAAAAACTCTTAGTTTTTGCAAAAATGTATTTTTATACTTTGGCAGGAAAGCACATTTTTAATTCTGATGGAGGTGGGATTACTGCACATTTTAGCTTATTACCGTATATACTTGAGTATAAGCCAAGTTTTTGAGACCAAAAAAGTGGTCCAAAAGTGGGGGGCTTGGCTTATACTTGAGTCACAATTGGTTGGTGATTCTCCCCCCACCTTCCAAGTGTGTCTGTCACCGCAATAAGGTAGCAGAGCCGGCTACAGTCCCCTTCCGTCTCCCAGCATTTACAGAGTGCTCTCTACTGTAACTTCTATATGGCCATTTTTCGATCCTCTTCACCATCCCCGCCAGACCGAAGAACAATGGCAGACCCACCCTCCACATGCTCAGATTGCTCTCTGCTCTGCCCGTGTGGTTGTAGCCAATTAAAACCCATTTGATGGCTGTGTGCCGTTATGCCCGCCGGAATCACCCCTCCAAAACTGTAGTAAATTAATGGCCAATAGATGGCCATGTGCTGTGCCTGCTGCCTTCCCCCATCAGACCACATCAGGAATGTCACTGACTCTCTAGTTTCTCCCCCGCCGAGTGTCCTTTGGTATAGGCACAGCGCTGTGTTCCGTTGCCTATGGGTCTGCGTCGCAATGATTCCTCTAGCTTGAGATGCAGCCTCTCTTTGCTATAATTCGTCCAGATGCCCATGTGGAACAGGCGCCGCTAGAGGTTGTCATACCAATTAGAGGCTGCATCTCACATGCTAGAGATGAATCATCCCGACGCGGACCTGTAGGTAAGTAACACAACAGAGGGTTAGTGCCATACTGCTCTGGTCTGGCAGCGGGGGATGGAGGGGTGAGGTGGCTGGCAAAGTGGCACACAGCCATCTAATGGCTTTTTTATTAGCTACAACCACATGGGCATTATAAAAAGTAGAGAGCACTCCGTATAAGCGGGTGGGAGGTCTGCCTTACATTGTTCTCTGGTCTGGGGGGGAGGGGGGATGTAACGGCCATATGCACAGTAGAGAGTACTCTGTACATTCCAGGGCTCTGCCTTACATTATTCTCTGGTCTGGTGGGGGGGGGGGGGGGGGGGGGGATTGTGACACACCTATATTGAAGTGGCTGTGTGTGTGTGGGGGGGGGGGGGGATGGGAATTGCACACAGTCACTGTGCACATGTGGGGTTTAAGGAGGTATGTCAGGGCAAACAGTCCAAGATGTGCTGACATCACTCTGCACATATGGGGGGGGGGGGGGGGGCTAATACTCAAGTCAATCATTTTCCCCATTTTTTAAGGCAAAAGTTGGGGGGTCGGCTTATACTCGGGTTGGCTTATACTTGAGTATATATGGTACATTTTGCATGCTTTAATACACAATACATTTTGGGTTCAGCAACATTATTTTGCCTTTTAAACGTATTGTCTTATCAGAGACTGGCAACTAGTATAAAAATAAGTGGTGCTGCTTTGATTCAGTCTTTCATACAAATCGGAAAGCGTTTTAATACCTCTGTTTTTAAAGAGCCTACATAGGGCTTGATTCACAAAAGAGTGCTAACTGTTAGCACGGGCGTTTTCGTGCGAATTTTCGCATTGTGCGCGATCGCGAATTTTCACATGAAACGATAACAGTTTTGAGTGCAAACGTGAATTTTCCCGCGAAATCGATATCGTTTTTGCACAAAAATTCGCGCTTGCACGCAAAACCGTTATCGTTTTGCGCGAAAATTCGTGATCACGCACAATGCGAAAATTCGCACGAAAACGCCCGTGCTAACAGTTAGCACTCTCTTGTGAATCAAGCCCCTAGTGTTCTGGTGGGTGGAGGCATCTGTGCGTGGAGGGGAGGTATCACAAACCCCAGCATATAGGGTGAAAAAAAATGAATCTCTCTATACTCAGAGAAGTTGGAGTTTACTCTGTATTTATACACATTGCTAGTGTAAAATGAATGCCAAATATGAACTCAAACATGATTATGTTCATGCCAATTAATATGTCCTCTTTAATAATTTTACCTTAACATAATGAATGAGGCGCTGGACTTCATTTACTTTATATGTTTCCACTCCAAATTCTTTAGCAATTCGCAGGATTCTGTTCTGAGTTGGTCCAACATAGGCACCACCAAGATCAACATACTTTGTTTTGCTATTCTGTTATAAAATAAAAATTATTTTACTGTGCAAAATTCTACAAACTAACACATTAAACATTCCAATGTACATCTTTGATAAACATGCTTTTTTTAAGCTAAAAAAAAATAAAATAACTGGGGTCATTGCTGAAATTAATTTTAAGAAAAATTTTTTTCTAAGAAAAAAAAACAAAAACAAAACAAAAGCAATATGTAGCTAATAAATGCTCTGGCATGCTTTTTATTCACTATTGCGAGTATGACATTCTTAAAGGTTCTAGTTTTACCTCAAGCATAAAGTATATATTTCAGTGAAAAAACAGACTGTACAATAAATACATGCTTATTTAATCTATGTTCAATACTATATTAAATATTACACAAAAAGCTTAGTTTCAGGCACACATGATGCTAACCTGACAAAGCAGAGTTTCAGTGATTGCCTTGCTGATATTTCAGCTATTGGGTGCTTTAGCTGAATACACTGGTGCCAGAATCAAACACACCTCTCCTAGTCCTGTGTAAGTCCTAGTCCTGTGTAATCAATGACAGTACTGTATAATAAATCCTGGCAGAGTGGCAGATATCTGGAACTTCAGGCTGCAATCGACTCGGAAAGGTATGTCCTTGCCCTTAGTTATGAAGGACTGACACACACAAACAAACATAAACACACACACACGCGCGTAAACAACAAAAACAAAACAAACCCACCAAATTTTAGTTTTTTTTTTTAAGTATTGATTTAAAACATGCAGCATATTACTTGGATCCTTACAAAAAGCAGCAGAAAAAAATCCTTGCTTTTAGTGCAATATTGCAGAATATTTTCCATCCTCAAGCATGGTGGATTGAACTACATAAATGGAATATATAGTTATATCTCAAACCAAGCAATCCATCCAAATTTTTGCACTGTTGGGTCCAAATGATTCCACTCAATCACTACAAGAGACAGCGATCGGCTATATCTGCCTATCTCCGAGCAGAGAGCCGATACTGCACCTGCACGGGAGCCGGGAAGGTAAATATTTACATCCACGCTGTTTGGAGGGGCACAGCGAGACCACCGTGGGACACAGGAGAACGGGGGAAGCCTCGATAGGATCCGGAGGCTTCCCCCACCCGAGGTGAGTACCCCCCAGGGGAACTTTTTTAGGTTTTCTTTAAAACAGAAAGAAACTTGGAATAATTCAGCTTTAAGTGAACATTTGTGGCTACCCACAATGCACCACTACTGAATATGCAAATTATCTCTCTATGCCCCTGTCATCCAGGCTAGCATCCAGAACTGCTGGTGTATAGCAAGGCCTATAGCTTTACATTTTGCACAGCCACATCAACCTCACATGTAGACAGCCTGTTTTGGACTTTTGGTCCTCATCAGTACTTGGCAGGGATGGATATGGCTGTATGGGATAGAGCTTGGACCAGTATAACAGAGTAACCAAGCAGCTCGGGGTGACCCAAAGCAAATTTGGTCTCAGGGTGCTTACACACATCTAATTTTGATTTACCAATTTTACGCTTTCATGTACAGTGCTGCCCATAATTATTCATACCCCTGGCAAATTTTGACTTAAAGTTACTTTTATTCAACCAGCAAGTAATTTTTTGATGGGAAATGACATAGGTATTGCCCAAAACATAATAAGACAATGTACAAGAGGCATTATTGTGAAAAAAACACTAATTGGTTGCCATGAATGAATACACACCTTGATACCATTTCAGTACCTACTGTCGGCCCCAGTTCATTTTATTTTTTGCTGAATTAGGGATTTTAACTTAAACAGAGATACCCCTTAATAAGAACATGAATTTTGCCTTCCTAGATGTGTAAGCTATCTAGGCTATGTGATCTAAAAAAAAATATGAATCCTCATATCATCATGGGCACTTGCTTTTAAAGTATGTGCTCATAAGCTGGATATTCCTTTTAGGCTGGTTTCACAGTGGGACGTTACAGGTGCACGTTAGAGCAGCCTGTAATGCACCCCAACGCACAGCAATGAAAAATCAATGGGCTGTTCACAGTGCCCACGTTGCGTTACATTGTAACGCAGTACGTCTACATAACGTACTGCATGCAGTACTTTACATGCGGCTAAGCTGCGTTAGACTGTTTGCACATGCTCAGTGGGGGGCGAGAGGAGGTGGGGAGATGGCGCTACAGTAGCTGCGCACATGGCTACTTAATATGCACTGCACTGGCGGCTGCTGATTGGCCGGCGGGACCACGTGATGCGGAGTGTCTCACTCCGCATCACGAGGTCCCGCCGGCCAATCAGCGCCAATCTGGTAGACCTTATACGGATAGAGTCGCCTAACGCGGCTCACTCTAACGTCCTCTCCCACACCACCATGCGTTGCGTTAGGGGCACGTTATGCGACCTTAACGTCCCCTCTAACGCAACGTCCTGGTGTGAAAGAGGCCTAAGTCTTTTACTTTGAGGATGCAGAGTTTATAATTCCCAAATACAACAAACATTTTTGATTTTGCCTTTGCCTTATTCTATCTTGAATTAGTGTGTCATTTCCAGCACAGGATTATGTCTGTTTTTGATGCAGTGTTGCCAGAAGGCTTGAAGATCGTGGCCATCCAACATTGGCTTTTGGCCTGGTTCCCAGCATACAGAGATTTTTCAGAATTTTCTGAATCCACTGTTTTGTATTTATTTATTTATAGTCTCCATAGGAATCCAGTGCATCCTCATCTCATGCCAGTCCACAGCACATCTGGGCTGGTGCAGATACTGTTCTTCCTTCTATTCCTTAGGCATGCTTCCTGGGAGCGTTTACCCAGTGCATGACTCAATTTGTCAGATTGGTGGGGTGCTGCTACAGCATTGATGCAAAATCCATGGTTTAGCCCAGGGGTCGAGTCCTGCGTGGACGCGGGCGAACGGCGTCCACCCACTTTTTCTTCAGCGTGGACGCCGTTCACCCTGGCTTGTGTGGAGGGGAGCAGAGCAGAGAAGGAGAGCAATGGGGACAGCGGGGATGGGCGGACATTTCCCCCTCCCCAACCCTCACCTTCGTGCTACCATTCCTGCCTCTGCCCTCCAGTGTTTTGAAGTGTCGGGCCCGGCGGCGAAAGTGGGTGGAGACTTTCCGCGTTCCAGTCGCAAGGGACGCTCCGCACTGTGTGCGGCTAGAAGACCAGACTAGCCGCACACAGAGCGGTAAGTCTCCGCCCACTTTCGCCGCCAGGCCTGACACTTCAAAACACTGGAGGGGGAGAGGCAGGAAGGGGAGCATGAAGGTGAGGGATGGGGGGGGGGGGGAGATGTCCGCCCATCCCCGCTGTCCCCATAGCTCTCCTTCTCTGCGCTGCTCCCCTCCTGCTGGGGGCACACCTGGCTACTTGGGCACATATACCCCTTCCTATATATACTGGGCACATATACCCCTGCCTACATATACTGGGCACATATACCCCTGCCTAGATATACTGGGCATATATACCCCTGCCTACATATACTGGGCACATATACCCCTGCCTACATATACTGGGCGTATATACCCCTAGCTACATATACTGGGCACATATACCCCCTGCCTACATATACTGGGCACATATACCACTGGCTACATATACTGGGCACATATACCCCCTGCCTACATATACTGGGCATATATACCCCTGGCTAAATATAGTGGACACATATACCCCTGGCTACATATACTGGGCACATATACCCCTGGCTACATATACTGGGCACATATACCCTTGCCTATATATACTTGGCACATATACCCCTGGCTATATATACTGGGCACATATACCCCTGACTACATATACTGGGGACATATCCCACTGGCTACATATACTGGGCACATATACCCCTGGCCCTGGCTACATATACTAGGCAACTATACCTCTGGCTACATATACTGGGGACTACTATACTCATGGCTACTTATACTGGGGACACCTATAGACCTGGCTACCTGGGGGTACCTATTTTGGGGGAACTGCTGTCAGATTATCTGCATTTTTGTGGAACCGTTGTTATGCATTTTAGGGAACAGCTGCCAGATTATGTGTATGTTAGGGGAACGGCTGCTGCCAGATTACGTGTATTTTGGGGAACTGCTGCCAGATTGTGTATGTTTGGGGGACCACTACTGCCAGATTATATGTCGTTTGGGTGTTACGTGTATTTTGGGTGATCCGCTGCCAGGTTTCGCGTATTTTGGGGAACTGCTTCCAAATTATGTGTATGTTGGTGGAACTGCTGCTGCCATTGCAGCATGCTTCAGATTCTCGGATCACTCAGTACTGCTCCGCATAACCAGCACGCAATAGAAACTGTTCCATTGCCGTGCACTGGTTACAGTTCGGGCGCATCACACCACGTGTAATGGAAATAGGACCTAAGTAAATAGAGTTGCACACACACACACACATACGCACTGCAAATATTCAAAAAACAAAGGGTATACAATGGCCTTAAAGGATACCCAAAGTGACATGTGACATAATGAGAGAGACATGTGTATGTACAGTGCCTAGCACACAAATAACTATGCTGTGTTCCTTTTTTTCTTTCTCTGCCTGAAAGAGTTAAATATCAGGTATGTAAGTGGCTGACTCAGTCCTGACTCAGACAGGAAGTGACTACAGTGTGACCCTCACTGATAAGAAATTCCCCTTTTTACCCCTTTCTTGCTCTCAGAAGCTGTTTTCTGCTAGGAAATTGTTTTATAGTTGGAATTTCTTATCAATGAGTGTCACACTGTAGTCACTTCCTGTCTGAGTCAAGACTGAGTCAGCCACTTATGCTGGGCATACACGATCAGTTTTCCCTTATCAATCGAGCCACTGATGGCTCGAGTGATAATTTCCGACAGGTAATCCATTCGCCGCTCGATCCCCATGGGTGGACATTGGTCAGAATCGAGCGGAAGATAAGGAAGCGCCCGCGGGGATGAGCGGGAATCGATCCGGGTGGCTGCAGGGACGAGCAGGGACATGGCAGGAGTCGATTCGGTGGCTAATCGAGCTGCCGGATCGCTCCGTGTATGCCCAGCATTACATACCTAATATTTAACTCTTTCAGGCAGAAAAGAAAAACAGGAACACAGCATAGTTGTTTGTGTGCTAGGCATTGTACATACACATGTCTATCTCATCATGTCACATGTCACTTCGAGTATCCTTTAATTCACTAAGCATTACCGCATTCGGTAAGGCTGAAAACGGCTGATTTTACTGAACAGTAACACCTTCCCAAATGCCAATTCACTAAACCTATTACCGTGTAGAAATTTAGAATTACCGACTAGTGAGGTACATTTCTGACTTTTTTGTGCAGTAATTGCCTCAAGAAAATTACAATTCACAAAGATTTACGCATTCGGTTAATCAGAAAAAAGTGTTTGATATGTTTCTCCAGCTCTTACTAGCTGAAAACTCACTCTCTCCATGTGGTAACATTGACAAAAGCCATTAGAGAGAGTCAGGCAGCCAGGAGGGAGATCCACACATTCCTGTTTCTCATTCTGATATGATCCGAAATTGTGGAAGGCGGGTCTTCACTGTAGCAGAGCAGGGGAAGGTGACATTTTATAAGGCTTTTCTGCATCCCTTTACATGTGAAAATCTGTATATACTGTTAGACAGACGAGCTCCCCCTAGTGGCAGTAGGCAGCACATCTAAAGTGATGACAGGATGCACTGCTAAAAAAAAAAACAACTTATACACACACAGCTGCCTCACCACTGACCTGGTCCATACAGTAGCTGGTAAGTGACACTTAGGGGTTGATTCACTAAACAACGATAGCTAATAGCGCTATAGCGTTACATAAAGGAAGCGTGTTATTGAGCATGTAAAACGTACGAGCGTGTGTTGCGTAAGTGTTTACGTGCCTTAACTCTTAACACACGCAATTGCTCCTTAATGCACACAATTACTTATAATGCGCGTAATGTTAGAATTGCACATGTATTTCATTCAGGTGGTACTCCTTAACATTTTTCAGCTGTTTTTAACCTATATAAGCTTTGCTCATCAGCACCTACTTCAGAATAGTTTGAGAGTGGGCAAGTAAGTGTTCTGTATGTGTATTTTTCATAATTTTTTAATTAGTAAGTATATTGTGTTGGGCATGTGTACAGTGTTAAGCAAGCATAACTTTAATTGATTGTACTGTATATCACTGTAGGCAAGGTAACGTGGATACCATGTAGTGTGACTTGTTTGTTGTGTAATGTGTGTGCTATGAATGCATACTTGGAACTTTCATTGCATAGTTATTCAAATTTGATTGCTGACATAAATGTTTAATGTAAGACACTGGGAAGCTGCGACACACTGCTGGGGACCCTGAGAAGTTGCGGCACACTGTTGGGGACACTGGTAAACTGGGAGACAGTCTGGCCTGGAGCTGCTATTGAGGCAAAGGTGAAAATTGCTGCCTGAGAATTGCACATGCACCGCAAGACCCCAAGTTGAATCCCCCTCTCTGCACCTCAGGTTCATGGTGTTGTTGGCCCCTGACAGATGATTAAATGCAGGGCCGCGCCTGGGCGGGTGATGCGGGTGCATTGCACCCAGGTGCCTGTCTCTGACAGGCGCCGCCTGGCTGCCGCTCACCCCATCTGGCCACTACTCCCTCCCTCCCTCCCTCTAGCCGCCGCTCCCTCCCTCCCTCTAGCCGCGTTACTCAGACCTCGATCAGGCGGCGACCAATAGTGCGGGCGCTAGGACCTAGCACACCGCACTGATATGCGGAAGTAACATCACTTCCGCATATAGAGCGGGTGCGTCCGGTGCCCGCTCGTACTGGTTGGGTCGCCGCTGATCCTGGGGTCTGATACTGCAAGGTGAGGGGGGAGCGGCGGCGGCGGCTAGAGGGGGGGGTCCCTGTCACTCACTCAATGCCTAAAGAGAGTCCCTTTCACTCACTACCTAAACGCGGTCCCTGTCACTCACTAGCTAAAGGGGTCCCTGTCACTCACTAGCTAAAGGGGCTCCCTTTCACTCACTACCTAAACGCGGTCCCTGTCACTCACTAGCTAAAGGGCTCCCTGTCACTCACTGCCTAAAGGGGTCCCTGTCACTAACTGCCTAAAGGGGTCCCTGTCACTCACTGCCTAAAGTCTGTCCCTGTCACTCACTGCCTAAAGGGAGTCCCTGTCACTCACTGTTTAAAGGGGGTCACTGTCACTCACTGCCTAAACAGGGTCCCTGTCACTCACTGCCTAAACGGGGTCCCTGTCACTCACTGACTAAAGGGGGTCCCTGTCACTCACTGCCTAAAGGGGGTCCCTGTCACTCACTGCCTAAAGGGCTCCCTGTCACTCATTACCTAAACACGGTCCCTGTGACTCACTGCCTAAAGGGCTCCCTGTCACTCACTACCTAAATGGGTCCCTGTCACTCACTGCCTAAAGGGGTCCCTGTCACTCACTAGCTAAAGGGCTCCCTGTCACTCACTGCCTAAAGGGGTCCCTGTCACTCACTGCCTAAAGGGGGTCCCTGTCACTCACTGCCTAAAGGGGGTCCCTGTCACTCACTGCCTAAAAGGGGTATCTGTCACTCACTGCCTAAAGGGGTCCCTGTCACTCACTGCCTAAAGGGGTCCCTGTCAATCACTGACTAAAGGAGGTCCCTGTCACTCACTGCCTAAAGGGGGTCCCTGTCACTCACTAGCTAAAGGGCTCCCTGTCACTCACTGCCTAAAGGGGTCCCTGTCACTCATTACCTAAACACGGTCCCTGTCACTCACTGCCTAAAGGGCTCCCTGTCACTCACTACCTAAATGGGTCCCTGTCACTCACTGCCTAAAGGGGTCCCTGTCACTCACTACCTAAAGGGCTCCCTGTCACTCACTACCTAAAGGGCTCCCTGTCACTCACTACCTAAAGGGGTCCCTGTCACTGCCTAAAGGGGTCCCTGTCACTCACTACCTAAAGGGTTCCCTGTCACTCACTGCCTAAAGGGGTCCCCCTGTCACTCACTACCTAAACGGGGCTCCCTGTCACTCACTACCTAAACGGGGTTTCTTATGTGCATTTACTGGTGAAAAGCGGTCTATTATGTGCATTTACTGGTGAAAAGCGGTCTCTTATTATGTGCATTTACTGGTGAAAAGCGGTCTCTTATTATGTGCATTTACTGGTGAATAGCGGTGTCTTATGTGCATTTACTGGTGAAAAGCGGTCTCTTATTATGTGCATTTACTGGTGAAAAGCTGTCTCTTATGTGCATTTGGGGGTGAAAAGCTGTCTCTTATTATGTACATTTACTGGTGAAAAGCGGTTTCTTATGTGCATTTACTGGTAAAAAGCGGTTTCTTATGTGCATTTACTGGTGAAAAACTGTCTCTTATTATGTGCATTTACTGGTGAAAAGCGGTCTCTTATTATGTGCATTTACTGGTGAAAAGCGGTCTCTTATTATGTGCATTTACTGGTGAAAAGCTGTCTCTCATTATGTGCATTTACTGATGAAAGGCTGTCTGTAATTACGTGCATTTACTGGTGAAACGCTGTCTCTTATGTGCATTTAGTGGGGAAATTTTGTCAGTAAACATAATCTTTTGTCAGTAAATTTTTAGGTATTTGTCAGTAAAAAATAACGTGAAAGGTTGGCAACACTGGCAGGCTGCGCGGCGCAACGGGAAAAATACAGGCAACCCACCTCAAGCTTGGGCTTGGCGAGGGGAGGAGCCAACGACAGCGAGCGAGAGTAGGGTGGCCGCAGGCAGCCATAAATACGCAGTGTGACTGCGTCACACTCGCAGAGCCTTTCAACCTGAGTCAGTCCAGAGACTAGCAGACTCGCAGGCAGCAAAAGCCAGCCAGGAGCAAGCCCATGGAAGAGGGGTAGGAATGGGGTATCACATGCATGCGTAAGGAGGTGGAAGGTGTGGGTGTGATTAGGCAGGACATGGGTGTGGTTATGTGGTTGGGTGCGGTTAATTTAACCACTCCCATAGGCGCCAGAGAAAATCTTGCACCCAGGTGCCAGGCACCCCAGGCTCACCCCTGATTAAATGTGATTGATCACATAAATTATTATTTATAACATTCGAAAACTATGAATAGTTATGGTGAAATTTTATAATTTTTTTTTTATTTCCTTCCTAGATGGAACCGTTTGAGGTTTGACTGGATGAGCTATGAGCGGTTCAGGAGACCCATGCCACGCCTCTTTCGGGAGCGCAAGGATATGTCTTTGCTCAACGATGCTGAACTTATGAGGCTGACAAGGCTGAACAGGGCAGCCTTTGATGAGCTCTATGCCTGTTTGGACCCCTATCTCAGGCCACTAACCACTGTTAAACTAGACAATATTGAAATTGCTAACATACAGTGGTTTGCAAAAGTATTCGGCCCCCTTGAAGTTTTCCACAGTTTGTCATATTATTGCCACAAACATGAATCAATTTTATTGGAATTCCACGTGAAAGACCAATACAATACAAACATTTTTTACAAATCAATAACTGCAAAGTGGGGTGTGCGTAATTATTCAGCCCTCTTTGGTCTGAGTGCAGTCAGTTGCCCATAGACATTGCCTGATGAGTGCTAATGACTAAATAGAGTGCACCTGTGTGTAATCTAATGTCAGTACAAATACAGCTGCTCTGTGACGGCCTCAGAGGTTGTCTAAGAGAATATTGGAAGCAACACCATGAAGTCCAAAGAACACACCAGACAGGTCAGGGATAAAGTTATTGAGAAATTTAAAGCAGACTTAGGTTACAAAAAGATTTCCAAAGCCTTGAACATCCCACGGAGCACTGTTCAAGCGATCATTCAGAAATGGAAGGAGTATGGCACAACTGTAAACCTCTGTAAACCTACCAAGACAAGGTCGTCCACCTAAACTCACAGGCTGAACAAGGAGAGCTCTGATCAGAAATGCAGTCAAGAGGCCCATGGTGGCTCTGCACAAGCTGCAGAGATCTACAGCTCAGGTGGGGGTGTCCATAGGACAATTATTAGTTGTACACTGCCCAAAGTTGGCCTTATGGAAGAGTGGCAAGAAGAAAGCCATTGTTAAGAGAAAAGAATAAGAAGTCCCGTTTGCAGTTTGCCACAAGCCATGTGGGGGACACAGCGAACATGTGGAAGAAGGTGCTCTGGTCAGATGAGACCAAAATGGAACTTTTTGACCAAAATGCAAAACGCTATATGTGGCAGAAAACTAACACTGCACATCACTCTGAACACACCATCCCCACTGGCAAATATGGTGGTGGCAGCATCATGCTCTGGGGGTGCTTCTCTTCAGCAGGGACAGGCAAGCTGGTCAGAGTTGATGGGAAGATGGAGGGAGCCAAATACAGGGCAATCTTGGAAGAAAACCTCTTGGAGTCTGCAAAAGACTTTAGACTGAGCCGGAGGTTCACCTTCCAGCAGGACAACGACCCTAAACATAAAGTCAGGGCAACAATGGAATGATTTAAAACAAAACATATCCATGTGTTAGAATGGCTCAGTCAAAGTCCAGATCAATATGCATTTGAGAATCTGTGGCAAGATCTGAAAACTGCTGTTCACAAATGCTGTCCATCTAATCTGACTGAGCTGGAGCTGTTTTGCAAAGAAGAATGGGCAAGGATTTCAGTCCTTAGATGTGCAAAGCTGGTAGAGACATACCCTAAAAGACTGGCAGCTGTAATTGCAGCAAAAGGTATTTCTACAAAGTATTGACTCAGGGGGCTGAATAATTACGCACACCCCACTTTGCAGTTATTTTTTTAAAATGTTTGGAATAATGTATGAATTTGGTTCCACTTCTCATGTGTACACCACTTTGCACTGGTCTTTCACGTGGAATTCCAATAAAATTGATTCATGTTTGTGGCAGTAATATGACAAAATGTGGAAAACTTCAAGGGGGCCAAATACTTTTGCAAACCACTGTATATATTTTTATGTGCGTAAAACTTTACCAGCGCAAAGTATTACACGCATTAAAACAATAATGGGCTTAACAATAATTAGAACTCACTATTATGCTGCTACCAAAAGCTAATTAAAGTGCGCTATCTTGTATTCCAGCTATAACGCACGTTATGCGTGCAGCGTTACTCCTTACACTCGTTAATTGTTACGGCTGTTTAATGAATCAACCCCTTACTGAACAGGGCTTACTGAATTGAAGCATGTTTGTTCAGTAAATTACTGAACTTCTGCCTCATACGGAAAATCTTGAATTTGGAGAAAAAATAAGTACCGAATGCATTAATTTACTAACCAAAATGATTTTACTGAACTGCCTTTTAGTGAATTGAGGCCACTGGGGCAGAGCCACAATACAGTGAGATTTTAAGTGTACTTTCAATGAATGTAAAGTTTACTGGCATTTATGCAAACTGCATTAGATGCATTGAGCATAAAGTGCAAATTGGGTTATTTACATGAGTGCACATTATACAAGCAGGGTGCATTTCCCAAATAGTGCTGCCACCATATAATTCATCGATAATGTAATTTGTTTCCAATTAAGCAATCCAAGTTGCCATTGCAGTGCCAGCTGCATTTTTTTTGTGTACCATATTGTTCAACTGAATGGGCTCTTTCAATTACACTAAAAACACATAGCATGTGAACAGGAAACATGATTTTGGAATGCCATTGTCCTGTGTACTCTGCATATTCAACCTCCTTAGCAGTAACCCTAAGTCAGGCTCATGGTGGAAAAAAGAAGCCAGAAGCGGTTATCCCGGCACCCACCGGGAGGTATAGAGACACAGCACAGTGTGGCGTCATTTCTAACTCACCTCCCCCCAGGATCCAGAAGCTGGTAGCCATTTTTCTTCCAGTCCTTGCAGGCTATTGATCCCTTGGGTGAGATTGCTGTTTGTCATATGACAACAGACAGTCATCTCACTATAGGGGTAGAGCGCCACCCTGAGGAGGGAGGGAAAATTGCAGCGCTGGATCCAGGGGAAGTGAGTTCTGTGCAGGGCTAATAATGGCATCTATTAAAAAGGGCGCCCCATTCACATCAATACAAACGTTTCCTCTACTGGCACTGACTGTATAAAAAGGGTGCTGCACAAATATAAAACAACTATATCACTTGTTATTTTTAAACTTTCATTTCCATACCAATGTTATCGATCACAATAAACTATTATTTAACAATTTATTGTTTCTAAAACTGTATATACGTTTATAAAACTGTTTTGTACTTTCTCAGAAAATAATTGTTAACACATTAAAGGAACCCTGAGCAGTGGGGTAAATTTAAAATTGGTACTAACCTGGGGCTCTGTTACGGGTCAGGAGGCTGTTGACCTCACCACTGATATAGAACCACTCCAGCACAGAGTCTGAGTGACCACGGGTCTTCACCAACACCTACCTAGTGGAGATGCCGGACTTCCTTGCCTAGTGCCCACCAGGTTGCGCTGGAAGTAGCTCCACAGTGGTTCAGAGAACAGGAGGACCATACTGGGTGAAAGACTAATAATGGAGCGATGTAATCCATAAGACAAGCCAAGGGTCAGGGCAGGCGGAGATCAAGGATGGTCGGGGTCACAGGCCAAAGGTCAGGGCAGGCGGAGATCAAGGATAGTCGAGTTCACAAGCTGGGTCACAACAGGAGATCAGAAATACAATAGATAAGTGCACTAGTAAACTAGCCAAACTGCCAGAACAAGCAGCACTGCAGCGAAAGGCAGTGCTGCTTAAATACTGGTGGCAATTGAATCTGGCGCCAGGATTAACGCCTGCGCATGCGCAGTGCACAACTCCGCTCATGCGTGCGCCGCGCAACACTGTGCGCCATCTTGTTCCAAGAGGGACTACAAGGCCCAGCATTCCTCCGCGCGCACGCGTAGAGACACCTGCCTGGAAGTGCTGAGAGCCACGGACCTGGTGAGTATGACAGGCTCCCTCCAGCCCACCATAGGCTGCGAGGTCCCCCGGTGTCCTCCTGACTCCGTTCTGGGTCCCTCTGGTGCCTCTGTTACCGGCGAGACTTCCTCTGAGTGTCAGGCCTTGACTTCCTGATCCTCCTCATCATCACGCCGGCCACTATGCTTCATTGCGGGGGCCGGCGTGACAGTACTGCGCATGCGTAGTTTTCTATGAACCACGCATGCGCAGTACTGTCACGCTGGCCACCGCGATGACGCGTAGCGGCCGGCATGATGACAAGGTGCGTCCCTGATCAGGAAGTCAAGGCCCGACAGCGGGAGTGTAGGCAGCAACGGAGCCGCCAGAGGGACCCAGGATGGAGCCAGGAGAACACCAGGGGACCTCACAGCCAACGGTGGGCTTAAGGGAATCCCAGGTGAGTACCAATTTTAAATTTAAGAAATATAAAACAGTCAATGCGCTCTTGACATCAATAAAGCAGGCATCCACCTTGCCCCCCTATATGAAACCACTCACCGGCAGTTGTGGTCTACAGACAGACCAATCAGCGCTTTCGGGGTGTATGGCCCCCCGTCGCCTCTCTGGCTCTGCTGCCTCTGGCGTAGTCCGTGTGTTATGCGGATCCGTAGTGGCCTCCTATTTCGGGGTTGGTATCAGCTTGTGAAGAAAAAAACACACAGGAAGGCCCGCTTCCAATAGTGTGATTCCGTTTATTGTAAAAAGTTCATTAAAAAATCATAAATCTAAGGGGCACTAAGCGATACACTGTAGTTTAGATGGAGTCACCTTCTGTGTGGCCACCAGGGATTGGTGAACTCCTCTCCGTGCCGCTACCGTGCGCTCCGTGTGAATATAAAAATACCGCAAGTACGCTGGTGACCACTCGCAGCCAATTTTAAATTTCCCTCACTGCTCAGGGTCCCTTTAACTTTTTGCATCACTACAAGCAGCTTCCCGCGATTCTTACCTATGTTACAAATTATAGTTTTTCAAAAACTCACTTAAACATATATAAAGAAATGGTTTATTTTTATATTTTGCCTCCTCAGTTATCATTTTTATTCAATGTTACATAAAAGCACAATTGATTGTATACGCATTTGTATTACACAAAAAAAAATGGGGGTTAAGCTTAGGGACCACCAGGAGAGGGTTCTATGTGAGAGTAGGGAGAGGTTAGGTCATAGTAAGATATCAGTAAATAATACCGATATTTTACTATATGAATAAAGGAGTAGAACACCAGTAAATTAACTGATATTTTATTACTTTTATTAGATGTATAAATATATGTTACAGTGTGGAATAGTACAATATCAGTATTATAAACAATATTTTATGGCATTTTGTGGCACCCATTTTACTAATCGATACATTGAATAACTGCAGTATCTGGTGCCCTTTTTAACAGAGACTTTTTTTTATATGCAGACCAGAAGGATGCCAGGCAAATGGTGTTCTTAAAGGACTTACGAGGTGAAAATAAACTTCGGAGAAAAACAATTATATCTATCCTACTTCTCCTAAAAATGTATTTTTTACATATCCCACAGTTTTATTTTATATTTAAATCTAGTTTTTAAGTTTTTACTGTTTCATTGTCTCTGCTCAATGACACATTCATTGCAGTATGCCAGAGCTCAAATCTATGATTTATTGACCCCTTTTATCTCTTTCCTGTTCTTAAAAGCCATTTACTGACAGAAAAACGTTTTATGGCTGTAATTGCTTATCAGTGAGGGTTATGCTATAGTCTGACCCTGTCCGACCCGGTCCCGACCCAGACAGAAACTGTCACTTTCATACCTGATTTTTAACTTTTTCAGGCAGAGAAAGAAAAAAAGGAACACAGCATAGTTATTTGTGCGCTTGGCACTATACATACACATGTCTGTCTCATCATGTCACATGTCACCTCGTAAGTCCTTTAAAAGGAAATAAATATGGCAGCCTCCATATCCCTCTCAGGTCAGTTGTCCTTTAAGTGGAAAAAGACCATAAATTATTTATTTTCAATTGCCAGCACTGCCTACATTTATTGATGGAATGAACTGGTTTGTCAGTGAACAATTTTATAGGGCCTTAGAACATATATAGATGACTCACCTTCACTGTGTAAGTTCTTCCACCAACACGATCTCGTGCTTCTAGGACTACCACACTCAAACCTGATTCTACCAGCACTTTGGCTGCTGAAAGACCTAAAAGAGACACATACATATAACATTTGTGCAGAATTAATCTACATAAAGATATGACAAGATTTGCATGTGCCTAAATGAAAAAAAAATGTGACATGCTTTCTAACAAAAAGCTGTGTTGAGTTACATGTGTGTGTATAGTCTTGCCACTAACTGTATCTCAGAAGGCCTCACAATCTAATGCTCAAATATATTATCCAATGACAAGGACACATAAAAACCAAACAAAAATGTACATTATACAACACTGAATAGTGTAGGGTGTACCAAAGTTAGAAAACTAACAAGTGTCATAAACCAATAATATTCCCCAAGAGCTCAAGAAGCAATTAGTGCCAGTAAAAACAGCCAATATTACAATTTACAACAACAGACCACCAGGGATGAGCAGGAAAAATGCATTAAATCAGATTTTAGAATAATAATATTTCCTCCACCTGACTTTAACCTGTTTGTACTAAAAAGGCCAATGAAAGGCATGTTCAAGAAAGGGGTTAATGAGCCATTGTCTAGTTCTACTACCGTATTGCCACTCCATGGAGATTATTTTAAGGGAACACAAAAAACTAATTTAAGACATAGACCCTGAACCACTGAGCAAGCATGCAGTATAGAAGTGTTTGACTGAAGTCTGACTAGTATGGAGAAAACAAAAAAGAAGCGCTCAATAGGCCTGATGAAGGCGCAGGAAGCGTTGAAACCGGTAGTAACGTAGAGGCATTTACGTGAGCGGTCACGCCCCCTCCTTCCCCTCCTGGCGACACCGCAGCCAGCGGAACGTGGAACAACAACGTCGCATCTCCAGGTCCTGGCCAGACCGCGGCAGAGGGTTACAATCGTGGGCAGGCCACTACACGCTGATTTTAAAGAAACCTAAATGTAAGTGCAATATTATATTGCGTATCCTCATTAAAAAATGTAATGCACTATTGGAGCGCTTCTTTTTTGTTTTATCCATACACTTCAGTACATGGAATCCACCCAGTTAGAAGCAGCTCCAAAGTGCACCAACAAAAATGATAACACCTGTCATTTTTTTGCATAAGTGACTTTAGCCTAGCTAGTTAGCGCAGGGCATTTTTTCTTTGACTGTTTGAAGTCTGACTACAACAACAACAACAAATAACATTTGTAAAGCGCTTTTCTCCCGTGGGACTCAAAGCGCATAAGCATGGCTCCGACCATCGTGGTACAGAGGAAGAATTTTATAAATCTGGAAATGCCAGGCTAAACAGGTGGCTTTTCAGTCTGGATTTGAATAGCTCCAGGGATGGTGCTGTCTTTACTGGGTGTGGTAGGGAGTTCCAAAGAGTAGGGGCAGCATGACAGAAGGCTCTGTCTCCAGATTTTTTGAGGTGCACTCTGGGAGTGACCAAGTTTATAGAACTTGCTGATCTGAGGTTGTGAGAGGTGTGGTGCAGCTTCAGCAAGTCCTTCATGTATCCAGGGCCCAGATTGTGCAGGGATTTGAATGTCAGCAGTCCAATCTTGAAGAGTATTCTCCATTCTACTGGTAGCCAGTGCAGTAAGCGAAGGATCGGTGTAATGTGACAGTGGCGAGGCTGGTTTGTTAGCAATCTGGCAGCAGCATTCTGCACTAATTGCAGGCGACGCAGGTCCTTTTTGGGGAGGCCAGCATAAAGGGCATTGCAGTAGTCCAGCCGTGATGTGATGAAGGCGTGGACTAGGGTTTGAAGATCCTCTGGGGGAATCAGATGTTTAATCTTTGCAATGTTCTTCAGATGAAAGAAGGAAGATTTAACTACAGATGAAATTTGGTTTCTGAAACTCAATTCCCCATCGATTAGTACGCCAAGGCTGCGCACAAGGTTGGAGCTGTTTATGTCTGAATTCCCAATCCTGATTGGTGTTGCTTTAGGATAGAGCTGTTTTGATGGCGAGCACTGGCTTTGGACAAACAGGACCTCAGTTTTGTCAGCATTCAGTTTCAACCAGTTATCATTCATCCATGCCTGAAGCTCAGCTAAGCAAGAGTTTATTTTTGGGGTAGGGTCTGTTCCACCAGGTTTGAAGGACAGGTATAGCTGTGTGTCATCGGCGTAGCAGTGGTACGTCAGGCCATGTCGTTGGATAAGTGTACCGATTGGCAACATGTACATTGCAAACAGCAGAGGGGATAGGATTGATCCTTGTGGCACTCCGAATTGTAGAGGTGCAGGTTTGGACATTATAGGTCCTAGGGATACTCTCTGTGTTCTGTCAGTCAGGAATGATCTGAACCACTGGAGGACTGATCCACTGATGCCACAGTACTCCTGCAGTCTGTTAAGCAGGATTTTATGGTCAACTGTATCAAAAGCAGCTGAGAGATCCAACAGGATTAGGATGGAGCATTCCCCTCTGTCCCTTGCCATGAGCAGATCGTTGCAGACTAGACTAGACTAGACTAGACTAGATTAGCTGCATGCTTGTTTCAGGTGTGTGAGCGACCATATGCTTCACACTTCAGTTGTACTTTAATGCAAACTGTTTGTGAATCTGAGGCCATAATTAGCCATACAGTAAATTTTGCAAGGAAGTCTATGGTGCCCATTAATTGCAAAGAACTCATACAAGCTATTGTTATTAGTTTGCTATTCAAGTAAAGATCAATGATGAGAATATGTCAAAAATACCTAACCGTTTGAGAACATCAATTTTAAATTAAGAAGATCAATGACGTACACATAATTCTTTTTTTTTTTAATAATCTTTATTTATAGAAAAAAAAAATTTTTTCCAGCAAATATACAAATACAATAAATATCATACTCAATATAATATCAAGCACATCCTAAATCCAATTAACCATAATGCCATCCTAAAAAAAAAAAAAAAAAAAAAAAAATCTCCTCACACAGACCCTATTCCACCATCTTCAGGGGGCGTGTCCATATAACCTCTATTCAAGCATAGCCTACTAAATTGGACTCTATCCCCCAGAGCTAGTCTCCCAAATCCTTCCCCTTTTACCAAAGTTACTAAGGGGAGAGAGCCAGGATCCCCAGCCCACCATTCTAAACATACAAACCATCCATACAGAAACAAAACAAACAAAACACAACACACACACACAAAAAAACAAGAAAAAAAACAAAAACAAGACAAAATAGAAGGGGAACACCTCATGCCACTGCCCCAAGACATCCCAGACCTGGGCTGCCATCGACAAATGGATCAATCTCACTTGTCCCTCACACACTCAGTGACCCTATGAGTCTCGTGCCCGTGCATACTCCTCAGAAGATCTAAACTCTAACCATTTAGCCCATGTATTGTAGTAGACATCCGATCTATTCTGCACCATATGCATAAGATCTTCCATATTCATAATATCATCTATCTCTCTGATCCAGTCCCCTATTGATGGAGGGACAGCCTGTTTCCACTTCCTAGTTATCAAGATCTTAAGGGCATTCAGGAGGTGCCTCAGGAGTGAATTTTTATATTTCTTGATGCTCCACGTATTTACATGCAGCAAAAAAAAGGCAGGGTCATCTGGGAGGGTGACCCCCAGGATCTTCTGTATATAACATTTCACATCCGTCCAAAATTTTGCCAAGCTTGCACATCCCCAAAACACATGTAGGATCGTACCTCGCTCTTTATTACATCTCCAACACATGGGTGAAGCATTCGGGAAGGCCTCATTTAACCTGTCTGGAGTCCAATACCATCTCGTAAAAAAGTATAGTTGGACTATTGTGTTTTGGATGCCACTGAGGATTTATGGACAAACAACAGGATTTTCCCCCACTGCTCATCAGTAAATGTGTTATTCAAGTCCCTCCCCCACTTAACCCTAATATATCCTGCTGGATCTACTTCATCGTTTAAGATGTCATATATTCGTGAAAGAGTATCCCTACTCGCCTCCTGTCCTCTACACAAATCTTCAAATACAGTTAGTTTCCTGGAGAGTTCTCTCTTGCTACCCATCGCCCCCAAAAAGTGGCGAAAGCGGATAAGGCCCCACTCATCCAGCCCAGGGTTGCCCACATTTTCCCTAATTTGATGCAAGGTAATCCAGTTCCCCTCCTCAATCGAGTTTAATGCTCTTAGTTTCCCACAGCTTTTACAGCGTGGAAATTCCTCGCGTGTGATGCTACCAATTAACCCTGGGTTCCCCAATAATGGTATCATGGGAGTTGGCCATGGAGACATGCCCCCCCGCTCCCTATACTTACAAAATAAGGTCAAGGTCTGGTTTATCAGAGTACCTGCCGGGTGTGTTATCTTGGCACATTTCCCAATCCAGGGTGTATACTGAATAGGGTAGGCCACCAACTCTTGCTCCATCTCCACCCATTGTTTATTGCCCTTATGTCTAGACCAATCCACCACCCGAATCAACACTGCATCTGCATGATACAAGTGTGCATTAGGCGCCGCCAGTCCCCCCCTTCGCTACACGCATACAGCAGTGTAGGTCTAGTGCGTGGAGGTTTCTTTTTCTAAATAAACCTCATGAATAGTCGTTTTACCTGTTGGAAAAAATGCGGAGGTAGCATAATTGGTACAGCCTGGAATAAATATAGTATTCTAGGCATCACCGTCATTTTTAGGATATTAATTCTGCCTAACCATGAAAAGGACTCCACATCCCATCTTTCAAGGTCTTTACTAATATTATTCAACAAAGGGGGGAAGTTTTGTTGATACAATTCCATATTCGATGGGGCAAGTTTAATTCCCAGGTATGATAAGCCAGACTGGGCCCACCTAAATGGGAAGTTCTGCATGATCCTCATGATCGTATCCTGATCCAGACCCACCAACATAGCCTCGCACATAATTCTGAGTTGATGCAGGTTTATGCAAATTAAGTACACAAATAGTATTCTGTATGCATAGCCCAGCAATCAACGTATGCCTCATAAACAGAATGAGATTTTCTGTCAGATTTACTGCCAGATTTCCAAAGGTCCGATCTCATTTACAATCGATATTCCGTTCACTTCTATGAAAAATTGATCGGAAAACAGATCGGACCTATTGGAAATAATCGATCTGACAGTAAATCTGCCAGAAAATCTCATTGTATGTACCAGGCATTAGATTTGCATTTCATAGACCATTTAGAATTTTTAAAATTTAGCCAAGAAAACACATTTTTAAAAATGTGTCCCATTCTCAAGGTTTTAGCACAATTTGAAGCCCCCAGACATGCTATCACCATAAATGCTATGCATGTCAGGGTCACTCTTGTAGTTTAAAGTTATGGAGGAAAAAGTACTTTTAAGACTTACCAGTAATTCACACTGCAACACGAAATTGATTTTTTTTGTTCATTTTGCCAGATTGCAAAACTGACAGTCTATGGATCCAATGTTAAAGGAACATTATTGGTTAACAATTTTCAATTGAGATAGGAATTGTTTGGGAAGTGCTGTTAAGTACGGGTGTATAAATTTGACTGCTAATCTGTTTGTTTACCGTTATCAAATTACTTTCACACTTCTCGGATGCCTATTCTGATGGGCCAGTGAACCTTGAGAGGAGGTGGGATTCTCTCCCAATACATCTGTTAACCCTGTGTGTGAGAGAAAGCTCTCAGCAGCTGCCTGTCTCAGAGCTCTCTGCAGGAAGCAGAGGAAATGTATCTTATGTGCAACATAAACATTTGTAATAGTGTGTGGAACCTGATACCAGAGCCATTGCATATAACTCTGCTTCAATATTAGACTGTCTGCACTGACTGAAGCTTTCATTTGCAGCCCAGACCGGAGAGGACATATGGGGCCATATGCAATTCACTTTTCACCTGAGTTTTCTCCCAGGAGATAATTTTTCATTTTTGGTTTAAAATAACTTTCCAGGACTTTTCAACGGAAAAGTAATAAAAAATAGATGAAAAAGTACTATCAAAATTATTTTGAGTATTTTCTTGCTTTCTGGTGGCTTAAAATGCGTTTTATTGACAAGTTTAAAAATATCACCTAGGAGAAAACTCAGGAGAAAAACTTAATTGCATATGGGCCATGGTGTGGAGCTCCTATGAACTTCCAGAGAACTACTCAACTGGCTTATACCTGCCCCAGTTTGGTGATTGTTTTTCAGCCTGTGGACTGCCTAAGGTCCCTGCTTAGGCCTTGGCCTGCAGGGGCCCTCTCTAAGCTAGTCGGCTGCTTCCAGCAATGGAGCAGTTGACTCATACCCCCATGACCTGACCCAGGGGAAGGGGGGTCTACTTGTACAGAGGTGTTCAAGGATGTGGTAGTCCTGATTAAGGCTATGAACTTTCACAGTGACTTATATGACACCTTGAAGAGACAACTGAAAGAGAAGATACACCGCTTCAGTGTGAGATGGAGGGCAGAATTTCTGGAAACTGACCCGGGTACTGCAGAAATGCAAAGGAAAATTGATGCCCAGAGGGAGTTTCTGGAAGAGCTGGAGGAAAAAGGGGGCCCTTCACGTGAGGCCGGCCGGAACCAGGCTCAATAGCGGCTCTGGTCTACCAAGGGGGCTGTGATGAAAGTGACCCCTGGGGGTAAGACCGGAGAAAAGGCTGTGATGAAGGAGGTGAAGAAAGGAAAGGAGGAGAAATTGGTCCCTTCAGCTGTTCAAGCCTCAAAACCCACAGAGAAGGTGAAGGAGAAAGAACCCAGCAAAACCTGGGGTGAACATGTGGAGGACATGAAGGTGGCCATGGAAATGGTGGAGGAAACAAGTGCCAGTGAGTAAGAATGAAATGGTGCCCCAGCTGTTAAGATTCCTAAGCAGAATCCTGGCCCTGCATCTGCTGAAGTGAGTCTAGCTAAGAGCAAGCTGAAAGAAACAAAGATTGGAGAAGATGTGAAAGCATGCACATTAAACCAAAATGGCACTGCCCAGTCCCCTAGCTCAGTTTCTGATTCTGTGATGGCTGCTGTGGTTGATGGTAGTGCTGCTGTGCAAACCCAAAATGGTGCTGGTGTCCTGGTGGTGGCTGGTAAGGAGAAGTCTGTGCGTTCCAATCTGTGCAGACCTCAGTTTTTCCTTACAAGTGATCTCTTATTTCTGTTTTGCCTTGATAAGGATCTGCATGTGCAGATCCTTACAGATACTGACCTGGGAAACATTGTTTCCATTGTGTAAGGTGATGCTAATTTAGGTATACAGTTTCTAGGAATGAGGTTTTGTTCTGTTATAATGCTGAAGGTAGAGAAAAATGTATGGAAGTTATCACTAGTATTGGTGAACGTCAACCATCTGTCCGTGGGCTGCCGGCCCCTCCATCTTCTGCCCCTGGTCTGGCCTTTATTATGAGGGGTGGAGATACTTCTCTGTCGGTTGGTTGTGGCTCCAGAGGCTCAGACAAATAAGCCCTTTCTTATGCCAAGGCTGCAAGGATGGAGGTCATTCTGGTGGTAGGAGAGAACCCTTAGAGCAGGGGGAGTATGGGCCCCTGTCGAGGGGAAGGAGGAATGTGGCCCGTCTGAAATGGACCAGGGAGTCCCGGATCCCGGGTAAGCAAGACTTTGTTTGCCTTCTCCTTGGCATGGGTATGAAAGCCCAGGACATTTATGCAATCATAGCTCCTGGGGAACTCCACTGCATACTAAAACTTTATCTTTTTGATGTCAAGGGGTCAAGGATTCTTTATTGAGGAGAAGGAGAAAAGAAGATCTGACTGTAGATTTTTTTGAAGCTTCATATGTGTCTTGACAGTAGTGTTGGGCGAACATCTAGATGTTCGGGTTCGGGCCGAACAGGCCGAACATGGCCGCGATGTTCGGGTGTTCGACCCGAACTCCGAACATAATGGAAGTCAATGGGGACCCGAACTTTCGTGCTTTGTAAAGCCTCCTTACATGCTACATACCCCAAATTTACAGGGTATGTGCACCTTGGGAGTGGGTACAAGAGGGGAAAAAATTAGCAAAAAGAGCTTATAGTTTTTGAGAAAATCGATTTTAAAGTTTCAAAGGGAAAACTGTCTTTTAAATGCGGGAAATGTCTGTTTTCTTTGCACAGGTAACATGCTTTTTGTCGGCATGCAGTCATAAATGTAATACATATAAGAGGTTCCAGGAAAAGGGACCGGTAACGCTAACCCAGCAGCAGCACACGTGATGGAACAAGAGGAGGGTGGCGCAGGAGGAGAAGGCCACGCTTTGAGACACAACAACCCAGGCCTTGCATGAGGACAAGAAGCGTGCGGATAGCAATTTGCATTTTGTCGCCATGCAGTCATAAATGTAATACAGATGAGAGGTTCAATAAACAGGGACCGGAAACGCTAACCCATCACAGATGTTCATTGTTCATGTTACTTGGTTGGGGTCCGGGAGTGTTGCGTAGTCGTTTCCAATCCAGGATTGATTCATTTTAATTTGAGTCAGACGGTCTGCATTTTCTGTGGAGAGGCGGATACGCCGCCGATCTGTGACGATGCCTCCGGCAGCACTGAAACAGCGTTCCGACATAACGCTGGCTGCCGGGCAAGCCAGCACCTCTATTGCGTACATTGCCAGTTTGTGCCAGGTGTCTAGCTTCGATACCCAATAGTTGAAGGGTGCAGATGGATTGTTCAACACAGCTACGCCATCTGACATGTAGTCCTTGACCATCTTCTCCAGGCGATCGGTGTTGGAGGTGGATCTGCACGCTTGCTGTTCTGTGTGCTGCTGCATGGGTGTCAGAAAATTTTCCCACTCCAAGGACACTGCCGATACCATTCCCTTTTAGGCACTAGCTGCGGCTTGTGTTGTTTGCTGCCCTCCTGGTCGTCCTGGGTTTGCGGAAGTCAGTCTGTCGGCGTACAACTGGCTAGAGGAGGGGGAGGATGTCAATCTCCTCTCTAAAGTCTCCACAAGGGCCTGCTGGTATTCTTCCATTTTGACCTGTCTGGCTCTTTCTTCAAGCAGTTTTGGAACATTGTGTTTGTACCGTGGATCCAGAAGGGTATAAACCCAGTAATTGGTGTTGTCCAGAATGCGCACAATGCGTGGGTCGCGTTCAATGCAGTCCTAGGCCGAAGAGGTCATAGCCTAGGGTCACAAAACCTGTTTATTGGGCAATTTCAATGGTGGCGAGTCTGACGTACATAAATCGCAGCAATGGCCGTTAGCAACGTCTGAATCTCACGAAATGTCTCATGCAGGTAGAAGACATATTGTTAGACTTGGGCTCCAAAGATGGGTTCCCTACATCTCTGCAAACCAGAGTTACAGGGCTCCAAATTTGGTAAAATCCCCCATAGGCTTTCATTGGGCCTCCTATTTACAGTTCCAAAATCTCACATCTTTTCAAAGGGCAATTACTCAGCAGTGGCAAATTTTCTAGCATTGTAGGGACCCTTAGGGGGAACATGACTGGTGAGTTTCGGGCCCCTAGGCCAAAGAAGTCATAGCCTAGGGTCACAAAAACCTGTTGATTGGGGCTATTTCAATGGTAGTGATGGTGACGTACATAAATCGCAGCAATGGCCGTTAGCAAAGTCTGAATCTCACGAAATGTCTCATGCAGGTAGAAGACATATTGTTAGACTTGGATTCCAAAGATGGGGTCCCTACATCTCTGCAAACCAGAGTTACAGGGGTCCAAAATTGGTAAAATCCCCCATAGGATTTCATTGGCTCCCTATTTCACTTTCCAAAATCTCACATCTTTTCAAAGGGCAATGGCTCAGCAGTACCAAATTTTCTAGCATTGTAGGGACCCTTAGGGGGAACATGACTGGTGAGTTTCGGGCCCCTAGGCCGAAGAGGTCATAGCCTAGGGTCACAAAAACCTGTTTATTGGGGCTATTTCAATGGTAGTGATGGTGACGTACATAAATCGCAGCAATGGCCGTTAGCAAAGTCTGAATCTCACGAAATGTCTCATGCAGGTAGAAGACATATTGTTAGACTTGGATTCCAAAGATGGGGTCCCTACATCTCTGCAAACCAGAGTTACAGGGGTCCAAAATTGGTAAAATCCCCCATAGGATTTCATTGGCTCCCTATTTCACTTTCCAAAATCTCACATCTTTTCAAAGGGCAATGGCTCAGCAGTACCAAATTTTCTAGCATTGTAGGGACCCTTAGGGGGAACATGACTGGTGAGTTTCGGGCCCCTAGGCCGAAGAGGTCATAGCCTAGGGTCACAAAAACCTGTTTATTTGGGCTATTTCAATGGTAGTGATGGTGGCGTACATAAATCTCAGCCATGGCCGTTAGCAACGTCTGAATCTCACGAAATGTCTCATGCAGGTAGAAGACATATTGTTAGACTTAGATTCCAAAGATGGGGTCCCTACATCTCTGCAAACCAGAGTTACAGGGGTCCAAAATTGGTAAAATCCCCCATAGGCTTTCATTGGGACTCCTATTTACCGTTCCAAAATCTCACACCATTTCAAAGGGCAATGGCTCAGCAGTGGCAAAACTCACCAGTCATGATCCCCCTAAGGGTCCCTACAATGCTAGAAAATTTGGTACTGCTGAGCCATTGCCCTTTGAAAAGATGTGAGATTTTGGAAAGTGAAATAGGGAGCCAATGAAATCCTATGGGGGATTTTACCAATTTTGGACCCCTGTAACTCTGGTTTGCAGAGATGTAGGGACCCCATCTTTGGAATCCAAGTCTAACAATATGTCTTCTACCTGCATGAGACATTTCGTGAGATTCAGACTTTGCTAACGGCCATTGCTGCGATTTATGTACGTCACCATCACTACCATTGAAATAGCCCCAATAAACAGGTTTTTGTGACCCTAGGCTATGACCTCTTCGGCCTAGGGGCCCGAAACTCACCAGTCATGTTCCCCCTAAGGGTCCCTACAATGCTAGAAAATTTGGTACTGCTGAGCCATTGCCCTTTGAAAAGATGTGAGATTTTGGAAAGTGAAATAGGGAGCCAATGAAATCCTATGGGGGATTTTACCAATTTTGGACCCCTGTAACTCTGGTTTGCAGAGATGTAGGGACCCCATCTTTGGAATCCAAGTCTAACAATATGTCTTCTACCTGCATGAGACATTTCGTGAGATTCAGACTTTGCTAACGGCCATTGCTGCGATTTATGTACGTCACCATCACTACCATTGAAATAGCCCCAATAAACAGGTTTTTGTGACCCTAGGCTATGACCTCTTCGGCCTAGGGGCCCGAAACTCACCAGTCATGTTCCCCCTAAGGGTCCCTACAATGCTAGAAAATTTGGTACTGCTGAGCCATTGCCCTTTGAAAAGATGTGAGATTTTGGAAAGTGAAATAGGGAGCCAATGAAATCCTATGGGGGATTTTACCAATTTTGGACCCCTGTAACTCTGGTTTGC
Organism: Hyperolius riggenbachi; assembly: GCF_040937935.1. Taxonomy (NCBI): domain Eukaryota; kingdom Metazoa; phylum Chordata; class Amphibia; order Anura; family Hyperoliidae; genus Hyperolius; species Hyperolius riggenbachi. The sequence goes on along the minus strand of NC_090647.1, from coordinate 409,799,599 downwards.
AGAGATGTAGGGACCCCATCTTTGGAATCCAAGTCTAACAATATGTCTTCTACGTGCATGAGACATTTCGTGAGATTCAGACTTTGCTAACGGCCATTGCTGCGATTTATGTACGTCACCATCACTACCATTGAAATAGCCCCAATCAACAGGTTTTTGTGACCCTAGGCTATGACCTCTTCGGCCTAGGGGCCCGAAACTCACCAGTCATGTTCCCCCTAAGGGTCCCTACAATGCTAGAAAATTTGCCACTGCTGAGTAATTGCCCTTTGAAAAGATGTGAGATTTTGGAACTGTAAATAGGAGGCCCAATGAAAGCCTATGGGGGATTTTACCAAATTTGGAGCCCTGTAACTCTGGTTTGCAGAGATGTAGGGAACCCATCTTTGGAGCCCAAGTCTAACAATATGTCTTCTACCTGCATGAGACATTTCGTGAGATTCAGACGTTGCTAACGGCCATTGCTGCGATTTATGTACGTCAGACTCGCCACCATTGAAATTGCCCAATAAACAGGTTTTGTGACCCTAGGCTATGACCTCTTCGGCCTAGGACTGCATTGAACGCGACCCACGCATTGTGCGCATTCTGGACAACACCAATTACTGGGTTTATACCCTTCTGGATCCACGGTACAAACACAATGTTCCAAAACTGCTTGAAGAAAGAGCCAGACAGGTCAAAATGGAAGAATACCAGCAGGCCCTTGTGGAGACTTTAGAGAGGAGATTGACATCCTCCCCCTCCTCTAGCCAGTTGTACGCCGACAGACTGACTTCCGCAAACCCAGGACGACCAGGAGGGCAGCAAACAACACAAGCCGCAGCTAGTGCCCAAAAGGGAATGGTATCGGCAGTGTCCTTGGAGTGGGAAAATTTTCTGACACCCATGCAGCAGCACACAGAACAGCAAGCGTGCAGATCCACCTCCAACACCGATCGCCTGGAGAAGATGGTCAAGGACTACATGTCAGATGGCGTAGCTGTGTTGAACAATCCATCTGCACCCTTCAACTATTGGGTATCGAAGCTAGACACCTGGCACAAACTGGCAATGTACGCAATAGAGGTGCTGGCTTGCCCGGCAGCCAGCGTTATGTCGGAACGCTGTTTCAGTGCTGCCGGAGGCATCGTCACAGATCGGCGGCGTATCCGCCTCTCCACAGAAAATGCAGACCGTCTGACTCAAATTAAAATGAATCAATCCTGGATTGGAAACGACTACGCAACACTCCCGGACCCCAACCAAGTAACATGAACAATGAACATCTGTGATGGGTTAGCGTTTCCGGTCCCTGTTTATTGAACCTCTCATCTGTATTACATTTATGACTGCATGGCGACAAAATGCAAATTGCTATCCGCACGCTTCTTGTCCTCATGCAAGGCCTGGGTTGTTGTGTCTCAAAGCGTGGCCTTCTCCTCCTGCGCCACCCTCCTCTTGTTCCATCACGTGTGCTGCTGCTGGGTTAGCGTTACCGGTCCCTTTTCCTGGAACCTCTTATATGTATTACATTTATGACTGCATGCCGACAAAAAGCATGTTACCTGTGCAAAGAAAACAGACATTTCCCGCATTTAAAAGACAGTTTTCCCTTTGAAACTTTAAAATCGATTTTCTCAAAAACTATAAGCTCTTTTTGCTAAAAATTTTTTTCCTCTTGTACCCACTCCCAAGGTGCACATACCCTGTAAATTTGGGGTATGTAGCATGTAAGGAGGCTTTACAAAGCACGAAAGTTCGGGTCCCCATTGACTTCCATTATGTTCGGAGTTCGGCCATGTTCGGCCCGAACATCTAGATGTTCGCCCAACACTACACGTGACCCGTTCGGCCAATCACAGCGCTAGCCGAACGTTCGGGTAACGTTCGGCCATGCGCTCTTAGTTCGGCCATATGGCCGAACAGTTTGGCCGAACACCATCAGGTGTTCGGCCGAACCCGAACATCACCCGAACAGGGTGATGTTCTGCAGAACCCGAACAGTGGCGAACACTGTTCGCCCAACACTACTTGACAGCCCCTGGTGAGGAAGGCTAACGTCGTGGTAACTAATGAATCCATCCTGGTTCAGGACATAATCCTCTGGCTCTCTCACTATGTTGACGTAGTGTTCCCTTCCCAAAAGACCCTGGATGACCTGGAGATCTGGTGCGGAGGTTATGAAATTTCAATTAAAATGAGGTATAACAATGGCACTTTTTCTCATGTTCCTTGATCTGTCCTTACAGGAAGAGATCGGATCAAGGTCTTCTATCCAGGTAAGCCCAGGGTCTGCAACCACTGTGGGGAAGGGGACATTAAAGTTATGGCTGCAAACAGCCTCATTGTAACCTCTGCCAGGAGTTTGGGCATGATGCCAAAAATTGTAACACCATGAGATGTAATCTGTATCGTGGCTATGGTCATCCCTACAGTGAGTGCCCAAACTCCTGGTCAAACATGCCAAAATCAGTGAAAGAGGCCTTGTTTACAGAAAAGGAGGAAGAAGGTGTCCAGTTCTATGTCCAGTCCTATTTCCCCAACCTTCCTCTTGTACAAACCCCTCAGTCTGTTTCCCCTGTTATTTCTCCTGATGTCTCAAATCCGGTGTCCGTACCAAGTGACCCACCTGCTGTACTCTCTTCCGTTGTGATGCTTTCTGAGGAGGCCTCTGAAGAACTGTGGCAGGTGGTGAAGATAGCCGGGGAAGATGTTGAGCTGGGAATGTGACTAGAGGAGCAGGTGCTACCTCCAAACAGGCTGAGTCAAAAGGCTCTAGTAGGACTTCTGGGGGTGGTGCCCCTTCTTCCGGGTCTTCTAAGACTTCTGGGAGAGAGGGGACCAGAACCTCGCCTTCCAAAGGTGGCACAGGATCTAAATCCCTGCCCCCCCTAGAAACCCAGGTCTCACTCTATCCCTTCTTCCCACCCTCCCACTAATCCCCCCCATCTCCCCTTCCTATCTATCCTCCCCTTCCTTCACCTCCTGATAAACCCCCTCTCCCTGTTCCCTGATCTTTCCTCCCAATTCCCTTCTCCCAGTGAACCTGTAGCTCCTTCCTCGTCAGAAAGGGAGCTGAAGAAATCGATTAACTGGAAAAGCCTTCATCTGGATGAGCTACTTTATCTGGAGAACAGGCTTCATTCAGTCAAGAAGCACAAGCCCAAAAAGCTTAAAGATAGGCGCTTACAGAAGCAAAGTGAGGTCACTGCTAAAAGGCAGGGTCTTCACTTGTCAAATAGGTTTAACTCCCTAAGAGTTGATCAGGAGGATCTCTCTGCAGGGGAGAACATGGATGTAGCAGATTCTGTGCAGGAGAATACTTCCTAATGTCTTTGTCTTATGTTTTTTTTTTCTTTTTGTCTTTTGTGAAGTATGCTGGAGGGATTCTACATCATTCACTCAGATGGCTGTTCTCCCACCACTAAAGTTGATGACCATTAATGTTGCCATCATAAAAGCAGTAAGAGCTCCTAACTTAGCCTTATTTTTCTCAGCTGCTGTGATGCTGACATTTTGTGTTTGCAAGAGACTAGGCTCACCTCTCTGGCTGATGTCCATCTGGCCTGGAGGGACTGGAGAACTGGTCCGAATTATTGGTCTCTTGCGGCTGAGCCTTACAGTGGTGTGGCAGTGCTTTTTAGAACTGGCATAGTACCTTGCTGGCTAGTGTTTGAGGTAGAGATGGGGAGATGTCTGGTCCTAGAAGTCCCTGTGAAGGGGCAAAACCTCAGGCTGATCAACATGTACGGCTCCCAGTCTGCCTGGGAGAGGAAACGCCTCTTTACAGTGGTCAAGCCTTTCCTTTTATGACCTAACCAAGGCATGGGCAAACTTGGCCCTCCAGCAGTTAAGGAACTACAAATCCCACAATGAATTTGCCTTTATGAGTCATGACTGTGGCTGTCAGACTCCTGCAACGGAGGCCCCACGTGTCCTGAAGAGGCGTGGTTACACGTGAAACAGCTGTAGACATAGGGGCTTTCGTTTGTACCTGTGCTTTGTGGCTTCAATAAAAGAAGATTCTATGAGGAGTGCCGGAGTCTGTCAGTTCTTTCAGCTATACAGTAGACTCCTGCAATGCATTGTGGGACTTGTAGTTCAGTACTTGTAGCTGTAGGGCCAAGTTTGCCCATGCCTGACCTAACCTGTAGTGTTTGGTGGTGATTTCAACACCATTGTCAGGGTAATGGACAGGAGAGGCACCAACATTCGGTTGGGTTCTGATAGTATTTTGTTGAATAGGATAGTTAGTGAAGCTGGTTTGGTGGATGTTCATGTTCAACATTCACCTGACCTCACTGGGTTCACTTTTCATAGAGCAGATAGTCAGAATAGGATTGTTACGAAGAGTTTTGCTGCCTCAGCCCCTGGAGTACAGATAGTAGGATTCTCAGATCACTGTATTCTATCAGTGGACCTGGGTGTTTCAAATGCTCCTCCTAGGGGCAGGGGTATCTGAAGACTTACCTTGTTTAGGCACAGGTTACCATCCTGGACTGCTTTGGCAACAGGTCAGAGTGGTGGGGGGTAGTCATGTTGTTGGACTTTTCAAGAACCTAGCCAGGAAAAAGCATGTTGGTAAATATGTTGCTTATCAATATCAACATCTGCGAAGAAGACTTGAAGTCCTTGTTTTGGAAGGTGGAGATCAGGGGAGGTCTTTGAGGTCAGTGCTCAGCTCAGGCAGCAACAATATGACCGGCTGTCCTCTGTTTTTGGACAGGGATTATGGCAAATACCACTCTCCTGATCCCTACCAGAATTGCAAACAAGGTACAGCACTTAAAACGGTCACTAGTCTCATTGATGGATCGGGTTCGGTAGCAAAGTCCAGGCTGGGAATTCTGTCCATCGCTAGAAGTTTTTATGTTGACCTGCTTGGGAAGAAGCCCATTGACCAATCAAGGATGAAGAATTTTCTAGTTTTAACTTCAAGTCTCGGGGATGCTGATGTTTTTGACATAAATTTGACAGAAGTGATCAATGCTGAAGAAGTGGTGAGAGGTATTGATAGCCTCACGCCCAAAAAAGACCCCTGGTCCAGATGGTTTGACGGTTGAGTTTTACAAGGCTTTTGAGTAATTTCTGGCACCACCATTGGCAGATGTTTTCAACCATTGTCTTGCTGAGGGTGAGTTACCACCGTCCATGAGGCAGTCAGCAGTGATCCTTCTGTGAAAAGGAAAAGATCCTGAGATGATTGAGAATTGGCGTCCTATCAGCCTTCTCAATGTCAGGGAGATTCTGGAACAAATCTTGTTCTGGCGACTGACAACAAGTGTGCTCTCTCGCCATCAGCACTGTTCGTTTTCAGGTAAAGGCACTTTCCCAGCGCTTTTAGCTGTCCGGGAAGTCCTGGAGAGATGCAGGGCTGAGGGTCGGGGAGAGTACTTGCTGGTGTTGGACCAGCTGAAGGCCTTTGATCGGGTCAACCATGAGTACCCGTGGCGGCTACTTTGCGTTTATGGCCTGCAGGGAGGTTTTGTTGATTGGCTTCACACATTGTACAAAGGGGCAGAGAGTTTCATGCTTGTCAATGGTTGAGGTAAGTTCTGGGGTGCGTCAGGGCTGTCCTTTGAGCTTCCTTCTGTACATGTTTGCAATCGACCCCTTTGTGAAGAGGCTAGAGAGTGGCATGCTCAGTGGAGTTCCTGCAGGCATCTCTGGTGTCTCGCCTTTCAGGGTGGTGGCCTATGCTGATGCGACTGTGGTGGTCTCTGGGGCAGAAGAAGTGGAATTGGTTGTCTCAGAGATTGTTAGGTACTCAGAAGCATCAGGCTTGCAAGTCAATCCAGATTAGTGTGAAATGTTCTGGATGGAGAAAGATGGAGAGAGCTTTGCACTTCCTGGCTCCTTTCCTGTGCCCCAGCCAAAAATTAAGATCCTTGGCATTGAATTTGGTCCCGGTGACTATGGCCATCAAAACTGGGTTTGTAGGCTGAATGATGTCAGCGCTAAAGTAGCACGCTGGAAAGGTTGGCATTTTTCCACTGTCTCTGTCCACCTCTCTGCCTGAAGTAACAATAAATGTTAAAAACACTCCCATAACTTCAGTTCCCAAAGCACGGTGCTTGGGGGTAATATTCGACACATATCTCTCTTTTACTCCTCATGTTCACTCCATAACCAGCTCCTTCCATCTCCAACTCAAAAACATATCTCGCATCTGACCTTTTCTCATTTGAGACACAACTAAAATGTTAATACATGCTCTTATAATATCTCGTCTGGACTACTGCAACATACTACTTTGTGGACTACCTTCTAGCAGACTGGCACCACTCCAGCCGATACTGAACTCAGCTGCTCGTCTCATTCATCTTTCTACTCGATCTTCCTCTGATGCCCCTCTTTGTCAAGCTCTTCACTGACTGCCAATTAACCAAAGGATCCAGTTCAAATTCCTAACCCTAACCTACAAATCTCTCCACAATCTCACTCCCCAGTACATATCCTCACTTATTTCCAGATACAAACCCAATCGCAAGCTCAGATCTGCACATGATCTTCTGTTGTCCTCCTCTAGAATTACCTCCTCACATTCACGTTTACAAGATTTTGCACGCGCTTCACCCCTCTTCTGAAATGCCCTCCCACAACACATCCGTCACTCGCCAACCTTTGTTACCTTTAAACGCTAAAAACTCTCTCTAAAAACTAATTTGTTCCGACAAGCATATGCGCTACCTTGGGCCACTTCCCTGTGTCCTTAGGCCAAATTGCACTCCTACTAGGTATCCTAAAACACACTGCCTCTATATATTTGTTGCATACTACCCCTCCTCTTGTTTCCCCCCCATTCTCTTTAGATTGTAAGCTCGCAAGGGTAGGGCTCTCTCCCCCTTTTGTGTCTTGGAAATCATTATACATTTTATTTTTTATGTTACTTTTATCACTGTCATTACCAATTCTGTATTTTGTATTCTGTATCATTTTTTTGTATTTTGTCACTAATTATGTATCTTGTACATTGGTGTACACTATTGTCTGTATTAATATGTACCCCATGTTTGTTTCTTACTTTGTACAGCTCCACAGAATATGTTGGCGCATTATAAATCAATAATAATAATCATAATAATAAAAAGAGTGGACCTGATCAAGGGCCTTCTGGTTCCAATACTGTTATATTTCAGCTTTGTTGCGATTTTGCCTCAATCCCTATATTTGAGCATACGTGATCTGTTTTTCCATTAGTGATGATCGTAATCAGCTAATTACGATTACGCAAAATTTAGCGTAAATTTTCGCAGTTGCGCCTATACGGAATTACGATTTGTAAATGTATTTGATTTTGTATAGTCGTTCGTAATTTTGCATAACATTTCTGTAACGATTGGCCATGCAGATCGTGGTCGTGACTGGAACCTGACTGGCAGATCCACGATCTCTGCATGGCAATCGTTTTGGTTTAAACAAAACCAGAAGATCACAATGAAAATACTGACGTCTGCACAACAGAGTAGAATAATAAATGTGTTTTATTTACAAAAATGCAAGTGAACAAATGCAGATCACCATACACATACAATATACAATCAAACAACGCGTGGTGCACCACAAATACCAGTACCCTGACTATCTAACTATCTATCTATACAAATCTATACAGCAACACACACAATATGAGAATATATACAATATATACAGACACGTCTCAGCAGAATCAGCACACGGAAGAATAGTCATACAAGCCAAGATCAATAACCAGAGAATACAAGGTACAAGGGCAGAAGACAGAGAATAGTCAGACTAGCAAGGATCAAATACCAGGAATACAGAATATCAGAGCAGAGTTCAGGAGCACAGGACTGGATGGCCAGAGTCACAACTGCAGCAAGCAGACAAACGGAATGACCTAGCAATGTGCTGCTAGGAAGTCCGGCCTTAAATAAGCAGCACATTGCTCAGGGGACTGGCCAGAATCTCCCACAGTTCCATCTGCTGGTGAGCCGAGGAATTGCCCCGCTCCCAGCAATATGAGAGCCATCTGCTGGTAGACAGCGGAAGTCCACCTCAGTGCTGCCACCAGCAGGATGACACAGGCACAGATCCTCACAGTACCCCCCTCTTTAGGAGCGGGCTCCGAACGCTCCATACGATCTCCAGAGTTAGCCCCACCTGGGTCCCAATAGAAAAACCGAGGCTGGGTGGGCAGGGAGGGAGAGAAATCGAAAAACTTTTGGAACCCATCAGGATCAAGAAGAGCCAGAGCAGACTTGAGATCCGCAGGAACACCGTACTTGGAAGCAACAACTGGAACCGTGGACTTGGAAGCAACAACTGGAACCGTGGACTTGGAAGCAACAACTGGAACCGAAGACTTGGAAGCAACAACTGGAACCGAAGACTTGGAAGCAACAACTGGAACCGAAGACTTGGAAGCAACAACTGGAACCGAAGACTTGGAAGCAACAACTGGAACCGAAGACTTGGAAGCAACAACTGGAACCGAAGACTTGGAAGCAACAACTGGAACCGAAGACTTGGAAGCAACAACTGGAACCGAAGACTTGGAAGCAACAACTGGAACCGAAGACTTGGAAGCAACAACTGGAACCGAAGACTTGGAAGCAACAACTGGAACCGAAGACTTGGAAGCAACAACTGGAACCGAAGATTTGGAAGCAACAACTGGAACCGAAGATTTGGAAGCAACAACTGGAACCACAGACTGGATACCCTCAGAAGCGGCAGCAGACTGGATACCCTCAGAAGCGGCAGCAGACTGGATACCCTCAGAAGCGGCAGCAGACTGGATATCTTCAGAAGCAGCAGCAAAGTCACCAGACTTGGAAGCAACCGCAAAGTCGCCAGACTTGGAAGCAACAGCAGAGTCGCCAGACTTGGAAGCAACAGCAGAGTCGCCAGACTTGGAAGCAACAGCAGAGTCGCCAGACTTGGAAGCAACAGCAGAGTCGCCAGACTTGGAAGCAACAGCAGAGTCGCCAGACTTGGAAGCAACAGCAGAGTCGCCAGACTTGGAAGCAACAGCAGAGTCGCCAGACTTGGAAGCAACAGCAGAGTCGCCAGACTTGGAAGCAACAGCAGAGTCGCCAGACTTGGAAGCAACAGCAGAGTCGCCAGACTTGGAAGCAACAGCAGAGTCGCCAGACTTGGAAGCAACAGCAGAGTCCTGTGACATCTGAGCAGTTAACTGAAAAACTTCAGGTAGTGCTGCAGGCAGATTAGCAACAGACTGAACAGTCTCGGGCAGGGCAGCAACAGGCTGGATTGTCTCGGACAGGGCAGCAACAGGCTGGATGGTAAACTGGGTGCCCTCAAGTAGTCCAGCAGACCAGGCACTACCAGGAGAAGCAAGAACAGTAGCAGGCCGGGCACCATCAGGAACATCAGTCTGAGCACCATTAGGAGCAGGATCATCAACAGACTTGGCACCTACAGGAACAGCAGCAACAAAAGTCTGTGAAGGCTGGGCAGCAGCTTGCATAACCTCAGGCAAAACAGAAGACGGGATAACTTTTGGCAAGTTAACAGGTTGGGATGCTTCAGACAGGACAGCAGGCTCAGTAGTTTCAGACAGGACAGCAGCCTGTGTAACCTCATGGATCTGGACCTTTGGTTGAGCTCTTGGCTGGACCGTTGGCTGAGCGCTTGGCTGGACCGTTGGCTGAGCGCTTGGCTGGACCGTTGGCTGAGCGCTTGGCTGGACCGTTGGCTGAGCGCTTGGCTGGACCGTTGGCTGAGCGCTTGGCTGGACCGTTGGCTGAGATCCCGATACAGTTTGTGCGGACTGGCACTGAAACGGTGTGAACTGAGCCTGTGCGGACTGGGAGCAAAGTTCCGCAGGCAAGGAGCAAAGTTCTGCGGGCTGGATGCAACACTCTGCGGGCTGGATGCAACACTCTGCGGGCTGGATGCAACACTCTGCGGGCTGGATGCAACACTCTGCGGGCTGGATGCAACACTCTGCGGGCCTGGCAGGCTGACCCACTGTCAGCAAACCTAGTCCATGAAAGAGTCCACAAAGAAAGGCGAAGGACTGCTCAGGACAGACTGGAGATTGCTGAGGACACAAATCACCTGGAGTCTGCATGGACTTGGTTGAAGTCTGCATGGACATGGTTGAAGTCTGCATGGACATGGTTGAAGTCTGCATGGACATGGTTGAAGTCTGCATGGACATGGTTGAAGTCTTCACGGATCGGGGTGAAATCTGCACGGATCGGGGTGAAATCTGCACGGAGCTGGATGAAGTTTGTATGGAGCTGAAAGGAGTCTGCACCGACCTGCATGGAGTCTGCACCGACTTGGATGGAGGCTGCACACGACTGGAATCGGCTGGAGGCTGCACACGACTGGAATCGGCTGGAGGCTGCACACGACTGGAATCGGCTGGAGGCTGCACATGCTGAATGGAGTTGGTAGGAAAGAATTTTTTCTTTTTGGATGATGACTTGTTTTCTAATGATTTTTGCCAGGACCAAGGTGTGGTTCTGACTGCAGTTTGCAATGGAGTTTGTACAGATAACTGACATGCAGGTTGTGAACTCTGGACATAAGGGTTATCAGAGAGAGGATGAGATTGAAATTTAGAGGAAAGAATTTCTTGCCAGATGGCAATCAAAGCAGAGGCAGATTCATTCTCACACAAGGCATTAACCATCAGAGATCTTACTCCACAGATACAATTCCTAATAAACTCCTCATTTTGTTGCGAATAGAATGACATAAACTGTTCCCTATCATTCTTCAAATAGCCATAATAAGCATTGGTCTCTTCTGCAGTAAAATCAAAACTGGCTCGATTGCTGCAATCTCTCCACTCATTTGATTCCTCAATCACATGCCTGCATGCATCAAATGACAAGATTTCCTCCCAAACTTGGATCAGGGCAGAGGCGGCTTTCTGCGGACACAATTTGTAACCACTCATCCTTTTCACAGCATGCACATATTTCAGCAGACAAGAACTTTCCATTTTAGAATAGTGGTTCACAAAACTTTTCCTAGCCTTCTTTAAATGATCAAATAGATAGTTAATATCTGCTGCACAAAAGACAGGCTCTAAACGAGATTGGTTCCTAACTGGCAGAGAATTTATTTGTCTATTAATAGAACTTGACTGAACTACCTCAGAAGCAGAATCAAGACTGGACTGGATTGTAACAGACAAAGAACCAGTTTGTATTTTATTCTTTGCTGTCACAGAACAAGGTTTGCATTGGGAAAACAACATCTCTTCCCAGGCAGACATTAACAAGGAGGTTTTTTCAAATTTGCATACTCTTAAATCAATTAATGATTGAAGAGATTGGACACAAGCTTGCATAATATTTTTGTCTTTCTTGGAGTAGAACTTAAAGAAAGATTCCCTGTCATTTTCCAAAATAGAAATCAAAACGGTAATATCAGATGGACTAAATGGAGGATCAAGAAAATTATCCTTGGATAATTTACTTTTAAACAACCATTGAAGGACCTGCAGCAAGTCCTGCACCTCTTCTGCAGACAAACTTTTCTGATTTACATTGTTTTGCACTAACTCCAATAACTGCTGAAGCTGCTTTCTGGAGTAAGCTGCAAAATACATGAAGGAATAACTTTTGTTATCCTCAGCCAGCAAGACATAGTAGTACACATCATCAAAACTCCAACTCTTTGTACAGATAGATGAATCTGCAGTATTTCTGTGATCAATATATGGGTAGGCTAGGTCATTCTGTAACGATTGGCCATGCAGATCGTGGTCGTGACTGGAACCTGACTGGCAGATCCACGATCTCTGCATGGCAATCGTTTTGGTTTAAACAAAACCAGAAGATCACAATGAAAATACTGACGTCTGCACAACAGAGTAGAATAATAAATGTGTTTTATTTACAAAAATGCAAGTGAACAAATGCAGATCACCATACACATACAATATACAATCAAACAACGCGTGGTGCACCACAAATACCAGAACCCTGACTATCTATCTATACAAATCTATACAGCAACACACACAATATGAGAATATATACAATATATACAGACACGTCTCAGCAGAATCAGCACACGGAAGAATAGTCATACAAGCCAAGATCAATAACCAGAGAATACAAGGTACAAGGGCAGAAGACAGAGAATAGTCAGACTAGCAAGGATCAAATACCAGGAATACAGAATATCAGAGCAGAGTTCAGGAGCACAGGACTGGATGGCCAGAGTCACAACTGCAGCAAGCAGACAAACGGAATGACCTAGCAATGTGCTGCTAGGAAGTCCGGCCTTAAATAAGCAGCACATTGCTCAGGGGACTGGCCAGAATCTCCCACAGTTCCATCTGCTGGTGAGCCGAGGAATTGCCCCGCTCCCAGCAATATGAGAGCCATCTGCTGGTAGACAGCGGAAGTCCACCTCAGTGCTGCCACCAGCAGGATGACACTGGCACAGATCCTCACAATTTCAAGTAATTTTTGCGTAATTTTGTGCTGACTTTAGCAGTGAATAACAAAGCCCACATACACGCTATTGACACCAAAGTTGCCACATACGTGACTAGTGGATACAAGTCAAAACATTTTCCAAAAAGACCTTGTAGTTTTAGAGAAAACCGATGTTAAAAATGCAAAGAAAATATGTTTTTTAAACTCAGAAAAATGACAGTTTAAAAAATCATTTTTCTTTGCATGTTTAAAATCGATTTTCTCAAAAACTACAGGGTCTTTTTAGGAAAAATTTTTTGACTTGTACCTACTATTCTCCTTAACATATGTAGCTATTTTGGCAGCAATAGCACGTATGGGGGCTTTGCTATTAACCGTTAAAGTTGCCGAAAATTACGCAAAATGACGCTAAAATTATATGAAAAATATATGTAAAATTTTAAAATATTACTATTACATACAAAATGAATTACAATTTTCTATGAAATTTCGCATTACGATTAAGATGCGTAATTGGGAATTTCAATGCGAGAATGCGCATAAGTGAAATTTCGGCCCACCATTGTTCCAGATGCTCTGGGGAAATATATTGAAGAACATTATGCACAGAAATGTTACCTACAAAGTCAGACGGGAGGGTGGCTTAGGAATGGTCATCCCGATTGTTTTCTTCTCTCTGCTGTTTATCAAACATAACCTTGGTAGTATGCTTGCGGACGACCTGTCTGACTGGGTAGGCATCTTCCGTGCCTAGTTTGCAACGACTTCTCACGAGTTGGGAAAGCAGTGGTTCAGTGAGGAGTCTGGTGTCATGTCGTGATTCCCTTCTGGCCTACGTTGCCCCATGTCTGAGAAAACTGAGGCAGTAGGGATTGACTGTGGGGGATGTCAGATTGGTCAAGAGGCATGTCCCCATGAGCCAGGCTTTTGATTTGTGCACTTTGTACTTAGTTTAGTTGTTGGACAGCACACATGGATGGCACGGTGTCAGGTAGCTATTAGGCTCAAAGTCCTCCCTAGTACATAGCAAGGAAATGAGCAGCGCTACTTAAAAACAGACTAGTGATGGGGTGTCGTGAAGATCCAATCTGCCCAAAATGTAAAAGAGATCATGGAGATCTACTCCACATGTTGTGGAATTGCCCCAAACTTCAAAGGTACTGGAGGGAGGTGCTCGACATAGTCGATACTGTCTCAAAACAAAAGATCACAAGAATATTGAAATCCTGTGTTTTGGGCCTGCTGGTGGGGATGGAAAATCAAGAACCGTTGCACATAATGCTTCAAAGATTGCTGTTCCAAGCAAGGAAACTTATTTTGGTTATGTGGAAGGACCCTAACCCGCCAACAGTTAATATGTGGATAAAACAAGTAAACTTATACTTAAAATTAGAAAAATTAATATATACCCATAGAGGAGCCTCAAGTAAGTTTGAAAAAATTTGGGCTGGTTGGCTTGACACCCCGGGCTTAGCGGAGTTTTCTATGATACAAGATAGGATATTAGGAATGGTGGGCTAAGGTTAATTGACTAGTTGCGGGCAGTGTACGGAAATTGATTATATGGGATGAGTTCTCTCTTCATTGTAACATAGGGAAGGTTGTACCTCAATTATCTCAGGCTTGTTAGTAAAAATACACGATTATTACTAGTGAAAGGAAATGCATGGTTGTATGGATTTAAGATACCTATTCTTTCCCCTTAATTGGGGTACTGTTTTGCTGCTGTATTTTGAATTGTGATTTGTTTGGTTCATAATTGTTATTTGTTCCTTGAATGCTTTAAATAAAGGCTGATTTAAAAAAAAAAAACAGACTAGTGCCTACCTGCAAAAGAGTGCAAGCCCCACTTGTGGGGTCGAATACACACCGAGCATACACATGACCTGTCTACCACTAGAGGAGGATGTTGGTTTCCATTAACAGCTTGCATGCAACCTATTAAGTACTCGTCCCTCCCACTGCGAAGAAGTCAATCCTCCATGGGAGGGGCCTAACACTAACTAAATCCTAACCTATGTATATGCATAGCCTGGGTGCGGCTAATCAAATAAAATCGAAAATTGCGCAAAAGGTGGATCAGCGCAACACCAGGCCGCCTCCGAATGGCCTTCATCAGAGATGCGCTGAGCCCCCCCCAGGAACTACAAACGCACCTTTCAAGGTGCGTTTGTAGTTCCTGGGGGGGCTCAGCGCATCTCTGATGGAGGCCATTCGGAGGCGGCCTGGTGTTGCGCTGATCCACCTTTTGCGCAATTTTCAAAGTCCTCCCTGTTCAGGTGGTGGTAGACAACATTCTGGGTGGGGTATCTAGGATCCGGTGCTTGGAGAGACGTAGGTTGAGCAGAGGTGCTTGGGTTCTTGATTGGCAGAACATCAGGCCTGCTTAGCCTACCTTAGTTTCTTCTGGGTGAGCTTTCTGTCCCTTATTTCACACTTTTTAGACTTTGAACCTTTTCTATTCCTTTTTTAAGTGATTAGCCCCAGACATAACTGGAGGTGTGATCCCTTCAGCTAACTTGTGTTTTTGTCCCTTGAATGGTTTCCGATTATTTCTTGTTTTGTGCGTATGACACCTTTCCAGTATAAGTGGTAGTGTGTCTGTTTTCTTTTGTGTGTGCATGACTGCTGTCGTGTTGGTGATGTCTAATCGTTTTTTATGGTGACTGTTATTATTTTTTTTATGGAGTGATAGTTTATGTCTTGTTTGTTTTGAATCGTTGCAAGTAGTAAGTAATAGTATTATGATTGAGCCTTGATCTTTCTTTCGGCGTAAAGTTCAGTGCTTGACTTTATCTGTAAATATTGTGATATATGCAGTATGTGTGTATATATATATATATATATATATATATATATATATATATATAGCAATTATGCCTTTATTGCCTTGTCCTTATTTGATTGATGTGATCTTGTATGGCTTAATACCTGTAATATGTATAATGTATACACACTTTGTTTTCCATTGTTCTTGTTTAATATGGTTTATGTCATATTTGATCACTTCTCATTTTATTAATGTATTTATTGTGTATATATATATTGTATATAATCTTTTACAATAAAAATCTTCAATATTTCACGGTTCTTAGCATGTCAGACTGCGGAAATTCATCTATGCAAATGAGACATTCCAACCGAACTAAAATCTAACACAATGAATTACAGCTTTTGCCTGATATTTAACATGAAAAGTAGGAAAATGTTTACACAGCTACTTAGAAATTATTTGTACATTGTCATTTTAGAACACTTGGATTGATAGTGTTCCATTAAGTGCAACACAAAGTTCCAACCGGAAAACATTTGTGAACAAGCGGATGTGTTTCCCATGTAAACCTATGAGGGAAACACATCTGCTTCGGACCCCAATGCAACACTGCAGTGGAAACTGCACTGTCCGCTCCGGTGGGCCTTTGGAGATCGGGTTCTGATATGAGCCAAGCCTTCCATCCCTTGCAGCATCAGTTTGGTTTATTTTGGGCTTTTTAGTTCCATTGGTGAAACTTTTAAAATTGGAAGTCCTCTGGATCAACAGGGATATGTGAGGGAGTAGGCTGGTGTTGGTGTTGTACTTTGTTCTCTGGTTGAACTCGATGGACGTATGTCTTTTTTCAACCCAAATAACTATGTAACTATGAAGTCTTGTCAGTCACTCACTTTTTCTTTTATGTTTAATCCATTCACATTACTGAGATATATTTGTAAAACTACACAACATTATTTTAAAAGCATACATCTGTAAAAATTGAATATTTTAATGTATAGAGAGTATAGTGGTAGCATATTTGTCCAAGACCTTTAAAAAAAAAAAGAAAACAAAATTGTTGGATCACTGAACTACCTGCTGCCAATATTTGGCGTGCCTACCCATAACTTCATCGGGACACCCCTTTCCTCCCTCATAATACTAAAATTACTGAATATAGGGGATCCTTCAAAGAGCATGCCACCAGCTGATAGATAGAATAATGGGGTGGATAAAACCCAAAGGAAATTGTTAGCGTTTAAATTGAAACTAAAGAAAAATGGGCAAGTATATAGCAAGCATGGGAAGATGTGGAAGCACTCGCACTTCCGTTTAACACAAATATGATTACATGAAGACAGATTGCAGGGCAACAACAAATATTAACAAAATCAGAAGATAAATACTTTCAGAAAACCTAAAAAATTGAAAAAAGTTGTTACAGGAAAGTTATTATATAGTAAACACCACAAGCCTAACCCATCCCAGAATTGTTAGTCAAATGTTGCATTTATGATTGCCACAGGCCTCAAGTTGGGTACATGATCCTTGATAATGTCCAGATTAAGGATCCTAGAAAGGATGAGCACTTAGGTCATTTTGTTAGTAATAGTGACCACTGCCTTGTGACCCAGAACTTCGTGGGGTTGTCAGTTTGGATGGTGACAGATCTCACGTAGTCTTGCACCATCTAGCGGTAGTATGTAGATGTAATATAAGCGCAGATGTATTAATAATCAATCAGCAGCCAGAGTTTTTCCAATCCACCATGGAACAGTATGTCAAAGATAAAAAATATTCCTCAGCGCTCTCTATTGCACACCCGCACACTGTGAAGCCTGCAGACCCCTTGTGCTCAATATTGGAGACAGTGATCATCACCAACAAACATACATGCAGGAGTCAGGGCTTAGTTCATAAACAGGTGGGTACAGTTTATTGTAACAACTCAATCATTAAAAGGAAACACAAACTCACATTGTGGGTTGATGCACACGGACACTTTTGCTTTAAAACACATCAATACACTATTGCACAATAACCAGTAAAGTGGCAAGTACTGAGAAAGTCACCAGACTGTAGTTCAGAGAATGCCCCCCTTCTCCTTCCTATCATTTAGTGGTGACTGCATTTGTTAGTATACTGTTTGGTTCCCTTAAGGTCCGTACACACGCGGGACTGGAGGCAACGACGGGTCTGTCGTCACCTCCCGCTGGATGGGCGTTCCAGCGACAGTCCGGCGTGTGTACAGTCTGTCTGCAGACTGATACGGCCGTTTCTGAGCGATCCGCCCGGCAGATCGCTCAGAAACAGCCGTATCAGTACGATTGTAATGACGTCATTGACGTCAGGGGGAGTCCCGATCCACCCCACAGCGCAGCCTGGTGTTGATTGGCCAGGCTGCGCATGGGGTGTGCGGGGGGGCCCCTCTTTCCCGGCGGGTAGTGGCACATCGGCGGCAAGCAGAACTAACACGCAGCTAGCAAAGTGCTAGCTGCGTGTGTTTGAAAAACAAAATTGTCCAAATCGGCCCACCAGGGCCTGAGCAGTGCCCTGCGGCATTACTGGACGAGTTGAACTCGTCCGTAACGCCCAGGAGGTTAACACACTGCCGCAAACAGCCGCAAAGGGTTTTTATTAGTTGACACTCCCAGGAAATAAACTGTCAGTCCTCTGGGCGGCAATGTTAGTGCAGTGATGGCCGTGCTGGTGTGCATGTTGGCAAGAGTGTAGGCCATGAAGCTGAAAATTAAAAAATACTTTTTTTTTTTTTTTTTTTTTCTGGATTGATTGAAATTTTTTTTTCCTGAATGTTACTTTGATAACTGTGGTAATTCCAGAGCTAATACCTGTCGACAAGAGCTGACCAGTACGGTGGCATAAAGAACTTGTGCTGTGTACAAACACCTATGTCTTCTCAAGTTGTACTATCTGTTTTGATCAGTTTCACGGAAAGGTAGATTATTGAAAAAAAAATTATTTTGAAAGTTATTTATGGATAGATTTTGTTATTTCAAACACAGTAAGAAATACAAATTTATTTATAAAAAATAAAAAATTTCAAGGTAATAAAGTAATTCTAATTTCAATAATAATTTTCAAAAAAAAAGTAAACAAAGTCAGCAGGTGTCAGGCTGGCAGCAGAAGGCCTGCTTGCCATTCGTGGTGGGGGTGGTGTCACCCAACTCCAATGCAGAGCCACACAGTAGAGACTTGCGAGCAATGGAACGCTTCTCTGCTTTTTTTATAACAAAGTAAGAAATACAAATTAATTTATAAAAAAAAAAAAAAATTAAAGGTAATAATTCCAATTTCAATGATAATTTTCAAAAAAAGTAAACAAAGTCAGCAGGTGTCAGGCTGGCAGCAGCAGCCCTGCCTGCCATTCGTGGTGGGGGTGGTTTCACCCAACTCCCAAACCCAACCCAAACGGAAAGGGCCCCGCTTTGGTGGGGCCCGGGGCCACCCATGCACGTTTTGTGGTGGTGGACCACACTGTCACCAACCACGACTGGGTGGATTTCTTGCTGCTCTCCCACCATCTCAGGCAAGTATGTGGCATTCCCACTCGCTACATATGTGTAATGAACACCGAGAACCTCAGCCCTGACCATCTACAAAGGCTGACTGTCAAAATGTGCCACATGTTCTGGAACTGGCCTGGAACCATCCGGGTGCCAGCACCCTGCAAATAGGCCAACCACAAACTGGCTTTCCTGTCCGGGCAGTTCCTTCATTATGAGCCGTCCCATTCAGCTGTCTGAAAGTTCATCTTTCTTTAAGTGTTGGCAACAATGGGCATCATTTTTTGCCCATCACCCACAAAATAACCTTGCTACGAATAGCCTTTCCTTTTGCTTGTATTGTTCTGCCCAGGGATCATGCTCTACATCTCCTCCACAACGTATTTTGCTTGAAACAGACAACAGTTAATGTGTTGAGTGAGAGTATGCCACTCAACCGGGCTTGGGCATCACAGTATAACAGTTCCACCACTTTGTGCGTACAGCGAGGGTCCAGTAGCGTTGCCACCCAGTACAGGTCGTTCTCAATTAAACATTTTTATATGGGGGTCCCTCCCTCAACAGGCAAGACAGCATGAAATACCCCCATTTGAACAAGGATGGATGCAGAGATGGCCAGCTCCTCTTCCTCACTGAGGTCACAAAAGGTCCCCTCCTCCCCCCCAACCCCTCAGTAACAGTGTTGAGTCTGTGGAGTATCATACAGACACAAAGCTATGCAATAGTGAAAACACAATACAGTGATAACAGAGACCCAGGAGCTCCACCATGGTAACTAGTTATGCGACCATGCGGCCGCACGATATTGGGCAATAACAGGTCTGTAAGGCCCTTAGCTCTGCCAGTGCTGCATGCGCCCTCAACTGAATGGACCAGCTTGGACATTGTTATTTTAAAAAAAAGTATTTGTTTTTTTTTTTGAAAAAAATGTCAATGTCGTTTACCCCCCCCCCCCCAAAAAAAATAAGCAAGTTATGCTCAAGTGTGTTATGCTCAAGTGAACGGACCAGCGTAGCGTCATGATGTCACATGTACCAGAGGCCTAGTTGGGATGGGAAGTTAATTATAGAACTTTATGATGGAAGCAAGCAGACAGGCTCACTGTACAATTTCAAATGTTTTTTTTATATTTGTGTGCTGCTTTTATTAATGTGTGCATACCATTGGTGTTTGTGTTTTGCGATCAGGTGCCTTCGCAAAGCAGTTGTCAGTAGTTGGGTGTTGGGCTTCCCATGACTCAGTTTCTTTTGGCAGAGGTTGCAGATGGCATTGCTGGTATCAGAGGTACACAAACAAAAAAAAGATGCCACACTGGTGAGCTTTGGACTGTTGGCATTCAGGTGGTGGCAACAGCAGGCGTTGAAGGGCATGTTGGCTGGATGACCCCAAGTGTATCACTAAATGCATCATGTGTGAATAACTCCTCTGACACATCTAGTGGAGCAACTGTGTTGCTAGTGGTAGTGTTAATTTTTTTGTGGGAAACCAGAGGCATAGCAGGAGAAGGACGGTGCATCACGGAGGTTCTGAGCGGAAGCTGTAGAAGATGTGGTGCACTATTTAAGCCAGTCAACCATGTCCTAAGAATTTTGGGGGTTGAGGGTACGTGCCTTCTGAACACTGTACTTTGGTCGAGGGCTGCACAAAATCACGCCAGCACGACCTCGAAAATACCTGGGGGGTTTCCTGCCTCTGCCTGTTATTTTTCCCATATTGGGGGTATGGAGTACTACTAACAATAACCAACAGTGGTATACAGTGTGTGTAATCTCAAAGAGGCACACGATCAGTGTCAAATACACAGCAGCTGTGTGTGTGTGTGTGTGTGTGTGTGTGTGTGTGTATCACTGGCTGTGTACTTTAACACACACACAGAGATAACCTATATAGTACTTTCAATCACAAATACAGTTGCAAGCTAAGCACTGCTTATGATACACAGTGTGCTGGCTTGCTTGCAACAGTTAGAGTATAGTAGAACTTCAAAGGCCAGCAACTGACTGTGGCCTGTATGCAGTGTGTAGGGCTGAGCTCTCGGATTCTGAATTTCGAGTTTGTGATCTGGCAGTTTCGAGTGCACACTGAAGTCAATAGTGCCAAATTCCGCAGTTAATTGTGAAGCCCCCGTACATGTTATCACCAAATTTGGCATGTATATTAAGCAGAGGAGTAGGAACATGGTAAAAAAAATGTGTGAAAAGACCTTATGGTTTTTGAGCAAATCGATTTCAAAGTTTCATAGGAAAAATGGTTTTTAAACTGTGTAAAATGACACTGCTGAAGTACAGGTTACTGCATTCTGAGTTCTGTATACATTTCATGAAAACAGACAGCGTGGGGTCTCCCCTACCAAGCCTCCTTAACCCCTTGTCTCCCATGCAGGCTGGGATAGCCAGAATGCAGAGTCCTGGCCATGTGGGGATTCGCACCCTGAGCTATACCAGCCCGCATGGTCCATGGTATGGGGGACTCTGGAGGAGAGGGGCGACCAAGCCTCCCCCTCTCCCCCAGAGCCCTTGTCCAATCCATGGACAAGTGTCTCTTCCCCACCTCCGGTGCCCCAGGAGGAGGTGGAGGCTGCCGACGAATAAAAACACGATGATGAAAAAAAAGTCCTTTATTGTTCTAGATTAACCAAGGATACTTACCTTGCGATAATTCCATGCCAGTATCCTCAGGAGTGGTCCCATGTCAGTATCCTCAGTCTAGGACATACCACCACCCTCCCACACCGACTTACTTCTGCCATTGAATGGTCACAGTCAGTCAGCCTCTGCATCTGTATAGCAGAGGCTGGGAACACGAAAATTTTGCCTTTGAAACAAGAAATTTCGGTAAACAGTGATGCAATCACAATGGCCACTGGGAAATCCCTGATCGCTGGAGGCCACACTAGAGTCGCAAAACCAGTCATTTTTCACATAGATGGTGGGTCCAGGTGACCAGAGCAGGAGATGCCCTTGTCCCCTGGACCCACCCATTCATGTGAAATAATGCTCATTCTGACACTCTGAGGTGGCCTCTGGGGAACTGGGACTCCCCAGCAGCCATTTTGTATGTGGCACTGTTTGACAAAAATTCTTGTTTCAGAAAACAATTTTTGTGTTTCCAGCTTATGCAATACAGATTGCAGAGGCTGTCTACAGCCATTCAGCCCCGGGAGTTGGGCGGGTGCGTGGGACCTCCTAAGAGGATACTGGCGTGGGACCACTTCCGAGGATACTGGCATGGGATTATCACAAGGTAAGTATCCCTGGTTAAAGCGGACCCAAACCAAACTTTTTTTAAATTAAAAATATTTAGTTGCACCACTCTGACACATACAAAGATAAATAAACACTCCTTCAAGCCTATGAGCATTTCAGTGCATGCTTTTCACCCTTCTCTTTCCATAACTAGAGTTATACAGGGGGCAGCCATTAGCAATTCCTCCATTGCTGGACACCATCTACTCCACCAGTTTGCCAGATCCTGTCCCGGCAATATGAAAGGAAGGGAGGGGTTCCTCCAATAAATGTAAAATATTTTATATTTGTCATCATGCAGCTGAAAAAAGGCTGCTATTTATTATTATAATTTAGAAAATAGATTTTATTTCTGAAATCTCGTATTTTTAATTTGGGTCCACTTTAATGGTATAGTACGTTCAATCACAGATACAGTGGAAAGGTATGCACTGGTATAATAGAGTGTGCTGTCACACAGGTACAGAGGAAAGGTATGTACTGGTATAACAGAGTGTGCTGTCACACAGGTACAGAGGAAAGGTATGCACTACTAGTATAGTGCAGTGTGCTGTCACACAGGCACAGAGGAAAGGTATGCACTGGCATAATAGAGTTTGCTGTCACACAGATACAATGGGAAGTTATGCACTGGTATAATAGAGTGTGTTGCCAGTGGTGGGACTACAAATCCCAGCTGGCCTGGCAACTGTTTGTGGGCTCTATTTATACAGTGTCACCCACAAAGAAAGCTATGCTTTAGTAAGTTAAATCACAAATACAGTGGGAAGATATGCAATGGTAATACAGTGTGCTGGGCCTGGTACAGTACAGCAACTAGGCCCAGCTGCAACAGGGCTGTATCTATGCAATGTCTGTGTCTGTCACACACACAAAAAAAACACAAATCCAAAGAATATTAGTTCTCAAAAAAGCTTTCAGCAACACAATTCAACGAGGAGCAAGCTAACAACAGCCTAAATAATGCTTTCCCTAGCTCCAAATGTATTTCCCTTCCTCTCACTACAGCAGCATCAGCAGACTGAGAACATGGCCAATGCTGCAGTGTTTTTATAGGGGGACGGGGGGTCCGTAGGTGAATACAGCCTGATTGGCTGCCATGTGTCTGCTGACTGTGATGTAGAGGGTCAAAGTTTAGCCCAATGATGAGGTATAGGAGGCGGGTCGAACGCGCTGTGTGTCCGCTACCCACCGTGGGCGTGGTTAGCTGATATCTGCGAGAACTACCCGCCGGGCGAACCATTCGGGCCATTTCTGCCCCTGGAGTGCTTTGAGTCCAACAAGAGAAAAGCGCTATACAAATGTTAGGATTACTTTGACATCCATAGTATAAATCCCACATCAATCATCAGAGCAATGCACCACCTAATCAAGTCATGCAGCAATGTAAATCCAGTGTCAGTCACAATGGTATATCACCTGTTAATCTACAATTAAATTCCAATGCTAAATAACACATTGCACTGTAGATAACCAATATGGTGATACCTGCTACCATTCTGGATTTTTAACCCAGAAGATGGACCACATGGTTGGGGGTCTTTAGCTCCAATTCTGGTTCACCTCCTGTGACTAAGAACACCCAACTCTGATTGTTAAAATTCCTTGGTGTATTAATAAACACTTAATTTTATACAGGTAGTCCCCAACTTACAATTGTCTGAAATGAATGGCCAGAAAATGGGAACAAGTCAAAACACGTTTTCGAAAAACAATAAAAAAAAAAGTTTTTTAATGTTAATCCATATGTACATCAATCAAACACTATGTATGTTCCACCAAAACAGATACTCAAAGTAGAGACAGTATGTATTCAGGTATGGAGCTAGCATGCCGTCAATGGAGGTTGGGTGCTTGGTGGTGTGATAAAAAGCAATATCACTTCTAAACAAATAAGTAGTAAAGTCCATCAGCACACCAAATTAGTGGTGATTGCACATTTTTATTGTGCTCGGAAACCTCAATCAATCAATTGTTTTGGGAGCTACACAGAGTCTCCCTTTTTCAAGGCATGTGGCTTCTCACTTGCAGCTATAAAGAAACTAGCTAAGTGAAGCTTTGTTCACATCTAAAATCGCAATTGTTGAGGGATGTTTTTTAAGCCTCCTGGCGCTTACCTGTGTGTTGCGATTTTTTACAAGGCGTTTTTCTAAGCGCTTTTGCAGAGCGATTCTGTTTTTTCACTTCCTGATGTCAGGAAGTGAACTCTTTCACCCGAAAATTAATAAATACAATGTATTTATTCATGAAAGCGCTAACGCAATCGGCGCATAAATCGAGTTTGTGCACTTTTTTTGCTCTTTTCCTATACCTTCCATCATAGCAAAATCGCCTCAAAAATGGTGCACGCAGCGCTTGGGTCAGCGGAAAGCTGACGAAATGCACAGATATGAACATTCCCATAAAGAATCATTGCATAAGCGCTTTTAGGGTGATTTTGAAAATCGCCGGCTCTGAAAAAAAATATCGAAACCGCCCAAGGTGTGAACAAGCCCTAAGTAACTAATTAGCAGCCTGTTTATTTAGTTACTTTATAGCTACATGTGAGCTGTCTGCAACAACACAGCTCTGTAGTGTGTAGTTATAAATCAGCTGCGGCAGAGAGACAGAAGACTAATAGCAGTTAGCAGAGAGCAGGAAACAGCCAGCCCGTCACCTCCATATCAGGAACAGCTGATTTAATGATGCAGATCAGCTATGTAAAAGAGAAGAATTGGTGTTAGGAGCTCTATGGAGAAATGTATGCTGTTCATATTATATAACTGATGGTGGGGATAATGGAACAGTATAATTTTCACCATAGAGCCCCTTTAACCACCTGCCAACCGCGTCACGCCGATGAGCGTGTCCACGGCGGCAGCCCCAGGACCTCCTAACACCGATTGGCGTAAAGTCCTGGGGCCAGCTAATGCAGGAGATCGCGCTCAGGATGCGTGCGCATCTCCTGCTTGGGGGGCGGAGCTCCGCCCCGCCTTCAGTCTCCGAGCGGCTATTGCCGCTCGGGAAACTGTTAGACGGCGTGATCGCCGTCTATTTACATGTACAGCGCTGCGATCGGCAGCAGCGCTGTACTGGGGACAGCCATGTGACATGGCTGTCCCCCTGGGACACTGGAGAGCGATCGGCTCTCATAGGCAGTAACGTATACAGTCAATGAAAGGTATGCTTTACTGGCACTGTTAATGTGTGTTTTAGGCGCGGTAAAGCACTGCATGCTCTGTGTTGGCATACTGTAGTCCACTAGATTGCACAGTACTGATATGATCTAAATGTAGCATAAAGGTAGCCATACACTGGTCGATGTGCCATTAGATCGACCAGCTGACAGATCCCTATCTGATCGAATCTGATCAGAGAGGGATCGTATGGCTGCCTTTACTGCAAACAGATTGTGAATCGATTTCAGCCTGAAACCGATTCACCATCTGCTGAGCTGCTCCTGCCGCCTGTCCCCCCCCCCCCCGTATACATTACCTGACGCTGGCTCCCGGGCATCTTCTCCGCATTGCACGGCTCTGTTCGGGATCCATTACGGCGCTTCCTGTGTTACTCCGTGACCAGGAAGTTCAAATAGAGCGCCCTCTATTAGAACTTCCTGGTCACTGCAGTGACACAGGAAGCGCCGGGATGGATGGAGCCGGAACAGAGCCGTGCAGCACGGAGAAGACGCCCGGGAGCCAGCCTCAGGTAATGTATACCTGATCGGATCGGCCGCCGCTAGCGACGCGCACTTTACCCGCGGGTGATCGAGGGTAATTTCCCGACGGACCGATCCGATTCCGGGAGGGAATCGGATCGGCGGCTGCGTTTACCGCGAACGAATGGCAGCAGATTCGATCCCAGGATCGGATCTGCTGTCGAAACGGCCGGGAATCGAGCCAGTGTATGGCTACCCTAAGCTAACTAATACTGTGTGACTTTTTGCCTTAAAATGCAACTGTTATGTTGTACCCCACTGTGAACTTAGCCTAAAACTTCCTTTTATATAGTGTATTGAAAAAGGTTTCACTCCTTGCAGTGTAGTGCCAAGTAGTGATTCTTATATTAATGAGAACTAAAAGAAATCAGGTCACAAGTATTTTTCAGATGCCACTGGGTTGAACACTTCTAACAATGGCTTCAATTCATCAAGCATTACCGCATTCGGTAATGCTGAAAACAGCTGACTTAACGAAGCACTTTAGAAAATGTTAATTCATCAAAGCTGTTACCGAATGAGAAGCTGAAATGACACAGCAATGAGATAAATTACCGACATGTGCTCAACAAATGTTAATTCATCAAGGTTCCCACATTCGCTAACACATTCGGTGTTTATCTCAAGCTCTCCCCTGTCTTTACAGGCTTCGAAAGCCTTCTGTGTGAATGTTTTCATGATTAGCAGGAGCAGGCAGCCAATAGAAACAGCCCCTGTTCTCCTGCAAGTGCCGCTGATAGGTCACACAGGCTTCTCCACACAAGCTTTCAGACCCCCCAAGCAGTGAGCAGAGAGAACGGGTCAAAATATATCCCCAGATTCCCTTCGGTGGTGTAACCCTTTCAGGCCCTGTTTGATAATGCAAAGATGCTGGTGGTGAAATCACCAAGCATGGCATTTGTAATGTCTCCAGGAAGTTCATCTACGTTGTGGCAAATAAATAAAATGTTAAGAAATACTGATCGACAGATTCAGAGCAGCAGAGGCAGTATAAATAACAGTAACTATAACACCTTTACATCTAAAGGGATGTCTGGATGCCTTCTATTGTTATCAGCTTGTAACAACACACGGACATTCCAAGCTGCTCTGCACCACTCTGCAGTTATCGAACAGCCTTTGATGAATTGAAGCCTAGTAGTTCGGTAACTTAACGAACCTCTACCGCACATGGGAAAATATTGATGAATTAGCACAGTGAAGTGTAAAATACCGAATGCGGTATTTTAAGGACTGGGGTTTTGTTATCGAACACCCTTTGATGAATTGAAGCCAATATGTCCTTTGTTGGAAGAGAAAAACTGTATAATTAGATCAGCAGTACTTACTGCACATCTAGCCAGCAATGGCAAACTATAGAAGCAGTTTGTATGGCTCTGAGCACTTTTTGGACACGTGAAAATGGTCATCTGAAATTATTAACAATACTGTTTTGAAGTGAAATTCCACCTTTGTTTAAAAAAGCTACATGTATTATTTGTAAATAAGTAATTTTGTAAAATAATGGTAAAGGCTATGCACATGGTTTTAAAATGGATTAAAATAAATGTATTTAACATTTTTTCTTGTGAAGTATAGATCTGAACTGAGGGGATGTAGTTATGTATTTATTTTTTATCAACAAGAGTGAAATATTATTTGAAGACGTCAATATCATCCCAGTCATGGCAGATATACTTAAATGAATCATACAAGGATTTTTCTTACTGATTCAGTTCAAAATTTAGAAAAAAATAAATGTTAAAATATTAAATGGTTATATTTTCCCTTGTAATATTTGCTCTTAACAGTAAATTATGGAACATATACTGGGTAGTCATGTGCACTGCAGTTTATCAGCATTTTGTATTTTAATTGTTTCTGGAAAGTACTAGCATCATTTCCTTATTTCTTGGATTTAGACTAACCCATCAGGGAATAATTAATTGGATAACTGCACCGTTATTTGATTTAAAAACTATTAAATTACATTTGCTTGTATTTCCTTTATTAGCACTTGAGGGGAGCCTTATTTTTGTATTAGTCTAATGGTAAGAATAGCAGTATATGCCAGGGGCAACAAGTGGCTTATCTTTAATTGAATAATGCATTAAGACAACCCTATTACATCTGTCCTTTGGTATTGTCAAATACTATTATAATGATTAAGAATAAAAGGCCTTAATAGGTAAGAGGCTACAATGGGAGAAGAGAACATACATTGATTCAAAGTTACCATTTGCAGACCAAGAATCAAGCCAAACAATACAATGAATGGCCAATAATGCTAAAGCAATTACATCTTATTATGAAATATGTATTTTGTGTGAATAAATGTTATGTAATCAATATTTTTTACCATCAGTTAATCTACAAAAGTTCATAAAAAAAAAAATAAATCAATAAAAAATAAATTAATGTTAGTTGCAACCACACTTTGTTTATAAAATCAGCTAATATTTCCCAAGTGTCTTTGCACACAGTTAAGAATTTGAGATGAGAGAAATATGGAAGCTGACATTTATTTCCTTTTAAACAAAATCAGTTGCCTGGCAGGCCAGTAAAAAGGGTGCATATGGCTAGTGGACAAAAAGGGTGCCGCCATAGACTGCAATGCAAAGTATCGGCTATTGGGAGCCTGTAACGATTGACCAGAGTGAGCTCTAACAGAACAGTAGTCAGTACTTTAATCAGAGTGTGATTACACATGTTATAGTGCACAGTTATATCAGGAGTACTCCTAAAGTGATAGCCCTTGGTGACTGAGGCTATCACTAGACAGAAAGTGGCCGTACAAGCAAGGTCGGTAACGGGTCGGTCAGCAGCAGTACAGAATTGTAAGGCAATATCGTATTCAAATAACAGGCCATGGTCGGCAGCAGATCAGATTGGCAAAGTACAGAATCAGGAGGCAGAAATCAGGGTCGGTAATAAGGCAGAGAATCGGCAACAGATCAGATAGGTACAGTACAGAATCAGGAGGCAGAGAGCGGAGTCAGAGGTTCAAGCAAAAAGTCATACACAGAAATATCAAATACAGTAATAGTAGTAATCCTAACCTATGTGTGAATCCTCGGGGTCCTGCTGGATCAAACACACCAGGATCTGACTAAGGTCTGAGAGCTATCACAATGAAGTATTCGCAACAACAGACGAGGAGCAAATGACAGGCAGATCCTCAAATACTGTGGAGCACTCGAACGGCGCCACCCAGGAGCCCAGCCAATCAGGAAGCAAGCAGCTGTCAGCTGACCACCAGGTCAGCTGACATGCTTTCTCAGAGAATAAGTGCGGCGGCGGTCCGTGCGCACGCGAGCCTGATGCTCGCCCACATTGACAAGCAGACCGGACCTCCCTGATGCCGGCGGGAGACGCCGTGATGCCAGATGCGGAAGCGGCGGCTGTGCCACTATCCGCATCTTTAGCCGGTATGACAGCGCCCTGACATGAAAAAAGGGCACCCGAGAAATAGCTGTTGCAGGGATCATGTTAACAAAAGTTTTAGTTTACAGAATAAAGGTTTATAACAAATATCGTTTACAAGTTCGTTTTGACTTTGTGTAATACTTATTTTTCGTTTTTAAATTTCGCTTATAGGAGCTTTTACTTATTTTCCCGTTTTTTAAATTTCGCTTACAGGACTGTAACAAGTAAATTTTCGTTTACACTTATTTTGTCATTTTAAATTCGTTTACATAATAGCAGTTGCAGGGATCGTGTTAACAAAAGTTTTCGTTTACAGAATAAGGTTTATAACAAATATTGTTTACAAGTTCGTTTTGACTTTGTGTTATACTTATTTTCCGTTTTTAAATTTTGCTTATAGGAGCTTTTACTTATTTTCCCGGTTTAAAAAATTTGCTTACAGGACTCTAACAAGTAAATTTTCGTTTACACTTATATTGTCATTTAAGATTCGTTTTCATACGTATAATGCTTAAATATCGTTTTCAACCTTATTCTATTAGAAATACATCTCTTTTGGTATTAACTTTGTTTTTCACACTTATAATGCGTCGATTATAGTTTTAGTAACTTACTGATATATCGCTTTTAATATTACCGTTATTTTAAGAATTCTAATGCGTACGTGATTGTAAGGCTATTTATTCTATTACATATACTGTATATATATATATACTGTATGTATATATACACACACACACACCTTTTTCTATTTATAATATTATTAATGTGTACGTGATTTTAAGGCTATTTATTCTATTACAAATATATAAATTATTCTATTCATGTTATTTATAGTGAAATATTTTAAGGATTAAATATATTATTGTTTATATATGTGTAAGGGTGTTTGTGCAGTGGGGATGGTTAGGGTTAGGCACCACCAGAGGGGTGGTTAGGGTTAGGCACCACCAGGGGGGTGGTTAGGGTTAGGCACCACCAGACGGGTCTAGGGGTTAGGGATAGGTACAGGGAGGGTTCTGTGTGAGAGTAGGGTTAGGTATAGTTACAGTACAATATATACCACCTGGGGGGGTGGTTAGGGTTAGGCAGCACCAGGGGGGGTCTAGGGGTTAGGGATAGGTACAGGAAGAGTTCTGTGTGAGAGTAGGGTTAGGTATAGTTACAGTACAATATACACCACCAGGGCGGTGGTTAGGGTTAGGCACCACCAGGGGGGTCTAGGGGATAGGGATAGGTACAGGGATGGTTCTGTGTGAGAGTAAGGTTAGGTATAGTTACAGCACAATATATGTAATATATACAATTTATTAAATTATGTATATTTAAACAAAGAGGGGGTCTAGGGGTTAGGGATAGGGAGAGATCTGTGTGAACCTACAGTTAGATATAATTGCAGTAAAATAACTGGAAAATCTACCATTGTATTACTATGCTTAATACAAGTGTAAATATCGTTTTTTGTTATAGACGCTATTTGACATTTCATTTCAGAAATCGTTTGTTGTTATAGACGGTATTTTGCCATTTCATTTCCGTTTATTTAATCTATTTAGCACTACATTTTTGTTTACAAGCTATAAACAAAAATTATTGTTTTACATTACAACCTATAATTTTGTCTATATCCTGCGCCGTTTTTTCCAGGCGCCCTTTTTTTATATACGTGTTGCCTGGCATTCTGCTGATCTTTCATGCATCAGTAGTGTCTGAATCATCCATCTGAAACAAGCATGCAGCACATCCAGTCAAACTTTAGTCAGAAACAGCTGATCTGTATGCTTGTCCAGGGTCCATGGCTAAAAGTATCAGAGGCAGATGATCAGCAGGACAGCCAGGTACTAATTTCAATTATCCCTCATTTCAGGTGTCCTTTTAGAATTCTGCAGGAGTAT
This sequence comes from Hyperolius riggenbachi, assembly GCF_040937935.1. NCBI lineage: Eukaryota > Metazoa > Chordata > Amphibia > Anura > Hyperoliidae > Hyperolius > Hyperolius riggenbachi. The sequence goes on along the minus strand of NC_090647.1, from coordinate 409,768,704 downwards.
GGTGGGATCCATGATCAAACAAGCACTAATAATCTGCGTTCAAATAAAAGTACAGAGTTTTAAATCAGGATGATACCATTTATTGGCTAACTTAGAGATGAATAAGCAGTGAGCTTTCTGCGTATAATAAGCCTTCGCTGGACTTGGAACCAAGTGAACAGGCCCACAGAATTGTGGGCAGGAGAAATATTCTGCAATGCAACTGAGCACTGTGAACCTGCCCTTATTCTTGGAGTTTGTTTTTTTTACTTTATACGCACAAGTCTTGCCTAACTTAAGTAATTTTGATAGTACTTTTTCACCAACATAAAATGCTTAACAGTTATTTTAAAGAGAATATGCAAATTATTTCCCAGGAGATAACTCAGGAAAAAAAGTTATTGCATATGGGCCAATATGCAATTCACCTTTTCTCTTAAGTTGTCCTAAATGATTTTTTTTAAACTTGTCAATGAAATGCCTTTAAAACCACCATCAAGCAACAAAATGCTCAAATAATTTTTATAGTACTTTTCAATTTTTTGTTGGTACTTTTTCAATTGCAAAATGCTGAAAAGTTATTTTAAATAGAAAATGAAAAATGATCTCCAAGGTGAAAACCCAGAGGCCAACTGCAATTTACTTTTTCTCCTGAGTTTTCTCCTAGGAGATCATTTTTCATCTTCGACTTAAAATAACTTTTTAGCACTTTACATTTGAAAAAGTACCCCAAAAAAGTGAAAAAGTACTGCCAAAATTATTTTGAATATTTGTTTGCTTGCTAATGGTGTAAAAGGCATTTTATTTACAAGTTGTGAAAAGATCATCTGGGAGAAAACTCAGGTGAAAAAGTTAATTGCATATGCCCCCAGGGCCCTTATGCAATTACATTTTTCACCTGAGTATTCTCCTAGGAGATAATTTTTAAAATAACTTTTAAGCATTTTACAATTGCAAATGTACCCAAAAGTTGTTGAAAAAGTACTATCAAATTTATTTTGAGTATTTTCTTGCTTGCTGGTGGCATAAAAGGCATTTTATCACATTGTGTGAGTGAAAATATCACCTAGGAGAAAACTCAGGAGAAAAATGGATGGCATATGGACCCAGTTGTTTAAAAGGCAGCATTTTACTAACTTTGGTCTTCCTGTCCTCCAAAGAGGGACAAATAGGAGATAAACAACCAAAGGCAACACATCGCTCAGCAGCAAAAGGGTTTCTATCATAAATACTTTATCATATTTAGGTGTAACAATATACAGTTCACCTTTAATTAATATTCCCACACCAATATTTTACATGGTCCTAAAGCCACATCTGATGAACTCCTGCTGCTGATGGAAGAATCCTCCAGCTACTGCTGCCTATATTTGGGTAGTGACAATATTAAGATGGCATCTGGGGATCCTTTGATCCTCCACGCCATGGAGGGGTTAGCAAAATTAAGGATTTAAGGATTTTTAACATGATGGGTCCCGGGGCCAGAGCATGCCCTGCTCTAGCAAAGTTTCAATTTAATTGTAGGATGGAAGGCATTGAAGTTCCTGTGGAACTGGAGAAGATCATCCTCACTTGCGGACCAGATGATTAAAATATCATCAATGAAGCGGAAGTAGGCCATGGATTTTATGCGACATGCATTGAGGTATTCTTCTTCGATTTTGTCCATGAAGAGATTTGCATACTGTGGTGCATATCGTGAACCCATTGCCACGCCCATCTGCTGTAAATAGAGGTCCTGTCCAAAAGTGAAATAATGAGTGAGAATGAATTTGTTTGGCGCATAAAAAAAGGATAACGAATTGGCGCCAGTGGGTAACGAATTCTCAATAACGATAAACAAAAAATTGGTTAACGATAAATATCATTTTAAAACAGACGGGAGTTTCAATGAAAATATATGAACGTTAAAAATTGTTATGTAATTCAACAATACAGCTTAAACCAACCCTACTCTTACACAGAACCCTCCCCTGGTGGTGCCTAAAACTAACTACCCCCTCGGTGGTGCTTAACCCTAACCACCCCCTGGTGGTGCCTAACCCTTAACAAAACTTTTAATGTTCTAATGTTGATAACAATATTTGTTGGGCACCCTTTTTTCTGTTTTTTTATCTTGTATTAACGATAAATGCCTTAGAGTCTATGGTGGCGCCCTGTTTTGTCCACTAGCCGCCGGCTCGCTTTTTTCCTGCTACTTTATTTGTGTAGCTTTAACACTACTGTAGATTGCCAACCCAGGGACCAATTCAGTTAAATTTTGCTCCACTTTATAGTTTTTGGGCACTTTTAAAGCGGATCCGAGGTGAAAAATTAACTATAACAAGTAACTTCTCTATATATTTTTAGATTTTTTAGATATAGATTTAGATATTTTGCACAGCAAATCTAGCGGCAAACAACTTCAACTGTATATGATCAATTCTTCCTGTGATACAATGACAGCAGCCATGTTCTGCTTGTCACATTATACAGGCAAGCCGATAGCATCTCCAGCCCTCAGCTCAATCCCCTCTGCTCCTCCCTCCTCCCCTCTGCCTCTGAAATCTATGGCTAGTAACACCTCCTCCTCCTGCCCAAACTGAGATCCCGTAAACCCTTGCTACAGTGCTCTAAGAGTGCCAAGGCACAAAAGGAGCTGTGGGTGAGGCTTGTTTATTGTATAGGGATTTTGAGTATTAAAACAAAAACCAAAAAAAAGTATTTGGCTTGAGGAATGCCCTATAAACTATTTGAAAGGAACACAACTATGCAATGAGTAAAAGTTTATCTCGGATCCACTTTAAATTTGCCCAGTTTCTGTAACAAATGAATGCAGAACCAGTTTAATTTTTTAAGGCAACGTAACAAATGTAGAGAAGGTCAAAGCAAATCTGAATGTTATACACAAGCTTGGAACAATTTTAACAGTCATGACATAGAGAACAGCTGCAGGATGAAAGCAAATATTAAATTATCTTGTACCTCACACAGTCCTCTTGGTGCTTAGGGAGTAGCCACCTCACAAAACAGCTTCACACATTAATTAACTCGTGTATACTGGTGATAAGCAAGATTTAACATAAGATAAGACTGCTTCCTACCCATCCACAAGATAGCTTGTCCTCAGCTGGTTCCACGACGAAGGAAAAATACCGTGTTTTGAATGTATTAGACCGCGTGTGTATAATATATATATATATATATATATATATATATATATATATATATATATATATATATACACGCATACACACACACACACACACACACATAACACACATACATACATACATACATACACACAGTGGGGTGCGAAAGTTTGGGCAACCTTGTTAACTGTCATTTTCCTGTATAAATCGCTGGTTGTTACGATAAAAAATGTCAGTCAAAATATATCATATAGGAGACACACACAGTAATATTTGAGGGGTGAAATGAAGTTCATTGGATTTACAGAAAGTGTGCAATAATTGTTTAAATAAAATTAGACAGGTGCATAAATTTGGGCACAGCTGTCATTTTATTGATTCCAAAACCTTTAGAACTAATTATTAGAACTCAAATTGGCTTGGTAAGCTCAGTAACCCCTGACCTATTTACACAGGTGAATCCAATTATGAGAGAACAGGGCTGGATTTACCATAAGGCACTGTAGGCACATGCCTACAGGCGCCTGATCATGGAAAGGGGGCCCACTCCCCTCCCTGAGTGCCTCCCTCCCTCCTTCCTTATGCAAAGTCCTGATGAAGGTGTAAATGAGAGGTTACTCACCCTGCTCTCGGCATTCCACTGACTAGATATCCCCCAGTCAGGGATACCTCTAGGTACTTAATACTGTGGTTCCTCTAGCTACCTAATACTTGGTGGCACCTCTAGTTACTTAATATTGAGGTTCCTTTAGCTATTTTATACTTGAGGTCAACTCTAGCTACTTACTTGTTGAGGGTACGCCTGGCTACTTGATATTAAGGGGCACTGTAGCTACCTATGACGGGCAAGGGAAGTAAGGGAGAAGTGACAGCTGGGACAGCCAGCACACTTGCAGTGTGGTTTAGTGGGGGTTTGTAGATTCCTTGAGGGCAAAGTCTAAAGTGCCAGGAAATCTGTGCCTAAGGGCTCCTCAGAGGTAAATCCGGGCCTGAGAAAGTATTTAAGGGGGTCAATTGTAAGTTTCCCTTTGCATTTTCTCTGAAGAGTAGCAACATGGGGGTCTCAAAACAACGCTCAAATGACCTGAAGACATATTGTTCACCATTATGGCTTAAGGGAAGGATACAGAAAGCTGTCTCAGAGATTTAAGCTGTCTGTTTCCACAGTTAGGAACATATTGAGGAAATGTAAGACCACAAGCTCAGTTCAAGTTAAGGCTCGAAGTGGCAGACCAAGAAAAATCTCAGATAAACAGAAGCGACGAATGTTGAGAACAGTCAGCGTCAACCCACAGACCAACACCAAAGACCCACAACATCATTGTGCTGCAGATGGAGTCACTGTGCATCATTCAACCATTCGGCGCACTTTATACAAGGAGATGCTGTATGCAAGAGTGATGCAGAGGAAGCCTTTTCTCTGCCCACAGCATAAACAGAGCCACCGGAGGTATGCTAAAGCACATTTGGACAAGCTAGCTTTGTTTTGGAATAAGAAGCTGTGGACTGATGAAACTAAAATTGAGTTATTTGAGCATAACAAGGGGTGTTATGCATGGAGGAAAAACAACACAGCAATCCAAGAAAAACACTTGCTACCTACAGTAAAATATAGTGGTGGTACCATCATGCACGGTGGCGTAGTGGTTAGCGCTCTCGCCTTGCAGCGCTGGGTCCCTGGTTCGAATCCCAGCCAGGGCACTATCTGCAAAGAGTTTGTATGTTCTCTCCGTGTCTGCGTGGGTTTCCTCCGGGCACTCCGGTTTCCTCCCACATTCCAAAAACATACGGATAAGTTAATTGGCTCCCCCTAAAAATTGGCCCTAGACTACAGTACTTACACTACATAATATAGACATATGGCAATGGTAGGGATTAGATTGTGAGCTCCTTTGAGGGACAGTTAGTGACAAGACCATAAATATATGTATATATATACTCTGTACAGCGCTGCGTAATATGTTGGCGCTATATAAATACTAAATAATAATAATAATAATAATGCTGTGGGGCTGTGTGGCCAGTACAGGGACCGGAAATCTTGTCAAAAAGGAGGGACGCATGGATTCCACTCAGTATCAGCAGATTCTGGAGACCAATGTCCAGGAATCAGTGACAAAGCTAAAGCTGTGTTGGGGCTGGATCTTGCAGCAAGACGACCCTAAACACTGCTCAAAATCCACTAAGGCATTCATAAAGAGGAACAACTACAACGTTCTGGAATGGCCATCTCAGTCCCCAGACCTGAATATAATTGAAAATCTGTGGTGTGAGTTAAAAAGAGCTGTCCATGCTCGGAAGCCATCAAACCTGAATGAACTAGAGATGTTTTGTAAAGAGGAATGGTCCAAAATACCTTCAACCAGAATACAGGCTCTCATTGGAACCTACAGGAAAGCATTAGGAGGCTGTAATTTCTGCAAAAGGAGGATCTACTAAATATTGATTTCATTTCTTTTTTGTGGTGCCCAAATTTATGCACCTGCATTTTGTTTAAGCAATTATTGCACACTTTCTGTAAATCCAATAAACTTCATTTCACTTCTCAAATATCACTGTGTGTGTCTCCTATATGATATATTTAACTGACATTTTTTATCGTAACAACCAACGATTTATACAGGAAAATCATGGCAATTAACAAGGTTGCCCAAACCTTTGCACCCCGCTGTATAATATACACATGGCATTGCCTGGGTATGTATTTGGTTCAGCCACTTTTTCTTACCTTGACACCCAATCACCTTTGGCATCAATAATGTGAGAAAGGAAGCAGCATAAATGTTCCTATTAAATTCAAATCTGATTGGCTGTTTTTGGCTTTGCCCCCTGAATTGAACCCCAGTCACCCAACAACCGACTGTAGCAGGTTTGAGGACTCTGGCAGTGTAAGAATAGTAGCAATTTTAAATATTGCAAAATTTTGCAGTAATATTTGAACACAAAGTTTTGATGTTTGCCCATACCTACCTTTATTTTATCCATTCTAGAGGTGGTGCTGTGATGTGTCTGATGTCAGTTTGGTGTAGAGTTTGTCAACATCGAATGTTGTCCACTCACTAAGATAAGGCTTTTTTTAAGCCCCATACACATGCTTGATTAAAATTAGCTGAGGAAGCCGTTAATGACCGCCTCAGACGATAATCATGTGTGTGTACAGTAGCCCCGACCCGCAAGCGTTTCATCTGGCTGATCAACTCACCCAAGCAACAGACGATTCTTTTGTGCATCCACTCCCCCCACCCACCATGTGGCATCATGCATGCACCCCTACCCCCCACATAGTAACAGAATGCGTTGTCAGCTATACAGCTGACTTGGCATCTGAACAGCTTGGCCCAGCGTTGTCATCCAAGGAGATCGGATCCTGATCCCCAATGGGCACCCCTACCCCCCACATAGTAACAGAATGCGTTGTCAGCTGTACAGCTGACTTGGCATCTGAACAGCTTGGCCCAGCGTTGTCATCCAAGGAGATCGGATCCTGATCCCCAATGGGCAACATCCATCAACAGTGTGTGCACACCTTTACACTGATTATTTTTATTTGTAAATAAAGTAGATTTAAAATGTAAACACCACATGGAGTTATACATAATTAATGATGTATATATGGATTTCAAGGGATGCTTCTTAAACCCACCATAAACTGGATATCATTTGCAAACAAAGTTCTAAAACAGAGGCATAACTTACAAATGGCTGGACTGCTCCCACAAAAACTTTGGACAGGCACTCATTGCCAGCCCATGTACCCCCTTTGAGCCTTCCAGACATGCAGAGTAACAAAGGGAGAAGTATGCATTACCTTTTTCCAGCACTGGGTCACATTCAATGTTCTTCTTCACAACAACGCTAGTGTGCAGCCACATAACTCTGTACGTGTCCTGGGTGTTAATGTGACAGAACACCCAAGAGGTGTGTGTACTTATGCATGTTTGATTGCTCTGCATGGGTTGGTCAAAGTAGTGGTTAAAGTTCCTTATAAATGGAGATGGGACATGTTCCTCTCACACAGCATTGCACAACGAGAATACCCATGGAGAGGATCTGTGCAATGCATCAGTGGGTGTGGCTTAAGGACATCCAGATAGATTGATTGCTTTTCCTGCAATCAGCATAGTCCTGGAAAAACAATAATATGCAAATAATGTTCATGCAGGATCAGGGGCGTAGCTAGAAATGACTGGGCCCCATAGCAAAAAAATTTTATGCGCCACCCCTCCCCCCCACGACCTTCCAACCCCACGGACCTCCCACCCCAACATTCCCACACCCAGTATAAGTATCCATGTCTATAGGTGTCTTCAGAATAGGTGACCAGGGGTATAGATGTCCCCAGAACAGGTAGCCAGGGGGAGAGATGTCCCCAGAACAGGTAGCCAGGGATAGAGATGTCCCCAGAACAGGTAGCCAGGGGTATATGTGCCCAGTATATGTAGGCAGGTTTAAAGGGCTGGTTCTAGACTGGCACATATGAGGGGGCAGTCAAAAATGGGTAGGGGGCAACATGTCCGAGGAAATTTTAAAAATGGGTGTGGTCATGATGTCATGTGGGTGGGGCTAACTAATGTAGTTATACTAGCTAATGTACTTACATAAAATTTTTTTTGAAGTAAATACACATAATGACAGCATTTCCCCAGTAAATGCACATAAGACAGCTTTTCACCAGTAAATGCACATAATAAGAGACAGCTTTTCACCAGTAAATGCACATAGTAAGAGACAGCTTTTCACCAGTAAACGCACATAATTAGAGACAGCTTTTCACCAGTAAATGCACATAATGACAAACAGCCAGTGTCCTCAGTATATGTAGCCAGGGGTATATGTCCTCAGTATATGTAGACAGAGGTATATATGCCCAGTATACGTAGCCAGAGGTATATATGCCCAGTATATGTAGCCAGAGGTATATATGCCCAGTATATGTAGCCAGAGGTATATATGCCCAGTATATGTAGCCAGAGGTGTATATGCCCAGTATAGGTAGCCAGAGGTATATATGCCCAGTATAGGTAGCCAGAGGTATATATGCCCAGTATAGGTAGCCAGAGGTATATATGCCCAGTATATGTAGCCACTGGTATATGTGCCCAGTATATGTAGCCAGAGGTATATGTCCCCAGTATATGTAGCCAGAGGTATATATGCCCAGTATATGTAGCCAGAGGTATATATGCCCAGTATATGTAGCCAGAGGTATATATGCCCAGTTATGTAGCCAGAGGTATATATGCCCAGTATAGGTAGCCAGAGGTATATATGCCCAGTATATGTAGCCAGAGGTATATATGCCCAGTATATGTAGCCAGAGGTATATATGCCCAGTATATGTAGCCAGAGGTATATATGCCCAGTATATGTAGCCAGAGGTATATATGCCCAGTATATGTAGCCAGAGGTATATATGCCCAGTATATGTAGCCAGAGGTATATATGCCCAGTATAGGTAGCCAGAGGTATATATGCCCAGTATAGGTAGCCAGAGGTATATATGCCCAGTATAGGTAGCCAGAGGTATATATGCCCAGTATAGGTAGCCAGAGGTATATATGCCCAGTATAGGTAGCCAGAGGTATATATGCCCAGTATAGGTAGCCAGAATTATATATGCCCAGTATAGGTAGCCAGAGGTATTTATGCCCAGTATAGGTAGCCAGAGGTATATATGCCCAGTATAGGTAGCCAGAGGTATATATGCCCAGTATAGGTAGCCAGAGGTATATATGCCCAGTATAGGTAGCCAGAGGTATATATGCCCAGTATAGGTAGCCAGAGGTATATATGCCCAGTATAGGTAGCCAGAGGTATATATGCCCAGTATAGGTAGCCAGAGGTATATATGCCCAGTATAGGTAGCCAGAGGTATATATGCCCAGTATAGGTAGCCAGAGGTATATATGCCCAGTATAGGTAGCCAGAGGTATATATGCCCAGTATAGGTAGCCAGAGGTATATATGCCCAGTATAGGTAGCCAGAGGTATATATGCCCAGTATAGGTAGCCAGAGGTATATATGCCCAGTATAGGTAGCCAAAGGTATTAGGATTATGTGAATTCTGGATGAAAATATAAACAGATTGAAAATGGACCAATTTACCATTGGTGGGACTTGATTGGTCCATTTTTAAACTGCACACATTTGCATACAAATTTACATAATCCTGCATGAACTCAGAATTATTTGCATCTCATTGTTATTGGTCATCCCTATTCAGTACCACATCAGTACCAAATCAGCCATGAGTGATGCAGTGCTGTGGCAAACTCAATGATTAGTGGCTGAAATTGGTAAAATACCTTCATACAAGGGTATCGAGCGTTACTGCTATTACGTGCTTATAATATGTGTGATGTACAGCTGGCGTCATTCAGTAATACATGACTAGAGATGTCCCGATTGGCTCGCCGGTGAACCGCGAACTACATGCGAGTTCAACCCGCCCCCTATACTACGTCATTAGGCTAAACTTTGACCCTCTACATCACAGTCAGCAGACACACGGTAGCCAATTAGGCTGCACTCCCTCCTGGAGCCCCCCCCCCTGCACCCTTATATAAGACAGCTGCGCCGGCCATTATCTCACTCGGTGTGGCTGCAGTAATTAGAGAAGGGAGAGAGGTTGCTGCACAGATTAGGGAAAGCTTAGTTAGGCTCTTGTTAGCTTGCTCCTTGCGGAAAGCTTAGTTAGGCTCTTGTTAGCTTGCTCCTTGCTGATACTTATTGCTAAAAAGCACCCCAAAACAGCTCTTTTGAGAGCTAATGTTCTTTTGATGTGTTTTTTTTTTTGTGTGGCCCACTGACACTTGCTTATACAGCCCTGTCAGTCGCAGCTAGCCCTTGCTAATTGCTATACTGTGCAAGGCCCATCATATTCAGTGACTACCTATTCACTGCACTTGTGTGGGACAGCTGCATGTTTGTAATACCAGTCACTGCATGCCTGTTCATGTTTACTGCACCTGCGTGATAGCAGCACGCAGTGTTATATACCAGTCACTGCACCTGTTCACGTTACCTGTGTGTGTGACAGCTGCACATTTGTAATACCAGTCACTGCATACCTGTTCAGTGCACCTGCATGACAGCACGCAGTGTTATATTATATACTAGTCACTGCATACCTGTTCACTGCACCTGCATGACAGCACGCAGTTTTATATACTAGTCACTGCATACCTGTTTACTGCACCTGTGTAACCACACATTGTTGTACCAGCAGTCACCTTTTCACTGCACCTGTATGACCACACATTGTTGTACCAGCAGTCACTGCAACCTTTTCACTGCACCTGTGTAACCCCACATCGTATTAGTCAAGTCAGTGCATACCTTTCACTTCATCCCCCCAATATGGACAAACAAAGAGGCAGAGCCAGATCCAGAGGCAGGCCACCCGGCAGGTCTGTTAGAGGTCGCATTGTCGCAATTTCGTGTGACCCTCGACCAAAGTACAGTGTTCAGAAGAAGGCACGTGCCATCAACCCCCAATATTGTCAGGACGTAGTTGACTACTATCAGAGCTTTTCAACCTTTTTTCTAATTGTACCACTTTTATCACCTGAAAATGTTCGAGTACCACCAGTGTGCCTGCATAGTAGTGTGGTACCACTAGTGTGCCTGCACAGTATAGCCCCAATAGGGCTCGGCTGTTTCCGCCCGAGCTCGGGCGGAGAGCTGATACTACACATGTGCACACGCCAACAAGGAGATCTTTGGGGGGTCCCAACACTGGATCCCCTCTACTGAGGAGGAAGAGGGAAGCCTCTTTAGGATTCAGAGGCTTCCCCCCTTGAGGTAAGTACCCCCCAGGGGCAATTTTTCTTAAAGGTACACTTTGAGAAAAGGGGGGCATATAGTAGGGGAATGGAAGGAGGCACTGGTGGGGAAAAGGATTAAAATTAGATTGCTAGCCTACAGATTGCCAATACAGGCAGCCTTTCCAGTTCCTCCCTTCCCCCTCCTGCTTCAATACAGGGAGCCTCCCCCAACCACCAGAGAGCGGGACAGTGATTAACCAAAGTTCCCTCTTTGCTGTGCTGCCGCGCGGCCAACTTCAGATCTCAGATCATTGGTAACCTGGCTGCAGTGAAGCGAGGGACAGCCAGGCGAACGGTGCACAGTGACAGCGCGTATACGTCAAATACAGGAAGTGAACCGTGATGTCACTTCCTGTATACACTGTTGCTGTGCATTGTTCGCCTGGCTCTCTCTTCACTGCTGAACTAGGGTCTGAAGTAGGCTGCAGGACAGCACAGCCAGGAGTGAGCGATGGGGAGCTGAACTTTGTGGAGGCAGGACGGGACCAGGACAAGTGACGGGCATGTAATACATTGGCATGCAAACCCAGAGTGTACCACCTAGCCAACAGCAAAGTACCACCAGTGGTACACGTACCACAGGTTGAAAAGCCCTGGACTACTTAACACAGAACACCTCATCTTTGTAATGATTGTGTAAATATTTCCGTGGTCAGCGCACAGGATGCTCCACAAGCGTATAATCTGAGAGTACCCAGCAATGGTGCTATGCACCTGTAGAGGGGAATTCCTGCCGGCAGATGGAGCTGTGGAGAACAGAGGAACAACCCCTCTGTACTGCCACAGATGCCAGATAGGAATTGTATGAGGGGAAGCAATGCAGGGCAAGATAGCTCTTAAAGAGAGAGAGCACAGAGACAGGATTGTATGTGTGTCCACCAATCTAGTCGCCACCCAGCGACGGTGAACACACAACAACGGAAACGAAGTGGGAACGCAATCGCAAGAGTGGCGACTGCCAATAGAGACACAAGACCGGATTAGACAGAGCACAAGTGTAGCAGGAAAGACATAACAATAACAATGATCAGAACGTCAAGGAAAATAACAAACGCTAGCTAAACGCGAACACCGCACATTCGCAACAGCGAACGCGTTTAAGCACGATCACCACGCGTTAGGCGCCCAGTGATAAGCGTGCCACCCTAACTAACCAACACAACACAAACACGAAATAGGGAACGCGAGCGCTTGCTAAACGGTTACCTCACCGAGCCTACAGCAAGCGCTCGTACCAGACAAGACAGAGACAAGGAGCAGACAGCAGCAACCGCAGCTCTGGCCTACACTCCCAGACAGTGCACAGAAGGAACCACCGCTGCTACCGCTAGAGCAGGTGCGATCCAGAAAGACAAACAGATGGGGCTACCAGTAGCAACCGCAGCTCTGGTTAGCACCCCTAAGGCAGAATACAGAAGGAACCACCGCCTCTACCGTTAGGACGAGTGCGATCCAAACAGATAGAACGATTTCCTGTCGACCGCCGCTGGCGACAAGACAATCGCAGGACAGAACGATTCACAATCGCCAACTGCTGGAGACCGTGCAATCGCACAGACAAACAGATAATACAACCTGACTGCACTAGAAGGGATGCCTAGTGCAGTCCCAAGGAATTACTCTAAGATAATCTTAGCAAACAATAGCAAAGGCTGACATTCCAGGTGTTAGCAGGAACAAACCATCATGACCAGCAAAGGACTCTGGGAGAACATGGTATTTATACTGCAAGCCTTCAAAGGAGGCAACTAGGCAATTTGCATAACAAGTATATGCAAATTCCTCAGCAGCAGAGCAGGTCTGAAACTTGCAAAGTGAAGACAGGTCTCTTTTCCAGAGACCTGCAGCCCTCAGACTTAAGGAATGGTCAAACAGCTGTCTGCCTGTGCAGACAGCTGAGCGGATCATTACAATTTTCCTCAGCTTCTGCACGGAAGCGTGACATATTTTCCTCCTCCTGCTCTGATTCTGGCACCCCACTAACACTCTGTGGGCAGCCATCACCAAAGTGCCATTATCCCAGGGCTCAGCGGTGTGGACATTTTTTTGTGTATCTGCCTCAGATGAGAGCAATGCCATCTGTATTCTCTGCCACCGAAAATTGAGCCATGGAAAGACCAAGACCTTACGTTGTATGGACAACTACCTTACGAATGCGCATGATGAAAAGGCACAAACTCCAATGGGATGACCACCTGAGGTGGTCCAGGGTCCAGGGCTCCAGATGGATTCCTGAATTTTTTTTTTTTGAATATCATAAATGTTTATTCAAAATTTTTAAAGAGATAGAAACATACAGTACAAAAATAAGAGCAAACAGTGGCCAACATGGCCTTACATATCTTCCGGGCAGGATGCAATATAACAGAGTATGGGTTTAAGACCCTGCAGACATATAAAAAGCGAGAATACAATTTGCATTATTATACATAATGATGAATCATCCTTCAGCATGGATCTAGGTGAGGTACGATCAAAAGTAATAATTGTACTGCCCGTTAAGCTCTTCTGTCTAATAAATCCATGCTGGACACCATAACATGTAGAGGAAAGAAGACAAAAACAGAGAGAGAGAAAAAAGAAGAAAAACCAGAATGAAAGAAGAGGGGAAGAAGAGGGCCCCTCAGAATCCCCCCCCCCCCCCCGAAAGACTAGAGGCATAACCGTTATTCCCTGAAACATTCCCAACAGGAGTTAGACTTCGGATTCAAGTAAAAGTTTCCCCTCCTCGGAAAGAGTAAACACCTCCCACCTCCTCCATATCAGTTTATATTTCTCCTCCCTATCTGAGGCTAAGTGGATCAGTAATTCTGTATGTTTCAAAGCTGAAAGTTCCTGTAACCAGTCTTGGATCTTCGGGGCCTGAGTGGATTTCCAGAATTTAGGAATGGTTAATTTAGCTGCTGCCAAGATATGGCGGACTAGAGATTTTTTGTAGGCTCTGATGGAGCAGTCTATTTTGAGGAGCAACAGGGAAAGTGGCTCATTAGGTACCATGATCTCGCTTACACTTTCTATAATTTTGCAGATTGTTTCCCAAAAGTGGGTAAGTTTGGGGCATGTATGCCATATATGGATCATATCTCCGACTGCCGTGCCGCATCGCCAACATAAATCTGGGATAGCGGAGTTGAAGCTGTGAAGTCTTGCTGGTGTTCTATACCAGTTGGAAATAATTTTATAAGCATTCTCCTGGGCCCTGATCGAAATGGAAGATTTATGTGCAAAAAGAAAGCATTTAGTCCACTCAGACTCCGAGAGGTCCCCATTAAGCTTAGAGTTCCATTCTACCATGAATTTGGGAGTCTTGTCACAAAGATAAGGAAGTACCATCGAGTAAGAGCAGGAGATTCTATGTTCTAGCGGGGGGTGTTCAAAACAGAGGTCTTCTACATCTGTGAGGTCTCTAAAGGAGAGGTCAGTATCTACATTCTTCTGCAGAAAATGTACCAATTGCCTATATTCAAAAAGAATACGAGGGGACATATGTTGGGCCTCAACGAGATCCCCAAGGGGGGCTGGTTTTCCGTTTTGCCATACTTTTTTAAGGGTCAGGCCTGGAGTGAGCCTTCTCAGTGAATTGGAGGGTTCTCTTCCTGGTAGAAACATAGGGTTATCCCATATGGGCATGCTGGGGCCTAGTGTTGGGCGAACAGTGTTCGCCACTGTTCGGGTTCTGCAGAACATCACCCTGTTCGGGTGATGTTCGAGTTCGGCCGAACACCTGACGGTGCTCGGCCAAACCGTTCGGCCACATGGCCGAACTAAGAGCGCATGGCCGAACGTTCCCCGAACGTTCAGCTAGCGCTGTGATTGGCCGAACGGGTCACGTGGTTCGGGCCCGAACGCGCTCTGATTGGCCGAACGGTCACGTGGTTCGGGTAAATAAATACCCGAACCACGTCATATCTCCGCCATTTGTCTGTGGGTTTAGCTTTGGGTAGGCAGGCAGGGTAGTTCGCTCTCCAGCCACGCTAGCCAGGGTCCCCCCCAGTCATTGTGTGTCGCTGCTGGGAACAGTAGTACACCGCTCGCTCAGCCACACTATATATATAGCATTGTTTACTGCCACTGTGTACCTCGCTCAGCCACGCTATATATAGCATTGTGTTTTCTGACACTCTGTGTACACGGCTTAGCCTGGCTATATAGCATTGTGTGTACTGCCACTGTGCACCTCGCTCAGCCACGCTATATATAGCATTGTGTTTTCTGACACTCTGTGGACACGGCTTAGCCTGACTATATAGCATTGTGTGTACTGCCACTGTGTACCTCGCTCAGCCACACTATATATAGCATTGTGTTTACTGCCACTCTGTGTACACAGCTCAGCCAGACTACATAGCATTGTGTGTACTGCCACTGTGCACCTCGCTCAGCCACGCTATATATAGCATTGTGTTTTCTGACACTCTGTGTACACGGCTTAGCCTGACTATATAGCATTGTGTGTACTTCCACTGTGCACCTCGCTCAGCCACGCTATATATAGCATTGTGTTTACTGCCACTCTGTGTTCACCGCTCAGCCAGACTATATACCATTGTTTACTGACACTCTGTGTACACGGCTCAGCCAGACTATATAGCATTGTGTGTACTGCCACTGTGCACCTCGCTCAGCCACGCTATATATAGCATTGTGTTTTCTGACACTCTGTGTACACGGCTTAGCCTGACTATATAGCATTGTGTGTACTGCCACTATGCACCTCGCTCAGCCACGCTATATATAGCATTGTGTTTACTGCCACTCTGTGTACACCGCTCAGCCAGACTATATACCATTGTTTACTGACACTCTGTGTACACCGCTCAGCCAGACTATATACCATTGTTTACTGACACTCTGTGTACACGGCTCAGCCTGACTATATAGCATTGTGTGTACTGCCACTGTGCACCTCGCTCAGCCACGCTATATATAGCATTGTGTTTTCTGACACTCTGTGTACACGGCTTAGCCTGACTATATAGTATTGTGTGTACTGCCACTGTGCACCTCGCTCAGCCACGCTATATATAGCATTGTGTTTACTGCCACTCTGTGTACACCGCTCAGCCAGACTATATACCATTGTTTACTGACACTCTGTGTACACCGCTCAGCCAGACTATATACCATTGTTTACTGACACTGTGTGTACACCGCTCAGCCAGACTATATAGCATTGTGTGTACTGCCACTGTGTACCTCGCTCAGCCACGCTATATATAGCATTGTTTACTGACACTCTGTGTACACGGCTCAGCCAGACTATGTAGCATTGTGTGTACTGCCACTCTGTGTACACCGCTCAGCCAGACTTTATAGCATTGTGTGTACTGCCACTCTGTGTACACCGCTCAGCCAGACTATATAGCATTGTGTTTACTTCCACTCTGTGTCTGCTGGGCCTGGGAACAGTAGTACACCGCTCACCTGCCACTGTATAGCATTGTGCTCTGTGTCGCTGCTGGGAATAGTGGTACACCGCTCACCCGCCACTGTATAGCATTGTGCTCTGTGTCGCTGCTGGGAATAGTGGTACTGTATAGCATTTCTGTACTGCCACTGTACTGCTGCCAGTCAGCGTGTACTGTAAGGATAAGTGAAATGAGGAAGAAATCCGGTGAAAGAGGAAGGGGCAAGGGAAGAGGTGTTTCCCCTGACGGTTCACGTACATGCCACAGGGGAGCACCCAAGAAAACCCACTCAATACCGCCCATGTTGTACAGGACAACAACCCTCACAGATCCAAAAGAACAGGACCAGATAATTACTTGGATGACCTCTCAAGCGTCCAGCAGTGGGTTAAGCAGCACCAGCACATCACGCACGAGGTCCGAGTCCTCAGCCAGTTACAAGGAGCCAGTGGGCACAAAGCTGACACAACCGGCAGCGACACCACGCACACAACTGCCAGATAACCAGTCCGATGAATTACCTCAGGACACAATGGGGTATTCGCAGGAGCTATTCCCAGCCCAACAAACTTCCACCTTTCAAAGGTCAATGGAGGAACAGCCAGAAATGTTGTGCCCGGATTCACAACCATTAATTGTGGGAAATGCACCGCGCACTGAAATACAAGGCGAGTCCGAGGAGGACTCGGAAACCCAAATCCCAGAGCAAGTTGGGCAGGAGGGGTTGCAATTGCAGGAGGTCGGCCGACAAGATCTGGAAGACGACGTTGGAGTGAGCTGCGCAGAGGTTGTTCTGGGGAGCTCTACTCCACGGCGGCGGCCCCCCACAATGACATATGACGAGTTTGAGGAGATGGAAGAGGAGGGTATGGACAATGTGGACAGAGACCCAGATTTTGTTTGTGAACGAGAACATCGCCGTCGTAGCAGCAGCACAGATGAGTCTGTTGAAGAACCCACTGCTGCACGAGTTCGCCTTGTGCCACAAGGTAGGCGGCGTGCAATTTCAGGCACCACAAGCGTGGAAGTTCAAGTGAGAGGCAAAAGAGGAGCAAACAGAAATCGCCAGCAAGGAGGCAGGTGCTCCAAAGTCTGGGCTTTCTTTGAAGACTGCACTGAGGATGTTACCATGGCGATTTGCAAGGTGTGCAAGACCCGCCTGAGCAGGGGGAAAAGTATTAACAACCTCTCCACCACCAGCATGAGCCGCCACATGCTATCCAAACATCCCACTCTGTGGGCAAACGCGGCAGGACAGGGTACCAGCAACACTGCCTCCCTTGGGTTCACCAGACTCACCACCAGACCCGCCTCAGCAGCAGCAGTAGCCCAGCCATTGCGTGGTTCACAACATTCACAAACATCAGACGACGCTGACACTGTCACTTTCCGGAGTAGTGCTCTTGAGGTCTCCCAGTGTTCATCAAACACAACAACCAACAGCCCTTCCGTGTGCAGCGCTACGGTTCAGTTGTCTGTGTCGGAGATGTTTGAGCGCAAGAGGAAATTGCCAGCAAATGACCCCCGGGCCGTGGCAGTAACAGCCAGCATAGCCAAGCTTCTGGCCTGCGAAATGCTTCCATATCGAGTGGTGGAGACAAACAGCTTCAAGGGCATGATGTCAGTGGCCATCCCACGTTACGTGGTTCCCAGCCGCTACCACTTTGCGCGCTCTGCAGTGCCTGAGTTGCATGAGCACGTGGTCAGCAAAATAACCCGAAGCTTGAAGAATGCCGTTGCCTGCAAGGTTCACCTCACCACTGACACTTGGACGAGTGCGTTCGGACAGGGTCGATACATCTCCCTTACCGCGCACTGGGTGAACCTTGTGGAGCCTGGCAGCGATTCCTCACCTGCTACGGCGCGGGTGTTGCCCATGCCGCAAACAGCTGCACCGCCGTCCCTCCCACTGGATAACAACAGCAGCACCTACCTCTCTGACTCCTTCTCCTCCAACGCATCTCAAAGCTGTACCTCATCCGGAAACGCTAACCCAGCAGCAGTAGGATCGTGGAAGCAGTGCAGCACAGCTGTTGGCATGAGTCAGCAAGCGTTGCTGAAGCTGATCTGCCTTGGGGATAAGCAGCACACAGGGGAGGAAATTTGGAAGGGAATAAAGGAACAGACGGATTTGTGGCTGGCACCGCTGGACTTGAAACCGGGCATGGTTGTGTGTGATAATGGGAGTAATCTCATTTGCGCTTTAAGGTTGGCTAAGCTGACACACATCCCTTGCCTGGCGCACGTGATGAACCTAGTAGTTCAGCGGTTCCTGAGGACATACCCAGGCATGGCCGATCTTCTGTTGAAGGTGCGTCGAGTGGCCAAACATTGTAGAAATTCCAGTACTGCTTCGGGGGCACTCGCCAAGATGCAGGAGCGCTTCAATCTCCCCCACCATCGCTTGCTGTGTGATGTCCCTACGCGCTGGAATTCTACGCTGCACATGCTAGCACGCTTTTGTGAGCAGAAGAGTGCAGTGGTCCAGTACATGACGGCGCAGTACCGAGGCGCATCCGGACAGCTGCCAAGCTTCTGTGGATCCGATTGGGCCAACATGTTGGACCTCTGCCAAGTCCTCCAAAATTTTGAGCAATCCACGTTGCTTGTGAGCAGTGACAACTCTTCAGTCAGCATTACCATACCACTGCTGTGTTTACTGAAGAGGTCAATGTTGAAAATCAAGGAAACAGCTGTCATGATGCAACTGGGGGAATCTGAAGGAGAAAACGATCAGCGTGATGGTACCAACATCAGGCCATCCGCCTCAGGGAACGCTGGCCCCAGCAGCTATGACGAAGAAGAGGAGGAGGAACAGCTGGAGTTGGAGCAGGAATTTCATGCCACCACTGACGAGGGCCAGAGCGGTGCACGTTGGACTTCCACAATTCAGCGCGAATGGTCAGCAGAAGCAGACCAGGAGGAAGGTGACGACTATGATGCATCACAACAACTATCACAACGCTCACAAGAGGATGATGAGGATTCTGGTAGGACTCTTGCACACATGGCTCAATTCATGCTAGACTGCATTGAACGCGACCCACGCATTGTGCGCATTCTGGACAACACCAATTACTGGGTTTATACCCTTCTGGATCCACGGTACAAACACAATGTTCCAAAACTGCTTGAAGAAAGAGTCAGACAGGTCAAAATGGAAGAATACCAGCAGGCCCTTGTGGAGACTTTAGAGAGGAGATTGACATTCTCCCCCTCCTCTAGCCAGTTGTACGCCGACAGACTGACTTCCGCAAACCCAGGACAACCAGGAGGGCAGCAAACAACGCAAGCCGCAGCTAGTGCCCAAAAGGGAATGGTATCGGCAGTGTCCTTGGAGTGGGAAAATTTTCTGACACCCATGCAGCAGCAGCCCACTGAACAGGAAGCGTGCAGATCCACCTCCAACACCGATCGCCTGGAGAAGATGGTCAAGGACTACATGTCAGATGACGTAGCTGTGTCGAACAATCCATCTGCACCCTTCAACTATTGGGTATCGAAGCTAGACACCTGGCACGAACTGGCAATGTACGCAATAGAGGTGCTGGCTTGCCCGGCAGCCAGCGTTATGTCGGAACGCTGTTTCAGTGCTGCCGGAGGCATCGTCACAGATCGGCGTATCCGCCTCTCCACAGAAAATGCAGACCGTCTGACTCAAATTAAAATGAATCAATCCTGGATTGGAAACGACTATGCAACACTCCAGGACCCCAACCAAGTAACATGACCAATGAACATCTGGGATGGTGTAGCGTTTCCGGTCCCTATTTATTGAACCTCTCATCTGTATTACATTTATGACTGCATGGCGGCAAAAAGCATTGCTGCTATATCCGCACGCTTTTTGTCCTCATGCAAGGCCTGGATTGTTGTGTCTCAAAAAGCATGGCCTTCTCCTCCTGCGCCTGCTCCTGTTCCATCACGTCTGCTGCTGCTGGGTTAGCGTTGCCGCGTGGTCCCTGTTTATTGAACCACTTATCTTTATTACATTTATGACTGCATGGCGGTACAAAGCATGCTATCCGCACGCTTCTTGTCCTCATGCAAGGCCTGGGTTGTTGTGTCTCACAAAGCGTGGCCTTCTCCTCCTGCGCCTCCTCCTGTTCCATCATGTCTGCTGCTGCTGGGTTAGCGTTGCCGCGTGGTCCCTGTTTATTGAACCACTTATCTTTATTACATTTATGACTGCATGGCGGTACCTCATGCAAGGCCTGGGTTGTTGTGTCTCACAAAGCGTGGCCTTCTCCTCCTGCGCCTGCTCCTGTTCCATCACGTGTGCTGCTGCTGCTGCTGGGTTAGCGTTGCCGGTCCCTGTTTATGGAACCTCTTATCTTTATTACATTTATGACTGCATGGCGGTACAAAGCATGCTATCCGCACGCTTCTTGTCCTCATGCAAGGCCTGGGTTGTTGTGTCTCACAAAGCGTGGCCTTCTCCTCCTGCGCCACCCTCCTCCTGTTCCATCACGTGTGCTGCTGCTGGGTTAGCGTTACCGGTCCCTTTTCCTGGAACCTCTTATATGTATTACATTTATGACTGCATGCCGACAAAAAGCATGTTACCTGTGCAAAGAAAACAGACATTTCCCGCATTTAAAAGACAGTTTTCCCTTTGAAACTTTAAAATCGATTTTCTCAAAAACTATATCCTCTTTTTGCTAAATTTTTTTTCCTCTTGTACCCACTCCCAAGGTGCACATACCCTGTAAATTTGGGGTATGTAGCACGTAAGGAGGCTTTACAAAGCACAAAAGTTCGGGTCCCCATTGACTTCCATTATGTTCGGAGTTCGGGTCGAACACCCGAACATCGCGGCCATGTTCGGCCTGTTCGGCCCGAACCCGAACATCTAGATGTTCGCCCAACACTACTGGGGCCCACATATGTAGCCATGCGGTGGTGAGCAATTAGATGGTCCCATACTCCAAAAGTAGTAAAAGAAAGGGAAAAAGCCCTCGAGGGTGGTGTCGGTCTTTTCGTAGGCCATACCCAAATACCAGCTCCTGGGTCATAGTGCAGTATTCCCCTTGCCAGTTCAACCCACTGTGCCTGGCGGTGGTTGTGTACCCAGTCTATGATTCTATTTAAGTGAATCGCATAATAATATGCTTTTGGGTGTGGGAGGGCTAAGCCACCTTCAGCCCTGCTCCTTTGTAAAGTAAGTAGCGCAATTCTGGCTTTACCAGACTTCCAAACATATTTGGAAAATAGCTTGGAGAGACGGTTCCAAAATTTCTGTGGAATTTTGATGGGCAAAGTTTGCAAAATATAGAGAAGCCTTGGCATCAGATTCATCTTGATTTTATTTACCCTCCCCATCCAGGAGTGAGATAGCTGGGACCATTTTTTGACATCACTCTCGAGGGCCTCTACAAGAGGCAGGAAATTCAACTCATAGAGTTTAGATAGGTCCGTGCTAAGATGGGTACCCAAGTAAGTAATGGAGGGGGACTTCCACTTAAAAGGCAAAGCATCCCTCAGCAGTAGTTGAGTGTCGTTAGGCAAGGAAACATTGAGAACTTCTGACTTATTAGAATTGATTTTGTAATTGCTAAGGGCCCGGAACTCCTCGACCAGTCGTAGGATTCCTGAATTTTTAATGTCGCTGCTAGCAGCGGCCGCTATAATAGTTTTTCTGGTGAATGTACATGTCTGCCTATTTTTTTATGGCTGCATTGCGGCTGCAAAAACTAAACAAAAAAGGCATGTACATGTGTCAATTCCCCTTCATGATCGTTACCTTGCCATGGTGAAGGGGCTTGCATATCCCAATGATGCAATGACCGCCGGCTATATAAGTGTGTCGGGGGGGGGGGGGGCACACCAAGATAATAAGGCCATTGCTTCATTGTGGACAGACCAAATTCGATCAGCTGGACAGAGCTACCTCAGCCCGGTGACCATATGGGCATGAAAACTGCTATCGCCTGCACTCTCGCCTTGGAGCGCACCAGTCCAGCATGGCTATCACTACACAAACAGCTGTTTGCGGCGCGTTACACAGTGATTTTGGTCTGTCAGTATGAAGCAGTACACTAATTACACTACCTGATTGATCTATACACATGCAAGATGTTTTAACCTTCCTGGCGGTAAGCCCGAGCTGAGCTCGGGCTATGCCGCGCAGGAAGATATCTCAGCCCCTGGTGGGGCGATTTGGGCCATTTAAAGTGCTGTACGTGCAGCTAGCACTTTGCTAGCCGCGCGTACAGCTTGATCGCCCGCACGCAGCAGCAGAAGAGGGCCCCCCGCCAGAGCCCTGCGCTGCCCGGACCAATGAGTTCCGGGCAGCGCTATGGGCTGGATCGGAGGCGGCTGACGTCCATGACGTCATTCCGATCGTCGCCATGGCGACAGGAGAAGCCAAACAGGGGAGCGCGTTATATACGCGTTCCCCTGTTTGCTATTGATGCCGGCGACGATCGCACTAGAGGGACACATGCGCCCTCTAGTGGTGTTTCATGTAGCTACCACTCTGGTAGCTTTACATGAAACAAAAAAAAAAAGTAAAAAACAAAATAGGATTTTTGCCTATTTGGCAAAAAAAATTAACCGCCAGGGAGGTTAACCACTTGATGACCCAGCCTTTACCCCCCCCCCCCTTAAGGACCAGCGCTATATTTGCTGATCTGTGCTGGGTGGGCTCTACAGCTCCCAGCACAGATCAAACACCAGGCAGAGCGACCAGATCGCCCCCCTTTTTTCCCCACTAGGGGGATGATGTGCTGGGGGGGTCTGATCGCTCCTACCTGCGTGTGGCTGGCGGGGGGGCGCACCTCAAAGCCCCCTCCACCGCAGGACTCCCCCTCTCCTCCCTCCCCCAGAGATCCGAGGCTGCACAGGATCTGTCCTGTGCAGCCTCTAACAGGCTCCTGCCTGTCATGTGACAGCGATCCCCGGCCGCTGATTGGCCGGGGATCGCTGATCAAGTACACGCTGCTACTGTTAGCAGTGTTGTACAAATGTAAACAAAGCGGATTATTTCCGCTTGTGTTTACATTTAGCCTGCGAGCCGCGATCGGCGGCCCGCAGGCTATTCACGGAGCCCCCCGCCGTGAATTGACAGGAAGAAGCCGCTCATGCGAGCGGCTGCTTCCTGATTAATTAGCCTGCAGCCGGCAACGCAGATCTGCGTCGCTGGTCCTGCAGCTGCCACTATGCCGACGCACGGTATGAGTGCGCGGTCGGCAAGTGGTTAAAGCACTTTAGGCCTCCAATTTAGTATTCAATGTGATTTCTGCCCTTAAAACGCTGCTGTGCATCAAAGCCTGATTTTTCCCTGGGACTTTTGGCGTGTATCCCACTCCGCCATGCCCCTCTCCAGGTGTTAGACCCCTTGAAACATCTTTTCCATCACTTTGTGGCCAGCATAAATGTTTGTAGTTTTCAAAGTTCACCTCCCCATTGAAGTCTATTGCTGGTTTGAAAGTTCGCGTGAACCCGAACTTTTGCGGAAGTTCACGTTCGAGGTTCGCGAACCTAAAATTGGAGGTTCGAGTCCTCTCTATACATGACTGAACTGTTTTGATTGCCCTGCATATAAGGTGCTGGAATAGCATTTTTCTATCACTTGTTGACCAACAACTAATACCTCAATGCCATCCGCATGATGAAAGGATGGCTGTGTGATGTCAGTATAATGAGTGGGATCCACTAGAAAGCACAAAGCGCTAATCGCAATCACTAGTGATTTGTGATAGCCCTTTGCAAGCAATTTTGGGAGCGATCTCCCTGCTCCTATACAATAGAGATGGGCCGAACCTCCGATTTTAGGTTCGTGAACCCTGTTCGCGAACCGTCGCGGAAGGTTCGGTTCACGGAAAAGTTCAAGACTTCAATGGGGATGCGAACTTTGAAAAATAGAAAAAATTATGCTGGCCACAAAAGTGATGGAAAAGATGTTTCAAGGGGTCTAACACCTGGAAGGGGAGCATGGCGGAGTGGGATACATGCCCAAAGTCCCGGGGAAAAATCTGGATGTGACGCAAAACAGCGTTTTAAGGGCAGAAATCACATTGAATGCTAAATTGCAGGC
Source organism: Hyperolius riggenbachi (assembly GCF_040937935.1). Taxonomy (NCBI): domain Eukaryota; kingdom Metazoa; phylum Chordata; class Amphibia; order Anura; family Hyperoliidae; genus Hyperolius; species Hyperolius riggenbachi. Next base: position 409,744,321 of record NC_090647.1, on the reverse strand, counting down.
CTAAAGTGCGTTCAAACATCTTGCATGTGTATACATCAATCAGGGAGTGTAATTAGAGTTCTGCTTCACACTGACACACCAAACTCACTGTGTAACGCACCGCAAACAGCTGTTTGCGTTGTGACGGCCGTGCTAGACTGATGCGCAACATGGCCAGAGTGCAGGCCGTGGCAGTTTTCCAGCCCATATGGTCGCCGGGCTGTGGTAGCTCAATGATAGAACAACAGTGACTGTCCAGCTGATCAAATTTGGTTTGTCCACAATGAAGCAACGACCTTATCTTCTTGTATGTAGGTAGGCATAGGTAGGAGTCCCAGGATAGGTAGGTAGGCATAGGTAGGTGTCCCAGTAGTTAGCTAGGCATAGGTAGGAGACCCAGTATAGGTAGGTAGGCTTAGGTAGGAGTCCCAGTATAGGTAAGTAGGCATAGGTAGGTGTCCCAGTATAGGTAGGTAGGCATAGGTAGGTGCCTCAGTAGTTAGCTAGGCATAGGTAGGAGACCCAGTATAGGTAGGTAGGCATAGGTAGGTCCCCTAGTATCAGTGGCTGGATAGTGTAATGGTTAAGGGCTCTGCCTCTGACACAGGAGACCTGGGTTCGAATCTCGGCTCTGCCTGTTCAGTAAGCCAGCACCTATTCAGTAGGAGATCTTGGGCAAGTCTCCCTAACATTGCTACTGCCTATAGAGCGCGTCCTAGTGGCTGCAGCTCTGGCGCTTTGAGTCCGCCAGGAGAAAAGCACGATATAAATGTTCTGTGTTTGTTTGTTGTTGTTTGTTTAGGTAGGTGTCCCCGTATAGGTAAGTAGGTGCCCCAGTAGTTAGGTAGGCATAGGTAGGTGTCCCAGTATAGATAGTTAGGCAGGGCCTGGCTGGCACAGTAATAACAATTACCAAGGTCCAGCTGCAACAGATAGGGCTGTATAATGTCAGTGTCAGTGAGCAACACTTAAGGAAAACATTAGCTCTCAAAAGAGCTGTTGAGGGGTGCTATTTTAGCAATAACAATCAGCCATGAGCAAGCCAAGAGCCTAACTAATCTTTCCCTAGGAGAAAAAATCTGCAGCAGCTCTCCCTAGTCCAGGTATGTCAAACCGGTCCTACGAGGGCCGAGATCCTAAGGGTACGTTTCCACTTGTGCGGCGCAATTTGCTCACTAAAAACGCGTCAACGAATCCGCATACGGTTCCGGATTCGTTGATGTTTTCATGCGGATTTTCACGCGGAATCGTTTGCGATTTTAACCATGTCAATGCCAGCAAGCATTGACATGGGGTTTTTAACAAAATCGCGCGCGGAAACGCCGGGAAAACCGCAAGACTCAAGTGCTTGCGGTTTTCCTATTTAGTTACATGACCGACGATTCGCGTGCTGGTGTGCGGCGTGCGAATTCTGACGGCTCTGCTGTGCAGATTTTTTCTGCAGAGCGAGCCGCACAGAATTCCTGACAAGTGGAAACGGCGCCATCTACTAGTATTGTTTGAGCGAATCTGCATGCAGGAAACGCATGCAGATTCGCTCTAGTGTAAACGAGCCCTCACACATTTTTGATACAGCTCAAATGAATTGATGGGTCTGAATCAGGGTAGGCGTGGTCCATCAGGTAGAACACATTCCTCTCTTTCTCAGTCCATCCTAAACACTGGCATGGATCTGGCCCTCCAGGCCTGGAGTTCGACACGTGTCCTAGTCTGCTTAATTGCAGCAGGCACACGAGTGAGTGTCATGGCCAGCGAGCTTGCCTTATATAAGGGGGGGGGGGGGGGGTTCAGGGCTTAGTGTTTCCTGAATGGCTACAATGTGCCTGCTGACTGTGATGCAGAGGGTCAAAATTGACCCTCATTATGGGGCGAATCGAACTTCCGCAAAAGTTCGCCTGGTCCAGGCGAACGCGAACCCCCAAAGTTTGCCTGGAACCGTTCACCGGCGAACCGTTCGGCCCATCTCTACTATACAATGCATTAGAATGGAAAAGCTCCCAAAATGTTGCATGTCCTGGAATTGTGATTTGCCTAATCGCAATCGCTGTAGTGGAATCTGTCCCATCCATTTACATTGGAAGAGCGTTTAGGCAAATCGCTAGCAATTGAAAGCAATCCCTAAACACTCAAACGCTCTAGTGGGTCCCAGGTCTTAGGGCTGGTGCACACCTAGAGCAATTCTGAGCGCTTTTCAAAGTACTAACGCTTTAAAAAGTGCTTGGCTAATGTTTTTCTATGTGTTGGATCAAACCAGAGCGATATGATTTTTAAAGAAATGCAAATACAGGTCCAGAAGCATTTTTGAGGCGATTCAGCCTCAATGTTAAGTATAGGAAAATGGAAAATTACTCTAAAATTTTAGGTTAAGAATTATATATTTTGTTAGGACCTGAGCACGCTTCTGTGCATTTATCAGCAGCACATCAGTGTTACAGATTGATCCATATTGCTGAAAAATGCAGAGGCCCAATTGTACTAAAGCTCTAAAGTTATGTACACATTGTTGATTGTCCAACCATTGGCCAATTTTACCACTTCAATATAGTATAACAGCTTACCTACACAATCTGTTCATCGTATTGAATACCTGTTGGACCTCATACTATTTATGGAGGTGGTAAAATTGGGCATTGGTTGGCCAATCAAATTTGGATGTGTGTATGCTCCTTTAGGGCATGTATGGGGTTAACAGTCCCAGAACTTTAGAGTTTCTAAAGTGTTTCCAAGTTTTTTGAAAGCATTGCACCAGGAATAATACATTTTTGTTCTATAATTGGTGCATCCGTCATGGTAGGTATTCTCATCCCCAGGTGAATTTGCATTGTAATTGCATAACGAAGGTAATATTACAGCAATGCTTGAAAGCTTGAGAAACCTTTAGGGCCCATTACACTTGTAAACGCCAAAATGTTTTGCGCAGGTGATCATCATGGTAAAATCACTGTACGAATTAATGTTTTTTGCGATAGCAATTAATGTTTTAATAGCATGCTCATTGCAATTGCTATGTAATCACAGCAAAATGCTGCATGCAATGCATTTGGCGCTAATCACGGATCTCCCGCGGTCAACGGCAATCGCGGCAGCGACATCACTACCATATAGTTACAATTGCGCTAGTATATTTAAAAGTAGCGGTAAACGGCTAGTATGAATGGGCCCATTACCACTACATCGGAAATCGGGCCACATTTTTTTGTGGGAGTGGCAGCGAATCCCATAGCCATGCATGGCATGGCTTCTTTTAGGGCACGTTTCCACTTGAGCGGGAAAAATCGCCACGAATCAGCAGAGTTTCCCCGCAGGCAAATAGTGCGGGAAAACTCTGCCGTAGGTCGCTAGCTATACGGCCGGCTTTTCCATCCGAATCGGAGCGGGAGGCTGCGGATTAGGTTTTCTTTATCTCTTAGGGCTTTTTAAAAGCAGGATTAGGTTTTAGGTAACGTTCATACCAGACCGTTTTAAAGGGTTCACAAACCACTATATTTGTAAAAGGACAATATATTTACTGAAATTTCAAATGGCGTGCATAAAAATAAAGCCGCCATGAAAAAAGTTCCCGGCTGGATAACGAAATCTGATAATGATCAACATCATTGTCAAACTTGGTTAACGATAAATACCATTGTAAAAATCAGATGGGAAATGATAACGAAAAGATAACGTTAAAAATCATTACATAATTCAACAATACAGATTAACCCAACCCTACTTTCACACAGAACCCTACCCTGGTGGCGCCTAACCATAACCACCCTCCCTCCTGGTGGTGCCTAATCCTAACCAACCCCCCTGTTAGTGCCTAACCCTAACCACTCCCTCTACAGAAATACTCTTTTACTCATAGAAACGATAATGTCTTTGTTAACATAAAATCTGTACATACAAACAAAATAATATGCTAAAAACTATAACGTTGCAAGCTTCTAAAACTATTACATCATTATTTACTTCAAAAACTTTAATTTTCTAATGTTAAAGATTTATCTCGGCACCCTTTTTTCTGCTTTTTGTTTCGCTGTATTAACGATAATTGCATTAGAGTCTATGGCGGCACCCTTTTTGTCCACCCTTAGCCAGCACCCTTTTTTCCTGCTACCTGAAAACGAATGTGTAAATCTCAACCTTTATTCATAGATGAAAACTGGGCTAGATAAGTAATTCTGGACAAAAGTGCTATCAGATTTTAAGAAGCATAGTAGAGTCACCATGAGACAGTACCATACTTCTAAGCAGAGCAAAATAAGCACATGTATCACTGCTGGTTGAATGCAAGGTGTAATTATTATTATTATTATTATTTATTGTATTTATAAAGCGCCAACATATTACGCAGCGCTGAATTGCCTACACACTGTCACACACTACCAACGGTCAATTTCCAGGGAGTTAAAAAGGGCTTGCTTGCTCCGCTAGCCTCACCATAAACAAACACCTCTTGGACAACTAAATAAATGTGTAAAGAAAAAAAATCCTTCATTACACCATCCTGTTTTAGGGCTGTGTATCTACTAAAGTAAAACCAAACATTACAATAGTACTCTAGCCTGAGATACAGCCAACCAAACCTGCCCCACCCATTTCGCTATATAAGCTACTTACACAGGGGCGTGGACTTGAGAATGCACCAATCTCGCTGCTGCATACTTCCCAGGTGAAACATAATTTGCATGTGCATCTATCATTGCCTTCATTAATCCCCAGGTGTGTGTGCATATGGTTTGCAAGACACTTCCTCATTAAGTGGAACTGCACATCACCATAAACTGACATGAGGCTGGGGACACACTAAGCAAAAACGTTACAGTTGCGGAAAACGTAGCGTTTATGCATGCAATGTTAGTCAATGGGCCGCATCAAAAAATGCATATAAAAAACGCATATGCGTTTTGTATGCGTTTTATAACGCCGGCCAGCGGCAGCATTAGACCCTATGGCAGAGTTTCCCTGCACGATTTGCCTGCAGGGAAACTCTGCAGATTCGGCCTGATTCCGTAATAGTGGAAACGGGCCCTAAAAGATCCAATTTACACCAATTTGATAAATATGATCAGTTGTCCCAAAAATTGAAAGCTTTTTTTTTTGTTTTCGATCGAGAAATCCATTCAAATTTCCCGTTTTTTTTTAAAGTTTTTTGAGATTGTATATTTTGGAATATTCAGAATATTTCCAGTCACTTGCGTCTGTGTCCATGATTCTTTTGCATTTTAAATTCAAGCGGCATCTCTGCATTCTTTCATGTATGATGTGCGATTCATGTTTCTATGCAAGTCAATGGGAAACAGTGGAGTAGCAAGAGGGGGTGCAGAGGTTGCAACCCCACTGGGGCCCCATGGACCAGAGGGACCCATTAGGGGCCCTCCTTCGGGGGCCTTCATCCATCTTATTAGCTTTTCATTGGCGCTATGCTGGTAATGAACACAAGCTATGATGCGTTATAATGAGTGTGAACTGCAATGAAGACTGGACATAGACTTAATACAAAGCCTGCATGCAGCAAGTTCGAATAATGTGATCAGTTACCACTCAGTACTGTGAACAGGCCCATACGATTGTATGGGCAGTGAGTTAACCTGCAGGGTAGGAACACACTAGGCAGAATCCAGTGGCGTATTTACAGGGGTGCAGGCATGGCTTGTGCCATGAGTGCTGCTGCCCTATGGGCGCCATAACTGCCCCCTCTTGATGCATGCTTTGGTGCGACCTGTGACTCTCCCTCGCCTGCCCGCATGTGCTGCTATTGCTCACCGCGATAAGTCTGCCTGCCGCCTGCCTCGCCCGCTTCATTTTCCGGCATCCGAAGTCACTAATAAGGCTTCTCAAATCAGTGCGACTAAAGAGACAGAGCGGTGGCTCAAAGCGATTGCGGGTGCCTTTCAAATGCAGGAAGTGATGTCACTTTTGAAACGCACCCCGGTCGCTTTGAGCCGCCGCTCTGTCTCTTTGGTCACACTGATTTGAGGAGCCCTATCAGTGACTTGGGATGCCGGAAGATAAAGCGGGGAGGAAGGAGGCAGACAGGGTTATCGCGGTGAGCAATAGCAGCATGCAGGGAAAACCGGGAGGGAGAGCCGCAGGTCAGGCATCAGACAGAAAACGCATATGCGATTCTGCCTCGTGTGTTCCTAACATTCTATATCTTGTTGCCTTGACAAACGACTCAGTGTATGGGGTGGATTTGTGTCACAACATTTGAATAAAACCTGCAACTGACCACTGTGAACAGGTCCTGCAGCTGTCCTTGAGGCTGGGTGCACACATAACATGACATGAAAGGCTGCATTTTATGTCATGTTTTCATTTTATGATTATGTGTGTTTTTGCTGCATTTTTGGTGTGTTTGCGTTTTTTACTGCAGATGCGTTTTTTAAGGGTTTTGCCTGTACTTTAATGCGTTTGCGGTTCGCATATACAAAACGCATATGCCTTTTGTATGCATTTTTCATGCATTATTATATTTCCATTTATGCAAATCACTAGGAAGACAACAGTAAATGGAAATACATAAAAAAAAAAAAAAATTCGGGGAAATAAAAACGCATGAAAACGCATACCGTTGAGTTCCCATTGACTTTCATTACGCGCAATTTTTATACATTTTTGCATATCATGCAACAAAACCAGCATTTTTAAAAACGCACGCATATAAAACGCATGTGTTTTTTATATGCGTTTTCTCCTGCGGTCCATAGACTTCCATTAGCTGCAAAAATGCCGCGTTTTCCGCAACGCTAGCGTTTCTGCTATGTGTGCACCTAGCTGGATAGATTTTGGGGCTTCATATCAATAGAGTGTTTGGGGCCCCATGTAAAACTCTCACTGGTGCCCCAATCTCCTTAGTTATGCCACTGATTGGAAAAAAATTGTTTTGTACAAAAAGATTGCATGCGATTTTGATGTTAATTAGTTGCAGGTGCTTCGCTAGGTGGTTTGATCCGGACGAACTTGTTGCCATGGTGCTCTGGATCCATTATAGCAGGGTGCCTGGCCCAAGTAAGTCTCCCTCCCCCCCCCCCCCCCCGCAGTGTGCCAACTCCTGCTAACAGACCTCAGATCGTGGCGACTCCAAGCAAAGCAAAGACCCTGGAAGACCCTGGGCCCCAGCATAGCAAAACCTCCAGCATAGCAAAGATCCCGGGCCCCAGCCTAGCAAAGCCCCCAGCACAGCAAAGCGCCGGGGTCTCAGCCCAGCAGAGTAAAGCCCCCAGCCCAGAAAAGCAAAACCCCCAGGCCCCAGCAAAGCAAAGCCCCCAGCAAGGCAAACCCCCAAGCCTAGTACTGCCTTGAGCAAAGCAAATCCTCCTGGTCCCGGCCCAGAAAAGCATACAGCCAAGCAAAGCTCCCAGCTCAGCAAAGCCTAGTAAAGCCCCCAGCCCAGCAAAGCATGCAAAAATGCTCCCAGCCCAGCAAGGCCCCCACCCCAGCAAATTGCCCAGCCCAGCCAAGCCCCCACCAAATCACCCAGCAAAGTCCCAGCACCCACCAAAGCCAGGCTGGCTCAGCATCACCACCAGCCAGGCCACAGCATCACCACCAACTAGGCCAGCACAGCACAGCATAGCATCACCACCAGCCAGCCCAGCATCACCACCAGCAAGCTCAGCAAAACCGCCGAATACAGCACACAGGCCAGCCAGCTGAAGACAAGACAGAAGCCAGATGAGGGGCTTATTTATGTGAAATACTGCCTGTTGAATATATTTCCACCCGAAATCAATCAGTCCAGGAGAAAAATTTAGCTCAATCGCCGGCGGGTCGGGAGCGCGTCATTAGCATTAGCTGCGTTCGATACGGCGACGACTGACGCAGCAATACATCACCTCTCTGCCAGCGCGAGTCCCCGGGTGCCCACAGTATCTCACTTCTTCCAGTGTCTTTTCCGTCTTCACTTCCTGTCCCGCCCAGTGAGATGATGAAGTTCAAACAGTAGAGGGCACTCTTCTGCACAGAATTGGACAAGAAGTGAAGAGAAGATTGAGGAGAATGCTGAAAGAATTGAGAGACGGCGGGGACCCGGGGACTCGCGCCGGTAGACAGGTAATGTATTGCTGCTGGCCGGGGGAGCAGGGGCGGCGAGGCAGGCAGCAACAGCTCCACAGGTTGTGAATCGATTTCATGCTGAAATTGACTAAAAATCTGTGTGCAGCAGTGGCGGCTCCAGGAAATTTTTTTAGGGGGTGCTATGTAGGTGCTGGACCAATTTCCGGGGGAGCTGACGACCTGCGGCGCGCGAAGCGCGTCGCGCCAAAAATGGGTGAGGTTACAACCTGCGGCGCGCGAAGCGCGCCGCGGCGAAAAAATGGGCGTGGTCATGACCGGATGAGGGCGGGGCTAACTGTAATTTAAAGTGAACCCAGGGTGAGAGTGATATGGTGGCTGCCATATTTATTTCCTTTTAAACAATACTAGTTGCCTGGCAGCCCTGCTGATCTTTTTGGCTGTAGTAGTGAACTGAATTACACCAGAAACAAGCCATGCAGCTAATCTTGTCAGTTCTGACAATATTGTCAGAAACCCCTGACCTGCTGCATGCTTGTTCAGGGTCTATGGTTGAAAGAATAAGAGGCAGAGGACCAGCACGGCAGCCAGGCAACTGGTATTGCTTAAAGGGAGATAAATATGGCAGCCTCAATATTATTCTCACCTCGGGTTCCCTTTAAAAGTGCAACGCAAAGACAGAGGGCCCAAGTTTTGGTGACCCTTTTCCCAGAAAATTCACATAATTGTGCAGGTTTTCTCAAGAAAATACACGTAATGTGAGCAGATTTTAACAAAAAACACGTCCAATGACCCCAATATGCACAATCGTTATCAGATATGGCCCCAATATGCACAATCGTTATCAGATATGGCCCCAATATGCACAATCGTTATCAGATATGGCCCCAATATGCACAATCGTTATCAGATATGGCCCCAATATGCACAATCGTTATCAGATATGGCCCCAATATGCACAATCGTTATCAGATATGGCCCCAATATGCACAATCGTTATCAGATATGGCCCCAATATGCACAATCGTTATCAGATATGGCCCCAATATGCACAATCGTTATCAGATATGGCCCCAATATGCACAATCGTTATCAGATATGGCCCCAATATGCACAATCGTTATCAGATATGGCCCCAATATGCACAATCGTTATCAGATATGGCCCCAATATGCACAATCGTTATCAGATATGGCCCCAATATGCACAATCGTTATCAGATATGGCCCCAATATGCACAATCGTTATCAGATATAGCCCCAATATGCACAATCGTTATCAGATATAGCCCCAATATGCACAATCGTTATCAGATATAGCCCCAATATGCACAATCGGTAGCAGATATGACCCCAATATGCACGATCGTTAGCAGATATGACCCCAATATGCACAATCGTTATCAGATATGGCCCCAATATGCACAATCATTATCAGATATGGCCCCAATATGCACAATCGTTATCAGATATGGCCCCAATATGCACAATCGGTAGCAGATATGGTCCCAATATGCACAATCGGTAGCAGATATGGTCCCAATATGCACAATCGGTAGCAGATATGGTCCCAATATGCACAATCGGTAGCAGATATGGTCCCAATATGCACAATCGGTGGCAGATATGGTCCCAATATGCACAATCGGTGGCAGATATGGTCCCAATATGCACAATCGGTGGCAGATATGGTCCCAATATGCACAATCGGTGGCAGATATGGTCCCAATATGCACAATCGGTAGCAGATATGGCCCCAATATGCACAATCCGTAGCAGAAATGACCCCAATATGCACAATCGGTAGCAGATATGACCCCAATATGCACAATCGGTAGCAGATATGACCCCAATATGCACAATCGGTAGCAGATATGACCCCAATATGCACAATCGGTAGCAGATATGACCCCAATATGCACAATCGGTAGCAGAAATGACCCCAATATGCACAATCGGTAGCAGAAATGACCCCAATATGCACAATCGGTAGCAGAAATGACCCCAACATGCACAATCGGTAGCAGATATCGCCCCAATATGCACAATCCGTAGCAGATATGACCCCAATATGCACAATCCGTAGCAGATATGACCCCAATATGCACAATCCGTAGCAGATATGACCCCAATATGCACAATCCGCATCACCTGAAAAAGAAAAGAAAAACCCATTTACTCACCTACAGCCAGAAGACCTTCTTTCCCGACCTCCTGTCCCGAGTCCCGACCTCATTGTGGCGCGCAGCGCCCGCGCGCCCACGATCCTCTTCCTTCCCGACGTCACCACGAGACTTCCTGCCTGCATGCAGAGAGCAGGGCTACGGGAAAATGGCCGCCCGAAGTCTGCAGAACAGGGCTCCGGGCGGCCATCTTACCGTAGCCCTGCCTGCTGCTCCGTGCTGCCGGTGTGTGAACTGACTTGGCGTCTTTTAGACGCCTGAAGTCAGTTCACTCCAGGGGGTGCTTTGGGGGTGCTTGGACAATTCTAGGGGGTGCTCGAGCACCCCCAAGCACCCCCCTGGCGCCGCCCCTGGTGTGCAGTGTATGTGCAGCCAATAGATCACTCTCTGATTAGATCTGATCAGAGAGGTATCTATCTGTTGGTCGATCTGGTGGCAATCGACCAGTGTATGGCAGCCTTTAGGGCCCATTCACGGTTGTCAGGGGCAAAATGGTAGAGCTTAGCACTACTGTTTTGCGCTGGTGATTAGTGCGGTAAAAACACTGTACACTCTCGCGATTCAGAGCGATCAGGATCTGCGCTTTTATAAGTGCTGTATCCTGATCGCTCAAGAATCCCGAGAAAATGCTGCAGGTAACACTTTTGCGATTGCAGTTAATCGTGAAACGCCTGCGAGCGGCGGCAATCGCGGCAGTGAGATCACTGCCTTAGGGTAACAATTGTGCTACCGCTTTGAAAAGCACTAGCACGTCAGCGATTAGCGGGAATCACCCGCTAATAATCCAAGTGTGAATGGGCCCTATAAGCATTTTCAAAAAATGCTCTAGTGGGTTGCAGCCCTTAGATAGTAAACACACTATGGCCTGGTGCACACCAAAGGAGTTTTTCTGAGCGTTTTGAGTTTTTAAAATATGTGTCTGTGCACACTGGAGCAATGAGGTTTTGTAAAAAAACCCATAGCATTACATTGGGAAGAGCTTTTGAAACCTCTAAAAGCTCTTCCCAATGTAATGCTATGGGGCTTTTTACAAAATCTCATTGCTTCAGTGTGCACAGACACATAGGATAACATTAGCAGCAGATTTAAAAACTCAAAACGCTCAGAAAAACTCCTCTGGTGTGCACCAGGCCTCTGAGTGCTTTCTGAGTGCTTTTTTGACCATCAGAGCTTTCTGAGCGTTTTTAAAAAAAATGCTCCCATTGACTTGCAGTAAAATTGCTGTGAAATGATTTTTCAAAATATTATGGCCGTTATGCAGCGATTTCAAGTCAATGGGAGTGTTTTTAAAAAATGCTCAGAAAGCGCTGATGGTCAAAAAAGAACTCAGAAAGCTCTCATAGTGTGTTTACACTCTAAGGGCTGCAACCTACTAGAGTGTTTTTTTGAACGTTTAGGGATCTCTTTCAATCGCTAGTGATTTCTCTAAATGCTTTGCTAATGTAAAAGGATGGGACAGATTCCACTACATCGATTGCGATTAGGCGAATCCCAATCGCAGGACATGCAGCATTTTGGGAGCATTTCCATTCTAATGTATTATATAGGAGCAGGGAAATCGCTCCCAAAATAGCTTGCAAAGCGCTACCACAAATCACAAGCGATTGCAATAGTGCTTTACGCTTTCTATTGGGTCCCAGGCCTAAGGCTTCTTGCACACTACATGCAATTCTGATTTTTTATCTGATCCGATTTTTGATTCTGATTAAAAAAAGTACTGCATGCTGCTATGTTTTTTAATCGGAATAAAAAAATCGGACGTATAAAAAATCTGAATCGCATGTAGTGTGCAAGAGGCCTTAGGGCTGGTTCAAACTGCAAGAGCTTGTTCTAAGCGCTTGTGATTTTAAAAGCTCTTGCTCATGCAATGCTATAAGTTTGTTCTCACTTGAGCCAGTTGATTTTATAAATCACCCATAGTATTGCATTAGCAAGAGCTTTTCAAATCACTAGTGCTAAAATAGCTCTTGTAGTCAATGGCTCACTCAGCAATCGCACGTGATTTCCATTGCGTTATTGCATTCACAGTTTTTGCCTGTGGCATAGCAATAGGGGATGCAGAGATTGTGACCACACCTGGGTCCTTTGGCCAGAGGGGCCCCGAAGGGCCCACCCTCAATAGCAGTATTAGCTCTTTATCGGTCCTGTGGTGGTAATGACCAATGCAATGGATAGTGGTAATCACTGGCAAACTGCCCCATCCCCCTAACCCCCATCTAATACTGTGGCGGTCCTTGGCAGGTTTCAGTGCACCATACCAATTGTTATGCGTGCTTGGGAGGGCAATGTAAAATTTGCACTGAGGCCCAAAGCTCCTTAGCTACACCACTAGATTTTGTCATGATTTTAGATCACACAGCTGTTTCCGTTTTACTGCATGATTCATGTGTTTCAAAATAAATTAAATCTAGTACAACCTGAAAAATTGCAAATGATCGTGGAAAATTATGAGTGGAAAATTAAATTGCACATGCAGAATGAACGCAATGCAACGCAAGCCCCAAAAAAACACCCATGCAAGTGTGCTCCCAGCCTTAGGCCTCTCAACCCCGTTTCTAGGGGCGTGCCAGGCGTGCAACTGCCCTGAGCACTGTGAGGGAGGGGGGTACCGTGATGGAGGGTAGAGATGGCTCGAACCTCAGATTTTGGGCTTGCGGACGCAAACTTCAGCAAAAGACTGAGTTTGCGCGAACCAGGCGGACCGCCATAGACTTCAATGGGCAGGTGAACTTTAAAACCTACAAAGACTTTTTCTGGCCACAAAAGTAATGGTAAAGTTGTTTCAAGGGGTTTAGCACCTGGATGGTTGCATGCCAGAGTGGGATACATGTCCCTGGGAAAATTACGTATTTGACTCAGAGCAGGGTTATAACGCCTAAAGAACAGAAATCACATTGCATTCCTAAATTGGAGACATAGGGCCCGGAGCAGTGCTTTTCAGCGCTGCTAGATTTGGGCGCAGCCGGCGCCTCCATAGACTACAATAGGAATCACTCCTATTGCAGCGCTCAGTGAGTAACGTCGGCTCCGTCAGAAGACAGAGCCGAGGTTGCTTAAAAACACAATAATTCGGCCTCCAGCAATCGCTGGAAGCCGAATTATTTCATTCCCCCACTATCCATGTCGGCCTGGAGGGGGAATAGTAATTAAATCGGCCTGGACTTGTGCAGAAGCAGGATCAGCTATATAACGCTGTATCCTGCGCCCAAGTCTACCGGCGCCGATTTCAAATGTACTCATAGGGCCTGATTCACAAAGCGGTGCTAACAGTTAGCACGCTGGTGAAAAGCCCTTTATCACGCCTAAACTCAGTTTAGGCATGATAAGTTTAGGTGTGATAAGTTTAGGTGTGATAAGTTTAGGCGTGATAAGTTTAGGTGTGATAAGTTTAGGCGTGATAAGTTTAAGCACCAACTGGGTTAGGACCGCAGTGCACAGCTGATCAAAAGTTTTGCGCTAGCAAAGTCTAGTGCACTTCGCATAGAGTTTAATGGCGCTGCTTTGCGTGCGGGACTTTGTGCGTGAACTAAACTTATCTAAACTTATCATGCCTAAACTTATCATGCCTAAACTTATCACGCCTAAACTTATGACACTTAGGGCTCGATTCACAAAGCGGTGCTAACCCAGTTAGAGACTTTCGGCGTGATAACCATTGCACCACTCTGGTGAAAAGCCAGTTTAGGGGCCTGATTCACAAAGCGGTGCTAACAGTTAGCACGCTGGTGAAAAGCCCTTTATCACGCCTAAACTCAGTTTAGGCATGATAAGTTTAGGTGTGATAAGTTTAGGTGTGATAAGTTTAGGCATGATAAGTTTAGGTGTGATAAGTTTAGGCATGATAAGTTTAAGCACCAACTGCGTTAGCACCGCAGTGCACAGCTGTACAAAAGTTTTGCGCTAGCAAAGTCTGGTGCACTTCGCATAGAGTTTAATGGCGTTGCTTTGCGTGCGGGACTTTGCACGCTATCTACACTTATCTGAACTTATCACGCCTAAACTTATCACACCTAAACTTATCACACCTAAACTTATCACGCCTAAACTGGCTTTTCACCAGCGTGGTGCAATGGTTATCATGCCTAAAGTCTCTAACTGGGTTAGCACCGCTTTGTGAATCGAGCCCATAAAGTGCTTGAAAACATCTTGGGCTCGATTCACAAAGCGGTGATAACCCAGTTATCACGCCTAAAAGACTTTAGGCGCAATAACCTTTGCACCACTGAGTTATCACCGATTTTTCCTGCTCTTCGCGCGAAGTTACCGCGCGTACGCGTGTACGTGCGCGCGCAAAGTCCCATAGGGTTTAATGAGAGCTTCGCGCGAAGCGTCGGGTGCTGCGCGCGCACTTACGCGCGTACGCGCGGTAACTTCGCACGAGTTTCTTCTTATCATGCCTAAAGTGAGTTTAGGCGTGATAAGGGCCTTTTCACCAGCGTGCAAACACTTTGCACCGCTTTGTGAATCAAGCCCCTTGCCTGTGTATACATGGATCAGCAGGTAGTGTAAGTAGTGTACTGCTTCGCACTGACAGACCAAACTCACGGTCTAACGCACCGCCGTAACAGCCGCAAAGGGTTGTCATTAGTTGACACTCCCAGGACATAAACTGTCAGTTCTCTGGGCGGCAATATTTGTGTAGTGATGGCCGTGCTCGTGCGTACATTGGCGACAGTGCAGGCCAAGAAGATGAAAATTGAAAAATACGTGTTTTTTTTTTTTGATTGATTGAAAATTGAAGCGTGAATTATCAAATTCTACACACTGCCGACGAGAGCTAACCTGTACGGTGCCATAAAGAACTTGTGCTGTGTATAAACACCTATGCCTTCTCAAGTTATAGTATCTGTTTTGATAAGTTTCAGGGAAAGGTAGGTTATTGAAAAAAAATATTTTGAAAGTTATTTATGGATAGATTTTGTTATTTATCACAAAGTAAGAAATTAAATGTATTTATAAAAAATAAAAAAAATCAAGGTAATAAAATAAATCTAATTTCAATGATAATTTTCAAAAAAAGTAAACAAAGTCAGCAGGTGTCAGGCTGGCAGCAGAAGGCCTGCTTGCCATTCGTGGTGGGGGTGGTGTCACCCAACTCCAATGCAGAGCCACACAGTGGAGACTTGCAAGCAATGGAACGCTTCTCGGCCTTTTGGCTAAGACCAAGGGCCTGATTCACAAAGCGATGCTAACAGTTAGCACGCTGGTGAAAACCCCTTTATCACGCCTAAACTCAGTTTAGGCATGATAAGTTTAGGTGTGATAAGTTTAGGTGTGATAAGTTTAGGCATGATAAGTTTAGGTGTGATAAGTTTAGGCGTGATAAGTTTAAGCACCAACTGGGTTAGCACCGCAGTGCACAGCTGATCAGAAGTTTTGCGCTAGCAAAGTCTGGTGCACTTCGCATAGAGTTTAATGGCGCTGCTTTGCGTGCGGGACTTTGTGCGCTATCTACACTTATCTAAACTTAGCATGCCTAAACTTATCACACCTAAACTTATCACGCCTAAACTGGCTGTTCACCAGCGTGGTGCAATGGTTATCACGCCTAAAGTCTCTAACTGGGTTAGCACCACTTTGTGAATCGAGCCCCAAGTGTTGTATCAGTTTTGATAAGTTTCAGGGAATGGTAGGTTATTGAAATTTTTTTAAAGCTATTTATGGATAGAATTGTTATTTATAACAAAGTAAGAAATAATAATAAAAATAAATAAATAAAGGTAATAAATCATTCTAATTTAAATGATAATTTTCACAGCAATGACTGTGGCCTGCCCTGTATGCAGTGTATGTCTCACACAAAAAGAATAGACTATGAGCTCTTAAAATGTTTTTTGTTTTGGAGTGGTTTCAGCAATAAAGAACAGCCTAGCTAACTGTCCCTGTCTTTCTGTGGGTTGTATGTAGTGTCACCCACCAAAGGAGCTATGGTATAGTACGTTCAATCACAGGTACGGAGGAAAGGTATGCACTGGTATAGTAGAGTGTGCTGTCACACAGGTACAGAGGAAAGGTATGCACTGGTATAATAAAGTGTGCTGTCATACAGGTACAGAGGAAAGGTATGCATTGGTATAATAGAGTGTGCTTTCACACAGATACAATGGGAAGGTATGCACTGGTATAACAGAGTGTGCTGCCAGTGGTGGGACTACAAATCCCAGCTGGCCTGACTGGCAACTGTCTGTGGGCTGTATCTATATGCAGTGTCACCCACAAAGGCAGCTAGGCTTTAGTAAGTTAAATCACAAATACAGTGGAAAGATATGCAATGGTAATACAGAGTGTGCTGGGCCTGACACAGTACAGCAACTAGGCACAGCTGCGACAGACAGGGCCTGTCTGTGTCACACACACACACACACACAAAACACATCAGAAGAATATTAGCTCTCAAAAGAGCTTTTGTGGGGTGCTTTTAGCAACAAAATTCAGCGAGGCGCAAGCTAACAACAGCTAACGCTTTCCCTATCTCCAAATGTCTTTCCCTTCCTCTCACTACAGCAGCATTAGCAGACTGAGAACATGGCCAACGCTGCAGCATTTTTATAGGGGATGCGGGGGTCCGTGGGTGAGTGCAGCCTGATTGGCTGCCATGTGTCTGCTGACTGTGATGTAGAAGATCAAAGTTTAGCCCAATGACGAGATATAGGTGGCGGGTCGAATGCGCTATGTATTCGCTACCCACCGCAGGTAGCTGATATCCATGCGAACTACCCGCCGGGCAAACCGTTTCGGGCCATCTCTAATGGAGGAGGGAGCCACGGCCTTAAAGGGGAACTTCAGCCTAAACAAACAAACTGTCATCAAGTTACATTAGTTATGTTAATTAGAATAGATAGGTAATATAATCTCTTACCCACCCTGTTTTAAAAGAACAGGCAAAGGTTTGTGATTCTTGGGGGCAGCCATCTTTGTCATGGGGGCAGCCATCTTTTTGGTTGAAAGGAGGTGACAAGGAGCAGGAGACACAGTTCCAACTGTCCTTTGTCCTGATCACCCCTCCCAGCTGCACACGCTAGGCTTTAAATGTCAAATTCAAAATGTAAAAAAAAAAAATTGCACCAAAACAGCAGAACGAGAACAACAACATCAGAAATCCCATCATGCTTTGCACAGCATCAGGGGAAAAAAGCCCGGGCAGTTTTCTTCTGTGCAGCTAAAAATGAGGCTTGTATAAGAGAAACAAAGTTCTGATGCTGTGAAACTGTTAAAGAAACACCAAGTCTTTTCAGTGCTGCTGAGTCGATTTTTAGTCCAGAGGTTCACTTTAACTTGTGACAAAAAATAAAATCTTCTATGAACTCACCATACTCCTAACGGAATACCTTTGGGTGTCTTCTTTCTAAAATGGAGTCATTTGTGGGGTTCCTATACTGCCCTGGCATTTTAGGGGCCCTAAACCGTGAGGAGTAGTCTTGAAACCAAAATGACCTGTGAAATCCTAAAGGTACTCATTGGACTTTGGGCCCCTTAGCGCACTTAGGGTGCAAAAAAGTGCCACACATGTGGTACCGCCGTACTCAGGAGAAGTAGTATAATGTGTTTTGTGGTGTATTTTTACACATACAGATGCTGGGTGGGAGAAATATCTCTGTAAATGACAATTATTTGATTTTTTTTTTACACACAATTGTCCATGTACAGAGAGATTTCTCCCACCCAGCATGGGTATGTGTAAAAATACACCACAAAACACATTATACTACTTCTCCTGAGTACGGTGATACCACATGTGTGACACTTTTTTGCAGCCTAGATGCGCTAAGGGGCCCAACGTCCTATTCACAGGTCATTTTGAGGCATTTGTTTTCTAGACTACTCCTTACGGTTTAGGGCCCCTAAAATGCCAGGGCAGTATAGGAACCCCACAAGTGACCCCATTTTAGAAAGAAGACACCCCAAGGTATTCTGTTAGGTGTATGGTGAGTTCATAAAAGATTTTATTTTTTGTCACAAGTTAGTGAAACCAAATTTCTCAAAATGACTGTTCAGAGGTATAAGCATCTGCAAATTTTGATGACAGGTGGTCTATGAGGGGGCAAATTTTGTGGAACCGGTCATAAGCAGGGTGGCCTCTTAGATGATAGGTTGTATTGGGCCTGATCTGATGGATAGGAGTGCTAGGGGGGTGACAGGAGGTGATTGATGGGTGTCTCAGGGGGTGGTTAGAGGGGAAAATAGATGCAATCAATGCACTGGGTAGGTGATCGGAAGGGGGTCTTAGGGGGATCTGAGGGTTTTGCCGAGTGATCAGGAGCCCACACGGGGCAAATTAGGGCCTGATCTGATGAGTAGGTGTGCTAGGGGGTGACAGGTGGTGACAGGAGGTGATTGATGGGTGTCTCAAGGTGTGATTAGAGGTGGGAAATAGATGCAAGCAATGCACTGGCGAGGTGATCAGGGCTGGGGTCTGAGGGTGTGGGCGGGTGATTGGGTGCCCTAGGGGCAGATTAGGGTCTTATCTGATGGGTAACAGTGACAGGTGGTGATAGGGGGTGATTGATGGGTGATTGATGGGTAATTAGTGGGTGTTTAGGGTAGAGAACAGATGTAAACACTGCACTTGGGAGGTGATCTGACGTCGGATCTGCGGGCGATCTATTGGTGTGGGTGGGTGATCAGATTGCCCGCAAGGGGCAGGTTAGGGGCAGATTGATGGGTGGCAGTGACAGGGGGTGATTGATGGGTGGCAGTGACAGGGGGTGATTGATGGGTGATTGACAGGTGATCAGTGGGTTATTACAGGGAAGAACAGTTGTAAATATTGCACTGGCGAATTGATAAGGGGGGGGGGGGTCTGAGGGCAATCTGAGCGTGTAGGCAGGTGATTGGGTGCCCGCAAGGGGCAGATTAGGGTCTGATCTGATGGGTAACAGTGACAGGTGGTGATAGGGGGTGATTGATGGGTAATTAGCAGGTGTTTAGGGTAGAGAACAGATGTAAACACTGCACTTGGGAGGTGATCTGACGTCGGATCTGCGGGCGATCTATTGGTGTGGGTGGGTGATCAGATTGCCCGCAAGGGGCAGGTTAGGGGCTGATTGATGGGTGGCAGTGACAGGGGGTGATTGATGGGTGATTGATGGGTGATTGACAGGTGATCAGTGGGTTATTACAGGGGGATAAAGGTATACAGTACACAGGGGGGGGGGGTCTGGAGAGAATCTGAGGGGTGGGGGGGTGATCAGGAGAGAGCAGGGGGCAGTTTAGGGTTAAAAAAAAATAGCGTTGACAAATAGTGACAGGGAGTGATTGATGGGTGATTAGGGGGCTGATTGGGTGTAAACATGGGTCTGGGAGGTGGGCAGGGGGGGGTCTGAGGGGTGCTGTGGAAGATCAGGGGGCAGGGGGGGAGAAATCAGTGTGCTTGGGTGTAGACTAGGGTGGCTGCAGCCTGCCCTGGTGGTCCCTCGGACACTGGGACCACCAGGGCAAGAGGCAGCCTGTATAATAGGCTTTGTATACATTACAAAGCCTATTATACACTTTCCGTGCGGCGATCGGGGTGCTAGTAACCCGCCGGCGCTTCCGAACGGCCTGCGGGTTACAGTGCGCCGGGGGGTGGAGCCAGTCACCGGTGGCTGATCGCGTCACGAATGACGCGATCGCCGCATAACCACGCCCGCCGCTGCCACCGCCGATGGGCGTATTGCGGTCGTTTGGGCCCAGCCCTTGCCGCCGCCCATCGGCTTAAGGCGGTCGGCAAGTGGTTAACACCGAGGGCACATATGGGTACCTATACTAGGAGAGGGGGGTGGGGGCAATCTAAGTAATACTGGGTGCACATTTGCTACCTATACTGGGGCAAAAAAAATTAAGGGGGTGCACTTTAGTCCACCCAAG
Organism: Hyperolius riggenbachi; assembly: GCF_040937935.1. Classification (NCBI taxonomy): domain Eukaryota; kingdom Metazoa; phylum Chordata; class Amphibia; order Anura; family Hyperoliidae; genus Hyperolius; species Hyperolius riggenbachi. The sequence goes on along the minus strand of NC_090647.1, from coordinate 409,724,316 downwards.
AGTTTAAGCATGTGCCGATTAAGTATGGCATCTCTCTCTCCCATCTCTCCCAATTTTTCCCAACAAATAATGGGAGAGAGAGAGAGGCTGGGAACACACTTAGCAGAAACACTAGTGTTGCAGAAAACACAGCGTTTTTGCCTGCAATGGTAGTCAATGGGCCGTATCAAAAAATGCATATGCGTTTTGTACGTGTTTTATAATATGCGTTTTTAAAAACGCTGGTTTTGTTGCATGTTTTTCAAAAATGCATCAAAAACGCACATAATAAAAGTCAATGGTGACGCAATGTAATGCGTTTTCTATGCGTTTTTCATGCATTTTTATATGCTTTCCGTGCGGCGATCGGGGTGCTAGTAACCCACCGGCGCTTCCGAACGGCCGGCGGGTTACAGCACGCGGGGGGCGGAGCCAGTCGCCGGTGGCTGATCGCGTCACGAATGACGCGATCGCCGCATAACCACGCCCGCCGCTGCCACCGCCGATGGGCGTATTGCGGTCGTTTGGGCCCAGCCCTTGCCGCCGCCCATCGGCTTAAGGCGGTCGGCAAGTGGTTAACACCGAGGGCACATATGGGTACCTATACTAGGAGAGGGGGGTGGGGGCAATCTAAGTAATACTGGGTGCACATTTGCTACCTATACTGGGGCAAAAAAAATTAAGGGGGTGCACTTTAGTCCACCCAAGAGTTTAAGCATGTGCCGATTAAGTATGGCATCTCTTTCTCCCATTTCTCCCAATTTTTCCCAACAAATAATGGGAGAGAGAGAGAGGCTGGGAACACACTTAGCAGAAACACTAGTGTTACAGAAAACACAGCGTTTTTGCCTGCAATGGTAGTCAATGGGCCGTATCAAAAAATGCATATGCGTTTTGTACGTGTTTTATAATATGCGTTTTTAAAAACGCTGGTTTTGTTGCATGTTTTTCAAAAATGCATCAAAAACGCACATAATAAAAGTCAATGGTGACGCAATGTAATGCGTTTTCTATGCGTTTTTCATGCATTTGTATATGCTTTTTTTAAAATGCCTTCTGATGTATTTCTGCTTCCTAGTGATTTGAATAAAACGCAATAGAAAAACGCATTGAAAACGCATACAAAACGCAAAAGCGTTTTGTATATGTGAACCGCAAACGTGTTAAAACGCACGCAAATGCAAAAAAAAGCATGTGTGGAAAAAACGCACAAAAAACGCACGTGACAGAAAACGCAACTTTTCACACACTGACAAGTGTTCTCCCAGCCTAGGGACAGGGATTCAGATTGCTGTATAAACAAACCTTTTCTAATATACAGCATTAGATAAATCTTTTTTCCTATCTAGCCTTTTGCACAACAGGAAGAAGTTTTTATCTGACTTATGTCAGTAATTTATTACTAGGGCATTCTATGATGTGATTTAAATTGTTGTAATTTTATATTGATTGCTGCTCTGAATGACCCTCATGCCTAGTTGAAAGAGAAAAGTCATATATATCTCTTGATAGAAGCCTGCGGCTGATTGCAGGCATATGCTTAGATCATCTTACCAATGCTATTGTTGCTTCAGGTTCTCATATGTTGTCATGGCAACATTAAACCAAGATGTATCCACTTGTAGATACAGTGACAGGATTCTGTCTGCAGCTGCATCTTTCATTCTGCTTCACAAGCAATAATCGTGCTGCAAGCAAACTTTGAAGCACAGAAGACAAATATTTATTAGTACAATGCCTTGAATCAAGGCACTGCTCATTATTGAAAATCAGTTCAGGTTTTCATCTAGATTGAATAGTAAATTGTTAATAGATTAAGGCTTTTTCCATAATCTAGTTTGCCCAAACCTTAGTTTGCATTTTTTTTTGTTTTTACCAGAGAGGCAAACTATACTGCCATCAAGATCTAATTCAGAAAAGCACCTGCTATCTTTCATTGGAAGTTATTTTTCCTGAAAACCTTCTTCCTAGTTCTCACACACACCACTGACTTGGTACTAAGCGGCAACCATCTCTCCCATCCAGTGAGGCAGCACCCAGTACTCCCCAGCCAGCACCAAGCAGGAGCTGCTCAGGAGCACCCACCAGCCAGCAGTACCCAGCACAGAACCCAGGCTGCAACCAGCACTCCCAAGTCAGCACCAAGCACAGCACCGAGCAACCCCCAGCCAGAACCCAGGCAGCACCCAGCAGGGCCGGGCCGAGGCATAGGCTGGAGAGGCTCCAGCCTCAGGGCGCAGTGTAGGAGGGGGCGCAGAATTCATTCAGCTGTCAATCCTAATTGTGTTTGAAGCAGTAAGAAATAAGAAAAGGGGCTACATGGCAGTGACTGCAAGCCAGATAACTAGATATTAAGGTGTTGGGGAGGTTGTGGGCCCTGTGGCGCCTCTTAGTCTAATAGCAATCAGTGTTTGATGGCTCGGGTGGCAGGGATGGAGGGGCGCACTTTGGTGTCTCAGCCTTGGGTGCTGGAGGACCTTGTCCCAGCTCTTGCACCCAGTACTCCCAGCCAGCCCCCAGCCCAGCACACAGGCAACACCCCGCACCAAGCACAGCACCCAGCACTCCCCAGCCATCACCAAGCACTCAGCAGCACCCAGCACTCCCCAGCCAAAACCCAGGCAGCACCAAGCACCAGGGTCGTGCCAACACAGAGGCCAGCGAGGCTGGAGCCTCAGGGCGCAGGTCATTAGCACTCTCAGGGGCGGAACTTGTGACTCTGCGTTGCCTCTGGCTGGCCGCCCCCACTGTATTCATGCTGCCTGCTCGCCCTGCTGTGCTGCCCACTGCGCCCAGCGCCCACCGCTATACACACAATGCTGGCTGTCTCTGAAGCCGGAGCGGAGTGTATAAATGTTCCGCTCTCCGCGCTACCCTGTTGCCATGGTCACCAGGACGCACTCCAGCGTGCGCCGCTTCAAGCCCCTCTCTCTCTCTCACAGAGCGGCCAACCAGCGTGCACCTCTCTGTGTGACGTCGACAGGACCCTGTGGGTCCCGCCCCCTCTTAACATCGCGCTGTGTCCTCGCCTGTGAATCAGCAGCTAGGGAGGAGTCAGGCAGGTGTGGCTGTGCCTGTGTTGATGGTGGAATCGCCTGCCCTGTGTGGCCCGCGGCCTGGCTGTCTGTCCCTCATCATTAAGTAAAAGTAAGTGTGACAGGCAGCCGCAGCATTATTATGGTGGATATATTGGAATACTAGCTATATTACTGAGCACTATACTAACCATACTGGGCACTATACTAGCTATACTGGGGCACTATACTAGCTATACTGGGCACTATACTAACCATACTGGGCACTATACTAGCTATACTGGGCACTATACTAACCATACTGGGCACTATACTAGCTATACTGGGGCACTATACTAGCTATACTGGGCACTATACTAACCATACTTGGCACTATACTAGCTATACTGGGCACTATACTAGCTATACTGGGTCACTATACTGGGCACTATACTAGGCACTATACTAGCTATACTGGGCACTATACTAGCCATACTGGGCACTATACTACCCATACTGGGCACTATACTATCTATACTGGAAACTATACTAGCCATACTGGGCACTATACTAGCTGTACTGGGCACTATACTAGCCATACTGGGCACTATACTAACCATACTGGGCACTATACTAACCATACTGGGCACTATACTAGCTATACTGGCTGGGGCACTATACTAGCTATACTGGGACACTATACTACCCATACTGGGCACTATACTAGCTATACTGGGCACTATAACTATCTATTACTATACTAGCCATACTGGGCACTATACTAGCTATACTGGGGCACTATACTAGCCAATAGCCATACTGGGCACTATACTAGCTATACTGGGCCACTATACTATCCATACTGGGCACTATACTAGCTATACTGGGCACTATAACTATCTATTACAAAATTGATCAGAAACATTTTGGACGTCTACACATGATGCAATTTCATATCAGATCTATCAAGTTCCATCTATCTGATGGAAAATTGTACCGTGTAGATGAGGCTTAATACTTTTAGCCATAGCCCCTAAACAAGCATGCAGTAGATCAGGTGTTTCTGACATTGTCAGATTTGACATGCTTGTTTTCAGACACTACAGCAGCCAAATAGACCAGCAATACAGCCAAGCAACTGGTATTGTTTATAAGGAAATACATATGGCAGCCTCCATATGCCTCTCGTTACAGTTGTCCTTTAAACTGTGCATATTTATGTGCAATTACAACAGTTGGATTGACTTGAGCTGTGTCTTATCACTTGTTGGTCGCCTCTTATCAGTGATATTTTACTTGACAAAAGTTGTCCAACTTCTTCAAGTTGTTTGATAACTGTGCATTTAAAAGACTTTTGCTGAGCGTGTGTATGAGGCTTTAAGGATTCAGGAAAAACAAATGTTTACAGTTGTGTTTAAGCAATTTTTTCTGCATTTAACCACTTCTATACCAAGACATTTTGTGCTGATCGGTGCTGCGTGGGCTCTCCAGCCCACAGCACAGATCAGGTTGCAGCCAGGCCGATCAGACTTCCCCCCTTTTTTCCCCACTAGGGGGATGTCCTGCTGGGGGGGTCTGATCGCCGCCGGCTGCTTGCGCTTGCGGGGGCTCTTCAAAGCCCCCCTCCGCAGCGCTTTCTGGCCTCCTTCCCCTTCCCTCCCTCTCCCTCTCCCTGTGAGCGGCGCAGGACGGATTTCCGTCCTGCGCCTGATGGGATAGGCTTTAGCCTATCAGATGCCGGTGATCCCCGGCCAATCAGAGGCCGGGGATCGCCGATCTCCTCTACAGCGCTGCTGCGCAGCAGCGCCGTATACATGTAAACACCGGGGAAGATCTTCCCCGTGTGTTTACATTTACCCTGCGAGCCACCGATCGGCTCGCAGGGTGTTCACGGAGACACCCTCCGTGAACTGACATGGAACGGCCGCTCATATGAGCGGCCGTTTCCATGGAATAAACTTCAGGATTCAGGGGCGTATATATACGCACCGAGAATCCGGAAGTGGTTAAACATACATGTTCTTTTGCTGTTAATTTATTTAACTGTATTTGCACTTATTACCTAATTTATACAAAAAAAAATGTTGGTATCACTTGTTTGCTGTTAATCTATATAAATCTGTTCTCCTGTGGGAAAATACTGCCTTATTTTTGGATATCTTCATTTTTGGGGGGGGGGGGGGGGGGGCGTGCACTTGGGCAGCTCAGCCTCTGGTGATGGTGGACCTTGAACCCGGCCCTGCAAAGCACAGCACCCAAGCAGTGCTCAGCATTCCCCAGCCCACCAATCAGGCAGTACTAAGCACCCAGCACAGCACCCAGCAGCCAGGCAGCACTAAGAACCAAGCACAGCGTCCAGCACCACCCAGCCAGCATCCGGTACTCAAAGTGCAGTATGGTGTTTTGGCGCTCCACTGTAACAATGTCCATACTTCAAATCAAATTAGTTCATCAAGTCAGATCCTCATTGACTTCCTGAATCCCACAATATCATCCAAAATTACTTCTCATTACATATAATAGCTGACCGATGATAGACCAGCAAAGCATGGTGAGTATCAGAGACAACACTATTGTCTCCTCTGGAATCATTAAATCTTCATCAGCATTCCTCAAAAAAGTAAAAACAGACACTTTTGGTGTAGTATGTTCTTCTTGCAAGGCAGTAACATCCGACCACCAAGATTCCCAGTGTATGAGAACCTACAACAGCACCCACATGTGATAATCCATCACCTGTAACAAAATAAACTGCTCACCAGATTCACTGGCTGACCGACCACAGACCACTAGACCAGCAGATATCGTTTGTTAGGTGGCAGTATTCCTAAGCAGGCAAGCCTCCTGCACAGCCTTCAACCTTTAAATCTACAACTACAAATGTCTTTGCATAGAGTAAAACTGTTTATTAAACTTTAAAATAACATAAAATTGCATTAACATTGGAGATAATATCATGCACATTGTATATTAAAAGTCCCGGGTTGTTTCTTCCAGCCTCCTGCATCCTCCATCAATCCAGCTCTGCCATATGCATTTCGTCCCACAGGACTCATCAGGGGCTTAAAAAGGCCAGCACCCAGTACTCCCCAGCCAGCCCAAGCCCAGCACCCAGGCAACACCTAGCACCAAGCACAGTACCCAGCACTCCCCAGCCAACACCCAGGCAGCACCAGCACTCCCCAGCCAGCACCCAGCCAAGCACCCAGGCAGCACCAAGCACAGCACCCAGCACTCCACAACCAGCACCCAGCACCACCCAGGCAGCACCCAGCACTCCCCAGCCATCACCCAGCCCACCACTCAGGTATCATCCAGCACCCAGCCCTACCCAGAACAGCACCCAGCCTAGCACCTAGGCAGCACCAAGCACAGCATCCAGCAATCCCCAGCCAAGCACCAAGCACAGCACTACCCAGGCAGTACCCATCACTTCCCAGCCAGCACCCAGCTCAGCACCCAGGTAGCAGTCAGCACCCAGCTCTACCCAGCCCAGCACCTAGTCCACCCAGGCAGCACCCTGCCCTGCCCAGGCAGCCAACAACCCTCAGCCCTGCCCAGGCAGCACTCAGGCAGCACCCATCCCTATCCCAGCAAGCACCCAGCACCTAGATGATCCCTCCTACCCTCCCCAACCAGCACCTAGTACCTAGATGCTCTCTTCCTCCCACTCACATCACCTTAACCAGCACCTAGCACCTAGATGCTCCCGACCACCCACCCCTGCCAGTACCTCGCACCTAGATGCTATAGTACAAATTTTACTGAGAATTTGGAGTGTTACCCAAGACTGCTAAATGGGGGACTGACAGGATAACTTAATACTGCTAGTTGTGGGACAGCTATGGCTACCTAATATCTAAAGGCAAATATGGCTACCTAATACTGATATATGGACACATGGCTACTTAATTCTGCTCTCTGGGGAACATGGCTACTTAATTTATACATACAGTGGACACTTAGCTGCTTAATTTATCTTGATGCACCTGGCTATTTAATTTCTTTATTGTGAGGCCGCTGGCCACTTATTTTTTTTAACTGGAGGTGTGTGACTACTTAATATATTTATTGGGCGGCATGTGGCTACTTGATAAATTATCTGGTAGCATGTGACTACTTGATTATTTTATCTGGAGGCATGGAACTATTTGTTTCTTTTATCAGGAAGCATGTAACTACTTTCTTCTTTTATCTGGAAGCGTGTGACTATATATTTAATTTTGAGGCACATGGCTACTTAATTCTAATATCTAGGGAAACATGGGTACGTAATGTATGTATCTAATTAGCTGTAATTTCTAAGGGGGAAGGTTAGTGTTAGGTGTTAAGAGGGGCGAAGGTTAGTACTAGAATAGTACAGAGAGGGAATAAGAAGCAAGAATGCTAAAAAAGTAAGCAATGATATCCTGAGCCAAAAAAACAGACAGCAATATCAAATGTACACAAGAAAGGATGCTGTTTTTACAGGGGAAGGGGGCTGGGGGCAATTTCAGTAGTTGCCATATTGCCATAAATGCTATATTACTCATATACACCTCTGGTTTTATAGACCAAAGCACAGGGTAAGAACAATGAAAGGACATGCATTGCATACTCTTAATCAGTGGTGGGCCAAAATTTCACATATGCAAAATTTCGCATCGAAATTCGCAATTACGCATTGTAATCGTAATGTGAAATTTCAGAGAAAATCGTAATTAATTTCATATGTAATAGTAGTATTTCAAAATTTTGCACAATTTTCGCGAAATTTCACGCTGACTTTAGAGGTTAATAGCAAAGCCCCCATATATGCTATTGCTACCAAAATTGCTACATAATGTTAGCAGAATGGTGGGCATAAGTCACAAAAATAATTTTTCAGGAAGACTTTGCAGTTTTTGAGAAACTAGATTTTAAAAATGCTAAGAAAAATGTTTTTTAAACTGTCATTTTTATGTTTAAAAAACATTTTTTTATTGATTTTGAAAATCGAGTTTCTTAAAAACTATAAGGTCTTTTTGCAAAATTAGTTTTTTGACTTGTGCCCACTATTCTCCTTAACAGATGTAGCAATTTTGGTGTCAATAGCATGTATGGGGACTTTGCTATTCACTGCTAAAGTCGGCAAAAAATTATGCAAAATTTCGCAAAATTGTATGCGAAATTACAAATGACTACACAAAGTCAATTGAATTCGCAAATCGTAATTACGTATAAACGTAATTGCAAAAATGTACGTGACATTTAGCGAAATCGCAATTTGTTAATTCCGATCATCACTACTCTCATACATATTCTTAAAGAGTATTATAGCATATTTACTGTTGATATTTGCTGTTGTTCCAGTGGCTGGATGGTGTAATGGTTAAGGGCTCTGCCTCTGACACAGGCGACCAGGGTTTGGATCTCGGGCTCTGCCTGTTCAGTAATCCAGCACCTATTCAGTAGGAGACCTTGGGCCAGTCTCCCTAACACTGCTACTGCCTATAGAGCGCGTCCTAGTGGCTGCAGCTCTGGCGCTTTGAGTCCGCCAGGAGAAAAGCGCGATATAAGTGTTCTGTGTTTGTTTGTTTGTTTGTACTGTTCATCTTTTGAACAAATGAATCATCTAGGAACAAAAAAAGGCTGCTATAGATAAGTAAGTGATTTGGAGACTAAATCTGCTTTAGTGAAATATAGGAATGTAATACAAATTTTAAAAAGGAATTCAGACTAGCAAAACTATAAGCTGAAAAATAAGTTACTAATGAAATGTACCAGTATATAGGTGTATAGGTGTGTTTAGCTATCTAGGACAACAAAGAGATGATTTGCATATTCAGCAGTGATGTACTGTGGGACACCTCAGAGCTCACTCCAACCTGAATAATTGCAAATACCTTCTGTTTTAAAAAGGCAAACTTCTGTTCTGCATAGCATTTTCTTGAGGAGGAGTAGAGATGGCCTGAACGGTTCGCCGACGAACGGTTCCAGGCGAACTTCCGGTGTGGCCATGTAAGAAGAAGTTTTAAGGAAGTTCGGTTCGCCCCCATAGTGCACCGTTAGGGTCAACTTTGACCCTCTACATCACAGTCAGCAGGCACATTGTAGCCAAATAGGCTACACTCTCTCCTGGAGCCACTCCCCCCTTATAAAAGGCAGGCAGCGCTGGCCATTACACTCACTTGTGTGCCTGCATTAATTAGTGAAGGGGCAGCTGCTGGCAGACTCTCATAGGGAAAGATTAGTTAGGCTCTTGTAGGCTTGTTAGCTTGCTCCTGGCTGATTGTTATTACTAAAATAGCACCCCTCAACAGCTTTTTTGAGAGCTAATGTTCTCCTGATGTGTTTTTTTTTTGTGTTGCCCACTGACACTGCATTATACAGCCCTATCTGTTGCAGCTGGACCTTGGTAATTGCTATTACTGTGCCAGCCAGGCCCTGCCTAACTATCTATACTGGGACACTTACCTATGCCTACCTAACTACTGGGGCACCTACTTAATTATACGGGGACACCTACCTATGCCTACCTACCTACCTATACTAAGGCACCTACCTATGCCTATACTGGGTCTCCTACCTATGCCTATCTATCTATACTGGGACACCTACCTATGCCTACCTACCTATACTGGGACTCCTACCTATGCCTAGCTAACTACTGGGGCACCTCCCTATTCCTATCTACCTATACTGAGACACCTACCTATGCCTACCTACCTATACTGGGGCACCTACCTATGCCTACCATACAAGAAGATAATAAGGTCGTTGCTTCATTGTGGACAGACCAAACTCGATCAGCTGGACACTCAGTCACTGTTGTTCTGTCATTCAGCTATCTCAGCCTGACCATATGGGCTTGAAAACCGCCATAGCCTGCACTCTCGCCATGGTGCGCACCAGTCCAGCATGTCTGTCACTACGCAAACAGATGTTTGCGGTGCATTACACAGTGAGTTTGGTGTGTCAGTGTCAATTACACTCCGTGATTGATGTCTACACATGCAAGATGTTTTAAAGCACTTTAGGCCTGCAATTTAGCATTCAATGTGATTTCTGCCCTTAAAACGCTGCTTTGCGTCAAATCCAGATTTTTCCCAGGGACTTTTGGCGTCTATCCCACTCATCCACTCATTATTTTCTGGTGACTGTTGCCCGCATAATGATTATTTTCTGGTGAATGCTTCCCACATAGCGATTATTTTCTGGTGACTGTTGCCCACATACCGATTATTTTCTGGTGAATGCTCCCCACATAGCGATTATTTTCTGGTGAATGCTGCCCACATAGCATTATTTTCTGGTGAATGCTCCCCACATAGCAATTATTTTCTGGTGAATGCTGCCCGCATAACAATTATTTTCTGGTGACATGCTGCCCACTTTACAATTTCTGTTGAAATGCTGCTCTCTTTACGATTATTTCATGGTGAAATGCTGCTCTCTTTACGATTATTTCATGGTGAAATGCTGCTCTCTTTTTACGATTATTTTATGGTGAAATGCTGCCACTTTACAATTAATTTCTGGTGAAATGCTGCCCACTTTACTATTATTTTCTGGTGAAATGCTGCCCACTTCACGATTATTTTCTGGTGAAATGCTGCCCACTTTACGATTTCTGGTGAAATGCTGCTCTCTTTACGATTATTATATGGTGAAATGCTGCTCTCTTTATGATTAATTTATGGTGAAATGCTGCCCACTTTACGATTATTTTCTGGTGAAATGCTGCCCACTTCAAATGCTGCCCACTTTACGATTTATGGTGAAATGCTGCTATCTTTATGATTAATTTATGGTGAAATGCTGCCCACTTTAAGATTAATTTATGGTGAAATGCTGCCCACTTTACGATTATTTTCTGGTGAAATGCTGCCCACTTTATGATTTCTGGTGAAATGCTGGTCACTTTACTATACAGGGAGCACCTATACCTGGCATTACCCACCGTGGCATGCTTTAGTATGCCACACTCGCTCCTTTTTTTTTTAGGGGGGGGGGGGGAGTTGGTGGTGGTGGTGGTGGGGGATGTCTTATAATAACCAGCATTAGGTGGCAAATGCCCTAGGTACGCCACTGGTCTCAAGGCAGACAATCCAACGGACACTGCACACTGCTGGGTTCCACTGATGCAGACCAAGGAGGACGCCTCTTCTCCAGATAAGGCACACAAAAGCTCGCTTGGCCTTTGCAAATGCTCATCTGGACAAAGAAAAATTATTCTGGTCTTCTGTGTTATGGTCAGATGAAACAAATATTGAATTGTTTGGTTACAATGATGTTTCCTTCATTTGGTGTAAAAAAGGAGAAGCCTTCAACCCAAAGAACACCAATTCCACTGTGAAACATGGTGGTGGGGCCAGGGAACCTAATCACAGTAAACGGCACCATGAAAAAAGGGCAATACATGAGGATTCTCAATATCAACATCAGGCAGTCTGCAGAGAAACTTGGCCTTGAGCACCAGTGGACATTTCAACATGACAATGACGCAAACCACACAGAAAAAGTGTTAAAAAAATGGTTAACAGACGGCAACATTAACGTTTTGGAGTGGCCCAGCCAGAGTCCTGACTTGAACCCAATTGAGAATCTGTGGAGGGAGCTAAAGATCAGGGTGATGGCAAGAAGACCCTCCAACCTGAAAGATTTGGAGCTCATTGGTAAAGATGAATGGGCAAAACTACCTGTGGAGACATGCAAAAAGCTGGTCTGCGATTATAGGAATTGTTTGATTGTTGTCATAGCCAATAAAGGCTTTTTTTATTGATTATTGAGAAGGGTATGAACAATTGTGGACTGGACACTTTTTGCTCAAATGTAAATAAAAGTTGAAAAAATGTTTTTTTTTCCCCACAATAATGCCTCTCGAACATCACCGGAGATTCCAATCTGTAAGTGCTTCACATTACGTAATCGGAGATCGGTGACCTCCACAGTGGATGGAGGTATGTGTCTGCGCCACTGTGATTGATGCAGGAGGGGAGCACGCTGAGGGGAGAGCCCGAGGTGAGAGAGGGGGACTGTCCCCCCTCCCCACCGATGTGCAATGCTCTCCCCTCCTGCCCCCCCAAAACGGCCTTGAGCGGGCACCCAGGGGGGGAGGCATCTAAATTCTTGCAGGGGGGCCTGGGGACTTCTAGTTACGCCCCTGACATTGCAAATACAATTGACAAACTTAACCACTTCCCGACCGCCGTATATACAATTGGCGGCCGGGAAGTGGACGCCGCAAGGACCGCCGTATTGACAATTGGCGGCTGTCCTTGTATGGGCATGGGCGGAGCGATCGCGTCATCCGTGACGCGATCCTCCGCCTCCGCCTGGCGCCGCTCACCCGCCGCAACATCCCGCCGGCCATACGGAAGCGCCGGCGGGATGTTAACCCGACGATCGCCGCATACAAAGTGTATAATACACTTTGTAATGTTTACAAAGTGTATTATACAGGCTGCCTCCTGCCCTGGTGGTCCCAATGTCCGAGGGACCACCAGGGCAGGCTGCAGCCACCCTAGTCTTCACCAAGCACACTGATTTCCCCCCCCCTGCCCCAGATCGCCCACAGCACCCATCAGACCCCCCCTGCCCACCCCCCAGACCCCTGTTTGCACCCAATCACCCCCCTAATCACCCATCAATCACTTCCTGTCACTATCTGTCAACGCTATATTTTTTTAACCCCCCCCCCCCTGCCCCCCGCTCCCTCCTGATCACCCCCCCCACCCCTCAGATTCTCCCCAGACCCCCCCCCCAGTCCCCCCCCCATGTACTGTATGCATCTATCCCCCCTGATCACCTGTCAATCACCTGTCCATCACCTGTCAATCACCCGTCAATCACCCGTCAATCACCCCCTGTCACTGCCACCCATCAATCAGCCCCTAACCTGCCCCTTGCGGGCAATCTGATCACCCCCCCCCCCCCCCACACCAATAGATCGCCCGCAGATCCGACATCAGATCACCTCCCAAATCCATTGTTTACATCTATTCTCTCCTCTAAACACCCACTAATTACCCATCAATCACCCATCAATCACCCCCTATCACCACCTGTCACTTTTACCTATCAGATCAGACCCTAATCTGCCCCTTGCGGGCACCCAATCACCCGCCCACACGCTCAGATTGCCCTCTGACCCCCCCTTATCAATTCACCAGTGCATTAATTACATCTGTTCTTCCCTGTAATAACCCACTGATCACCTGTCAATCACCTGCTAATCACCTATCACCCATCAATCACCCCCTGTCACCCCCTGTCACTGCCACCCATCAATTAGCCCCTAACCTGCCCCTTGCGGGCAATCTGATCACCCACCCACACCATTAGATCGCCCGCAAACCCGCCGTCAGATTACCTCCCAAATGTATTGTTTACAACTGTTATCTTCTCTAAGCACACACTAATTACCCATCAATCACCCATCAATCACCCCCTATCACCAACCGTCACTGTTACCTATCAGATCAGACCCTAATCTGCCCCTTGCGGGCACCCAATCACCCGCCCACACGCTCAGATTGCCCTCAGACCCCCCCCCCCCCTTATAAATTCGCCAGTGCATTAATTACATCTGGCCTTCCCTGTAATTACCCACTGATCACCTGTCAATCACCTGCCAATCACCTATCACCCATCAATCACCCCCTGTCACTGCCACCCAACAATCAGCCCCTAACCTGCCCCTTGCGGGCAAACTGATCACCCACCCACACCAATAGATCGCCCGCAGATCCGACATCAGATCACCACCCAAGCGCAGTGTTTCCATCTATTCTCTCCTCTAAACACCCACTAATTACCCATCAATCACCCCCTATCACCACCTGTCACTGTTACCCATCAGATCAGACCCTAATCTGCCCCTTGTGGGCACCCAATCGCCAGCCTACACGCTCAGATTGCCCTCAGACCCCCCCTTATCAATTCGCCAGTGCAATATTTACATCTGTTCTCCCCTGTAATAACCCACTGATTACCTGTCAATCACCTATCAATCACCCATCAATCACCCCCTGTCACTGCCACCCATCAATCACCCCCTGTCACTGCCGCCCATCAATCACCCGCTGTCACTGCCACCCATCAATCAGCCCCTAACCTGCCCCTTGCGGGCAATCTGATCACCCACCCACACCAATAGATCGCCCGCAGATCCGACGTCAATCACCCCCTGTCACTGCTACCTATCAGATTAGACCCCTATCTGCCCCTAGGGCACTCAATCACCCGCCCACACCCTCAGAATGCCCTCAGACCCCAGCCCTGATCACCTCGCCAGTGCATTGCTTGCATCTATTCCCCCTCTCTAATCACACCTTGAGACACCCATCTATCACCTCCTGTCACCCCCTAGCACACCTACCCATCAGATCAGGCCCCAATTTGCCCCGTGTGGGCTCCTGATCACTCGGCCAAACCCTCAGATCCCCCTCAGACCCCCTTCCGATCACCTCCCCAGTGCATTGATTGCATCTATTTTCCCCTCTAACCACCCCCTGAGACACCCATCAATCACCTCCTGTCACCCCCCTAGCACTCCTATCCATCAGATCAGGCCCAATACAACCTGTCATCTAAAAGGCCACCCTGCTTATGACCGGTTCCACAAAATTCGCCCCCTCATAGACCACCTGTCATCAAAATTTGCAGATGCTTATACCCCTGAACAGTCATTTTGAGACATTTGGTTTCCAGACTACTCACGGTTTTGGGCCTGTAAAATGCCAGGGCGGTATAGGAACCCCACAAGTGACCCCATTTTAGAAAAAAAGACACCCCAAGGTATTCTGTTAGGTGTATGACGAGTTCATAGAAGATTTTATTTTTTGTCAAAAGTTAGCGGAAATTGATTTTTATTGGTTTTTTTTCACAAAGTGTCATTTTTCACTAACTTGTGACAAAAAATAAAATCTTCTATGAACTCGCCATACACCTAACGGAATACCTTGGGGTGTCTTCTTTCTAAAATGGGGTCACTTGTGGGGTTCCTTACTGCCCTTGCATTTTAGGGGCCCTAAACCGCGAGGAGTAGTCTAGAAAACAAATGCCTCAAAATGACCTGTGAATAGGACGTTGGGCCCCTTAGCGCACCTAGGCTGCAAAAAAGTGTCACACATGTGGTACCGCCGTACTCAGGAAAAGTAGTATAATGTGTTTTGGGGTGTATTTTTACACATACCCATGCTGGGTGGGAGAAATTTGTATGTAAATGGACAATTGTGTGTAAAAAAATCAAACAATTGTCATTTACAGAGATATTTCTCCCACTTAGCATGGGTATGTGTAAAAATACACCCCAAAACGCATTATACTACTTCTCCTGAGTACGGCGGTACCACATGTGTGGCACTTTTTTTTTACACCCTAAGTACGCTAAGGGGCCCAAAGTCCAATGAGTACCTTTAGGATTTCGCAGGTCATTTTGCGACATTTGGTTTCAAGACTACTCCTCACGGTTTAGGGCCCCTAAAATGCCAGGGCAGTATAGGAACCCCACAAATGACCCCATTCTAGAAAGAAGACACCCAAAGGTATTCCGTACGGAGTATGGTGAGTTCATAGAAGATTTTATTTTTTGTCACAAGTTAGCGGAAAATGACACTTTGTGAAAAAAAAACAATTAAAATCAATTTCCGCTAACTTGTGACAAAAAAATAAAAACTTCTATGAACTCACCATACTCCTAACAGAATACCTTGGGGTGTCTTCTTTCTAAAATGGGGTCATTAGTGAGGTTCCTATACTGCCCTGGCATTTTAGGGGCCCTAAACCGCGAGGAGTAGTCTTGAAACAAAAATGACCTGTGAAATCCTAAAGGTACTCATTGGACTTTGGGCCCCTTAGTGCAGTTAGGGTGCAAAAAGTGCCACACATGTGGTATCGCCGTACTCGGGAGAAGTAGTATAATGTGTTTTGGGGTGTATTTTTACACATACCCATGCTGGGTGGGAGAAATACTTCTGTAAATGACAATCTTTTGATTTATTTTACACACAATTGTCCATTTACAGAGGTATTTCTCCCCCCCAGCATGGGTATGTGTAAAAATACACCCCAAAACACATTGTACTACTTCTCCCGAGTATGGCGATACCACATGTGTGGCACTTTTTTGCACCCTAACTGCGCTAAAGGGCCCAAAGTCCAATGAGTACCTTTAGGATTTCACAGGTCATTTTGAGAAATTTCGTTTCAAGACTACTCCTCACGGTTTAGGGCCCCTAAAATGCCAGGGCAGTATAGGAACCCCACAAATGACCCCATTTTAGAAAGAAGACACCCCAAGGTATTCCGTTAGTAGTATGGCGAGTTCATAGAAGATTTTATTTTTTGTCACAAGTTAGCGGAAATTGATTTTAATTGTGTTTTTTCACAAAGTGTCATTTTCCGCTAACTTTTGACAAAAAATAAAATCTTCTATGAACTCACCATACTCCTAACGGAATACCTTGGGGTGTCTTCTTTCTAAAATGGGGTCATTTGTGGGGTTCCTATACTGCCCTGGCATTTTAGGGGCCCTAAACCGTGAGGAGTAGTCTTGAAACGAAATTTCTCAAAATGACCTGTGAAATCCTAAAGGTACTCATTGGACTTTGGGCCCTTTAGCGCAGTTAGGGTGCAAAAAAGTGCCACACATGTGGTATCGCCGTACTCAGGAGAAGTAGTATAATGTGTTTTGTGGTGTATTTTTACACATACCCATGCTGAGTGGGAGAAAGATCTCTGTAAATGGACAATTGTGTGTAAAAAAAATTAACAAATTGTCATTTACAGAGATATTTCTCCCACCCAGCATGGGTATGTGTAAAAATACACCCCAAAACACATTATACCACTTCTCCTGAGTACGGCAATACCACATGTGTGGCACTTTTTTGCAGCCTAACTGCGCTAAGGGGTCCAAAGTCCAATGAGCACCTTTAGGCTTTACAGGGGTGCTTACAATTTAGCACCCCCCAAAATGTCAGGACAGTAAACACACCCCACAAATGACCCCATTTTGGAAAGTAGACCCTTCAAGGTATTCAGAGAGGGGCATGGTGAGTCCGTGGCAGATTTCATTTTTTTTTTTGTCGCAAGTTAGAAGAAATGGAAACTTTTTTTTTTTTTTTTTCTCACAAAGTGTCATTTTCCGCTTACTTGTGACAAAAAATAATATCTTCTATGAACTCACTATGCCTCTCAGTGAATACTTTGGGATGTCTTCTTTCCAAAATGGGGTAATTTGGGGGGTATTTATACTATCCTGGAATTCTAGCCCCTCATGAAACATGACAGGGGGTCAGAAAAGTCATAGATGCTTGAAAATGAGAAAATTCACTTTTTGCACCATAGTTTGTAAACGCTATAACTTTTACCCAAACCAATAAATATACACTGAATGGGTTTTTTTTTATCAAAAACATGTTTGTCCACATTTTTCGCGCTGCATGTATACAGAAATTTTACTTTATTTGAAAAATGTCAGCACAGAAAGTTAAAAAAATCATTTTTTTGCCAAAATTCATGTCTTTTTTGATGAATATAATAAAAAGTAAAAATCGCAGGAGCAATCAAATAGCACCAAAAGAAAGCTTTATTAGTGACAAGAAAAGGAGCCAAAATTCATTTAGGTGGTAGGTTGTATGAGCGAGCAATAAACCGTGAAAGCTGCAGTGGTCTGAATGGAAAAAAAGTGGCCGGTCCTTAAGGGGTAGAAAGCCCGAGGTCCTCAAGTGGTTAAGTTGCTTATGAGAGATGAAAAGCGGACTATGATATTGTGGGAATATTGGAGACATGCTTGGACGGTAGCTGTACGGATACATATTCATGGCGGAAGTAAGTAAAGTCAGTGACACAGGAAGTACAATTATAGCAGCCTCAAAAAGCTGCAAACAATAACAGGGTGATAGTTATATCAGTGATTTTAATTATCCAAACATTAACTGGGATATTAAGGTTACTCACTCTAGCAAAGTCACAGTTTTTTTGACACTATATGACAATTATTTAAATTAGATGGTAACCTAACCAAACATGAAAATTGTTCTGCTTGATTTCCCCATTACTTTTTTTTTTTATTTAAAAAGAACCATTGTCTGTATTACTGTAAATATTAAAAAAAGAGACAATAGTTTGGGAACATAGATATATGAGTACAAGCAGGACAACCAACACATTGTACAATCAGGACAACCAGCAACACAAGTCCAAATAAATACAATAATGTGTATTTTAAGACATTACTAATACTGGTACATATAAAAAATACAACAGAAACTGGAAACACTAAGGGGAGGTACCTGCCCTAGAGATCTTAAAATCTAGAGGGTAGTGGGGGAAGCAATCAGGGAAGGCAAGAAGTGTTTAGCAGATGAGCCAGAAAGCTTACAATTTTAGCTAGCTACAACAAACTATTAGCTGATCAAAGAGGTGTGTTTTATGGGTGCATTTGAAGATTTCCAGGCTTGGAACATGACTTACAGGCTGTGGGAGAGAGTGCCATAGGACCGGTGACTCATGAGAAGTCCTAGAGGTGAGAGAAACTTGACCAAGCTGGGTAAAAAGAGTGTCTCAAGGGAGAAGCAAAGGTTACAGGAGGAATGGTATCTAGAGGTTAATGAAGAAATGCATGTAAGGCACAGCTTGTATAAAGCTTTGTGTGATTGTGTTAAGAGTTTGAAGTGGATCCTGAAAATAATTGGCAGCCAATAAAGGGATTGGCAGAGGGGGGCAGCATGGGAGGAGAGGTGGATAAGACTAGCAGCAGAGTTCAATAGGGACAAGAAAGGTGCCATTCTGTTTTTTGGTAGGCTGCAAAATAGGGTGTTACAGTAGTCAAGATTGGAAATTATGCTATTGATGCTATTCAGCACCCTCCGTAGAAGCGCACTAGCACGAAATGGCTGTAAGGCTCTTCATCCCCTACACCCACCGCACTTATCACAGCAACTTCCAGTATGTGTTTTAAACTTTTGAATATGCATATATGTACACAGCATCCTGTCATTTTATGGAAGACGGAATAAAGCAACTGGTAGCAGTGCCGGTGCTCTCTTTCCTCTTTTTGCACATAGACTTTACCATTGCCGGAGCACGCTTGGAGATTGCTGAACCATCCGGGTCACTGTGATCACCTCATTCTCCCCCCCCCCCCCCCACTTAAAAGACTAGCTGCAGTGCCAGCATCCCTACCTTTCCTGTCATGACATCTAGACCTAGTATTTAACAACATTTTTTTAAATCAATGCATTTCTATTGACTATTTTTTTGAAAATAAAACAAAGTAGAAAATAATATCTCCTTGGTAAATGTACAGTACAAAACATAGGAACATCCCAATTAATTTCTCAGTAACATTATTATGCATACTTAGGCTAGTCATCAAAGAGATTAAGGAATATTAACAATGCTACTAACAATAATATTGAGAATTTTAGTATTGATAGGTAACATGCGTGGTTAACGCAAGGCCGAGTTTAAGCACCTTAGTATATACTGTACTTCTTGACCAGGTGCTTACTCTCAGATTGATCTTACATCTTACAATACTAAAAGTAAAAGTAAACAGAAAAGAGAACAAAAAAAGCAAAAAGAAAACTCAATATGATTCAACCAAAGGATCCAATGGTCGGTAAGAAGGGTTGGGCATAGATTAGATCATTAGCATACCCAAGACTCAGCTAGCGATCTGGAACTTGTTATTCTTGTTTGTGTGTTAATTGCTTGCTGACTGCGTCATACTGATGGGTGTGGCCGCGGCGGCAGCCCCAGGACCGCCTAATGTCAATCGGCGTAAAGTTTTGGGGCTTCATTTTGCAGGAGATTGCACGCAGGCTGCACGCGCATCTCCTCCTTGGTAGGTTGAGCGGAGCTCTGCCTTCACTCTCCCACCAGTGATCGCCGTTCGGAGACTGTTAGACGTTGAACGTGTACAGCGCTGCGATCTACAGCAACAGAGAGCTCTGTTGGTGGGGAGAAAAGGGGGGGGGAATCACTTGTGCGCTGTGTTGTGCGGCCCTGCAGCTTCGCCTTAAAGCTGCAGTGGCCTATTTTACAAGAAATCGCCTGGTCTTTGGGGGGGGAGGGTGGGGGGTAAAACCTGTGGTCCTGAAGTGGTTAAAGTGAAACAGAGACGAAGCACCCTTATGTATTTTACCATATATATCAGTGGGAACATTAGAGAAAACACCTACCCTGCTCTCGGTTTCATCCTTCACTGCTGCCTGTTTTTTATTAGCCCTCAGACTTAACTAATGCAGCTTGATTGGCTGAAGCCTCTCCCCCCTGTTTTCCCCTGGCCCACCTCTGTTCCTCTATGATAGGCCAATATTTCCCATGCTGAGACAATGCACTTTCTATTGAAGAGCTGGGTGGGAATGCCTGAAGACTGGGAGGAGGGTGGGCAATGCATACACAATCAGGCAGAGGAGAGTAAGGGAGGAAATGACATCAGGATTGGCTTCACAATGAAAATGGAGAATCCTAAGAAGGAAAAATCACTAAAATCAAAACAAGTGCAATACATATGTTGTGTAATAGAGCAAGAGTATCTATCTACTTATATATGTGTTTTTTTTGTTTTTTTTTAGATAGTATGGCTGACAACTCCTCTTTAAGATTGAAGCCTACTTGGCATTTCAGTTGAGTTGAGGAGGGTATCCACTCTGACTTCCAGTTTGCACATATCAAACCTCTAGCAACAGGGCAGACTTGGGGATTTACAAACTTAGGGGTGTCACAGACAATAATTCCCTTAAAGGACCTATGTCGCAAAAATCTTAAAAGTTAAAATACATGTTAACATATACAAATAAGAAGTATGTTTCTTCCGGAGTTAAATGAGCCATAAATTACTTTTCTCCTATGTTGCTGTCACTTACAGTAAGTAGTAGAAATCTGACATTACCGACAGATTTTGGACTAGCCCATCTTCTCATAGGGGGTTCTTAGGGGTTTCTTTCTTTTTAAAAGCACTTAGTGAATGGCAGCTGCTCCATCCAACTGCCAAAAAAGTGTACAGTGAGCAGGGAGGCTGTCCAGCATCATTGTATAAATTTTTTTCAGGGAATGTCCATACAAAGAATACAGGTCATGCTGAGAATCCCCTATGGAGAGATGGCATAACCCAAAACCTGTCGGTAATGTCAGATTTATACTACCTACAGTAAGTGACAGCAACATCCAAGAAAAGTTATTTATGGCTCATTTTACTGTGGAAGAAATGCACTTCTTATTTATATGTGTTTTCAATTATAAGATTTTCGCAACAGTTCCTCTTTAACCACTTGCCGACCGCACGCTTATACCGTGCGTCGGCAAAGTGGCAGCTGCAGGACCAGCGACGCAGAACTGCGTCGCCGGCTGCAGCCTAATTAACGAGCGATCGCGGGGCTACAGCCGCGCGATCGCTATGTCACACTCTTCGGCCCCCTTGTGACTTCAGCCCGCCGGCCAATCAGCAGCGCCGGCGGGCTGTAAACATTCAAATGAACCAATAGAACTCGTATAATACAGTTTGTTTACATAACAAACTGTATTATACTGCCTGCCTCCCGCTGGTGGTCACACTTAGCGATCGACCACCAGCGAGGAGAGCAGGCACAGTATAGCAACACACACACACACTTTAGGAGCCCCACAGACCCCCCGATCACCCGCAGCACCCATCAGACACCCCCCTGTACCCCCCTGCAGCACGCAGATCAGACCTAACCAACCCCCATATCACCCATCAATCAATCCCTGTCACCACCTGTCACTCCTATTGATCAGATCAGACCCCTAACTACTCCTTAGGGTTATCTGATCACCCCCCACCCCTTAAGATCTCCCCCCCAACCCCCCCCCCCCTGTATACTGAACCTATCTATCTCCCCTGCATCTGTCTATCTCCCCAGTGATCAGCTGCCAATCACCTATCAGTCACCTGTCAATCATCCCTTGTCACCACCTGTCACTGCCCCCCATTAGATCAGACCCCCAACTTCCCCTAGGGGCTTCTGATCACCCACCCACCCTTTCAGATCCCCCTGAGACCCCCCCCCTCACCACCTGTCACTCCTATCCATCAGATTAGACCCCCAACTACCCCTTAGGGGTATCTGATCACCCCCCACCCCTTCCGATCCTCCCCACACCGTCCTAGTTCATTGATTGCGTATATTCTTCCCCCTGCCATTGTGTATCTTATCTCCTGTCTGTAAGGCTTGATTGTGCTTTGTTTGGCTACAATTGTCTCAATTGCACTGTGATTGGCATCGATTGTCGTGTGATTGGCTTCGATTGTCACGTAATTGGGCTTCGATTGTCGCGTGATTGGCTTCATTTGCCCGTAATTGGTTTTGATTGTGCCAATTGCCCACTGATTGGCTGTTTTGCCCTGTGATTAGCATCGATTGTCGTGTGATTGGCTTCAATTGTCACGTAATTGGTTTTTGATTGTCGCGTTATTGGATTCAATTGGTACGTGATTGGCTTTGATTGCGCCGATTGCTGTAATTGTGTTGTAATTGTCTCGTGATTGTTTTTGATTATTTGTGATTGCTAAGCAAAAGGGTTGTTAGTGTCAGTTAGTGCTCAGCCCACTGCACCACAGTCACTAATTAGCGTCATCACTGTCGCTAATCAGCATTGGTACTATATAGTATCTGTAAGTGATTATTAGTGATCACAGTCAGATCTATATTAGGGTCACTAGGATCCACAAAAAAACGCAGTGTTTGCCTGATCAGACCTGATCGTTCGCCTGCACTGCGTTCAGCCTGCCCCACCGCAGTGACAGAAATTTTTTTTTCTGATCACTGCAAAAAACACTGTGGCACTGTAAACATCAGTTTTGATTTTTTTTTAATCTAAACTCAGTGACCACAGCTTTCTACCTCTCAAGTACTCCCTTTCGCTAGGTAGGTGCTCTTTTCCTGGGTAGTCTCAGAGGAATACCTCCTAAATTTAGCAGGCCACCATGGCAAAAAAGAGGTTTTCCAATGAAGACATCTACAGGTACATGGACCAGTCGGATGAGGATGATTGGGTCGAGTTATTCGACGAATCTTCGGGTTCAGAGTACGATCCTGTAGACAGCAGTGGCTCTCTGACCGATAGTTCCGATGACGAGGTTGAGGTCCCGGCTAGAGCCAGGCGTACCACACCCCATGTCACTGGACTGCAGGTGGCGGAAGATCAGTCTCAAGGGCAGCAGAGTGGCGCTGATCTGATTTTTCTTGGTGAGGCATGCACCAGCAGCGCAGCATCTCCTGGACCTATCAACACCAGTACTTCCGCAGAAGACCCTGATGAAGTGGCGGACACCATCCTGGAAGTAGAAACTGGTTCGGTGGTACGTGAATTAAGATCCGATCCGCAGCCACCAAGTAGACGGGCCCGTACTCCCATTGGTTTTCCAGAGGTGCTGGCAAACCCTGATTGGCATTCCCCTGATCCCGCCGCACCCATACTGCCCCCTTTCACCGCCCAGTCTGGAGTTCAGGTGGAGACAGTTGAACTAGGATCGGCCCTAGACTTTTTTGAACTGTTCCTCACCCAGGATCTCCTTGACTTAATTGTGGCTGAGACCAACCTATATGCCACACAATTTATAACCGCCCATCCGAAAAGCTGCCACGCCCAGCCTTTTCGGTGGAAACCACTCCAAGTTTCCGAACTTAAAATTTTTTTGGGCCTTCTCCTCAACATGGGTATTACTAAAAAAAATGTATTGCACTCTTATTGGTCTACACGCCAAATACATAACATGCCCGTGTTCTCTGCTGCCATGTCCAGGACGCGATTTGAGATCATCCTGCGCTTCCTGCATTTCAATGACAACGACACCTGTCATGAAAGAGACCACCCAGCTTATGACCGGCTCCACAAAATTCGGCCCCTCATAGACCACCTGTCATCCACATTTGCAGATGCTTATACCCCTGAACAGAACATCTGTGTAGATGAGTCCCTCGTACATTTTACCGGGCGCCTTGGCATCAAACAGTACATCCCAAGCAAGCGCGCCCGGTATGGGGTGAAACTGTATAAGCTCTGTGATAGGGCCACAGGCTATACATCTCGTTTTAGGGTCTATGAGGGAAAAGACTCAAAATTGGAGCCGGTCGGATGTCCTGTTCCAGTGGAAAGATTGTGTGGGACTTGGTGTCACCCTTGTTCCAGAAGGGGTGCCATCTTTATGTGGACAACTTTTACACAAGTGTGGCCCTCTTTCAGCACTTAAAGTTAGAAGGAATCCGATGCTGTGGCACCGTGCGGCCTAGTCGCCGGGGCTTCCCCCAACGGCTCGTTAACACCAGACTTCAACGGGGGGAGAGGGCCGCCTTGTGTACCGATGACTTGCTCTCGGTGAAATGGAAGGACAAGAGGGACGTTTACCTTCTGTCTACCATTCACACAGACACGACAGTACAAATTACACGGGCAACAGAGGTCATTGAAAAGCCCCTCGCCGTCCACAGCTATAATGCCAACATGGGAGGGGTGGACTTCAATGACCAGATGTTAGGGCCCTATTTAATTTCCCGGAAAACCAGACGCTGGTATAAGAAAGTGTCTGTGTATTTAATTCAATTGGCGATGTCCAACAGCTTTGTTCTCTACAGTAAGGCTGGGAGAACTGGATCTTTCCTTCAATTCCAGGAAGACATTGTTTCGGCACTCCTCTATCCAGAAGGTGCCAGAGCCCAACCCCCAAATGCAACTAGCCGGCTGCATGGAAGGCATTACGCCTACCCGATTCCCAGTACCCCAACTCAACGCAACCCCAGAAAAAGATGTCGTGTCTGCAGCAAGGCTGGAATAAGGCGTGACACCCCCGTTTACTGTCCCCGCTGTCCTGACCAGCCTGGCCTATGCCTAGGGGAGTGTTATGAGAGGTACCACGAGAAGGCACACTTTTAGAACCTAGGGAACTACAGACACAGCAGTAGGCACACAAGGGTCTCTCAGTGCTATTTCACACTGGCGCGATGCGTTAGGGCAAATTGCCTAGCAAAAGTCACACTTTGCGGTCCCTCCCTACGCCGGAAGTGCTTGACTTAACGCTAGTGCATGCCTACGTTACTGCGTGGCTTCTGCGGCAATTTGGGTCGGCCCGGAAGTCATGTTAGTCTACGGCGACGCAGTTAATTACTAGGCCGAATGCTACTCTTGTGGTATTCCCTGAAGATCTATTTTGGGCGAGACGATGCGGCGGGCTCGACCGACCGGATAGGCCAGTATGCAGTGTGAACCCAAACATCAGGTTTTGAGAGATCCAAATACACTGGCCTGCCAGAAACCTCTCCTTTCACTTGGGACAGAATGCATAATGTACTTCGCCACATATCTGTGCGATTTGCACTTTGCACATTGACCCATGGGGGAGGAGAAGTTTATCCTCAGCTCGCAGGTAAAAAAAACAACAACAAAAAAAAAACCAGGTAAGCAAAAAAGTTAATATTTGGTTACCAATGTTATTGTTTGGTTTGAACATATTTAATAAAGTTTAAAAAGTTAATGTTATTGAAGTGCTTTGCTGCTTGCTTGCTTTTTTTTGTTTTTTGTTTTTTTTCTTCTTCTCTCTTTTTTTCCAACCGACCAATCAGCTGCAGCACTGATGATGCATCCTGACAGAAGCATTGCGCTTCTGTCAGGTTACACAAAATCGGTGCATGCAGCGCTGTAGGACGAGATTTCTCCTCCACAGTAAAAAAGATACGTTTGCCGAGGCATATGGGCCAAGGTGTGGTGTTGGGGTTCATATGCTTTGGCAAGCACTTTGTATCAAAAAAGAACTCAAGCAATGATTTCTCCATTCACATTGATCAATGTGGATGAATAAATCAGGATTGCCTGGGCATACGAGCTGGTGGGTTTGGATTTTTGGGGTGGCATCTCCTATGTCCAGGCGGACACCTTCCCCTCCTTTTTGTTTTGTTTTTTCGTTTTTCTTCTCTCTTTTTTCTATCCAGACCGACCGAACGACCGACCAATCAGCTGCAGCACTGATGGTGCATCCTGACAGAACATTGCGCTTCTGTCAGGTTACACAAAATCAGTGCATGCAGCTCTGTAGGACGAGATTTCTCCTCCACAGTAAAAAAGATACGTTTGCCGAGGCATATGGGCCAAGGTGTGGTGTTGGGGTTCATATGCTTTGGCAAGCACTTTGTGTCAAAAAAGAACTCAAGCAATGATTTCTCCATTCACATCGATCAATGTGGATGAATAAATCAGGATTGCCTGGGCATACGAGCTGGTGGGTTTGGATTTTTGGGGTGGCAGCTCCTATGTCCAGGCGGACACCTTCCCCTCCTTTTTGTTTTGTTTTTTCATTTTTCTTCTCTCTTTTTTCTATCCAGACCGACCGACCGACCAATCAGCTGCAGCACTGATGGTGCATCCTGACAGAAGCATTGTGCTTCTGTCAGGTTACACAAAATCAGTGCATGCAGCGCTGTAGGACGAGATTTCTCCTCCACAGTAAAAAAGATACGTTTGCCGAGGCATATGGGCCAAGGTGTGGTGTTGGGGTTCATATGCTTTGGCAAGCACTTTGTGTCAAAAAAGAACTCAAGCAATGATTTCTCCATTCACATCGATCAATGTGGATGAATAAATCAGGATTGCCTGGGCATACGAGCTGGTGGGTTTGGATTTTTGGGGTGGCAGTTCCTATGTCCAGGCGGACACCTTCCCCTCCTTTTTGTTTTGTTTTTTCGTTTTTCTTCTCTCTTTTTTCTATCCAGACCGACCGACCAATCAATCAATCAGCTGCAGCACTGATGGTGCATCCTGACAGAACATTGCGCGTCTGTCAGGTTACACAAAATCGGTGCATGCAGCGCTGTAGGACGAGATTTCTCCTCCACAGTAAAAAAGATACGTTTGCCGAGGCATATGGGCCGAGGAGCGGTGTTGGGGTTCATATGCTTTGGCAAGCACTTTGTATCAAAAAAGAACTCAAGCAATGATTTCTCCATTCACATCGATCGATGTGGATGAATAAATCAGGTTTGCCTGGGCATACGAGCTGGTGGGTTTGGATTTTTGGGGTGGCAGCTCCTATGTCCCTCTTTCTTTTCTTTTTGTTTCACATTTTTTGGCAGATATTTGTTCATCCACATTGATCGATGTGAATGAAGGGATATTTGCCGTTCATTTTTCCTTTCAGCCCAGAATGCACTACCTGTATGCCCAATATAAGGAGTATAGCAGAAATACTGGCCATACATGTAATGATTGCAGAGGCCCTAAAATGCCAGGACAGACCCCACAAATGACCCCATTTTGGAAAGAGGACACCCCAAAGTATTCCGTGAGGTGCATGGTGAGTTCATAGAAGATTTTGTTTTTTGTCACAAGTTAGCATAAATTGTTGTTTTTGTTTTTTTTCACAAAGTATCCTTTTCTGCTAACTTGTGACAAAACATATTTTTTTTTAAAAACTCATCATGCCCCTCATGGAATACTTTGTGGTGTCTTATTTTTAAAATGGGGTCATTTGTGGGGTTTGTTAACTGTCCTGTCATGTGGGGGGGGCTAAATTGTGAGCACCCCTGTAAAGCCCAAAGGTAGTCTTTGCACGTTGGGCCCCTTAGCGCAGTTAGGCTGCAAAAAAGTGCCACACGTGCTATCGCCGTACCCGGGAGAAGTAGACC
Source organism: Hyperolius riggenbachi (assembly GCF_040937935.1). NCBI lineage: Eukaryota > Metazoa > Chordata > Amphibia > Anura > Hyperoliidae > Hyperolius > Hyperolius riggenbachi. The sequence continues at coordinate 409,696,715 of NC_090647.1, read as the reverse complement.
AATGTGTTTTAGGGTGTATTTTTACACATACCCATGATGGGTAGAAGAAATCACTCTGTAAATGGCAATTTTTTGATTTTTTTACACACAATTGTCCATTTACAGAGATATTTCTCCCACCCAATATGGGTATGTGTAAAAATACACCCCAAAACACATTGTACTACTTCTCCCGAGTACGGCAATACCACATGTGTGGCACTTTTTTGCACCCTAACTGCGCTAAGGGGCCCAGAGTCCAATGAGTACCGTTAGCATTTCACAGGTCATTTTGAGAAATTTGGTTTCAAGACTACTCCTCACGGTTTAGGGCCCCTAAAATGCCAGAGCAGTATAGGAACCCCACAAATGACCCCATTTTAGAAAGAAGACACCCCAAGGTATTCCATTAGGAGTATGGTGAGTTCATAGAAGATTTTACTTTTTGGCACAAGTTAGCGGAAAATGATTTTTATTGTTTTTTTTTACCAAGTGTCATTTTTCGCTAACTTGTGACAAAAAATAAAATCTTCTATGAACTCACCATACTCCTAACGGAATACCTTGGGATGTCCTCTTTGTAAAATGGGGTCATTTGTGGGGTTCCTATACTGCTCTGGCATTTTAGGGGCCCTAAACCGTGAGGAGTAGTCTTGAAACCAAATTTCTCAAAATGACCTGTGAAATGGTAACGGTACTCATTGGACTCTGGGCCCCTTAGCGCAGTTAGGGTGCAAAAAAGTGCCACACATGTGGTATCGCCGTACTCAGGAGAAGTAGTACAATGTGTTTTGGGGTGTATTTTTACACATACCCATATTGGGTGGGAGAAATATCTCTGTAAATGACAATTTTTTGATTTCTTTACACACAATTGTCCATTTACAGAGATATTTCTCCCACCCAATATGGGTATGTGTAAAAATACACCCCAAAACACATTGTACTACTTCTCCTGAGTACGGCGATACCACATGTGTGGTACTTTTTTGCACCCTAACTGCGCTAAGGGGCCCAGAGTCCACTGAGTACCTTTATGATTTCACAGGTCATTTTGAGAAATTTGGTTTCAAGACTACTCCTCACGGTTTAGGGCCCCTAAAATGCCAGAGCAGTATAGGAACCCCACAAATGACCCCATTTTACAAAGAGGACACCCCAAGGTACTCAATTAGGAGTATGGTGAGTTCATAGAAGATTTTATTTTTTGTCACAAGTTAGCGGAAAATGACACTTGGTAAAAAAAAACAATAAAAATCATTTTCCGCTAACTTGTGACAAAAAGTAAAATCTTCTATGAACTCACCATACTCCTAATTGAGTACCTTGGGGTGTCTACTTTCTAAAATGGGGTCATTTGTGGGATTCCTATACTGCTCTGGCATTTTAGGGGCCCTAAACCGTGAGGAGTAGTCTTGAAACCAAATGTTTCAAAATGACCTGTGAAATGCTAAAAGGTACTCAGTGGACTCTGGGCCCCTTAGCGCAGTTAGGGTGCAAAAAAGTGCCACACATGTGGTATCGCCGTACTCAGGAGAAGTAGTATAATGTGTTTTGGGGTGTATTTTTACACATACCCATATTGGGTGGGAGAAATATCTCTGTAAATTGACAATTGTGTGTAAAGAAATCAAAAAATTGTCATTTACAGAGATATTTCTCCCACCCAATATGGGTATGTGTAAAAATACACCCCAAAACACATTGTACTACTTCTCCCGAGTACGGCGATACCACATGTGTGGCCCTTTTTTGCAGTCTAACTGCGCTAAGGGGCCCAGAGTCCAATGAGTACCTTTAGCATTTCACAGGTCATTTTGAAACATTTGGTTTCAAGACTACTCCTCACGGTTTAGGGCCCCTAAAATGCCAGAGCAGTATAGGAACCCCACAAATGACCCCATTTTAGAAAGAAGACACCCCAAGGTACTCAATTAGGAGTATGGTGAGTTCATAGAAGATTTTACTTTTTATCACAAGTTAGCGGAAAATGATTTTTATTGTTTTTTTTTACCAAGTGTCATTTTCCGCTAACTTGTGACAAAAAATAAAATCTTCTATGAACTCACCATACTCCTAACGGAATACCTTGGGGTGTCTTCTTTCTAAAATGGGGTCATTTGTGGGGTTCCTATACTGCTCTGGCATTTTAGGGGCCCTAAACCGTGAGGAGTAGTCTTGAAACCAAATTTCTCAAAATGACCTGTGAAATCATAAAGGTACTCAGTGGACTCTGGGCCCCTTAGCGCAGTTAGGGTGCAAAAAAGTGCCACACATGTGGTATTGCCGTACTCGGGAGAAGTATTATAATGTGTTTTGGGGTGTATTTTTACACATACCCATGCTGGGTGGGAGAAATACCTCTGTAAATGACAATCTTTTGATATTTTTTACACACAATTGTCCATTTCCAGAGTTATTTCTCCCACCCAGCATGGGTATGTGTAAAAATACACCCCAAAACACATTGTACTACTTCTCCCGAGTACGACGATACCACATGTGTGGCACTTTTTTGCACCCTAACTGCGCTAAAGGGCCCAAAGTCCATTGAGTACCTTTAGGATTTCACAGGTCATTTTGAGAAATTTCGTTTCCAGACTACTCCTCACGGTTTAGGGCCCCTAAAATGCCAGGACAGTATAGGAACCCCACAAATGACCCCATTTTAGAAAGAAGACACCCCAAGGTATTCCGTTAGGAGTATGGTGAGTTCATAGAAGATTTTATTTTTTGTCACAAGTTAGCGGAAAATGACACTTGGTAAAAAAAACCAATAAAAATCATTTTCCGCTAACTTGTGACAAAAAGTAAAATCTTCTATAAACTCACCATACTCCTAATTGAGTACCTTGGGGTGTCTTCTTTCTAAAATGGGGTCATTTGTGGGGTTCCTATACTGCCCTGGCATTTTAGGGGCCCTAAACCGTGAGGAGTAGTCTTGAAACCAAATTTCTCAAAATGACCTGTGAAATCCTAAAGGTACTCATTGGACTTTGGGCCCCTTAGCGCAGTTAGGGTGCAAAAAAGTGCCACACATGTGGTATCGCCGTACTCAGGAGAAGTAGTACAATGTGTTTTGGGGTGTATTTTTATACATACCCATGCTGAGTGGGAGACATAACTCTGTAAATGTACAGTTGTGTGTAAAAAAAATCAATAAATTGTCATTTACAGAGATATTTCTCCCACCCAGCATGGGTATGTGTAAAAATACACCCCAAAACACATTGTACTACTTCTCCCGAGTATGGCGATACCATATGTGTGACACTTTTTTGCAGCCAAACTGCGCTAAGGGGCCCACAGTGCAATGACTACCTTTAGGCTTTACAGGGGTGCTTACAATTCCGCACCCCCCAAAATGCCAGGACAGTAAACACACCCCATAAATGACCCCATTTTGAAAAATAGACACTTCAAGGTATTCATTGAGGGGCATGTTGAGTCCATGGCAGATTTCATTTTTTTTTGTTACAAGTTAGCAGAAATGGAAAACTTTTTTTTTTTTTTTTTTTGTGACAAACTGTCATTTTCCGCTAACTTGTGACAAAAAATAAAATCTTCTATGAACTCACCATGCCTCTTAGTGAGTACTTTGGGATGTCTTCTTTCCAAAATGGGGTTATTTGTGGGGTATTTATACTATCCTGGAATTTTAGCACCTCATGAAACATGACAGGTAGTCAGGAATGTCAGAGATGCTTAAAAATGGGAAAATTCACTTTTGGCACCATAGTTTGTAAACGCTATAACTTTTACCCAAACCAATCAATATACACTGAATGTTTTTTTTTTAATCAAAAACATGTTTGTCCACATTTTTCGCGCTGCATGTATACAGAAATGTTACTTTATTTGAAAAATGTCAGCACAGAAAGTTAAAAAAAAATCATTTTTTTGCCAAAATTCATGTCTTTTTTGATGAATATAATAAAAACTAAAACTCGCAGCAGCAATCAAATAGCATCAAAAGAAAGCTGTATTAGTGAGAAGAAAAGGAGCCAAAATTCATTTAGGTGGTAGGTTGTATGACCGAGCAATAAACCGTTAAAACTGCAGTGGTCTGAATGGAAAAAACAGCGCTGGTCCTTAAGGGGGGGTAAAGGCTGAGTCCTCAAGTGGTTAAGACTTACACTGCACTTAAGCGGGAGTACAACCTCCCTGGACACATGTATTTTAGATACCTGCAACTGAAAAATGCAATCCATGCACAATTTTTGTCAAGAGGTAGAACTTTATTGGTACTGTCCCATGCCACTGAGAGGGAGATAGCAAAACAGGAATTGGCTTTAATCCTGTACAAAAACCCTTTCTTCAAGGAGCCAACCCAGGATAGACAACCTCCTCCAGAAATGGCAAGTGGATATTCATAGCCTAACTGCTGATTCATGGGACAATATACTGGGGTTTTTGTTACGACTTACGTCTCAGCTAGAGACAGGCTAATAGCACTAATGTGTATGCATCATAGGTACCTTTAGCCCGCAAGGATACAGAAAATGAATCCCTCAGATCAGGGTCTTTGTAATAGGTGCCAACAACCCGAGTCTGATTATTTTCAGGTGGTGTGGTTATGTCCCACATATTCAATGGTACAAGACTCAGGTGCAGGCTGAGTTGCAACGAATCCAAATGATTGTCCTTAGGTGGAAGCAGCCTATACCACCCAAAAAAAGGGAATGGCCCGCATATGTCCTTAAGGAATTAGTGCTCCTGAAGTGTGTATATGTTACAGCCAGAAGTCTGGCCACTTCAGGTTCTGGCCAGTCAAAACACGAAGTTGCCGTTCACCTGCGGCCAATGTTAGAAATAAAAAGATTCCCGTAACATTCATGCATTTTGTGGCCATCTCACTGCGGCCAAATGTATCCAACCGGGGTTAATTTAATTAATTCCTCTGGCGGCAATGTCATAGATGAAGAAGCCAGCGAGACTGCCACAAAATGCATGAATGTTACAGAAATCTTTTTATTTCTAACATTGGCCACAGGTGCATGGCCACTTCGCGTTTTGATCGGCCAGAACCCGAAGTAGCCAGACTTCGGGTTCTGGCTGTAACATATAACGTATATATCAAACGAAAATGTTGTAAAAAAAAGTTTGGTCATGTTGTTTATCCTTCTATAAACTAAAATTGGATGACTAGCTGTAACGATAGGTGTCAGCAACCAGAGAGAATCTGATTATTGGTGATCTGCAGTATCACCAAGAATACAGATCTATACCTGATTATGGATGATCTGCAGAATCACCATTAATACAGATATAGTACTAACCTCTAGACACCTGAAGCGTGTAAGTGTTTGGTGTAAAAGTAGGAATTGAACCACCGGGGTAGCAGGTGGTCCAATTAGTAGAGAAGACTCTACTGCAGTCAAGGGCTCCAGGAGGGAGAGTCCCTAACTGGTTTTGCAGCAGGGCCCCCCTCTGAGGAGCAGGGGACCCCTGCAGGAGGACTGAGCACCCAAAGGTTGGGTGACAGCCAGAAGGGTCGGGCAGGCCGGGTCGGCAGCACACAGGCAGATAAAGTACAGAGACAGGAGACAGATTCGGTAACCAGGGACAGGCAGGGTTGGCAACAGTAGATCAGATGTGCGAAGGTACCGAATCAGAAAACAGAAGAGAAGTCAGGAGAGATACAATTCATAAACAGATATCCAATAATGCCTAGTCTTGAGTGTGAGGTCCATGGTCTCACACCCTTGAACTGGTCTAAGGAATAACACAGATGATATACAATATTCCTAGTCTGGGGTGTGAGGTCCGTGGTCTCTACACCCTGGAACTGGTCTAAGGAATAACACAGATGATATACAATATTCCTAGTCTGGGGTGTGAGGTCCGTGGTCTCTACACCCTGGAACTGGTCTAAGGAATAACACAGATGATATACAATATTCCTGGTCTGGGGTATGAGGTCCGTGGTCTCTGCACCCTGGAACTATGCTAGAGAATAACACAGATAATAATACAGTGAACTGGCTAAGTGTGGATTCCCAGGTCCTCCTGGTTCCACCACACTGAAGGATCTGACTAAGGTCTGAGTGCTAACACATAGGTATTTGCAACGCCAGACAACCAGCAACTGAACAGCAAGAGATATATATAGTCAAGCGCTCCACAGCGCCGCCCAACTCCCGTCAACCAATTACCTGCTGAGCTGGGATCAGCTGACCCTTCTCCTATTGGCATAAAGAGCCTGTCTTGTGGCGCGCGCGCGCGTAGCTCTCCATCTGTGTGCACTACTAGGTCCAGACAAACCAGAAGCATGTTGCTGCGGGGAAACCGCCGCTCTGTGCGCGGATTCCGCCGCCTCACTGTCAGAACGCGCGGCGGTTTCTCCGCAATCCGTCACACTAGCTTACTGAGGCCATAAACGTCTTAAGGGTGCAATAGGTACTCTTGGGGGAGATGCAACCAGATCAGGATTGTTTTCAGGCCCACAGGCCATTGAGAACACATTTGTCATATCCTGTAGTGTATTGTATTGCCCTGGAGCTCGGGACTGACTGGAAGTCATTCATACGTGAGGTTCTGTAATCACAGCAATGTTGTTGTTGTCATTGTTGTTTTCTTTTACAAAAAATTTATAAAAAATATTCTTTCAAAAAAAAAAATCTCTAGCAATACCAATATGGAAAATAGCAAGTTGGGGAGATATAATAAACTCTTTTTGCAGGCAATCTTTTATTATTAAGATCCAATACCATAGGGACTAGAGATGTCTCGAACCTTCGATTTTGGGTTTGTGAACCTTGAACACGAACTTCCGCAAAAGTTTGTGTTTGCACGAACCATGCTAGGTCAGGTTGACAGGTGAGGAGGCGGGGAGGATAGCGGGAGCCGGCGCTATGTGTCCTATGCGAGTGCATTATCTGCTATACTAATTAGTATAGCTCGTGGTAGATCTTCAATCAACTTAATTGAAGTTCGCAAGATAAGAGGATATTGGCATGGGACATTTCCGAGGATATTGGCGTGGGTACAGGTAAGTATTTCTGGTTAATTAAGAACATTAAAGGACTTTTTTGTGGTTGTGTTTTTATTTCATTTAATCCTTTGGTGAAATGGGTAAGGGGTACTTTGTACCCCTATACTCATTTTTCCTGGCTCGGGGGGGGGGGGGGGGGGCGTGGGCACCTGGGGTCCCCTTCTTAAAGGGGACTCCCAGATGCCACTATGAACCCCCCCCCCTGGGAGTCGACACCCCCACCTCCTCCTGGGGCACCGGAGGTGGGGAAGAGCCCCTTGTCCATGGATTGGACAAGGGCTCGGGGGAGAGGGGAAGGCTTGGCCGCCCCTATCCCCCGGAGCCCCCCAATACCATGGACCATGCAGGCTGGTATAGCTCAGGGTGCGAAGCCCCACGCTGCCGGGGCTCCGCATTCTGGCTATCCCAGCCTGCAAGGGGAACAAGGGGTTACAGAGAGCTCGGGAGGGGGGAAATTTCCCACACTCTGAACATAGCAAAAAAATGTAATTAAAAAATAAATAAATAAAATTTTTAATTTTTTTTAAATATTGTTTCCCACTATCTTTTTAACATATCCTGCAAATTTGGTGTTGCTAGGATGTAAGAGGCCTTTGCTATTAACTGCTAAAGTCGTTTTGTTTCCCTAAGAACTGTCATTTACACATTTAAATGTATAGTATTTTTCTTTGAAATTTTAAAATCGATTTTCTCAAAAAGTATAAGGTCTTTTTGAATTTTTTTCCCCTTGTAGTCACTGTTTCCCTCTACATACCGTGCAAATTTGGTGTTTATACTATGTAAGGGGACTTTGCTATTAACCGCCAAAGTCGGCAGGCGTTTAATTTTCCCACGGTCAAAAGGAGAATTTTAAAATTCATTTTCTCAAAAACTATAAGATCTTTTTGAAAAATGTTTTTTTCCTCTTATACCCACTGTCTCTATTTACATACCCTACAAATTTGGTGTTTATAACATGTAAGGGGGCTTAGCTATTAACCGTTAAAGTCGGCATCATTAAAGTCGATGGGAAAAATGCGAACACAAACTTTTTTGAAAAAAATTTGCGTTTACCAAACCGTTTTGGGCCATCTCTAATAGGGACTGTATGTTAGGGCAGTCCCAGAGAATGTGCGTTAATATTGTTGCAGTTATGCCAGCATAGTAGTGAGCCACTGGATGAGAAAGAAGCTAACCTTCTTGGAGTTAGATAACATTTCAGAAAGATTTTATGAAAGGTCTCTTGGTGGTTTTTACAAGTAAAAAGTTTACTGATTGTTTGTGTTGACACAACTAGATCTTTAATTTTAATAGGACAGTTACGTTCTTCTGTTGCCCAAGATTTTACATATTCTTGTAGATGAGTTTGGTCATCCCTCAAAATCTCTTTGTACTAGAGAGATATTCCATCTTTTAATTATATGGGAGAGTACTTATGGTTTGCTACTTGTTTAGGATTTATGAAAGAACACATTTGTTTTCTTTCAGGAAATGACTGATACATTAATATTTAAATATTTCCCTTGAGAATAAGGAACATTTTGATTGTAGAACTTGAAAGGGGCATATTTTGCCTGATTCCGTTTGTAAAAAAAATCCATCACCAAGGATATGCATGCTATTTTCAAGGCTTTTAAATCTAACAAAACGCAAAACGCCGGCGATTTTTGCCGGGCGTTTTGCAGGAGTGATTTTTCGTGATTTCAAGCAGGAAAAATCACTGAACACTGCGGTGATTTTGCAGTGATCGCGTTTAGTGCTTCTATATCACCAAAACATGGTCACCGGGAAATCGCCTGAAAATGGTGCAGGCGACGCGTTTGCATTTCGCGTTTTTGGGCGATTTGCGGCGATTACCACAAATCGCCCAAGTAAGAACGGGCCCATAGGGTTTCATTACGCTAGCACTTTTAAAAAGCGCTAGTGTTTGAGCGTTTTGCCAAAATCGCGGCAAAACGCTCTAGTGTGAATGGGGCCTAAGGCCCATATGCAATTCACTTTTTAACCTGAGTTATCTCCTAGGAGATCATTTTCATCTTCTCTTTAAAATAACTTTTAACCATTTTACAATTGAAAAAAGTACCTCAAAAGTACTATTAAAATGTATTTGAGTATTACTTCTATGAGGGTGTTCAACATTTTTGCTTCTGATTGAAACCGCCTTAAAAATTTAAATACCACTAGATTTTGAAAAACAACGTTAGTTAGGATCTTATGGATTTGTACAAAAAAATTAGACGGTAGTGGGATGATGTGAAGTGTTCTGAAGAGGTATAGGATCTTTCATTTGTAAGGCGTCCATTTTTCCAAACCATGACAATTAAATGACAATTCAAATTTACAGGTGGATTCTATATCTTGTATCGTAGGGGAATGAAGCTGTCCTCATATAATTTATGAGAGGTTTTGAAAGGTGTGTATTTAACAGTGACAGGAAATTTGGGCGCATGAGGCAAGTCGCATAAAGGGTGCCACCATTCACTCCCATAATATATATCGTTTGATGGGCGCCGAACAGGAAAAAAGGGCGCCCGGAGATTATTAACGTTTTCAACAGCGCCCGAAGATTATTAATGTTTTCAAACTGTGCTCGTGATGATTTAAGTTAACAAAATGCGCCGGTGACAAATAACGTTTACAAAAATACTAATCATATTTATCGTATTTAACTAAAACGTTATTTAAAATTGTATACCTTACTATTTGTAAAACATTATTATGCACGCAATAAAGCGATCACTAAGGGGGGGTTTTAGGGTTAGGTACCACCAGGGGGGATTTAGGGTTAGGCACCACTAGGGGGGGGTTAGGGTTAGGCACCATCAGGGGAATTTAGGGTTAGGCTCCACCAGGGGGGGTCTTAGGGTTAGGCACCACCAGGGAGGTCTTAGGGTTAGGCACCACCAGGGAGGTCTTAGGGTTAGGCACCACCAGGGGGTCTTAGGTTAAGGCACACCAGGGGGGTCTAAGGGTTAGGAATAGGTACAGGGAGGGTTCGGTTAGGTTTAGTTGTAGTAAAATGTTAGTAATATTTACTAATGTTTTACAACAGTTATTACGAACGTACTAAAAAACAATATTTTCAGATTTTATTACATGAAGGATTGATAAATTAAGGTTATTCACAATATTATCAGAATCAGAATCAGAATCAGAATTATACAATTATAACAATTATATATATTATCGTTTTTAAACAAACATAATTATAAGTTTCACTTTTAAAACAGGGAAGATTATCGTTTTCACAATTTGCGATTTCATACACATTATTAAGTGTTTTTTCATTTGTAAAACATTATTGTAAATGAAATACAACACAATATATTTATAAACGCTATTACCACTTATTGTTTACACCTCGTACCCTTTTTTCCAGACGCCCTTTTTGCATGTGCAAAAATAAAGTGATCACTAAGGGGGGTTTTAGGGTTAGGCACCACCAGGGAGGATTTAGGGTTAGGCACCACTAGAGGGTTTTTAGGGTTAGGCACCACCAGGGAGGTCTTAGGGTTAGGCACCACCAGGGGGGGTCTAAGGGTTAGGGATAGATACAGGGAGGGTTTGGTTAGGTTTAGCTGTAGTAAAATGTTAGTAATATTTACTAATGTTTTACAACAGTTATTACGAACGTACTAAAAAACAATATTTTCAGATTTTATTACATGAAGAAACGATAAATGAAGGTTATTCACAATATTATACAATTATATCGATTGTTTTTTTCATTTGTAAAACATTATTGTAAATGAAATACAACACAATATTTTTATAAACGCTATTACCGCTTATTGTTTACATCACGCGCCCTTTTTTCCAGGCGCCCTTTTTGCATGTGCGCGTATTTAACAGAACAAAGTCCTGAACAAGGGGACTACTAAAACTATGAAAAGCCAACTTAAAAAAGTTTAGAAACTTCCTAAGATACCAACACTTTTGAATATTGTAGTATGTACATCCTTTATAGGGGCACCATTTTTAATTATAAAAATGGTGCAATGGATAAATAAAAAATGTTTTTAACCAAAGAAAGCATTTATAACCACAAAGCATGAGAGAGATATAAATATAAAGACTGTCATAAAAAAAAACATGTACAGGTAGTCCCCGGTTAACGAACAAGATAGGGACTGTAGGTTCATTCTTAACCTGAATCTGTTCTTAAGTCGGAACACTGTGCCATCTCTGTCCCCTGTACCTCCTCTGTGCCCCCTGTGCCTCCAGTGTCCCCCTATGTGTCACCTCTGCCCTCTGTACCTGCTTAGACAAGTTTAAAAGCCATTTTTTCTTAGAATGTTTTTTTAATCGATTTTCTCAAAAGTCCAATTTGAAATTTTTTTCTTACTTTTTCCCATGGAAACACAGAATCCATGCCATTCATATCGGCGGGTCGTTCGTAAGTCAGGCATTCGTAAGTCGGGGACTACCTGTACTTGCAAAACTTTAAGGTGAAAAACAAGTTGCTGTTTATATGAAGTCACATAAAAAAAGTTTTACACTTTTTTTTTTAAATTCAAAAATAAATAAGGCTAAGAATATAAGACTTCTAATAGATCAGGCAAGGAACCCGATTGTGGATGATCGCCCTAAAGCTTAAATTAAAATGCATGTTTTGCTCCTGTCTTTACCAAAGATATACATACATTAATCTCCTCGGGAAGGTGTGCAGGCAAGTTTGAATGAAATCAAGATAGATAAGTCACCTGGCCTAGGTGTTGTCTACCCCCAGGTATTAGGAGTTGAGTTCCTTTATTTAAAAGGGCACTTTATCTTTCTGTGAGGCCCGTTCACATCTAAAATCGCAAAACGCCTTGCGGGAGTGATTTTCCCACAATTAACACGGAAAAATCACTGGACACGTGGCGGTTTTGACGCAATCACGATTAGCGGTGCTATGCATGCTAATCACGATCGCTAAACGCTAATTGCGAATCGCCTGCAAACCGCTGCATGTAACACGTTTGCGGTTATCGCTAACCGCAAATGTGGCAGTGAGAACACTGTCATGTATTACATGCTGCAGCGTTTTTTTAAAAACCGCTAGCGGTTTGCCTTGAGCGGGAATCGCGCGATTCCCGCTCAAGTGTGAATGGACCCTGACTCTCTTTAAAGTTGGTCAGTCTCATATGACCAGGATACAGCTGGCATTTTCCCTTTTTACAAGAAGGGAAAAAAACAGAACTGAGAAACTATAGACCTGTAAGGTTAATAGCAACCATGTGTAATAAAATAAATCATATTTGTCATAATACATATAATATGCATACCTATGGAACAGATGTACCAAGGCTGTGTTGGTTTGCAGTACAGTGGAGAACCTAAACGTTCCACCCAACATAAGCTGGATATATTTTAGTCTGCTACTAATTGGCAAAATCTTGCAAACCAATCCTCTTTTAGATCAGACTATTGCACAGACCGATGAAAGTGAAGTGAAATAGTAATTATGCAGTTATAGTGTCATGTATGTACCTGTAGTGAAAATGTGCACAATCTGAATTTATTGCCCAAAAAAAAAAAAAAATCCTGCTACGGGTGTGTGCACTTGACTGCAATTGCACGGATGCTATTATAGAAAGGTTTTAGCAATCCTGTTTATGCTTTGTTATAAAGAGGGGCAAGGTTTTTGACTTTACAAACCATTTTTAATAAATATGAGCAGGCCATGTTTGCTGGATCATCTTGGTTTTCCATGTCTGCAGCGTTCTCCAGCCTTATAGAACCTTAGTAATTTCTGCTTATCATGTCTTATAGGTATACACTGTGTTGCAAACAATAAATTGTGTGTGTGTGTGTGTGTGTGTGTGTGTGTGTGTGTGTGTGTGTGTGTGTGTGTGTGTGTGTGTGTGTGTGTGTGTGTGTGTGTGTGTGTGTGTGTGTGTGTGTGTGTGTGTGTGTGTGTGTGTGTGTGTGTGCGTGCGTGCGCGCGTGCATGCATAAGATCAGCTATCTAGGTAAGATGAAAACAGTACAGGTGTGACAAATATTATGTTAATGCTGATTTTGTTTTTATGCCTTGGTATCACCAAAACTAATGTTGTCTTGTGCTGTATAGTATTGCTTGTTCTATTTGTCAGCCTAAAGAAAATCAGACCCAGATTTTGATGAATTTGATACAGGACAAAAAGTTATTAGTGATCAAACACATGAATATAAATACTTGAGAATTGCTCCTCTAGTCTTAATTAAAACAGTCATAGGACATAAAAAAAAAAAAAGATTTGGCCTTTATAAGCTGTGTCCTGATGATGAGATGCTTTCTCTTATAGGGAAGATCTATATTTTTATTAATGAATCCTCTGATGCTTTGACTGTCCCTGGGCTCTACCCTTTTGTATGACCATTCATATATTTTCAATGCAACCAACAACTTGTTGCTGCATCTTAGTTAACATTTCTCATTTATTAATCGTTCAGCAGGTTGTCTCATATAAATATATATATATAATATATATATAACCTGTATAACCAAAACTGCCACTTGTTTTAACGTCCTTTAGATATTGCAAATAAATAGTAATCTGGCTACCCTGATGGTCTTTGTCAGCTTGAGTTTAGCAGCCTAGACAGATTATAGAGATAGTTTCTACAGGATGTCTGTGGATTAAGCAATGTGTACAGAGAAGATCAGATGCTAATATTTACTGACAGCAGCAATATAGTAGGTAGTAGGATATGTACGTGCATGAAGTATCATTCATTATAGGAAAAACAGTAAAACAATTAAAACGACAAGTATTTTTGTTACATTTAATATAACATTTTCTATTTACGCACCTGAAATGCCAGCTCCTATGACAATCACGTCGTGTTTATTGCTCATGCTGCTTGTGCTGTTTGTTCTAAATGGATTTGCTCCTTTATTCCTCTGCAGCAGACCTGATGCTAGAGAGCTGAGTGAAGCTGGCAAGGATCTCCTCTTATCAGCTGTCAATAGCTATATCTTCCAGGAGGTGGTTCTGCCTCTAAACTCCACCTTCTGACACACTGATATGGGAAGTGAATGATCCTCTTATAAAAACCTAGCTCAAACCTCCTGTGCTGAGCAAACATCAGGCTGCTTTAGGCACTATTTGGCTAGTCATAATTCTTTGCAGAAAACTCCCTCAAGTGGTGAAAGCAGAATATATCACAAGATGACAGAAATAAAAGAAATAAAGGATAAATAAAATCTTGACTGAAAATATAATTATATTGAAGATCACTTTAGAATAAATATTCTAAATTAATGAATATTAATACATACATAAAAGTGGGTGATTTTTTGTTTGTATGTACTAGAAAGTGATGGTGATGGAGACATTTACTGTCTTATTTTCTGTTTTGACCCACCCTTGAGAAAAGCCAAATCATTAAAAACTAGCCAACAATTATAACTAACTGGCAAGGATATCTAATGTGCGTGGACTCACATATACTGTACAGGCATACATCAAATAAGGGCGCCAGGAAAAAAGGACGCAGGATATAGCTGACACTTTAAGATATAGTCTATAACAATATTTTTATCATTGTTTCATCTTTATCGGGGATAGAATAATACATATATTAAAATAAAATTAATAAAAATCACAAAATATCGTCTATAACAATGAAAACAAATATATTTACAGTCTTAATAAGCATAGTAAGCATAGTAAAAAATTGGTAAATATTACTGATATTTTATTACAACTAAACCTAACTGTACTCTCACACAGAACCTTCCCTCTGGCAATGCCTAACCCTAAAGGTGCCCATACACTCATCAGATTGGCAGCAGATAGATAAGAAATGCATCTGATGATCTATCTGATGCGTTTTTAGAACATTTTTTACCAGGATAGAATTCCAATAGATTTCAGTCTGTCTTTTCTTCCCCTCCCTCCTTGTGGAATTATCAATAAAGTACAACATTTTAATGAATTACTTAAAGATTGAAACAATAAACGTTAAGGGAGCTAATTCAGGGAAAAAAGGGGTAGAATTTTAACAGAATTAACTAAGAATAAAATAGACATAGCCTTTCTACAAGAAACTCATTTCAAGAGTAAATTTGAACCAAGCAAATATTGCAAAAAATATAGCCTATGGTATACTAACTCGAAGGACAGGGGCAGATCGTGTGGGGTGGCCACTATATTTTCTTCCAGGATCTGCTTCGAACCAAGTCAGATTTATAAAGACGATGAGGCTAGGTTACTAATCTTGGTTGGAAAATTGAACGGTCAAACCGTCACGCTGGCAAACATATATGCACCAAATAATGGCCAATGTGCTTTTATAAAAAAAGCATTGGATAAAGTGAGTGAATTAAAAAAAGGGAAAATTATAATGGGAGGAGATTTTAACCTCCCCCTTGAACCCAACCTAGACTCCTCGAAAGGTATGTCCCATATTTCAAAAAAACAAATTACATCCCTCACACAACATTTAAAAAATTATGGAATGGTAGACGTCTGGAGAATTTATAACCTCGGGGTGAGAGATTATACCTTCTATTCGGGAGTACACAATACCTACACTAGACTAGATTTATTCTTATTGCCACAAAATGAAATTCTGGAAATAATAGAAATAAAAATAGGAAGTATTACTTATTCTGACCATGCACCAGTGATACTCACCCTTAAGTGGAACAAGGATGTCACGACTGATTGGCGGTGGAGATTGGACAGCTCTGTCTTGCTTGACCCTACAGTGAAGGAGACAGTAGCGACCCAGATTAAACAATTCTTCACAGAAAATCAGGGTTCAGTAAATTCCGGAAAAATAATGTGGGATTCCTTTAAACGCGTTATAAGGGGATCCTTAATAGCAATAGCAAGTAAAATTAGAAAACAAAAAACGAAGCAGCTAGATAATTTAATGGATGAACTCAAAACAGCGGAAGCCATACATAAGGAAAATCCTGAGCAGGATAATTTTTTGAAAGTTAATTCAATTAGGCATAGGATAAATAAAATATTAAATGAAAAATGTAGTAAAGAATATAAAAAACTCAAAAAAGATTTTGTCATAAACTGTAACAAACCAGGAAAACTTATGGCCAAGCTATAAAAAAAAAAAGACAACAGCCCAATTCATAGAAAAAATACAGAATCATTTCGGTCAATTAAGCTACAGCACGCAAGAAATAGGACAAGTATTTGGGAAATATTATGCAGAGCTATATAGTATAAAGCAGGAAATGCCATTTGATAATATGAACAGGTATCTCACACAAGTAAATTTACCAAAAATTACAGTCGAGAACAAAGATACGCTGGATGCCCTGGTAACAGAAATAGAGTTTAAAGAGGCAGTAAATGTGCTTAAAATCGGTAAGAGTCCAGGTCCCGACGGGTTCACCTCGGAGTTCTATAAAGCATTCATAAAGGAGATGGCACCTGACTATTGTTTAATGATTAATAATCTGGATGAAAGTGAGACCTTTTCTAGAGAATCAAATCAGGCCGCAATCACCCTAATACATAAAGAAGGTAAAGATCCCCTACAGTGTAGCAACTATCGTCCCATTTCGGTAATTAATATTGACGTTAAAATATATTCAAAAATTCTAACATTAAGACTGGAAAGGGTGTTAGATCAGCTACTGGGGAAGGAGCAGATGGGTTTTAGAAAATCGGGCAGGTTATCGGACAATATTTCTTCAGCAATAAACTTTATATATAACGCAAAAATTCGTAATGAAGATGCCATCTTAGTGGCCATTGACGCTGAAAAGGCGTTTGACCGTATTTCAAGACCATTTATCTACACAACTTTAGAACACTATAGTATCGGTCCCATCTTTATCAAACGAATCAAAAATCTATATTTAAACCAAACAGCCAGAGTAAAAATCAATGGTACCTTGACACACTCCTTCCCTTTGGGGAACGGCGTGAGGCAGGGCTGTCCAATCTCCCCCCTAATATTTAATTTAGGCATAGAAGTGTTAATACGCATGATCCATTCTGACATGGAGATATCTGGGTGGCATATAGGTAACTATGAAAGTAAACTACTAGCATACGCGGACGACCTTCTTCTGACACTAACCAATCCTCTGACCTCTTTCGAAGCAGCAAATAAAATAATAACTGAATTTTCCAAATACTCGAACTATAAAGTAAATAATTCTAAAACTACGGTATTAACCACTTGAGGACCTATGGCTTTCTACCCCTTAAGGACCGGCCACTTTTTTTCCATTCAGACCACTGCAGCTTTCACGGTTTATTGCTCGCTCATACAACCTACCACCTAAATGAATTTTGGCTCCTTTTCTTGTCACTAATAAAGCTTTCTTTTGGTGCTATTTAATTGCTCCTGCGATTTTTACTTTTTATTATATTCAGCAAAAAAGACATGAATTTTGGCAAAAAAATGATTTTTTTAACTTTCTGTGCTGACAGTTTTCAAATAAAGTAAAATTTCTGTATACATGCAGCGCGAAAAATGTGGACAAACATGTTTTTGATTAAAAAAAACCCATTCAGCGTATATTTATTGGTTTGGGTAAAAGTTATGGCGTTTACAAACTATGGTGCAAAAAGTGAATTTTCCCATTTTCAAGCATCTATGACTTTTCTGACCCCCTGTCATGTTTCATGAGGGGCTAGAATTCCAGGATAGTATAAATACCCCCCAAATGACCCCATTTTGGAAATAAGACATCCCAAAGTATTCACTGAGAGGCATAGTGAGTTCATAGAAGATATTATTTTTTGTCACAAGTAAGCGGAAAATGACACTTTGTGAGAAAAAAAAAAAAAAAAAAAAAGTTTCCATTTCTTCTAACTTGCACCAAAAAAAAAAAAATGAAATCTGCCACAGACTCACCATACCCCTCTCTGAATACTTTGAAGGGTCTACTTTCCAAAATGGGGTCATTTGTGGGGTGTGTTTACTGTCCTGACATTTTGGGGGGTGCTAAATTGTAAGCACCCCTGTAAAGCCTAAAGGTGCTCATTGGACTTTGGACCCCTTAGCGCAGTTAGGGTGCAAAAAAGTGCCACACGTGGTATCGCCGTACTCAGGAGAAGTAGTATAATGTGTTTTGGAGTGTATTTTTACACATACCCATGCTGGGTGGGAGAAATAACTCTGTAAATATACAATTGTGTGTAAAAAAATCAAAAGATTGTCATTTACAGAGGTATTTCTCCCACCCAGCATGGGTATGTGTAAAAATACACCCCAAAACACATTGTACTACTTCTCCCGAGTACGGCAATACCACATGTGTGGCACTTTTTTGCACCCTAACTGCGCTAAAGGGCCCAAAGTCCAATGAGTACCTTTAGGATTTCACAGGTCATTTTGCGGAATTTGATTTCCAGACTACTCCTCACGGTTTAGGGCCCCTAAAATGCCAGGGCAGTATAGGAACCCCACAAATGACCCCATTTTAGAAAGAAGACACCCCAAGGTATTCCGTTAGGAGTATGGTGAGTTCATAGAAGATTTTTTTTTTTTGTCAAAAGTTAGCGGAAAATTGATTTTTATTGTTTTTTCACAAAGTGTCATTTTCCACTAACTTGTGGTGGACGACAAGGGGCTTTACAATGACCTTAGTTGCCCGTTGAATTTGGACTGGCGTGTCTGTGTGAATGGTGGACAGAAAGTAAACGTCCCTCTTGTCCCTCCATTTCACCGCGAGCAGGTCTTCAGTACGCAAGGCGGCCCTCTGCCCCCGTTGAAGTCTGGTGGTAACGAGCCGTTGGGGGAAGCCCTGGCGACTAGGCCGCGCAGTGCCACAGCATCGGATTCCTTCTAACTTTAAGTGCTGAAAGAGGGCCACACTTGTGTAATAATTGTCCACAAAAAGATGGTACCCCTTCCGGAACAAGGGTGACACCAAGTCCCACACAACCTTTCCACTGCTCCCCAGGTAGTCAGGGCATCCGACCGGCTCCAATTTTGAGTCTTTTCCCTCATAGACCCTAAAACGACATGTATAGCCTGTGGCCCTTTCACAGAGCTTATACAGTTTCACCCCATACCGGGCGCGCTTGCTTGGGATGTACTGTTTGATGCCAAGGCGCCCGGTAAAGCGTAAGAGGGACTCGTCTACGCAGATGTTCTGTTCAGGGATATAAGCATCTGCAAATGTTGAGGACAGGTGGTCTATGAGGGGCCGAATTTTGTGGAGCCGGTCATAAGCAGGGTCTCCCCTTTCATGACAGGTTTCGTCGTCGTTGAAGTGCAGGAAGCGCAGGATGGACTCAAATCGTGTCCTGGACATGGCAGCAGGGTACAAGGGAACATGATGTACTGGGTTCGTAGACCAATACGCCCGCAATACATTCTGTTTCATTAGTCCCAAGTGAAGGATAAGGGCCAAAAAGATTTTAATGTCGGAAACTTGGACTGGTTTCCACCCGAAAGGCTGGGCATACATGCTCTCCGGGTGCTCGGTGATGAATTGTGTGGCTTTACGGTTGGTCTCAACCACAATTAAGTCCAAGAGAACCTGGGTGATGAACAGCTGCAAAAAGTCTAGGGCCGTTCCTAGATGAGCTGTCGCCACCTGGACTCCAGACTGGGCAGTGAAAGGGGGCACTACGGGTGCGGCGGAATCAGGGGATTGCCAATCTGGTTGTGCCAGCACCTCTGGGAGTCTATGGGTACTACGGGCCCGTCTTCTTCTTGGTGGCTGCGACGGGGGTACTACTGCTCTTGCCACCGTACCAGTTTCGACTTCCATGCTGACGCTCACCACTTCGCCAGGGTCTACAGAAGTACTGGTACCAAGTCCAGGAGATGCTGCGCTGCTGGTGCCTGCCTCACCAAGAAAACTATCAACAGCGCTAGCACCACCCTGCTGCCCTTGAGGCGGATCCTGCGCCACCTGCGGTCTAACGACTTGGGGTCTGGTACGCCTGGCTCTAGCCGGGACCATAGCCTCGTCATCACTATCGGTCAGGGAACCACTGCTTTCTACAGGTTCAAATTCGGACCCGGAAGATTCGACGGATGATTCTTCCCAAAAGAACTCATCTGACTGGTCCATGTACCTGTATACCTCGTCATCGGAAAGCCCCCTTCTTGCCATTGTGGATTGCTAAATTTATGGGGTTTTCCTCCGAGACTACCCAGAAAAAAAGAGCACCTACCTAGCAAAAAGGGAGTATTTGAGAGGTATTGGGGTTGGTGGGAAGTGGGGTCTCAGAGGCAATCAAACAATCACGGGACAATCAAATACAATTACAGCACAATCGACTCCAATCACAGCACAAGCAAATCTGATGCACTCGGAAGGTGGTGGTTGGGTGTGGTGGTGGGGGGGGGAGGGTAGGGTTGGTGTGGTGGGGGGGGGGTGGGTTGGGTGTGGTGGGGGGGAGGGTTGGGTGTGGTGGGGGGGAGGGTGGGGTTGGGTGTGGTGGGGGGGGGAAGGGGGGTTGGGTGTGGCGGGAAGTGGGGTCTCAGAGGCAATCAAACAATCACGGGACAATCGAAGCCGATCACGGGACAATCAAATACAATCGCAGCACAATCGAATACAAGCGCAGCACAATCAAATCTGATGCACTCGGAAGGTGATGGGGGGTGGTGGTGGGGTGGGGGTTGGTGGGAAGTGGGGTCTCAGAGGCAATCAAACAATCACAGGACAATCGAAGCCAATCACGGGACAATCAAATACAATCGCAGCACAATCGAATACAAGCGCAGCACAATCAAATCTGATGCACTCGGAAGGTGATGGGGGGTGGGGGTGGTGGTGGGGTGGGGGTTGGTGGGAAGTGGGGTCTCAGAGGCAATCAAACAATCACGGGACAATCGAAGCAGATCACGGGACAATCAAATACAATCGCAGCACAATCGAATACAAGCGCAGCACAATCGAATACAAGCGCAGCACAGTCAAATACAATGCACTTGGACGGTGATTAGGGGGGGTCTGAGGGCGATTTGAGGGGGTGGGTGGTTGATCAGGAGCCCGCACGGGGCAGACTGAGTCCTGATCTGATGAGAGGCAGACACAGGGGGTTACTGATCGCAGATCAGTTAGTGATCGCTGGGGAGGACAGATGTAAACAAAGAGCAGGGGATGTAATCAGGAGGGGGGTATGAGGGCAATCGAGGGCCTGGGCAGGTGATCGGTTACCCCCGCGGGGCAGTTAGGGTCTGCTCTGATGGGTGGGGGTGCTGAGGGGTGATGGACAGGTGATAGACAGGTGATCAGAGGGGGATCAGAGGGGGATCAGGGGGTAAGGTAGCTGTATACAAATGTATACAGTATACAGGGGGGTAGTCTGGGATGGGGTCTGGGGGTGATCTAAAGGTAGGGGGGGGGATCAGGGGTGACTAGGAGGCAGTTAGGGACCTAAACTAAGGGGCAGCATCGCTAGTTAGTGGCAGGTGGGGGGGGTGGGGGTTTTGCAGGGGTGCAAGGGTGCTAGGCAGGGGTCTGCTGGGGTGATCAGGGGGGGTATGAGGCCTGGGGTGGGTGATCAGGGGGGCTGTTAGGCAAAAAAACGCTGTGTGTGCTCTACTTACAAAGTGCTTCCTCCTCGCTAGTGGTCTCTGCAACAATGAGACCACGAGGCGAGGAGGAAGCACGTATAAGGCACTTTGTTTACCTAACAAAGTGCCTTATACATCCTGATTGGGCAGCTATGCGGATTCCTCCGCTCGCCGGCTCTGCTAAGTGGCCGGCGAGCGGAGACAAAATGCCCAAGTAACGATCCCGGGCGGAGGATCGCGTCACTGATGACGCGATCGCTCCGCCCATGCCCCTACAAGGACCGCCGCCAATTGTCAATACGGCGGTCCTTGCGGGGTGCACTTCCCGGCCGCCAATTGTCAATACGGCGGTCGGGAAGTGGTTAAACATAAAAAGTCCCGCCGAAATATTGAGTACCCTACAACTAAGGTATGGCATTCATTATACCAATTCTCATATTAAATATCTCGGTATCAATTTATGTAGTGATTTCAATGATCTATTTAAATATAATTATACACCAGTGAAAAAAGATTGTGAGAAGATACTGAGTAAAATGAAAAATGCCCAATTTAATACAATTGGGAACATCAACTTTATAAAAATGAAAATTCTTCCTAAAATAATATTTATAGTACAAAATCTGCCAATAAACATCCAGAGGAATTGGTATAATGTCTGGAACAATATATTTCAAAATTTCATATGGAGAACACCAAACCGCAGAATTTCATATAAGATAATAAGCAGGCACAAGAAATTGGGAGGAATGGGGGCACCAAATATTAAACGATATGCCCAATGTTTTCAATTGCAAAGAATCTTAGATCTCAGGATATGCGACCCGAAAAGATTCTGGACAACATATGAAAGAAGTCTGTTTAATTATGATATGCTGGATTCGTGGCACCCCCACACGGTAGTAAAACTCCTCCCTTCTATCAGCCATCCATTATTAGCACCTGCAATTAAAACCCATATGGAAGCTATAAGATCTATGTCAAAGAGCAACAAAATATCATTACTAACCACTCTACGCAATAATCCAGATTTTCAACCTGGCTTAACCTCAGGGTGGTTCAAGGAAAGTGGGCTCCCTCGAGATGTTAGAATCCTAGACTTGGTTGGCCACAGAGATTCCACATTGAGGGAGATCTATAACATAGTCAGAATGGATAAGGGGCTGTGGAGCTTCCAGGTCAGGAGCTACCTTTCCAAACATAAGGATAATATAAGTAAAACCATAAATATTTATGAAAAGTGTTTTCTTCATTCGAGGATGGGGAAGGGAATGACAGCAAATTTATATTTTCTTCTTGACAGTTGTCAAACTGATCCTCTACCTAAGTTCTGTAAAGGCTGGGAACAAGACCTAAATCATATCAAAAACTTGGATTGGGGAGCAGTATTCCAGGGAATTTGGACCCCCGGTTATACCTCATTTCAACTTGTTAATTATAAACTCATGACGAGATGGTACTTCACACCCTCTAAGATGGCTAAATTTAAAGGCGGGAATGGGAACTGTTGGAGATGTCTTACCGCATTTGGTTCATACATGCATATGTGGTGGTCGTGCCCGGTTATACAGAACTTTTGGAGAGAGATAGGAGATTTCATTAAACTTCCTTCCCCTTTTCATCCCAGTATAGCTCTGTTGAGTTGCATGGAACCTGACAGCTTAAGACATGCAAATAAACTAGTAACCCCTGCAGCAATTGTGGCCAGGAAACTTATGGCAACATCCTGGAAGAACCCCGAAGCTCCCAGTATGGAAGAGTGGATATGGATGATGTCAGATTTTCTGCAAGGTGGCGAGGGCTGTGTGGAAGATGCTGGCACCAACAAACAAATGGAGGAATGGAAAATTGCATGGGAAAAAATAAGTAACATATAATATGAAGTTAAGTATTTGAAGTGGGAGGGATGAGGAGAAAGGAACCAAATAACCACTATATTACCAACTGAAATTGTAAGGATAAATGGATGGATGAATGTGCAGTTGCATGGATATATGTTGAAGTATAGAAGGCTCTTATATGAATGTGTATGAAAGTTGAAATAAGAGTAATTGCTTTGCTTCTCAGTTTAGATATGTGACCTGTTTGTGCATGCGGCCTGGCCCCCCCCCCCCGCCCCCCACTGGGCTCGGTCCGGCCCTGTTGGCTCATGCATGGAGGGCATGCACATAAAATAAGGGGGTAGTCGGAAAGGGATATTTAACCACTTAACATTAAGATGGGTAGGTGGAGTTTTTTTTTGTTGGTATTTGTATTTTGTTCTGTTTTTTCTCTTCCTTTCTTTCTTTCTTTCTTTTTTACTATAATTAATTTGATCTGAGCCACTGGGGAAATATTTGATATATTGTGGTGATGATGGGGTGGGGGAAGGGGGGAGGAGAGGAAAGAAAATCAAACTATGATGCAGACCTGAGACCCACGTATGATGGCTTCACAGCTGTCACATGGTCATATCTGGGTCACATACTTGCTGAGTTTGAAGAAAAAAAGTAGAAAAAAAAAAAAAGAAATCTATTGAAATTCGATCTGATGGCATTTTTTTGCCATCAGATTTCCTTTTTTTAAAGATTCTTTTATTTTGGAAAAATTTTTAAGTAGTACAAAAAGACATCAAGACTAACAACATAAAGCCCACCATACATAGTGCGAGCCGTAGATAACAGTGATACAGTACATGGTATTGAGACCAAAACACGTTCTATAACATCTATTGAACAGTGATAAGACAAACCACAGACCAGCGTGGTTCCTATAAAGGAGATAGAACATCAATTATAGTGCAAATTACTATTTAAGTCTAAGAGGTCCTTTTGGTGAGGTTAAGACTCTCCACTATATATATAAACTTTTTATAAGGCCAGCTCTGGGCCCAGAGGGAACATCCACCAGTAGCTGACCCTGAGTAGGTAAACCACGTAGAGAGTGCGGAAACCTGAAAAGCTGGGACTTTCTATGTATACCATAGCTAATTTAATATTAGCTAATGGGGGATCTCAGACTCTCCCATATATGGCTGACACATATGAATAAACCTTAGAAAAAGGTCTATTCTGACATAGACAAAGATAAGAAGAAAATAAGGAGTAAGAATAGATAGAAAAAATAGTTAGAGAGGAGAAGCAAGAGGTAGAGAAAAAAGGGGGAGCGGCAGAGGGGGTAGGGTCCCGAGGATAGCGCCATTGCTTCAATATTTTCTCACTCAAGAACGCCAGAGGTGTGGTTAGGGCACCCTCAGAGTGCTATGTGACTAGGTGGGCATGAGGGAGCGGTAGCGATCAGATTCCTTAAATTCAAACCATCCATACCATGTCTTCCAAAATTGTTCGTGTTTGTCATGAATAGAGGACGTAAGGTCTTCCATTCTCTGGACTTGGTCGATCTCTCGAAGCCACTCCTGAATTGAAGGGGCCTCTGAGGATTTCCAGTGTCTGGCTATAAGAATCTTAGCAGCATTAACCAGGTGTCGCGTCAGAGTCTTCTTATATTTTCTAACTGACCAGGTATTGTGATGGAGGAGGAAGAAGGCCGGAGAGTTTGGTGGTTGGAAGTCTGTCATAATATGCATCAGCTCCCTCACGCCCTCCCAGAACCCAGTCAAATCCGGGCAGGACCAAAAGATGTGGAGGAGGGTGCCTAATTCTGCTCCGCATCTCCAGCAGTTGCCTGTGGAGCCGGGGAACATTGTCTGAATTCTAGAGGGCGTAAAATACCACCGGGTAAAAATTTTATAGCCCGCCTCTTGGCTCCTCGTAGAGATAGATGATTTCTGCGAAAAGATCAGGATCTTATTCCATTGCTTATCAGAGAAATGCTCTCCAAGATCAGTTTCCCACTTAGATTTAAGTTTGCCTGCCGGAGACTCCGAGGAGTTCAAGAGCGAGTACACTAAAGTGATCATGCCCTTGGTCATTCCCTTTCCCATGCATGTCTGTTCGAATGGTGACATAGATCTATTAAAGCTTTCTTTCGTTCCTTGAGACCTTATGAAATGTTTAAATTGGTTCCAACTCCAAATATCCAAATTAGGGGTATTAAACTGTGTGCACAAATCAGAAAGTTGGACCCAGCTCCCGTTGGCGAGGAGGTGATGTGCTCTAATAGGTGGCACTGTTCGCCAGGCCAGGTAGCCTCTAGTGTGAAGGCCTAGGGGGAAGAGCGGATTATCAAGAATGGGGAGAAGAGGGGAGGGCCAGGGAGATATCATCGGGTTGGATCTGAACTTCCCTAATAGTCTAATAGTGTAAGAGATTAAGTCTGTCGCTGGCTCCGTTATTTGGAGCGAGCGCGCAGACCAGGGGACCAGAGCGAGACGATCAGACATTAATTCATTTTCCATACCTACCCATTTCTTTTGTTCACTATGCCTATGCCAGTCTATGATCCTAATTAAGACCGATGCTGCATGATACAAGCGGGGGCATGGGACGGCCATTCCGCCATTTTCCTTAGGGGCGATCTGAAGTGCATATTTTAGTCTAGGCCTGCGACCTCTCCAAATAAATTTAGAGAACTGTTGCTTAATCTTATTAAGATATTGGGCCGGGATAAAGATTGGTAATGTCTGAAAAAGATATAGCAAGCGTGGCATTACTGTCATTTTTATTATATTTGTTCGTCCGAACCAAGAGAACTGGGGTTTGTCCCAGCGCTGAAGATCTCCCTTAATCCTTTCAAAGGCAGGTAGGAAGTTTTTTGAGAATAAATCTTTCGGATCGGGGGTGATCTGGACTCCTAAATATTTTAGGGACTGGGCAGGCCATCTAAAGGGGAAGTTGCTTTTCAGTAGGGCTTTAAGAGCATCGGGAAGTAAAATGCCAAGTGCCTCACTTTTATCATAGTTTATCGACATGTTAGACAACTTTCCATATGTGGAGAATTCTGCTAAGAGGTTGGGCAAAGATATGTGAGGGTTGGTTAGGTAAAATAACAAATCATCTGCGTATGCAGCAAGCTTGTGGGAGGATTTAGGAAAGGGGACTCCTTGTATATCAGCGTTGGCTCTTATTTTACAGAGAAAGGGCTCCAAGGAAAGAGCAAAAATTAGGGGGGATAGCGGACACCCCTGGCGAGTGCCATTTCGTATATCAAATGAGTCCGATAGGACCCCATTGGCCTTTACCTTAGCATTAGGGCAGGAGTATAGTGTCAAGATACGTTTGCGCATCTTACCCCCCAGCCCCACATGGCGAAGAGTGCATTCTATGAAGTCCCAGTCCACCCTGTCAAATGCTTTTTCAGCATCAGTAGAGAGTAGAAGTGTAGGGATGGACCGGGACCTCACCCAATGCAAGACGTTTAAGGTTCGAATTGTGTTGTCCCTAGCCTCTCTTCCCATTATAAAGCCCACCTGATCTGGGCAGACCAATTTGGGGAGTAGAGGGGAGAGCCTGTTAGCCAAAATTTTTGCATACAACTTGAGGTCTACGTTTAGGAGTGATATGGGCCTATAACTTTGACAGTGAGCTGGGTCCTTCCCCTCTTTAGGCAGCACAGAGATATGTGACTCTAACATCTGGGTCGAGAACCAATTTTTCTCTAGGGGCATATCTGTTATCACATTAAAGGCATTCAGCATATGCGTTGAAACTACTCCCCCAAAGATCTTGTAATATTCTGGGGTAAACCCATCCGGTCCAGGTGATTTGCCCGAGGGGATCTGGGATAAGGCTATTCTAAGTTCGTCTAGCGTAAAGGGTTCTTCCAGTTCCTCGGATTCAGATTGTGGCAAAGAGGGCATTTTGGCTTCCTTAAGGTAAGAAATTATCTTTTCCCTATGTTTAAATCTTAATTTGGGACCTTGAGGTGACGGCAAGTTATACAGTCCTTCGTAATACTCCTTAAAGATTCTGGAGATGTCTTCATATTTGTGATGAAGGGTAGAGTGTTTATCTCTAATACCTGCTACGTAGGTGGATGTTTGTTGCTTCTTTAGGGCTCTAGCTAGCATAGTGCCACACTTATTGCCAAATTCATAAAAAGTGCGCCTACATCTGTCTGCAGAGTAGCGTACCTTATGAAAGAGTAAATCTTTGAGGGCAGATCTCTCTTTGGTGAGGGCCTCTAAGGTAGCTGCCAACCTATTCCTTTTGTGCTGAATCTCTAAATTTTTAATGCGGCTGAGAACCTCGTTGATTTCCTTCTCTCTCATCCTCTTTCTTTTAGCCCCCTCTCTTATAAGGATGCCTCTCATGAAGCATTTATGGGTTTCCCAAACCACCAGAGGTGATATATCGCCCTGAATATTGATTCTGAAAAATTCCTCCAATTCGCTCTTGAGTTTCTGAGCCAGTGATTTGTCTTTAATTAAGGAGTTATTTAGGCGCCATAGAGCAGGGCCTCGTCTAATATCCCCCAGGGCTAGATTCACCCAAACCGGAGCATGATCAGATAATGACATGTTGCCAATAACTGGAGAAGAGGAGACTGATAACAGGTTTTGAGAGATAAACAGATAGTCAATTCTGGTGTATGAGTTATGTGGGAAAGAGTAAAATGTATAGTCCTTCACTGAGGGATTGTGAATTCTCCACACATCCACTAGCTGTAGAGAATGCAATAGAGATCTACATTTGCGAAGTAGCTTTCCAGAGATGGGCGTTCTCTGGGAGGATGCGTCTAGCATGGGATCCAGTACTAGGTTCAGGTCCCCTCCTAATATTAGGCTTCCCTCAGCGAAGGACTCTAGTTTATGTAGAAAGTTTTGTAGGAATTCCACTTGGCGGAAATTAGGAGCATAAAAAGAGCCAATAGTAATCTTTCGGTCCAGTATGGTGCCCTTAATAAGGTTAAAGCGCCCCCT
The DNA here is from genome assembly GCF_040937935.1 of Hyperolius riggenbachi. Taxonomy (NCBI): domain Eukaryota; kingdom Metazoa; phylum Chordata; class Amphibia; order Anura; family Hyperoliidae; genus Hyperolius; species Hyperolius riggenbachi. The sequence goes on along the minus strand of NC_090647.1, from coordinate 409,668,531 downwards.
GGGGTCACTGAATTCTTCAGTTATGATCAGAGGGGTATCTCTAGAAATGAGAATGGCTGTCCCCTTAGTTTTAGTATCTTGTGGGGTACTATAGAAGGCATTTCTATAATATTTGTTAAACAATTTCGGTATGTGGGGTCCTTTAAAATGGGTCTCCTGGAGAAATACTACATTGGCTCTTTCCTTGTGACATAGACGGAGAACTGCGGACCTTTTCTCAGGCACATTTAGGCCCCTGACGTTCAGAGTCAGAAATTTAAGTGACTGCTGAGCCATAGGTCAGCACCCATCCCCCAGGCCCATCCCCACACCGCCCCGAAGAAGAAAGCCATATAGAATGGCAGAAATTATTAGCAATAGATAGAGAAGAGAAGAAAAGAAAAATACAGATTAGAAATATGTGTGTAAGAAACCACATACAGCACTTAGGTGAGGTATGGTCCATACTTCACTCACCTACAGGCTATAAGCCTGTTTAATTAGGAAATGTTTCCTGTAGCTCACTGGTTGCACAAGACAAACCAGTGCCAAAGTGGCAAAAAGGCCCTGGGGTAGAGAGACCACACAATAGGGCTGACATACTCTCCCTCCCCCCGAGCACTCACATGCACAAATTAGATGGTGATACCCAAACTTTCTAGCGTAGAATCAAAGAAAATAATTGTAAATCCTCCTTATAACTAAATCCCCTTCCCCCCTCATCCCAAATTTACCAAAAACCAAAGCTCCAGTAGACCCCAGTTGCGCCTCAGATTGGCTGTGACACACGTGGCCGTCGTATAAAGTCCCAGTTCCTCCGTCAATACGTGAAGAGATTGGGAGCAGGCCCCCTACACAAAGCAAATGAGCCAGGGCCAATCATTTATTATATGACTGGAGTATGAGCAGCCCTCAAAGACAGTATCTCGTACCTATGTTCGGAGGCAACCCCCCGTCCCAGGCACCCCCACCTCCCCCCCCGCATGTGCCCAGGCTAGGGACCTATAACCGTACCCCCCAAGCCAGCCCCACTCCCCTTCTCAGGATATCACATAAAGCATACGCATACATATGAACATCTCTTGTGTATGTACAGCAGGATATACGGTATTCCGTAACTAGAAGCAGGTTCTTGCTTCAACATACATAGCAAGTAGGATATAATAAAATGTCTTGTGGAGCATGGGAGGGGGGCCCGGGGAACCATCATCACCTAAGTGGGGGAGCATGGGGCATCCGAGACACAGAGCCACCCCCGGTTAATATATTGTAAGAGGGGTCCCATAAAAGGGGCCATGTCAAGCGGGTATATGAGCTTTATGTTCAGGGCACGAGTAATCCAGAGTCCAGCCATGGCCTTGGGGACGAAGGGGGAGGCTCATATAAGAGGGGAAATAAAAAGGAAGAAAAACCCCCACATCAGAAAAAAGAACAGGGTCCGCAAACACAGTACTCACTACCGTCGAGATCTATTGAGGATCACGGGCCCGTTGAGGGCGGGCTGCCGGGAGACCATCTGGATCCCACTCAGGTACCTCCACAGTGGGTATTTCCAAAGTTTGAAAAAGGTCCGGTAACTCCCGCGGGTGACGGAGAATAAAAGATTGGTTGCCTTTCTCCGCCATTAGATAGAAAGGGAAGCCCCATCGGTACGTTGCTCCTTCCTGTTGGAGTGCCTGGATAAGAGGTTTTAAGGCCCGGCGCTGAGAGAGAGTGGAAGGGGCCAAGTCCTGATAGAGGGAGACCTGGGTGCCTTCAAATTCAACAGGCCCATGAGCACGAGCTGCCGCCATGATTTGCTCTTTCTCCTGATAATTGTGGAGCCTGCAGATAATGTCCCGAGGTGGAGCTTGACCTTTAGGCATGGCGCGTAGAGCTCTATGTGCACGATCCATTTTCAGTTTATGGCCCTCCGGTCGGTTTAGTAAGCCATTAAACAGGGACCGCATGGAGGTAAAGATGGCGTCCGTTTGAACTGACTCTGGGACCCCGCGCACGCGGATATTGTTTCTGCGACCTCTGTTTTGTAAGTCCTCGAGGTTGACCCGCAACAGCTGGTTATGCTTACTTTGGGTGATTCTTTCGGCTTTCAGTTGGGCGACTTCGGCGCGCAGTACTGATATATCATTTTCCACGGTCGTCACACGTGCAGCTAGGCCCGAGATGTCAGCGCGGATCCCCGCAATCTCGGAGCGGGTAGAGGTGACGATCCGTTCAGTTTGCTCATCTAAGTCCTGCTTAGTGGGGAGGCCACGGAGATACCTCCAGATGTCCTCTAAGTTGGTTAGCGCCGATGGACCGGCTTTGCTGGGGCCTGCCGCCTGTGACGGGGAGTGTGCATCGTCGGCCATCTTGGGAGTTTCAGGCCCGGAGCTCTGTGCCTGGAAATATCTGGTAAGCGGGCGTTGGGATGGATTCTGTGACCCTCGGTTAGATTGCCCACGTTTGCCGTTCCTTCTTCTGCCCCTCTGGGTGCTCATGAGGGGAGAGGGTAAAGCTAGAAGATGCTTTTAGAAGCACGTGAGGTCGGGAGCTCGGGAGAACACGTCCTCACTCCTCCATTGCTGGCTCCGCCCCCCCTTGCCATCAGATTTCCATTAAGGCCAATGCAAAATGATAAGCAATCTCATCAGATCGACCTAAATTTTCCATCCTGCCAGTTCGACAGAAATCCATCGAAATCGGCCATCGATCGGTCGATTGGCCAACCAATTTTCAATCGATCAATCGATCGATCGATCTGGATCGATCGGTCGGCCAGAAAATCGGCTCAGTGTATGGGCCCCTTAAGACTCCCCTGGTGGTGCCTAACCCTAAGACCCCCCCTTGCTAACACCTAAACCTAAAACCCCCTTCCTGACACCTAATCTTAAACCCCCCTTTCTCTGCTGCAAATAACGTTACTACAAAGCAATACATTTCTAAGATATTAAAGTTTAAAAAGATATTTTATAATATTATAATCAAAACGAATTTCAAAATATTTATCTAAACAGTTTGGTTGGACGGGCCCAGTACCCACTATTTATTGGGTTTCCAAATTTCTTCTCCGGTGCCCAATAGCCAACATTTTGCATTAGCGCCTATGAGGCTCTCAATCAGTCAATTAGCCCCAGGAGCCCAAATTTTCTGATTTTACTGTACAGCTGTATACAAATATTTGAGCTTTCTCGGACAAACTACTGGACCTGATGTACATAACTGTGGCAATACTGCCATGCTCAGGCAGCGCACTGCAATTTTACCCTTTCTTCAGCTAGAAAGTATCACGAGTTGCGCTATTAGCGTGACCCGCGGTGCTCGAGTAGCTTGACTGTTGCTACGGTAACGCATTTTACTAACAAGCATTACCATAGCAACAGTCGTGCTACTCGAGTCCTGCAAGCTGCACTTATAACGTTACTCAGCGGTGGTTACAAGCGCAAATATTTTAAAACACACCACATTTAAACTAATGCTACTATTGTATTACACACCACCAAAACTACATAGAATTTTATATTCAGTCTCTTCTGAGTGTTTTAGGGAGTGTGGAGAGCACCAGACTCTTACACATATTTGTTGGCAATGTACTGTAGCTCAGGATTGTTGGGCAGAATGGAAAACTATGGTAGGTCAGGTTTTTCTTTTTCAGATCTCTTCTACTTTACAACAGGTGCAATTGTTGTCCCTTAATTCAGAGATTCCAACAGCTTTTAAAAAATATATAGATTTATGCTTATCGCAGCCATGTGAGCTATTGCCTGAATATGGAACGCTAAGACTTTATCCATACAGTTGGTTAAAGAGCATCATGATCTTGATACGATTATATTGGTTTATAGGATGCACTATGCCAGTTTGGATATTGTAGATACATTATGTTTGCTTTGGCATGAATGGATTGCATACCGAGATATTAATAGGATCTTATGTAAATGTCACCTCTTTTCTTCACTAGGAGGACTTCAGTCCTTTCTTTAAAATAATAAAAAAGAAATATTTTGGAGACCTTCAAAGAAGTACAGTAGGATTGATGCATTACAAACAATGTTGCATATACAGTCTTGTTACACACCAGACACATCTAACAATCTATTATGCGCAGCTTCAATTTCCTTTGTTTTTTTTTTTTTTTTTTTTTTTTTGCAGCTTGATCCTCTCTCACTTCTAGAGTGAAGCATCTAAACAATCTAGCCACTAAACATAGCAATACAATATAACAAAAACAACTAGCATAAAAACAGCTGCATATTTTAGCCACCTGATTTGCAACTGGAAAGTTTGGACCCACTCTTGACTTCAAGCACACAACATTTTGCTAGATAGTACACACTATCCAATAGAAAAGGTTGAGTTGTGGCTTAATAATAAACATGAAGAATAACAAGAGTAAATAAAATAAGGCACACAGAGATCACCTAGAAGTGTTTTTCAACATTTTATTGGTATGTACCCCTTTTAAAACCCTGTTCTCACCAAGTACCCACTAGCATAGTAAACATTATCAAAAGTACCCCTTGACAAACATATATTTAATCGTAGTACGAGATAATTGGTTCTAAACAATTTTCAAACATTTACTGTTGTTTTAATTAGCTAAAATACTAATTTTGTGTTGTTTAACCATTTCAGCCGCGCGGACATGAGCTTGACGTCCGCAGCGGCAGCTGCTTTAAGCCGCAGGGACGCGCTAGTCACGTCCCTGCAGATTGGGTGGTCTGCAGGCGATCGTGCGGGCAAGTGCCCGCTATCGCGCTAGCAGGGAGGATTGGCTGCAGGGGACAAAAGTCCCCTGTGCCAGTCCGAGCATGTCCGCCGAGAATAAACACTGTTTTTGTTCAAAAACAGTGTTTATTCTTTACATACAGCCGTCGCGCTATCTCCCGCCGCTGATTTCCGCTGGTTTCCGCTGCCGATCGTTAAATTTATGAATGGAAACAATATTTTCATTCATAATCTCCCCGCCGCCACTGTGATCGGAGGCTTCCGATGGAAGCCTACCTCACTTTCCCTAGTTACAATGTAATGATACATTGTATCCTTTGTATACTTTGTACGCTAAGAGGATTTTTGCTCAGCGGGGACATCTTGTGGCCAAATAGTAAATTACACCTACTGACTTTAGGGAAAAAAGTGATGGATGTAAAACAGAAAAAATGCACCTTTATTTCCAAATAAAATATTGTCACCATACATTGTACTAGGGATAAAATTTTAATGCTGCAATAACTGGGACAAATGGCCAAATAAAATGTGTGGATTTTAATTATGGTATTATTTTCTTATTACTCCCATCATAATGCATTTAAAATCAAATAATTCTTAGCATAATGTACCAACCAAAGAAAGCATAACTGGTGGTGGAAAAAAACAAGGTATAGATCATTTCATTGTGAGAAGTAGTGATAAAGCTATTGGGGAGTGAATAGGAAGAGCGCTGACTGGTGAAAATTCCTCTTGTCCATAAGGTGAGAAATACCTGCGGACTGAAATGGTTAAATAAGCTTTATCAGTTTCTAAAACTCTAAATTTCTTATTCTTGGTTAAATATATCATGCCTGAGTACCCCCTGGAACCATCAGAAGTATCCCCTGGGGTATGTGTACCACACGTTGAGAACCTAGGACCTAGAACACACAACATGGTCAGACAGATGTTGATGCGACATGGTAACAGTGTACATTGACCACACAGCAGGAAGTGACCAGCCAAGGGGTATTGTCACAAAAGTAATTTTTTTTTTGGGGGGGGGGAGGTCACACGGAAATCAACTAGAACACATTGTACAGTCAGACAGAAGTTACACAGTAACAACACACATTGATCACACAGCGGACAGTGACCAGCAAAATAGTATTTTTATAACTGTCTCTTTTTTTTTGGGGGGGGGGAGGGGCACACTGATATCACCAATAGCTCAGTTCGGTCTGTCACACAGGTGTTGCTGTGACATTGTGTGGTGGTAGCAACAAGGCACGGGGTATGTCACAAATGGTTGACAATAAATCACTTTGATGTTGAGGTGACAACATATCAGTACACGCTGATCATACAGCTGGGTATTGTCACAAATGGCTGTGACAATTTTTTTTTTTGCACACTGATATCACCGATAACACAGTACGGTCGGTCACACGGGTGTTGCTGTGTGGGGGTGGCATAGCACATGGCGTGCCACAAATGTCAGACACTAAACCAGTTTTGCGCAGTGACTGTGGGCTATAACAGTGACGCAGCCACACACTGCACTGTATATGCAGGGATTGTGTTGCTACAATTCACCACACCACAAAAAAGAATCAATTAATAAATACAGCAGGGTCAAGTCCTCAAAAAGACTATTGTGGTCAAGAAAAGTCCTCAAAAAGACTATTGAGGGTTCTCTAGCTGGTGAATTGAAAGTAAAAGAGCACCCATGGCATTATGGGAAAGTATAGGGTGGCCACAAACCACCTGTATCGTTCACACTGCTCGCAAGCACGTGAGTAGAGCACGTTCTCTGCGAACAGTTCATCTGCGAACATGTTCGTCCATCTATATCAGCCAGTTCCCATGCGCTTCTTACTCTATCTTTGCTGTGCGTGTTCTCTCTGGCTTAATGAAGCCTGTGACTTGCATTTGCTGCCGTATGGTTAACGCTCTCATGTGGCAGCAAATGCAAGTGATATATTCAGGGGCGTAGCTAAGGAGCTGTGGGCCCCGATGCAAGTTTTACATTGGGGCCCCCAAGCACTCTATACGTAACAATTGACATGGTGCACCAAATCCTGCCAATGGCAACCACAGTGTCAGAGGTGCAAGAAGGGGATGGGAAACAGCTTGTTAATGATTACTACCATTCAAAGTATCTATAGAAGTGATTATTATGAGCACAGAACCAAAAGAGAGCTAATACTGTAGTTGAGGGAGGGCACTTCGGGGCCCCTCTGGCCCAAGGGCCCCGATGCGGTCGCAACCTCTGCAACCCCTATTGCTACGCCCCTGGATATATTCAATCAACCCAATGACCACAAACAGATAGCAGAGATAGAGTAAAAAGTGCATGGGAACTAGCCTGTATACTTGTGCACAAGAAGGGCATCCAGGCTGTTTTTTTGTACACCACCCCATATTTTCCTGTCAAATGGCTCTGATCATAGGCAGACAGTGATCTAAAAGTTGGAAAACTGCTCCATTGTTTTTTATAGTGAAATGGAGCTACATTTTAAGCCTTGAAGCAGAGATTTGAAACTGATGGATGGTGAGAGGAGAAGGATAATATATGCAGGATTTTAATTATTGTAGGGCACTGTCCTTCCTTAATGACTTAGTTGATGACATTTTGGGCCCGTTCACACTGCACGCGTTTCCAGCCGCGTTTTGGAAACGCGTGCAGGTGGCCAAAACGCACGACATCAGACATTGCATAGAGTGCAATGTCTGATGTTCACACAGCATGCGTTCCGGACCTGTGCGGTCCGGGAACGCATGCTGCACGCAGATTTTACAAAAACGCGCGGCTGTCCCATTCACTTTTCAGTGATGGGATCAGCCACGCAACGCATACGAACGCGGACATGCGTGCGTTCGTACGCGTTGCGGTCCGCATGCGTTGCGGTCCGCATTTTGTAGTCTGAACGGGCCCTTTCTGTAACCTGAACAGTTTAACTCAAAATCTGTAGCCCCATAGTTTTCAGTCCTTTCTCATACCCTTTCATAAGTATGAGCAATAGAAATGTAAAGCAGTTAATTGCAGTGTAATATCCCTCTCTCCCAACAGGCAAGTAACACTAGTATGTCTTATGTCTTAGCATGCACTTCTTACACAAGGAATTTGATCAGAATTTAACTTTATCAATCATTTACCACCTTGCCACAGTGCCCCAATAGGTGTAAGATCAGATATCAGCAGAGATCTAGTAGCCTTCTCCAGGGGCGTAACCAGAAATCACTGGGCCCCCCTGCAAAAATGAGGATGGGCCCCCCATATTATTATTTATTATTATTATTATTTATTTATAAAGCGATAAAGCGCCAACATATTCCGTGGCGCTGTACAATGTAAGAAAACAAACAAGGGATACATAATGATACAGACAATGATATACATCAAATATGAACACTGATACAAAATACAGCACAGCTGATTACAATTTGATTTAACATGATGACTAAAATGTATAAATGTCTAACAGAGTGCAATCAATTAAATTAATAACATTCCATGACACAAAAGGGTGAGAGCCCTGCCCTTGCGAGCTTACAGTCTAAAGGAATGGGTTGGAAACAAGAGGTGGGGAAGTATACAGTATATGTACAGGCAGTGCGTAATTAGGTTATTTAGTGGGTGCATGGCCTAAGCTAGAGAATATGCTTGTCGGAAAAGGTGGGTTTTAAGGGAGCGTTTAAAGATTTCAGAGGTGGAAGAGTGACGGATGTGTTGTGGAAGGGCATTCCAGAGAAGGGGTGAGGCACTTGAGAAGTCTTGTACACGTGAATGTGAGGAGGTAATTATAGGCACTAAATAATCATAATGGGGCAGCGTTTCACGATAAAATAATTGTAATGGAGCAGCGTTTCACCATAAAATAATCCTAATGCAGCAATGTTTCACCATAAAATAGTCGTAAATTGGGCAGCATTTCACCATAAAATAATCGTAAATTGAGCAGCATTTCACCAGAAATTAATCATAAATTGAGCAGCATTTCACCAGAAATTAATCATAAATTGAGCAGCATTTCACCAGAAATTGTAAATTGGGCAGCATTGCCCCATAAAATAATCGTAAAGTGGGCAGCATTTCCCCATAAAATAATCGTAAAGTGGGCAGCATTTCCCCATAAAATAATCATAATGAGGGCAGCAGTCATCAGAAACTAATCGTAATGTGGGTAGCAGCCAGCAGTCATCAGAAAATAATCGTAATGTGGGCAGCAGTCACCAGAAAATTGCAATGTGAGCAGCAGACACCCAGGGCCGGTTTAACCACCTTAGCGGTATGGACGAGCTCAGCTCGTCCATTACCGCCAGAGGGTGCCACTCAGGCCCTGCTGGGCCGATTTTGACCAAATAAAAAGCAGCACACGCAGCCGGCACTTTGCCAGCCGCGTGTGCTGCCTGATCGCCGCCGCTCTGCGGCGATCCGCCGCGAGCAGCGGCGAAAGAGGGTCCCCCCAGCCGCCTGAGCCCTGCGCAGCCGGAACAAATAGTTCCGGCCAGCGCTAAGGGCTAGATCGGAGGCGGCTGACGTCAGGACGTCGGCTGACGTCCACGACGTCACTCCACTCGTCGCCATGGCGACGAAGTAAGCAAAACACGGAAGGCCGCTCATTGCGGCCTTCCGTGTTACTTTTGGCCGCCGGAGGCGATCAGAAGAACGCCTCTGGAGCGCCATCTAGTGGGCTTTCATGCAGCCAACTTTCAGTTGGCTGCATTAAATAGTTTTTTTTTAATTTAAAAAAACCCTCCCGCAGCCGCCCCGGCGATCTTAATAGAACGCCAGGGTGGTTAAGCAACAATGGGGCCCTAGTGCAAAATAAACCTGCCCCCCCCCCCCAACAGATACCCCGGAACAAAAATCGGCATTAAGGGACCTTTTTAGCAGCTGGTATAGTCAGGGTGTGAAACCCCAATCGGTCGGAGCTCCACATTCTGGCTACCCCAGCCTGCATGGGGGACAAGGGGTTAAAAAGTTTCAGGAGGGGGGACCCCACATAATTTTTTTCAAAAAAATTCCTGCACTCTAAACATAAAAAAAAATAAAAATAGGAAAAAATGCCAAGGACTTCATACAGCCATATTGTGGCTGTATAGCTATCCCTGGCCAAAGCGCTGTGGCTGCGTATCGGCCCCCTGGAAACCCCGTCAGGAAATGTATTGCTCTTTCTTTTGATACATGTAAAATTACACTACCGTTGGGTTTGCTACTAAAAGTGACATTTACCGCATTTAAAAGTATACTTTTTCCTTCGAACTTTAAAATCAATTTTCTCAAAAACTATAAGGTCTTTTTGAAAAACTGTTTTTTCCCCTTATTCCCAATGATCTCCTTAACATATCCTGTAAATTTAGGGTTTCTAGCATTTAAGGTGGATTTGCTATTAACCATTAAAGTCGGCAGGTTTTTAAATGTGTATTTTTTTTCCTTTGAAACTTTAAAATCAGTTTTCTCAAAAACTATAAGGTCGATTTGATTTTTTTTTTCCTCTTGTAGCCACTGCGGGCCCCTACAAGCTCTGGGGCCCTGGGGCAATTGCCCCCTTTGCCTCTATGGTAGCGCCGGCCCTGCAGACACCAGAAAATCGCAATGTGGGCAGCAGACACCAGAAAATCGCAATGTGGGCAGCAGGCACCAGAAAATCGCAATGTGGGCAGCAGGCACCAGAAAATTGCAATGTGGGCAGCAGGCACCAGAAAATCACAACGTGGGCAGCAGACACCAGAAAATCTCAATGTGGGCAGCAGACACCAGAGAATAGCAATGTGGGCAGCAGTTACCAGAAAATAGCAAAGTGGGCAGCAGACACCAGAATATAGCGTAGTGGGCAGCAGACACCAGAAAATAGCAATGTGGGCAGCAGGCACCAGGAAAAAAATGCACCTGTGTAAAAAAAAAAAAAATTTACTCACCTGGCAGAAGTCTCCTCTCCCGGCATCTAGCACGCAGCTCCCCGACGATCCTCCAGCAGCACATCTCCCGCCCTGACAGGCAGAGAGCAGGGCTATGGCAAGATGGCACCCGAAGCCCTGTACTGGAGACACAAATAGTCTCCAGTGCAGGGCTTCGGCAGCCATCTTGCCGTAGCCCTGCTCTCCCTCCCGGGAGACTGCGGGCTGCGGGGAATGAACTGGCCCGGCTTCTATTAGACGCCGTGGCCAGTTCCACACCTGGCTGGGGGGTCCCACAATCGGGAGGGCGTTAGCGCTTCCCCCGCACATGGCTGGTGGGCCCCCCTGTGCCCGATGGGGTTACATACCCAGTAGTTACGCCTGTGGCCTTCTCCCTTCTGCAGCCACAGGTTTTGCTCTATACATTGCAGTATAAAGCTATGGTGCCTGACTTCCGTACTGCTCCAGCACATGCCTCGCATGTTTCCACTTGACAAAACTCCCAAAAGTATGGCTTTTCCCTATTCCCGATTAATGTTCTGTCAACATCAATTAAGGTGGCAACCATTGTTAGTAGATTTTTATTTGATTAGATGGTAACATTGAATATAGCTTCTAATTTATTTAACATGTCTTACAGTGAATTGCCCTTTAGGCATTATGAATGTCAGGGAAGGTTTGGACTCGACTGTCTGGAGTAGGGCTGTCAGAAATTTCTAGACCCCATACCGGGGCAAATTTACTGCCCCCCTTCCTCCCAAAAAATAAAACAGTGTTTCTCCATAAAAGAAACATAATGTCACTGTTATATATATATATATTTACATACAGTAAAGTATTTGCCGGTAACACGTGGCTCATCTGTGTCAAAGATCCATTCTTCTGTGCAGCAGCCTGCAGCAGCCTCTCTTGGATTCTTACATTTAAGGCCCCGTTTCCACTATCGCGAATCCGCATGCATCTTGCGTATGCGGATTCGCATAGACAATAGAAGTAAATGGGCCTGTTTCCACTTATGCGTCTGCGGGAGCGTTTTATTGTGCAGAGAAAATCTGCACGGAACACCCTGCAGAATTCCGTGCTTGTGGATTGCATGCGAATCGCATGCGAATCACACGTAATGTATTTAATAGGAGTTTTGCATGCGTTTTTTCCATGCATGCGTTTAAGCGAAATCGCATGCGAATTCTCAGACAAAAACGCATGTACTAAAGTTTGTTTGTTTTTTTCTCAATACTGTGTGTTGTGCTTCCTGTTTCCTGTCCATTCTTTATTGCTAATGGTCAGGCAGACACACAGCAAGAATGGAATACTCCATACTCCACCCCTTTATTTTTGACAAAACCCTATCAGGGTATAAAGATAAAGCCCTCATAAGGAGGACCTGGCAGAAAATAACAAAATAATTTACTGCAGACTGGGAGCAGTTGTCTGCAACGGATAAAAAACAGGAAGGCGAGTGCATGTGCATTGTTTATCATCATGTAATGACCCAGATGTGTCCCCATTACCAACCCCTCGGCCAGTATACATACTTTCCAAATAAACCATTGTAAAATTATTATAGTCCACATCAAAGGGAACCTTATTTAAAAAAAAAAAGGGTTTGGCCCATCTACCAGCCTTTTTAGCCATCCTGTGCTTTCACAGTACCCTCATGGCTGCTGGGGTCCCGTTCTGCCACCTACTTTACTTTTTGGGCGAGTGGGAGTCGTCCGTCCGTCATGCTTCATTTTGTACGCATTGCCGCTGGTTCCAGTAGTTATTGCATACATCAAGAATTGCATATTTATGCGTTACTGCTGTGAAGCATAACATTACACATGACACCCCTATTGTGTAATAATGGACTTGTTGATGTGTGCTATAGATTCCTGCAGCACCGGGAATGCTTACAAACGATAGGCATGGGGTCCGGCCGACTCCAAGTCAGGTAATAAATGAAGTAGCTGGCAGAAGGGGACCAGAGAAGCCATGAGGGGGCCGTAAAAACACAGGATGGCTGCAGGGGGCTGGTAGATGCCCCAGGTAAGTAAAACTCAGTTTTTTTGTGAATGAAGGGTCCTTTTGATGAAATTTCCCCACTACCCCCCTTTCTTATCGTAAACACCCCCCCTCTGGATGTATAGCCAGATGTCCCCCCCCCCCACCCTAATGTAATGTCCTGGACAGAAATAGTAGGATGTGTTAATGTGTAAGTGTTAGTGTAAGTGTAAGGATGTACGGTACATTGATGTTATTCACCTGTAGTGGTTCTGAACTCTGCAATCTTTGTAGCACAGCACGGGTACCAGCAATTACACCAAATGAGTGGCACCAAAACGTACAGAATACATGCATGTATACAATGGTGATTATGAGGCAATTAGAAATTGTAACGATTGTGGAATTCTCTCCGTGATCAGCGCACAAGACGTGCGCTGCCACTGCGGAAATCCTCCACAAGCGTTTCATTTGAGGGAACCCAGCAAAAGGTGCAATGCACCTGTAGAGGGAAATTCCTGTCGACAGATGGAGCTGTGGAGTGCAGAGGAACAGCTCCTCTGCCTTGCCACAGATGCCAGACAGGAATTGTACGAAGGGAAGAAACGCGGGGCAAGATAGCCCTGAAAGAGAGAGATCAAAGCGACAGAGGGTATGTGTGTCCACCAATCTAGTCGCCACCCTGCAATGATGAACACACAACCAGGAAGATAAGGTGAGAAGGCAATCGCCAGAGATGGCGGTTGCTAACAGCGACACAAGACCGAATAAGCACAGATGAGGAATGTATGTATGTCCACCAATCTAGCCGCCAACCTGCGACGGCGGACACACAACAGAGGAAACCAAGTGAGAACGCAATCACAAGAGAAGCGATTGCGAAAGAGAATGAGCAAAGGGATAGAATGTATGTATGTGCCCCAATCTAGTCGCCAACCCGCGACGGTGCACATACAACAGCAGATATGAAGTAGGAACGCAATCGCGAGTGAGGCGATTGCCAGAGGTGACACAAGGCTACAGCAAGGCAGAGCACGAGAGTAGCAAAGGCACAACAAATCATACAATGAGAAGATAAGGAAAATAACAAACGCTAACTAAACGCGAACACCGCACTCATTCGCAACAGCGAACGCGTTTTCTGCGCGGTCTCCGCATGTTAAGCTCAACAGAGACAAGCACGCCTAACTAACCACCGACAGACAAACATGAAACAGAGGATGTGAGCGCTTGCTTAACGGTTACCTCACCGAGCCTCCAGCAAGTGTTCGTAGCAGACAAGACAGATACACGAAAACAGGAATAAGTGAGAGATACGATCCACTGCTCTTACCGCCAGAGCGAGTGCGATCTAAGTACAGCAAGAGAGATGGAGATCAGACGGATCCACAGCACTAGCGCAAGGCGAGTGCGATCCAGGCAAGACAGATCAGATGAGATAGCTGGTAGCAACCGCTGCTCCAGCTATACTCCAAGAACAAAGATCAGAACGACTTCTTGTCGACCACCGCTGGGACAGGACAATCGCAACAGACAAACAAAACAGATATGCAATCCTAACTGCACTAGGGAACCTGCCTAGTGCAGTCCCAGGAATTACTATAGGCTAATCTTCAAACAATGAGCAAGGCTGACACTCCAGGAGTGTTTCACAGGACAAACCCGTATGACAAGCCCAGGTCTGTGATATCACATGGTATTTATAGTACAAACCTCCAGAGGATGTGGCTAGGCAATTTGCATGACAAACGTATGCAAATTCCTCAGCAGCAGCAAGCTGCAAAACTGACAAAAGGTCTCTCTTCCAGAGACCTGCAGAATGCAGACCTGAACAGTGGTCAAAAAACTGCCTGCCTGCGCAGGCAGCTGAGCGGATCATTACAGAAATGCTGTACAAATGACAATTTACATTTTTTATTTGGGTCATACTTTATAGAGGAATTTTGTTTCTTTACAATTCGCCCGCCCGACTTCTAAAGTAATATGACATTTGGTCACGGTTTCTTATGGCCTCGTTAGTATGTCGTCCTCCAGAGCAACTTATGCCACTTAGCGGTTGAGAAAATGGTACTTGTTCATCCTCTGCTGAAAGTCCTTCGCTTTTAAAATAAAGTTGTGTAGTATGCATGTGGCTTTTACCACAGCCACAGCAGTGTCCACTTTTAGGTTGATTGGTGTATGAAGCACCCTCCATTTGTTAGTTAAAATGCCGAAACTGCATTCAACCTTCTGCCTACACATGCTCAATCGGTAGTTGAAATACGATTTGCGGTCATCTAGATTCTTAGAGGAGTAGGGGCGCATCATATGTCAGGAAAGAGCAAATGCCTCGTCTCCAACAAATGCATATGGATAACATTCATTAGTGGTTCAAGGCCACGGTGTAGGTGGCGGCAAGTAGTGTTGGGCGAACAGTGTTCGCCACTGTTCGGGTTCTGCAGAACATCACCCTGTTCGGGTGATGTTCGAGTTCGGCCGAACACCTGACGGTGCTCGGCCAAACCGTTCGGCCATATGGCCGAACTAAGAGCGCATGGCCGAACGTTCTCCGAACGTTCGGCTAGCGCTGTGATTGGCCGAACGGGTCACGTGGTTCGGACCCGAACGCGCTCTGATTGGCCGAACTGTCACGTGGTTCGGGTAAATAAATACCCGAACCACGTCATATCTCCGCCATTTGTCTCTGGGTTTAGCTTTGGGTAGGCAGGCAGGGTAGTTCGCGCTCCAGCCACGCTAGCCAGGGTCCCCCCCAGTCATTGTGTGTCACTGCTGGGAACAGTAGTACACCGCTCGTTCAGCCACACTATATAGCATTCTGTGTACTGTTCTGTGTCTGCTGGGAACAGTGGTACACCGCTCGTTCAGCCACACTATATAGCATTCTGTGTACTGTTCTGTGTCTGCTGGGAACAGTAGTACACCGCTCGTTCAGCCACACTATATAGCATTCTGTGTACTGTTCTGTGTCTGCTGGGAACAGTAGTACACCGCTCGTTCAGCCACACTATATAGCATTCTGTGTACTGTTCTGTGTCTGCTGGGAACAGTAGTACACCGCTCGTTCAGCCACACTATATAGCATTCTGTGTACTGTTCTGTGTCTGCTGGGAACAGTGGTACACCGCTCGTTCAGCCACACTATATAGCATTCTGTGTACTGTTCTGTGTCTGCTGGGAACAGTAGTACACCGCACGTTCAGCCACACTATATAGCATTCTGTGTACTGTTCTGTGTCTGCTGGGAACAGTAGTACACCGCTCGTTCAGCCACACTATATAGCATTCTGTGTACTGTTCTGTGTCTGCTGGGAACAGTAGTACACCGCTCGTTCAGCCACACTATATAGCATTCTGTGTACTGTTCTGTGTCTGCTGGGAACAGTGGTACACCGCTCGTTCAGCCACACTATATAGCATTCTGTGTACTGTTCTGTGTCTGCTGGGAACAGTAGTACACCGCTCGTTCAGCCACACTATATAGCATTCTGTGTACTGTTCTGTGTCTGCTGGGAACAGTAGTACACCGCTCGTTCAGCCACACTATATAGCATTGTTTACTGACACTATATAGCAGACTATATAGCATTGTGTGTACACCGCTCAGCCAGACTATATACCATTGTTTACTGACACTCTGTGTACACCGCTCAGCCAGACTATATACCATTGTTTACTGCCACTCTGATTCTGCTGGGAACAGTAGTACACCGCTCGCTCAGCCAGACTATATACCATTGTTTACTGACACTCTGTGTACACCGCTCAGCCAGACTATATACCATTGTTTACTGCCACTCTGATTCTGCTGGGAACAGTAGTACACCGCTCGCTCAGCCAGACTATATAGCATTGTGTTTACTGCCACTCTGTGTACACCGCTCAGCCACACTATATAGCATTGCGTACTCTGCCAGTCAGTGTGTATATTGCTGGGATCAGTAATACTCCACTCACCGTCAACCACTATATGAGCTCAACATGAGTTCCCCAGAGACCTCCGCTGTGAGCAGCACTCCCAACAACAGCAACAGCCAACGCCCCACGCAAGCTATAACATCCACCCCAGCAGCCAGTGGTCAGCAGCAGCCCTCCCCGGAGGAGAACGTTGTGTCCATCAGTCCGTCGCCAGAGCGATTAATGAGGGCTGCCATTGAGGAGATGATGGGGCCTGATGTGGAGGAGGAGGTCTGGCTCAGGCCAGCATCCCAAGTTAATGTTGAGGACGATGAGGGGTCTGTGTCTGGGGATGTTGGGGTGGCAGAGGTGGTGGGTGGGTCAGACTCAGGAGAAGAGTTGTATGATGAGGATGATGATCGGGACCATCTGTATGTGCCTCAGAGTCCGACCCCGGAAAACATGTTGTATCGTGTGTTTAGGTACTAAAATCTGCGTTCCCTCCCAGTAGTGTTGGGCGAACAGTGTTTGCCACTGTTCGGGTTCTGCAGAACATCACCCTGTTCGGGGTGACTATATAGCAGACTATATAGCATTGTGTTTAATGCCACTCTGTGTACACGGCTCAGCCACACTATATAGCATTGTGTTTACTTCCACTCTGTGTCTGCTGGGAACAGTAGTACACCGCTCACCCGCCACTGTATAGCATTGTGCTCTGTGTCACTGCTGACAATAGTGGTACACCGCTCACCCACCACTGTATAGCATTTCTGTACTGCCACTGTACTGCTGCCAGTCAGCGTGTACTTTAAGGATAAGTGAAATGAGGAAGAAATCCGGTGAAAGAGGGAGGGGCAAGGGAAGAGGTGTTTCCCCTGACGGTTCACGTACAGGCCACAGGGGAGCACCCAAGAAAACCCACTCAATACTGCCCATGTTGTCCAGGACAACAACCCTCACAGATCCAAAAGAACAGGACCAGATAATTACTTGGATGACCTCTCAAGCGTCCAGCAGTGGGTTAAGCAGCACCAGCACATCACGCACGAGGTCCGAGTCCTCAGCCAGTTAAAGTCTGGGCTTTCTTTGAAGACTGCACTGAGGATGTTACCATGGCGATTTGCAAGGTGTGCAAGACCCGCCTGAGCAGGGGGAAAAGTATTAACAACCTCTCCACCACCAGCATGAGCCGCCACATTCTATCCAAACATCCCACTCTGTGGGCAAACGCGGCAGGACAGGGTACCACCAGCAACACTGCCTCCCTTGGGTTCACCAGACTCACCACCAGACCCGCCTCAGCAGCAGCAGTAGCCCAGCCATTGCGTGGTTCACAACATTCACAAACATCAGACGATGCTGACACTGTCACTTTCCGGACTAGTGCTCTTGAGGTCTCCCAGTGTTCATCAAACACAACAACCAACAGCCCTTCGGTGTGCAGCGCTACGGTTGAGTTGTCTGTCTCTGAGATGTTTGAGCACAAGAGGAAATTGCCAGCAAATGACCCCCGGGCCGTGGCAGTAACAGCCAGCCAGCATAGCCAAGCTTCTGGCCTGCGAAATGCTGCCATATCGAGTGGTGGAGACAAACAGCTTCAAGGGCATGATGTCAGTGGCCATCCCACGTTACGTGGTTCCCAGCCGCTACCACTTTGCGCGCTCTGCAGTGCCTGAGTTGCATGAGCACGTGGTCAGCTAAATAACCCGAAGCTTGAAGAATGCCGTTGCCTGCAAGGTTCACCTCACCACTGACACCTGGACGAGTGCGTTCGGCCAGGGTCGATACATCTCCCTTACCGCGCACTGGGTGAACCTTGTGGAGCCTGGCAGCGATTCCTCACCTGCTACGGCGCGGGTGTTGCCCACGCCGCAAACAGCTGGATAACAACAGCAGCACCTACCTCTCTGACTCCTTCTCCTCCAACGCATCTCAAAGCTGTACCTCATCCGGAAATGCTAACCCAGCACCAGCAGCAGTAGGATCGTGGAAGCAGTGCAGCACAGCTGTTGGCATGCGTCAGCAAGCGTTGCTGAAGCTGATCTGCCTTGGGGATAAGCAGCACACAGGGGAGGAAATTTGGAGGGGAATAAAGGAACAGACGGATTTGTGGCTGGCACCGCTGGACCTGAAACCGGGCATGAAGCTAGACACCTGGCACGAACTGGCAATGTACGCAATAGAGGTGCTGGCTTGCCCGGCAGCCAGCGTTATGTCGGAACGCTGTTTCAGTGCTGCCGGAGGCATCATCACAGATCGGCGTATCCGCCTCTCCACAGAAAATGCAGACCGTCTGACTCAAATTAAAATGAATCAATCCTGGATTGGAAACGACTACGCAACACTCCTGGACCCCAACCAAGTAACATGACCGATGAACATCTGGGATGGTTTAGCGTTTCCGGTCCCTGTTTATTGAACCTCTCATCTGTATTACATTTATGACTGCATGGCGGCAAAAAGCATTGCTGCTATATCCGCACGCTTTTTGTCCTCATGCAAGGCCTGGGTTGTTGTGTCTCACAAAGCGTGGCCTTCTCCTCCTGCGCCTCCTCCTGTTCCATCACGTGTGCTGCTGCTGCTGCTGCTGCTGGGTTACCGTTGCCGGTCCCTGTTTATGGAACCTCTTATCTTTATTACATTTATGACTACATGGCGGTACAAAGCATGCTATCCGCACGCTTTTTGTCCTCATGCAAGGCCTGGGTTGTTGTGTCTCACAAAGCGTGGCCTTCTCCTCCTGCGCCTCCTCCTGTTCCATCACGTGTGCTGCTGCTGCTGCTGCTGCTGCTGGGTTACCGTTGCCGGTCCCTGTTTATGGAACCTCTTATCTTTATTACATTTATGACTACATGGCGGTACAAAGCATGCTATCCGCACGCTTTTTGTCCTCATGCAAGGCCTGGGTTGTTGTGTCTCACAAAGCGTGGCCTT
The DNA here is from genome assembly GCF_040937935.1 of Hyperolius riggenbachi. Taxonomy (NCBI): domain Eukaryota; kingdom Metazoa; phylum Chordata; class Amphibia; order Anura; family Hyperoliidae; genus Hyperolius; species Hyperolius riggenbachi. The sequence continues at coordinate 409,649,166 of NC_090647.1, read as the reverse complement.
CTCCTCCTGCGCCTCCTCCTGTTCCATCACGTGTGCTGCTGCTGCTGCTGCTGCTGCTGGGTTACCGTTGCCGGTCCCTGTTTATGGAACCTCTTATCTTTATTACATTTATGACTACATGGCGGTACAAAGCATGCTATCCGCACGCTTTTTGTCCTCATGCAAGGCCTGGGTTGTTGTGTCTCACAAAGCGTGGCCTTCTCCTCCTGCGCCTCCTCCTGTTCCATCACGTGTGCTGCTGCTGCTGCTGCTGCTGGGTTAGCGTTGCCGCGTGGTCCCTGTTTATTGAACCACTTATCTTTATTACATTTATGACTGCATGGTGGTACAAAGCATGCTATCCGCACGCTTCTTGTCCTCATGCAAGGCCTGGGTTGTTGTGTCTCAAAGCGTGGCCTTCTCCTCCTGCGCCACCCTCCTCCTGTTCCATCACGTGTGCTGCTGCTGGGTTAGCATTACCGGTCCCTTTTCCTGGAACCTCTTATATGTATTACATTTATGACTGCATGCCGACAAAAAGCATGTTACCTGTGCAAAGAAAACAGACATTTCCCGCATTTAAAAGACAGTTTTCCCTTTGAAACTTTAAAATCGATTTTCTCAAAAACTATAAGCTCTTTTTGCTAAATTTTTTTTTGGGGTATGTAGCATGTAAGGAGGCTTTACAAACCACAAAAGTTCGGGTCCCCATTGACTTCCATTATGTTCGGAGTTCGGGTCGAACACCCGAACATCGCGGCCATGTTCGGCCTGTTCGGCCCGAACCCGAACATCTAGATGTTCGCCCAACACTAGCGGCAAGTCCAGCATGTCATTCTCCATTCTGAAGTACAGGTTGGTGTTGCGGAAGATTTGGGAGTCACTGGCACTTCCATATGACCCCACATCAATGTACAGAAAGTTATATTCAGAATCTGTCACCGCCATTAGAACAATTGAAAAATATTTTTTATAATTGAAATAGTGGCTACCAGTGTGGGGTGGCATTACAAGTCGAACATGTTTTCCATCGACAGCACCAATACAATTTGGAAAGCGACATTTGGTCCAAAACTTTGTCGCTACCTCCTCCCACATTTGTCTGTCAGGAACAGGCATATATCTTTCATGTAGTTTGCGCCATATGAGCATACATGTTTCCTTCACGATGTACGATATAGTGCTCTTCCCCAGGCGATAAGAAAAGTGCAAAGATGCAAATGATTGTCCTGTTGCCAAAAACCTAGAAAAACAAAAAAATATTAATGTTTATTTTTATTTCAATTGCAGTGAAGTACTACATGAACAAATGGCGCTCGGTGCGCGACACCTACAAGAAAGAATTAACCAAACTAAAAAAGTTGGAGCGCAGCGGAAGTAGATCTACACCTACACCAAACTATAAACACTTCCAAATGATGTCCTTCCTTAGACCATGCTATGAGCCACGAAGGTATGTTATATTGGCCTCGATTCATAAACAGCAGTGCGATAACAAAAATCTTGTCGGGAAAATACCGCACTCGGTATTTTCCCGGTCTGTGTGCTAATTCATAAAGATTTCCCCAGCTGCCCTTGGAGGTCGGTAAATTACCGCAGCCCATTGAGCGGTAGAGTAGAGCAGTGTCCCGATTCCCTCTTTGCTCTGCAGAAATGAATCACACAGACGGCTCTCTCTGGCTCTCCCACTGATGACTCAGACAGATGAGTCACACAGTCTTTCCCTGCCTGCAGAAATTAGTCACACAGCCGGCTCTTTCCACTGATGACTCAGACAGATGAGTCACACAGTCTTTCCCTGCCTGCTGAAATGATTCACACAGAGGGCTTTCTGGCTCTCTCCACAGATGAATCAAACAGACTTTCGGATCTCTGCACTTTGCATTAATCAGAGCTGTCAGAGCTGTCGGTAACTTGTTAAGACCTCACCAGAGGTGTCGGTAACTACCGCCAGGCTTACCGCTTGTTGAAGGCTTTATGAATTGACATTTGCTGACGATTTACTGACATGTGTTGTCGGTAACTGCAGCCAAGTCGGTAATTTATCTCCCTGGTCGGTAATGTCAGCTTTTCATGCAGTAACAGCCTTTATGAATTGACATTTTGCTAAGTGGTCGGTAAAGTCTGCTGTTTTCAGCATTACCGCATGAGGTAATGCTTTATGAATGGAGGCCATTGTCGGTTGTGTACCATGTGTTGCCTTTTTCCTACCATGACGTGGTCACTTTCACTAACCCAATTTGGGTATGTCTACTTCTATTTAACAGAACGGAAGATAGTTTTGGGGATTCACAAAACGCTGACCTTGACAGCAACAGCAGTGTTGCTAGCAACTCTGACAATGCTGATGATGGCACAGAGGTGGCCTCCTATTCTGGAAGTGCTACTACTAGCTCGGCAGCTTCCAGACGCCGAGAACGCTCCACTAGAGCTACTACACAGCGACGAGTAACATCAACACGAGATGAAGATCCTGAAGAGATGGCACACCTCTCTACAACATTCAAGGACATTTTAGATTATCTAAAAAACACCCGTGACCGCCAACTTGCTTATGATGAAAGTGTACCATTAAAAATTCTGACTTCTCTAAAGCCATACCTGGATGACGTGAATCCACGTTACTATTCCACTGTTCATGTAGAATTAATTCAAGTAATTGAAAAGTATCAGCGTAAAAGCAGGCAGGACAAGGAGGGAAAGTTAGGAACTGTACGGGGGTCCAGCTCAGAGGGGTCTGTTTGTGTGCGTGAATTACACAAGCAGGGTAATTACCAACAGGGTTATGGGTATCCAAACACCATGGGCCCTCCTAATTCAGCATCCCAAAAGTTTTTGACTGAGCAAACACAGACATATACCACATTGCCTCCCACACGACCGCAAACGGAAATACTAGGATGTTTGCGTTCAAGGCCAGAGGTGAACCCAATGTATAATTGGAATGAAACCCTCCCATCTGAGCATCGTTCATTATGCCCATTAGAAAGGCAAAGTGACCCTTCCGCCTCACAACCTGCTCCAATGTCCATGACTCGCCTGTTGTATGACTATGATGCCAATGAGTAACTCAAAATTTAGGATCATTACTGCACTTCTATTTCTCCATTAAGCCCCAAATTGAGCGAACATTTGGGCTGATCATTGTTATGCAATTTGTTTGGTTTTGCACTAAGTACTTTTCACTTTGGTTGTCCATGTTGGACTACAGTAGAGATATTTTTTTCAAAAAAAATTGCACTTTGAACTACATATTAGTTCACTTTGAAAAGGTGATAGTAAACTTTCACAAATTCATATCTTGTCAGTGTGTTTTGTTCTCATTTTCATTTTGTATTCTATTATTGAATATTGCATTGTCTGGATTACACCTTCAGGTACCTATGAAAGGGCGACGTACATGACACAATTGTTTTCACCTTTCCATAAGATTTATATGTCCTATTCAGCTCTTCCCACAACTCCCAAAATCCTAATTGCTCCGATGCTGCGGTCCTCCGTTCCCCGGTGCAACTCCCATCAGTTCTGCCAGTCAGGCACACTTGAGTGTAGCTGAAGTTCGCTCCTTGCGTACCTCTCCAGAGGCTGCTGGAGAGATATGCAAACAGCGCACTTCACTGTCATAGTCTGGCCAGCCACCCTGGTAGGATGGGACCTGCAACGGCAAACAGAGGAAGCTGAGGACCGGGGCGTGGGAGCGATGAGGGTTTCTGGAGCTGCGGGAAGCCACATGTAAATATAAATAATTTGTAGTATTTCATGTCTGGTTTCCTTTAATGATACCCAGACACAGCAGTTGCGCCGCTGCTTTCCCTCATACCTGGCCACCTGTCACTTGGCAACTTCATTCATTACACGGCAAATACTTGTTGTAACATTAGATACTTGGACACAAAATCTGAACTTCTTACCTCAGAGTCAACAGCAGTCTCTCCTCCGGTATGACGGTAGAACGAAACCACGTATCCTCCCTACGCAGATCCTCTCTCAGAAGCTCAAGCAGGTAATCAAAACTAAACAAAGAAAGCAAAAACATTTACAAACCATACTTCATACATCAACCTCACAACACACTGTACTACATCTCAAAAATTACAGCTATACTTACGAGGTTATAGTCATCCGTGTGTAATTAAAACATTTCACGGGGTGACTACGCAGATCCCCATACAACACATTAAACTGTCCCTTTATAGGCCTCTCCACCACTAATGGATGCACCCAAAAGCAGTGTTGGTGTAATCCTCCTCCTGCGCATCCTCTGCATAGTGCTCAACATATTGCCCAGCATACTGAGCAACAACACCTCCTCAGCATCACAAAAAAAACATCGTCACTCTCACGACACCACCGATAACTTCTCCTTCACAAAACCCTGATGCCACAACAGGAAGGAAGCCCTTATATGCAAATTTTTCCACGCAATACTACTTCCTGCTGTGACAACTTCCTATTTGCAGCTCACAGGCAAAATTTGCATATAAGGGCAGCTCCCAGGGTTAAAATCGTATTCCACAAAACGCATGCGAATTCGCATGGAAAACCGCATGCGAATTCGCATGGAAAAACGCATGCGAATTCGCATAGCGATGCAATTTCGCATGCGTTTTATTTGCAACGAAATCGCCATGCACAAGTGGAAACGAGCCCTAAATCTTGCTGCACAAAAAGAGTCTGGGGCCCATATGCAATTCACTTTTTCTCCATAGTTTTCTCCTAGGTGATATTTTTAAACTTGTCAATAAAATGCCTTTTAAGCCACCAGAAAGCAAGCAAATACTCAAAATAAATTTGATAGTACTTTTTCACCTACTTTATGGTACTTTTTTACTTGAAAAGTGCTGGAAAATTAATTAAAATTGAAGATGAAAAATTATCTCCTAGGAGAAAACTCAGGTTGAAAAGTGAATTGCATATGGCCCTGTGTGTCAGAGACACAGCCAGGAGCCCACACACACAGCCCATACAGGACTCCAGGCAACACTGCCCTGAAGATGGCCCTGGTCTGGAGCACTAAACTTTAGCAGGGGGTATTCTTATGTTTGTGTAAAGGACTGAGAGCAGTGTTGGAAAGATTGAGAAATCTCATGTTAAAATAAAACTGGATTTGTGGCCCAGAAATTACATGAAAACATGTTGCCTCCATTGCAAACTGATTTACAGCAGAGAGGAGAACAGGACAGAGTGAATAAGAGTAAATGACAGACAGGGATCCTCTGTAGTTCCAGAATACAACTGTAGATTACCTATGTGGTGAATGGCTGCCTTTGTTTTTCTGTTCACACTGCACTAGTGGGACTTTCAAGGATACTGTTACTGATAAGACATTACGGGCCATATGCAATTCATTTTCTCACCTGAGTTTTCTCCCAGGTGATATTTTCACAACTTGTAAATACAATGCCTTTTGCACCATCAGTCAGCAAACAAATACTCAAAATAATTTTGACAGTACTTTTTCACCTAATTTTTGGTACTTTTTTCATCGCAAAGTGCTAAAAAGTTATTTTAAATCGAAAATGAAAAATTATCTTCTACGAGAAAACTCAGGAGAAAAAGTGAATTGCATATGGCCCCACATAGTTATTTGGGTTGAAAAAAGACATCCATCCATTGAGTTCAACCAGAAAATAAAATACAACACCAGCTTTAAACCCTTACAAGGCATGGTTCATAAAGCCCCAAAAGGGAAAACAATCCCTTCCCGACTCCAGATGGCAATAGTAATTAGTAATTATAGCCATGGATGTCTTTCAATGCAAGGAAAGCATCTAAGCCCCCTTTAAATGCAGATATAGAATTTGCCATAACTGCTTCCTGTGGCGATGCATTCTACATCTTAATCACCCTTACTGTAAAGAACTCTTTCCTAAATAAATGGCTAAAACATTTTTCCTCCATGCACAGATCATGTCCTCTGTCCTTTGTAAAAGCCTAGGGACACAAAACTCATCCGGCAAGATTTTATATTTCCATCTGACATGTTAATTAACCATTCCTGCCTCATGGACGTGAAGCACACGTCTGGGCGGCTGCTTTCCTGCGGTGCCGCTCTTCGGTGCGCTTCCGTGCACAATCGAGGGCGTGCCCCCGTGGTGTCCCCTGGTAGCCCTAGGATCAGTGAATGGGAACATGGTTCCCGATCACCGATCCGTGTCCCCTGCAGAAAAACGTGAGAAGCACAAGGAGGGGAAAAAACTCAAGGTGGCCATCTTGTGGCCAAATAGTAAAACTACATCTACATATTTTTTACATTACAATTTACACATATAATAACATTAAAAATGAACTGTTTATTTCCCACACCAAAATATTACCCAAATAAAATTTTTAATGAAAAAAAAATTACAATAATAAAAAAAAGACATAAATAGTTACCTAAGGGTCTGAACTTTTTAAATATGCATTTGAAGGGGGTATACTACGAACTTTTATTAAATTATAAGCTTGTAAATAGTGATGGACGCAAAACGGAAAAAATGCACCTTTATTTCCAAATAAAGTATTGGCTCCATACATTGTGATAGGGAAAAAATTTTAATGGCGTCATAACTGAGATAAACGGGCAAATAAAATACATAGGTTTTAATCATGGTAGCGTGGATTATTTTAAAGCTATAATGGCCGAAAGCTGAGAAATAATGCATTTTTTTTAATTTTTTTCTTATTAATCCTGTTAAAATGCATATATAAAAAAAAATTCTTAGCAAAATGTATCATCCAAAGAAAGCCTAATTAGTGATGGAAAAAACAAGATATAGATTAATAAATTGTGATAAGTAGTGATAAAGTTATTAGTGAATGAATGGGAGGTGAAAATTGCTCTGATGCATAAGGTGAAAAATCGCCACGGGCTGAAATGGTTAAATCCCCTCTAAGGCATATTTTTCAAGACTAAATAAATCCAATCTATATAACCTTTCCTGGTAAGTGAGACCTTCCATCCCTCAAATCAATTTTGTTGTTCATCTCTGCACTTGCTCTAAAACTGCAATATCTTTACAGTAATGTAGTGCCCAGAACTGAATTCCATATTCCAGATGTGGCCTGGCCTTACTAGAGAGTTAAACATGGGCAATATAATGCTAGCATCTTGAGTTTTTATTTCCCTTTTAATGCATTCCAAAATTTTATTAGTTTAACCACTTCTGGTGTTTTCACCTTCAGGACAGAAGCAAGTTTCCCCTGTCAGCGTTCCTCCCATTCATTCGCCAATAACTTTATCTCTACTCATCACACGTAAATGATCTATATCTTGTTTTTTCACCACAAATTAAGCTTTTTATGAGCGATACTTGTTTTCAGTAATTACTTTATTTTCTATGCATTTTGAACACAAATACACACAAAAAAAGAAAAAATACACTATTTCTCCAATTCCACCCCTTATAGTTTTAAAATAAGCAATGCTACTTTAAATTAAACCCACCCATTTTATTTGCTCATTAGTCCTGGCTATCACAACATTTAAATTATGTTCCTAGTACAATGTATGGCGACAATATATTATTTGGAAATAAAGGTGTATTTTTTCTGTGGTTTTGTGTCCCATCAATTGTAAGCCCTTATCTACTAAAATTAATGTAATTAAATCGCTTCCAAAGCCCCCTTCCCCCTCTCCCAGTTACCAAGCAAACAATTTAAAATAAAAAACAAACAAACAAACAAAAAAACAAACAACAACAAAAATCCATTAACAGTTGCCTTAGGGACTTATCTTTTGTTTTTTATTATGTATGTTATAAGGGTATTTACTGTTCTTTTTTTGTAACACAAAATCTGTGCCGGGTAATTTCATTTTCTGACACTAGATAGTGATAAACACTCCTTGGTTTACAAGGAAGTGTTATAACATTAATAAAGAAAAAGAAAGACGTAACATTCTTACGAATGGACATGGCCTCTGATCGGGGTTATGTCCATTCATCACAGGCATGGCGATTGGTTCAGAGAAGCTTTCTTTCTCTTCCCTGATCGCAAACATGGAAAACTGCCAGGGTGTGCAGGCTGCGGCCCTACGCACCCTGCAGGTACCGCTGTTTGCAAACTGGATGAGAATTCTCATCCAGTTTGCCTTTAGCTGAGCTTATCAGGACAAAAATACTTGTCCAGATAGGCTTAAGTGGTTAAGCTGCAGCGGCTTGGCATTAAATACGATTATTTAACTTGTCGATGAGTACTCCTAAGTCCTTCTCCAAGTTTGATGTCCCCATCTGTATCCCATTTACAGTATTTTGTATGGTGCTAAAATATTGGCACGACTTTACATTTTTCAACATTGAATTTCATCTGCCATTTATGTGCCCATATAGCTATCCTATCCAGATCCTATTGCAATATGTCACTATCTTCCTGAGAGTTGATGATTCTGCACAATTTTGTATCATCTGCAAAAATAGCAACATTAATAAATACATTGAAGAGTACTGGACAAAGTACTGACCCCTGTGGGACCCCACAGCTAACAGTCACCCATTTTGAATAAGATCCATTGACCACAACTATTTGTTTTCTGTCCATTAGCCAGTTCCCTATCCATGCACCCAGTCCTTGCAGTCTCAACTTTTGCACCAGACTTTTATGGGGAACAGTGTCGAAGCCTTTGCAAAGTCCATGTATATCACATCTACGGCATTCCCAATATCCACATTAGCGTTCACTACCTTATAAAAGCTGAACATGTTAGTCAAACAGGACCTGTCTTTAGTACACCCATGCTGATGCTGAAAAATACGATTATTTTCTACTATGAAGTAGTTTGCACACAACTGACGTTAAGCTTACAGGTCTATAATTTCCCAGATCTTATTTTTTGCCCTTCTTAAATAATGGGAAAACGTGGGTTGTATGCCAATTTACTGGAACCCTGCCAGTTGAAAGAGAGTCACAAAAGATAAGATAAAGGGGTGTAAGATCTCAGCGCTCATGTCGGCAGAACGCTGAGAACCATGCTGAGGCGCAAGCCTCTGGGACTCGGCGAAGCTCTGATGTCAGTGGAGAGCATGATGCTTAGTTCCCTTTGGCTAAGCGGCGGACGAGTTCTCAGTACGCGCTCTGCCACTGTAAACAGTGACAGCGTGTATGCACGGCATGTCAGCTGACTTGCTGACACACCGCTGGATGATTGGTTACTTTTGGATTCCTTTTAGTTGATTGGCTAGTCCTAGTATAAAAGTTAGGTGAGCGCCCTCTGTCATCCCCCGTGATAGCCTCTGCTGGTCTTGTTGCTGAGACTGCTCTCACAACTGCTGATCTTGTGCCGACTTTGTCTGTATCTTGACCAAGCTTATTTTCATATTGATCTCCTGTTGCCGACTCCTGTTTGTTCCTGACCACTCTCTCGATTGCATTACCCGTTGCTGACTCTGCCTTGTCCCTGGAATTCCCGGATTGCTGCCTGGATCGACTTCTGCTTGTTTAATGGACTATTCTTATGAACTCTGCCTGGACTGACTCGGATTGTACTGACTACGTCTTCTGGAAAGTGTGTATCTATCACCAGCCTGTCATTCCCTGGCTATCATCTGGACTGCCTCCAAACACCAGACCTCAGGTGACTATATCTGAGTTTACACTACATATTATTCTTAACCTTGTTTGGTGAATACTATCTGTCAATCTGTATGCTACATCTGCCTGCAGGGTATTGTAGAATTGTATTAGGTAGGAGTTTGTGCAGGTGTTATGGGCTGGGCTATAGGTCAGTCACATGAGCATACAGCCTGACCTATAGTCATTGACCAGGCAAGCCTGACAGTATCACGGGCCATATCTCCCCATTCAAAAAAGAGACTCCACCATGGAGGAATTACAAAATCAAATACTGCTTCTCACAGGGTCTGTTAATGCCCTCACAGAGCAAGTGTCTGCTCAACAGGTACAACTAACTAAGAATCAACAAGGAAGGATCCGCAGTCACAGCGAAGTTGTAAAAGCTGGTATTCTTTATTGAAACACGCCACAAAAAATGACACACATAGGACCAGGAAATGACTGACGCGTATCGGGCTCAAAATCTGCCCTTAATCATGGTCATAGTCATACAACTAACTAAATTGGCCAGTGCCACACCACGTGCTGAACTACCTGCTCCTGCTATGCCTCTTCCTGCTTCTCCACTTAGAACACCTATGGATCCAAAAATGCCTATTCCTGGTGCCAGATCTCAATTCAGAAAATTAATGAATAACTGTCATATTTCAAAGTTTGTTCTCAATCCTCTGGTTCTGAATCTCAAAGAGTGTCTTGTTATCTCCCTGTTGCAAGGGGATCCACAGTCTGACCTACCTCCTGAACATGAAGCTCTGACCTCAGTGGATAACTTGTTTAAATCCATGGCTGTCTTGTACTCTGATCCGGATGTTACCTTTACTGCAGTACAGAAATTAAGAAACTTGGGACAAGGTCGTCGTACTGTTGATTAATATGCTTGTCTACTCAGTGTAACCATGAACGTTTACAAAAAGTGGTGTTATATTGTACAAAACTCATTGAACACAAATTGGCTCATGTGTATCAGGAATTTGCTGATGTGTTTTCTCCAAAAGCAGCGGATGTGTTACCTCCTCATAGACCATATGATTGTGCTATTGAGCTCCTCTCTGGTAGTATGCCTCTTCGTGGTCGGCTGTACAATCTGACTAGATCATAGGAGCAGGCCATGAGGGAGTATATCCAGGAAAACCTTCAGAAGGGGTTCATCAGAACCTCTTCCTCACCATCTGGTGCAGGATTCTTTTTTTGTGCAGAAAAAAATGGTGGTTTAAGACCCTGTATTGATTATAGAGGATTAAACAAGGTTACTGTAAAAAATCATTACCCCTTACCCTTGATTGAAGATCTGTTCACTCAGGTTGTGGGGGCTAAGATATTCTCTAAATTAGATCTCAGTGGTGCCTATAATCTTATTTGTATCAGAGAAAATGATGAATACAAAACAGACTTTAATACTAAAGATGGTCATTATGAATATCTGGTTATGCCCTTTGGGTTATGTAACGCTCCTGCAGTTTTTCAACATTTTGTTGATGATGTATTTCGTGACTTCCTGGGTAAATTTATGGTGGTGTATTTAGATGATATCTTGATCTTTTCTTCCTCTTTATCTGAACATCATGACCATGTAAGAAAAGTGTTAATCGAGAGAAAATTGATTGTATGCTAAGCTGGAGAAATGCATTTTTGAGGTCAATCAAGCCACATTTCTGGGGTATGTAATCTCTGATACCAGATTGACCATGGATCAGAAGATCAAAGCTGTATTAGAGTGGCCTTAGCCAAACAGCCTTACAGTAGAGCCCTGCAACGTTTTTTGGGATTTGCCAATTTTTATAGGAAATTTATCAGTAATTTCTCTGGCAAAGTTGCTCCTCTCACTAATCTTACAAAAAAAGGGTCTGACCCATCTAATTGGAGTCCTAAGGCTGTTGCGGCTTTTGAGGAATTAAAACAGGCCTCTGCTTAGCTCCTATATTGGTTCACCCAGACATTAAAAAATCGTTTATTGTCGAGGTTGACGCATCTGAGGTGGGAGTTGTGGCTGTTTTGTCTCTGTTTTCGGGAAGTCCTGAGCGCTTACACCTATGTGCGTTTTTCTCTCGGAAATTCTCTACTGCTGAAACAAATTATGATATTGGTAACAGAGAGCTATTAGCTATAAAATTAGCTCTAGAAGAATGGAGACATTGGTTGGAAGGTGCAGAAATTCCTGTGACAATTTACACTGATCATAAAAATCTTGAGTACATTGAGAATGCTAAGTGGTTGAATTCATGACAAGCCCGCTGGGCATTATTTTTCTCTAGGTTTAATTTTTGAATTACTTATAAACCTGGTTCAAAAACCATCAAGGCCGATGCCTTGTCAATATGTTTTCAGAAAGAAAATAATTATATGGATCCTGTATGCATAATTCGTAAGAAATTTATCATTTCTGTTTGTGAATTGTCTCCTGACCTTTCCAACCAGTTGTTCAAATCTCAAACCAGGCACCAAAAGATTAACGCCCTGGAAAAATGTTTATTCCTGATGAGTTACGAGAATAGGGTTTTGAACAATTTCATGCAGACAAGTCTGTAGGTCATCCTGGGGTTAAAAAAATCATTGAGCCAAGATGTCTCCTTTCCAGATTATTTATGGTTCCAACTCCAAGTTCAATGCACTTTCTGGTATTTCCAATCTTCCTGAGTTAGAGGTATGGTCCTCAAGGTGTAACCAAATTTGGAAACAAGTACAAAATAATATCAGGAATGCTGTAAATAACCAGAAATTGTTCTCTGATATGCACAGAACTGTTGAAGATGAATTTGTACCTGGAGATTTAGTTTGGGTCTCTACCAGTCACATTCCTTTTTACGCCAACCTTCCGCCAAGTTGGGACCCAAGTTCATTGGTCCATATCCAATCATGGAGAAAATCAATCGGGTTACCTATAAGGTTAAATTGCCCAGATCCATTAGGGGGATAACTCTTTCTATGTATCGCTGTTGAAGTCCGCAGCTAATTACAATAGTTCAGACCCACCCCCTTCACCCTTGGTAGTTGACGGTGAACAAGAATTTGAGGTTGAGAAAATTCTTGATTCTCGTCTGGTAAGAAATTCTTTGCAATTCTTAATTGATTGGAAGGGATATGGACGAGAAGAGAGATCGTGGGTTCCTGCTAAACAGGTTCATGCTAATTTAGCTATAAGGGAATTTTATGAAAAGAACTCTGGGAAACTCAGGTTGGAGTGTCCAGAGTCCACTCCTAAGGGAGTGGGTACTGTAAGATCTTGCCGCTCATGGCGGCAGAATGCTGAGAACCACACTGAGGCGCAAGCCTCTGGGTCTCGGCGAAGCTCTGAAGTCAGTGGAGTGCATTACACTCAGTTCCCATTGGCTAATCGGCGGACGAGTCCTCAGTACGTGCTCCGCCGCTGAAAACAGTGACAGCGTGTATGCACGGCATGTCAGCTGACTTGCTGATATGCCACTGGATGATTGGTTACTTTTGGATTCCTTTTAGTTGATTGGTTAGTCCTAGTATAAAAGTTAGGTGAGTGCTCTCTGCCATCGCCCGTGATAGCCTCTGCTGGGCTTGTTGCTGAGACTGCATTCACAGCTGCTGATCTTGTGCCGACTCAGATTGATTTTCAGATTGATCTCCTGTTGCAGACTCCTGTTTGTTCCTGACCATGCTCTCTATTGGATTACCCGTTGCTGATTCTGTCTTGTTCCTGGAATTCCCTGATTGCTGAACACCTCAAAACACTACTGCACCAGTCTGGTATAGGCAAAAAATCAATACATCCTTAACTGAATAATTACATAAAAACACTTAAAATCAAATATTAAGAATAAATACATCAAATAACTTGTATCACATGGGGGCCCTTTAAGATGGAATATAAGGTGCAAACAATATAAGGGGCATAGTGCAAAGTACAAAATAGTAAAACCAGCAATATGTAAACAACTGGTACATAGTGCAATATACGTCCTGAGTATAATAATTTGCAAACACACATTGAGCAATATCAAACAACTTGATCTGTGATAATAAGCAAGTATTAGTAAAGTACAGTACCGAAAATTGGAAGAAAAAAACAACACCAAGACAAGGGAAGTATGAAAAATGCACAAAATGAGCAAGTAATGAAGACCCAAGGGTAGGGTGAATGGAAGGTGAATGCTGGAGGCAGACAGAGAAACAGTGGATAGGATACCTCAAAAGAACAGCCCCATTGAGCCCTTACCTCTGCTATCGCGACCAGTAACACTACTGATCCCAGGAGCGGGAAACCCACAGAAACTAAACAGCAAGAAGCAACATCCCGGTCCTTGAATGAAATATGGGACCACCTACACAGCTTACCTACAAAAAGCGATCTGACAGAGTTAGCTGACAAAATAACCACCACTACCAGAGCAGACTTACAATTAATCAGGTCTGATGTAACGGCACACGACAGCAGGCTGGTAGTTCTCGAAACAAACATGGTGGAGATATCAGCAGACCTGACTAAACTATGCGAAGCTCACTCTCAGCAGCAGTCCCTAAATACCCATCTACGTACAGGCCTGGGGGATCTTCAAAATCGAAGTAGACGAAATAATATCTGTCTCAGGGGCCTACCTAAAACCGTCACTTCACAGCAGCTGCTCACTACGGTCACCGCCATCTTTAACTACTTCCCGACCGCCGTATAGACAAATGGCGGCCGGGAAGCAGACGCCGCAAGGACCGCCGTATTGACAAATGGCGGCGGTCCTTGTTTGGGCATGGGCGGAGCGATCGCGTCATCCGTGACGCGATCCTCCGCCTCCGCCTGTCGCCGCTCACTCGCCGCAAAATCCCGCCGGCCATACGGAAGCGCCGGCGGGATGTTAACCCGACGATCGCCGCATACAAAGTGTATAATACACTTTGTAATGTTTACAAAGTGTATTATACAGGCTGCCTCCTGCCCTGGTGGTCCCAGTGTCCGAGGGACCACCAGGGCAGGCTGCAGCCACCCTAGTCTGCACCAAGCACACTGATTTTCTCCCCCCCCCGCCCCAGATCGCCCACAGCACCCATCAGACCCCCCCCTGCCCACCCCCCAGACCCCTGTTTGCACCCAATCACCCCCCTAATTACCCATCAATCACTCCCTGTCACTATCTGTCAACGCTATTTTTTTTTTATACCCCCCTCTGCCCCCTGCTCCCTCCTGATCACCCCCCCACCCCCCAGATTCTCCCCAGACCCCCCCCCCCCCCATGCACTGTATGCATCTATCCCCCCTGATCACCTGTCAATCACCTGTCAATCACCTGTCAATCACCCGTCAATCACCCATCAATCACCCATCAATCACCCCCTGTCACTGCCACCCATCAATCAGCCCCTAACCTGCCCCTTGCGGGCAATCTGATCACCCCCCCACACCAATAGATCGCCCGCAGATCCGACATCAGATCACCTCCCAAATCCATTGTTTACATCTATTCTCTCCTCTAAACACACACTAATTACCCATCAATCACCCATCAATCACCCCCTATCACCACCTGTCACTTTTACCTATCAGATCAGACCCTAATCTGCCCCTTGCGGGCACCCAATCACCCGCCCACACGCTCAGATTGCCCTCTGACCCCCCCCCTTATCAATTCACCAGTGCGTTCATTACATCTGTTCTTCCCTGTAATAACCCACTGATCACCTGTCAATCACCTATCACCCATCAATCACCCCCTGTCACTGCCACCCATTAATCAGCCCCTAACCTGCCCCTTGCGGGCAATCTGATCACCCACCCACACCATTAGATCGCCCGCAAACCCGCCGTCAGATTACCTCCCAAATCTATTCTTTACATCTGTTATCTTCTCTAAACACCCACTAATTACCCATCAATCACCCATCAATCACCCCCTATCACTGTTACCTATCAGATCAGACCCTAATCTGCCCCTTGCGGGCACCCAATCACCCGCCTACACGCTCAGATTACCCTCAGACCCCCCCCCTTACCAATTCGCCAGGGCATCTATCCTTCCCTGTAATAACACACTGATCACCTGTCAATCACCTGCCAATCACCTATCACCCATCAATCACCCCCTGTCACCCCCTGTCACTGCCACCCAACAATCAGCCCCTAACCTGCCCCTTGCGGGCAATCTGATTACCCACCCACACCAATAGATCGCCCGCAGATCCGACATCAGATCACCACCCAAGCGCAGCGTTTACTCTCCTCTAAACACCCACTAATTACCCATCAATCACCCATCAATCACCCCCTATCACCACCTGTCACTGTTACCCATCAGATCAGACCCTAATCTGCCCCTTGCGGGCACCCAATCACCCGCCTACACGCTCAGATTACCCTCAGACCCCCCCTTATCAATTTGCCAGTGCAATATTTACATCTGTTCTCCCCTGTAATAACCCACTGATTACCTGTCAATCACCTGTCAATCACCTATCAATCACCCATCAATCACCCCCTGTCACTGCCACCCATCAATCACCCCCTGTCACTGCCACCCATCAATCACCCGCTGTCACTGCCACCCATCAATCAGCCCCTAACCTGCCCCTTGCGGGCAATCTGATCACCCACCCACACCAATAGATCGCTCGCAGATCCGACGTCCGATCACCTCCCAAGGGCAGTGTTTACATCTGTTCTCTACCCTAAACACCCACTAATTACCCATCAATCACCCCCTGTCACTGCTACCTATCAGATTAGACCCCTATCTGCCCCTAGGGCACTCAATCACCCGCCCACACCCTCAGAATGCCCTCAGACCCCAGCCCTGATCACCTCGCCAGTGCATTGCTTGCATCTATTCCCCCCTCTAATCACACCTTGAGACACCCATCAATCACCTCCTGTCACCCCCTAGCACACCTACCCATCAGATCAGGCCCTAATTTGCCCCGTGTGGGCTCCTGATCACTCGGCCAAACCCTCAGATCCCCCTCAGACCCCCTTCCGATCACCTCCCCAGTGCATTGATTGCATCTATTTTCCCCTCTAACCACCCCCTGAGACACCCATCAATCACCTCCTGTCACCCCCTAGCACTCCTATCCATCAGATCAGGCCCAATACAACCTGTCATCTAAAAGGCCACCCTGCTTATGACCGGTTCCACAAAATTCGCCCCCTCATAGACCACCTGTCATCAAAATTTGCAGATGCTTATACCCCTGAACAGTCATTTTGAGACATTTGGTTTCCAGACTACTCACGGTTTTGGGCCCGTAAAATGCCAGGGCGGTATAGGAACCCCACAAGTGTCCCCATTTTAGAAAAAAAGACACCCCAAGGTATTCTGTTAGGTGTATGACGAGTTCATAGAAGATTTTATTTTTTGTCAAAAGTTAGCGGAAATTGATTTTTATTGTTTTTTTTCCACAAAGTGTCACTTTCCGCTAACTTTTGACAAAAAAATAAAATCTTCTATGAACTCGTCATACACCTAACAGAATACCTTGGGGTGTCTTCTTTCTAAAATGGGGTCACTTGTGGGGTTCCTATACTGCCCTGGCATTTTAGGGGCCCTAAACCGCGAGGAGTAGTCTAGAAAACAAATGCCTCAAAATGACCTGTGAATAGGACGTTGGGCCCCTTAGCGCACCTAGGCTGCAAAAAAGTGTCACACATGTGGTACCGCCGTACTCAGGAAAAGTAGTATAATGTGTTTTGGGGTGTATTTTTACACATACCCATGCTGGGTGGGAGAAATATCTCTGTAAATGACAATTTGTTAATTTTTTTTACACACAATTGTCCATTTACAGAGATCTTTCTCCCACTCAGCATGGGTATGTGTAAAAATACACCCCAAAACACATTATACTACTTCTCCTGAGTACGGCGATACAACATGTGTGGCACTTTTTTGCACCCTAACTGCGCTAAAGGGCCCAAAGTCCAATGAGTACCTTTAGGATTTCACAGGTCATTTTGAGAAATTTCATTTCAAGACTACTCCTCACGGTTTAGGGCCCCTAAAATGCCAGGGCAGTATAGGAACCCCACTAATGACCCCATCTTAGAAAGAAGACACCCCAAGGTATTCCGTTAGGAGTATGGTGAGTTCATAGAAGTTTTTATTTTTTTGTCACAAGTTAGCGGAAATTGATTTTAATTGTTTTTTTTCACAAAGTGTCATTTTCCGCTAACTTGTGACAAAAAATAAAATCTTCTATGAACTCACCATACTCCTAACGGAATACGTTTGGGTGTCTTCTTTCTAGAATGGGGTCATTTGTGGGGTTCCTATACTGCCCTGACATTTTAGGGGCCCTAAACCGTGAAGAGTAGTCTTGAAACAAAAATGACCTGTGAAATCCTAAAGGTACTCATTGGACTTTGGGCCCCTTAGCGCAGTTAGGCTGCAAAAAAGTGCCAATCATGTGGTATCGCCGTACTCGGGAGATGTAGTATAATGTGTTTTGGGGTGTATTTTTACACATTCCCATGCTGGGTGGGAGAAATACCTCTGTAAATGACAATTGTTTGATTTTTTTTACACACAATTGTCCATTTACAGAGAGATTTCTCCCACCCAGCATGGGTATGTGTAAAAATACACCCCAAAACACATTATACTACTTCTCCTGAGTACGGTGATACCACATGTGTGACACTTTTTTGCAGCCTAGGTGCGCTAAGGGGCCCAACGTCCTAATCACAGGTCATTTTGAGGCATTTGTTTTCTAGACTACTCCTCACGGTTTAGGGCCCCTAAAATGCCAGGGCAGTATAGGAACCCCACAAGTGACCCCATTTTAGAAAGAAGACACCCCAAGGTATTCCGTTTGGTGTATGGCGAGTTCATAGAAGATTTAATTTTTTGTCACAAGTTAGTGAAAAATGACACTTTGTGAAAAAAAAAAAAAATCAATTTCCGCTAACTTTTGACAAAAAATAAAATCTTCTATGAACTCGTCATACACCTAACAGAATACATTGGGGTGTCTTTTTTCTAAAATGGGGTCCGTTTCTGGGGTTCCTATACCGCCCTGGCATTTTACGGGCCCAAAACCGTGAGTAGTCTGGAAACCAAATGTCTCAAAATGACTGTTCAGGGGTATAAGCATCTGCAAATTTTGATGACAGGTGGTCTATGAGGGGGCGAATTTTGTGGAACCGGTCATATGTAGGGTGGCCTTTAGATGACAGGTTGTATTGGGCCTGATCTGATGGATAGGAGTGCTAGGGGGGTGACAGGAGGTGATTGATGGGTGTCTCAGGGGGTGGTTAGAGGGGAAAATAGATGCAATCAATGCACTGGGGAGGTGATCGGAAGGGGGTCTGAGGGGGATCTGAGGGTTTGGCCGAGTGATCAGGAGCCCACACGGGGCAAATTAGGGCCTGATCTGATGGGTAGGTGTGCTAGGGGGTGACAGGAGGTGATTGATGGGTGTCTCAAGGTGTGATTAGAGGGGGGAATAGATGCAAGCAATGCACTGGCGAGGTGATCAGGGCTGGGGCCTGAGGGCATTCTGAGGGTGTGGGCGGGTGATTGAGTGCCCTAGGGGCAGATAGGGATCTGATAGGTAGCAGTGACAGGGGGTGATTGATGGGTAATTAGTGGGTGTTTAGGGTAGAGAACAGATATAAACACTGCCCTTGGGAGGTAATCTGACGTCGGATCTGCGGGCGAACTATTGGTGTGGGTGGGTGATCAGATTGCCCGCAAGGGGCAGGTTAGGGGCTGATTGATGAGTGGCAGTGACAGGGGGTGATTGATGGGTGGCAGTGCCAGGGGGTGATTGATGGGTGGCAGTGACAGGGGGTGATTGATGGGTGATTGACAGGTGATTGACAGGTGATCAGTGGGTTATTACAGGGAAGAACAGATGTAACTAATGCACTGGCGAATTGATAAGGGGGGGTCTGAGGGCAATCTGAGCGTGTAGGCGGGTGATTGGGTGCCCGCAAGGGGTTGATTAGGGTCTGATCTGATGGGTGACAGTGACAGGTGGTGATAGGGGGTGATTGATGGGTGATTGATGGGTAATTAGTGGGTGTTTAGAGGAGAGAATAGATGTAAACACTGCGCTTGGGTGGTGATCTGATGTCGGATCTGCAGGCGATCTATTGGTGTGGGTGGGTGATCAGATTGCCCGCAAGGGGCAGGTTAGGGGCTGATTGATGGGTGGCAGTGACAGGGGGTGATTGATGGGTGGCAGTGACAGGGGGTGATTGATGGGTGATTGACAGGTGATCAGTGGGTTATTACAGGGAAGGACAGATGTAAATAATGCCCTGGCGAATTGATAAGGGGGGGGGTCTGAGGGCAATCTGAGCGTGTAGGCGGGTGATTGGGTGCCCGCAAGGGGCAGATTAGGGTCTGATCTGATGGGTAACAGTGACAGGTGGTGATAGGGGGTGATTGATGGGTAATTAGTGGGTGTTTAGAGGAGAGAATAGATGTAAACACTGCGTTTGGGTGGTGATCTGATGTCGGATCTGCGGGCGATCTATTGGTGTGGGTGGGTGATCAGATTGCCTGCAAGGGGCAGGTTAGGGGCTGATTGATGGGTGGCAGTGACAGGGGGTGATTGATGGGTGGCAGTGACAGGGGGTGATTGATGGGTGATTGACAGGTGATTGACAGGTGATCAGTGGGTTATTACAGGGAAGAACAGATGTAAATATTGCACTGGCGAATTGATAAGGGGGGGTCTGAGGGCAATCTGAGCGTGTAGGCGGGTGATTGGGTGCCCGCAAGGGGCAGATTAGGGTCTGATCTGATGGGTAACAGTGACAGGTGGTGATAGGGGGTGATTGATGGGTGATTGATGGGTAATTAGTGGGTGTTTAGAGGAGAGAATAGATGTAAACACTGCGTTTGGGTGGTGATCTGATGTCGGATCTGCGGGCGATCTATTGGTGTGGGTGGGTGATCAGATTGCCCGCAAGGGGCAGGTTAGGGGCTGATTGATGGGTGGCAGTGACAGGGGGTGATTGATGGGTGATTGACAGGTGATTGACAGGTGATTGACAGGTGATCAGGGGGATAGATGCATACAGTACACAGGGGGGGGGGTCTGGGGGGGGGTCTGGGGAGAATCTGAGAGGGTGGGGGGTGATCAGGAGGGGGCAGTGGGCAGGGGGGGAGATAAAAAAAAATAGCGTTGACAGATAGTGACAGGGAGTGATTGATGGGTGATTAGGGGGGTGATTGGGTGCAAACAGGGGTCTGGGGGGTGGGCAGGGGGGTCTGAGGGGTGCTGTGGGCGATCTGGGGCAGGGGGGGGAGAAATCAGTGTGCTTGGGTGCAGACTAGGGTGGCTGCAGCCTGCCCTGGTGGTCCCTCGGACACTGGGACCACCAGGGCAGGAGGCAGCCTGTATAATACACTTTGTAAACATTACAAAGTGTATTATACACTTTGTATGCGGCGATCGCGGGGTTAACATCCCGCCGGCGCTTCCGTATAGCCGGCGGGATGTTGCGGCGGGCGAGCGGTGACAGGCGCCGGCGGAGGATCGCGTCACGGATGACGCGATCGCTCCGCCCATGCCCCTACAAGGACCGCCGCCATTTGTCTATACGGCGGTCCTTGCGGGGTGCACTTCCCGGCCGCCTCTGTGCGTTAGGCGGTCGGGAAGTGGTTAAAGGTAAAGATACACCTCACACCCCTACTCACGCATACCACAAAGAATTATTCAGCAAAAGGCAACATTTCATCATTTTAACCTCACTGATCCTCTCTGCTTTTCCTTCATATTAACAGTGGAAATAAGAAATATCATACCACCCAACTTTCTTAAGATAAGAAAGAGGGACACTTTAAGACACTCCCTGTAACACCTCTAGCCACGGCCCACAACACCCCTTACCATGAAGTGTGAACGCTGCTGGGGAGGGAGAGGTCAATGTGGGGGCAGATGGGGAGAGGTCAGTGTGGAGGCTGTTGGGGAGAGAGAGGTCAGTGTGGAGGATGTTGGGGAGAGAGAGGTCAGTGTGGAGGATGTTGGGGAGGGAGAGGTCAGTGTATACGCTGCTTGGGGAGGGAGAGGTCAGTGTGGAGGCTGTTGGGGAGAGAGAGGTCAGTGTGGAGGATGTTGGGGAGGGAGAGGTCAGTGTATACGCTGCTTGGGGAGGGAGAGGTCAGTGTGGGCACTGCTGGGGGAGGGAAAGGTCAGTGTGGATGCTGCTGGAGGAGGGAGACGTCAGTGTGGGCACTGCTGGGGAGGGAGAAGTCAGTGTGCGTGCTGCTGAGGGAGGGAGAGGTCAGTATGGATGCTGCTTGGGGAGGGAGAGGTCAGTGTGGATGCTGCTTGGGGAGGTAGAGGCCAGTGTGGGCACTGCTGGGGAGGGAGAGGTCAGTGTGAATTCTGCTGGGGGAGGGAGAGGTCAGTGTGGGCATTGCTAGGGAGGGAGAGGTCAGTGTGAACGCTGCTCTGGGAGGGAGAGGTCAGTGTGGGTGCTGCTTGGGGAGGGAAAGGTCAGTGTGGGTGCTGCTGGGGGAGGGAGAGGTCAGTGTGGATGCTACTGGGGGAGGGAGAGGTCAGTGTGGGTGCTGCAATGGGAGAGGTCAGTGTGAGTGCTGCTTGAGGAGGGAGAGGTCAGTGTACGTGCTGCTGAGGGAGGGAGAGGTCAGTGAGGGTACTGCTGGGGGAGGGAGAGGTCAGTGTGGATGCTACTGGGGGAGGGAGAGGTCAGTGTGGGCACTGCTGGGGGGGGGGAGGTCAGTGTGGGTGCTGCAATGGGAGAGGTCAGTGTGGGTGCTGCTTGGGGAGAGAGAGGTCAGTGTGGGTGCTGCTGGGGGAGGGAGAGGTCAGTGTGGATGCTACTGGGGGAGGGAGAGGTCAGTTTGGGCACTGCTGGGGGGGGGGGGGGTCAGTGTGGGCGCTGCAATGGGAGATGTCAGTGTGGACGCTGCTTGGGCAGTGTGAGGTCAGTGTGGGCACGGCAGGGGAGGGAAAGGTCATTGTGGATGCTGCTGGGGGAGGGAGAGGTCAGTGTGGGCACTGCAGGGGGAGAGGTCAGTGTGGGCGCTGCTTGGGGAATGTGAGGTCAGTGTGGGCACTGGTGGGGGAGGGTGAGGTCAGTATGGATGCTGATAAGGGAGGGAGAGGTCAGTGTGGGCACTGCTGGGGGAGGTCAGTGTGGGCACTGCTGGGGGAGGGTAGAGGTCAGTGTGGACGCTGCTGGGGGAGGGAGAGGTCAATGTGGACACAGCTATGGGAGAGGGAGGTCAGTGTGAACACTTCTGTGGGAGAGGCCAGTGTGGACTCTGCTGGGGAGGGAGAGGTCAGTATGAATTCTGCTGGGGGAGGGAGAGGTCAGTGTGGGCATTGCTAGGGAGGGAGAGGTCAGTGTGAACGCTGCTCTGGGAGGGAGAGGTCAGTGTGGGTGCTGCTTGGGGAGGGAAAGGTCAGTGTGGGTGCTGCTGGGGGAGGGAGAGGTCAGTGTGGATGCTACTGGGGGAGGGAGAGGTCAGTGTGGGTGCTGCAATGGGAGAGGTCAGTGTGAGTGCTGCTTGAGGAGGGAGAGGTCAGTGTACGTGCTGCTGAGGGAGGGAGAGGTCAGTGAGGGTACTGCTGGGGGAGGGAGAGGTCAGTGTGGATGCTACTGGGGGAGGGAGAGGTCAGTGTGGGCACTGCTGGGGGGGGGGGGAGGTCAGTGTGGGTGCTGCAATGGGAGAGGTCAGTGTGGGTGCTGCTTGGGGAGAGAGAGGTCAGTGTGGGTGCTGCTGGGGGAGGGAGAGGTCAGTGTGGATGCTACTGGGGGAGGGAGAGGTCAGTTTGGGCACTGCTGGGGAGGGAGAGGTCAGTGTGCGTGCTGCTGAGGGAGGGAGAGGTCAGTATGGATGCTGCTTGGGGAGGGAGAGGTCAGTGTGGATGCTGCTTGGGGAGGTAGAGGCCAGTGTGGGCACTGCTGGGGAGGGAGAGGTCAGTGTGAATTCTGCTGGGGGAGGGAGAGGTCAGTGTGGGCATTGCTAGGGAGGGAGAGGTCAGTGTGAACGCTGCTCTGGGAGGGAGAGGTCAGTGTGGGTGCTGCTTGGGGAGGGAAAGGTCAGTGTGGGTGCTGCTGGGGGAGGGAGAGGTCAGTGTGGATGCTACTGGGGGAGGGAGAGGTCAGTGTGGTTGCTGCAATGGGAGAGGTCAGTGTGAGTGCTGCTTGAGGAGGGAGAGGTCAGTGTACGTGCTGCTGAGGGAGGGAGAGGTCAGTGAGGGTACTGCTGGGGGAGGGAGAGGTCAGTGTGGATGCTACTGGGGGAGGGAGAGGTCAGTGTGGGCACTGCTGGGGGGGGGGAGGTCAGTGTGGGTGCTGCAATGGGAGAGGTCAGTGTGGGTGCTGCTTGGGGAGAGAGAGGTCAGTGTGGGTGCTGCTGGGGGAGGGAGAGGTCAGTGTGGATGCTACTGGGGGAGGGAGAGGTCAGTTTGGGCACTGCTGGGGGGGGGGGGTCAGTGTGGGCGCTGCAATGGGAGATGTCAGTGTGGACGCTGCTTGGGCAGTGTGAGGTCAGTGTGGGCACGGCAGGGGAGGGAAAGGTCATTGTGGATGCTGCTGGGGGAGGGAGAGGTCAGTGTGGGCACTGCAGGGGGAGAGGTCAGTGTGGGCGCTGCTTGGGGAATGTGAGGTCAGTGTGGGCACTGGTGGGGGAGGGTGAGGTCAGTATGGATGCTGATAAGGGAGGGAAAGGTCAGTGTGGGCACTGCTGGGGGAGGTCAGTGTGGGCACTGCTGGGGGAGGGTAGAGGTCAGTGTGGACGCTGCTGGGGGAGGGAGAGGTCAATGTGGACACAGCTATGGGAGAGGGAGGTCAGTGTGAACACTTCTGTGGGAGAGGCCAGTGTGGACTCTGCTGGGGGATGGAGAGGTCAGTGTGGGTTGCAGGGGGGGTGAGGGAGAGGTCAGAGTGGGTTGCAGGGGGTGAGAGAGAGGTCAGTGTGGGTTGCAAGGGGGTGAGGGAGAGGTCAGTGTGAGTTGCAGGGGGTGAGGAAGAGGTCAGTGTGGGTTGCGGGCGGAAGGAGAGGTCAGTGTGGGTTGCGGGGAGAGGTCAGTGTGTGTTGCAGGGGGGTGAGAGAGAGGTCAGAGTGGGTTGCAGGGGGGGGGGTGCGGGAGAGGTCAGAGTGGGTACCAGGGGGGTGAGGGAGAGGTCAGTGTGGGTACATGGGGGAGGGAGGGAGAGCAGAGTGGATTGCAAGGGGGTGAGGAAGAGGTCAGTGTGGGTTGCAGGAGGGGAAGAGAGGTCAGTGATGGTGCTGGTGGAGGGAGTTGCAAGGTGTCCTGGGAGGCGGAGCTTCCCGAGGGTTGTGGGTGGAGCTTCCCACTGTTTGTGGGCGGGGCTTCCAGTGGCCATGGGCGGGGCTTTATTTCATCAATGCGGCATGCCTCTTCTATGGCACGCTTTAGCGGATCCCCCCATCCCCTTCAACCCCCTCTACTTAACTTTGAGCAGCAGCAGCATTCTTGTCTTCTCTTGTGAGGATGGTCCTCACATCTCGAGACTTGAGTGTGTGTGCTCAGCAGCGCCACCTCCAGCTCTTCCTCCCTGGCCGGAACTAAAGATGAATTGTCGGGCTGGCCAGGGAGTGTTCTTGCGCCAGCAGCAGACTGGTGAGAAAATAGTCCCCCCTCACCTGTCTGCTGCTACTTGGCAATGGAAATCTGTGCAGGTGGGGGAACCTATACTGAAGCTTTATAGTTTCAGTAAAGTTAAAAGTTACCTGCTGCCAGGATGGGGCCCCAAGCAGGTGCTTGAGGTGCCTGGTTGATGATCCGGCTCTGTTCAGTTAGCAGCCATCTTGTTGTGGCCTTATCATGTTTGCTTGGGTGGGTAAGAGTCCTACCACTAGTGAATAGCCGAAATTTCGTATATGCATAATTTTGCATCGTAATTTGCAATTGCGATGCAAAACTATAATTCGTAATTTCCAGCAAATTCATAATAATTTTTTTTATAATTTGTAATGTCACATCCTAATTTTGCGTTAACTTGTAATTTTGCATAATATATCATAATTACACAAATATGAATCACAATCAATCATAATTATGACAAAAATAGCTTACGATAATAATCATAATTATGAAAATAATGATCATTACGAAAATTACACAAATTCAGAGCATTACACGAAATGTTGCATCATTTTTGCAGTTATGATTTTGCTATTATGATCATAATCTTAATTGTGAAAATTATGCAAAATGTTATATTAAATTTGGATGCTCAATGAAATAGAATAATCTTTATTAAAAGATCAAGCATCAGCGATAAGATTATGGAGTAATAGAGTAAAAGTTGTGATAGTGAAATTAGGGTTATAATAGCCAAGGATATCGGATGTGGAGGAATTAAAGGGAACCGGAGTTGAGAGTGATATGGAGGCTGACATGGTTATTTCCTTTTAAATAATGCACATTGCCTGGCTGTCCTGCTGATCCTCTGCTTATACTAATACTTTAAGCCATAGACCCTGAACAAGCATGCAGAACAGATGTCTATGACTAATCTGACAAGATGAGTTGCATACTTGTTTCAGGTGTGTGATGTAGACCCTACTGACCAGAAATATCAGTAGGACTGCCAGGCAACTGGTATTGTTTGAAAATAAATAAATATGGCAGCTTCCATAGGTCTCACACCTCGGGTTCATCTTAAATAGTAGCTTTGATCACAAAACATGAACAGCTTTGTAAGTGCTCCCTGTGGTGAAGGGGAACACACCACTGTTGTACCCCATAACCACTACATACGTTTCCGAAAATGACTCTAATTTCATAAGAGCAAGATTTAATTTGTCCACTTGCATTTTGAATCACGCAGAGAAGTCCTTAGCAGAGGCCTCTCTTTCTGTCCTTCCAAACCTGCTAACCTCTATGAATTCATCTTTACAAGGAAACTAACCCTAAAACAATATTTTGATGTTAAAAAAAAACAGAGTGTACATGTGGCCAATGGCATTCACCATTCTGTCATCCTTTGGAACATTTCTCTACTCCTGCAGACATCCTCCATTCAAATGATTGGTGGGATGCAGGTGGGCTCTGTAATGATGGCTCCTGCTGGTTTTGGTGAGGTATGGTGAAACAGATAAAATGCCCTTTGAAACATTTTCATGCATGTGGATGGAGCAGAGAAATTACCACATGTACAGCCAGGACATGGATAACTGTATTGGAAAAAAGTAGGTATAGCGGAGAATAGCTGCTACAATCATGTTTTGGAGTGATGGCAGATAAGGGTAAGTAACTGTGTCCCTGGCTTGGCAGAGGGTGTGAGGACAGGGCAGGGACACACTGGTATAGGTGCATGCATTCCTTTGTATATTATACAAAGACAAGACAAATAACATTTATATTGCGCTTTTCTCCTGTCGGACTCAAAGCGCCAGAGCTGCAGCCACTAGGGCAAGCTCTATAGGCAGTAGCTGTGTTAGGGAGACTTATCTAAGGTCTCCTACTGAATAGGTGCTGGCTTACTGAACAGGCAGAGCCGAGATTGGAACCCTGGTCTCCTGTGGCCAGCAACAGAGATGGCCCGAACGGTTCGCCGGCGAACGGTTCCTGGCGAACGTCCGATGGTTCGCGATCGCGGAGAACCGTGAACTTTTGCGGACGTTCAGTTCGCCCCCATAATGCACCATTAGGGTCAACTTTGACCCTCTACATCACAGTCAGCAGGCACATTGTAGCCAATCAGGCTACACTCTCTCCTGGAGCCACTCCCCCCCTTATAAAAGGTAGGCAGCATCAGGCTTTAGACTCACTCGTGTGCCTGCAGTAAATAGAGAAGGGACAGCTGCTGTAGACTCTCTCATAGGAAAAGATTAGTTAGGCTCTTGTAGGCTTATTAGCTTGCTCCTTGCTGATTATTATTGCTAAAATAGCACCCCACAACAGCTCTTTTGAGAGCTAATCTTGTTCTTGTGATCTATTTTTTTTGTTGTGTTGCCCACTGACACTGCATTATACAGCCCTATCTGTTGCAGCTGGACCTTGGTAATTGCTATACTGTGCCAGGCCCTGTCTAACTATCTATACTGGGACACCTACCTATGCCTTGCTAACTACTGGGGCACCCACCTACCTATACGGGAACACCTACCTATGCCTAGCTAACTACTGGGGCACCCACCTACCTATACAGGAACACCTACCTATGCCTAGCTAACTATTGGGGCACCCACCTACCTATAAGGGAACATCTACCTATGCCTAGCTAACTACTGGGGTACCTACCTATACGGGCACACCTACCTATGCCTAGCTAACTACTGGGACACCTACCTACCTATGCCTAGCTAACTACTGGGACACCTACCTATGCCTAACTACCATATGGGCTTGAAAACCGCTATCGCCTGCACTCTCGCCATGGTGCGCACCAGTCCACCACGGCCGTTACTACACAAACAGCTGTTTGTGGTGCGTTACACAGTGAGTTTGGTGTGTCAGTGTGAAGCAGTACTCTAATTACACTCCCTGATTGATGTATACACAAGATGTTCTAAAGCACTTTAGGCCTGCAATTTAGCATTCAATGTGATTTCTGCCCTTAAAACACTGCTTTGTGTCCAATCCAGATTTTTCCCCCGAGACTTTTGGCATGCATCCCACTTTGCCATGCCCCCTTCAGGTGTTAGACCCCTTGAAACATCTTTTCCATCACTTTTGTGGCCAGCATAATTTTTTCTAGTTTTCCCAGTTCGCCTCCCCATTGAAGTCTATTACAGTTCACGGAAGTTCGCGCGAACCGAACTTTTTGCGGAAGTTCACGAACTGAAAATTGGAGGCTCAGCCCATCTCTACAGAGTGCTACTGCTGCTGACATTCAAGGCTCTACACCACATGGGACCCAAATACATAGCGGATCTATTGGAACTTTATGCCCCTCCACGCACCCTCCGCTATGCCAACAAGATGAAGCTGGTTATTCCCAGGAAGCACTTAACATTTGGTGCTCGGGCCTTTTCCTATGCAGCCCCTACTCTATGGAACTCACTTCCACAATCAGTACGAGAGGCTCCCTCTCTGGACAGCTGTAAAAAAACGCTAAAAACTCACCTCTTCTCCCTAGCCTTTGAGACTGCATAATGCAGGGTCACAGCGCTTTGAGTCCCCAGGGAAAAATATTATTGTTATTGTTACTTGAGGCCTTGAATTGCTGCCAACCAGAATTAATAACAAAGTTACTAACCTTAATATACTCCTTACATGGAAACATGTTTCCAGCATAAGCTGTGGATAGACACGACAAGACACAGAACATTTATATTGCGCTGTTCTCCTCTCGGACTCAAAGCTTCAGAGCTGCAGCCACTTGTACCATACAAAGGTCATCAGTTTATAAGTAGATGCTTAAATTGGACAGACCGTATTTAGGAATAATGTTTAGGTACTTATAGACTGCTGGGACAAACTATTGTGGACTTTATTAGTTTGTTAAAGGGAGTTGTAAAATCCAAACATAAAAAAGGCCTAAAATTAGTTCCCCAAATATATATATATATCTAATTCCTCATTTTTTTTTATTTTTTTTTACCTGGTCTGTGTGCCTTTGCTGAATGGTTCAGAACTGTAAAGTGCCAACAGGATTGCAAGGAAGCTTTTTTTGTAGCTACAGTAACAAGCTTATCTCAAGATGCATATAACAGAAACTTCTCATTTCAGATAAGATACAGCCGAAGATTTTTTTCAGCTATAAAAAGGATGCTGGATATAGCCAAGATTTTTTTCCCGCTATAAAAGGCGTGCCAGATATAGTCGAGATTTTTATTTTTTGGTTATAAAACAGCACTGGATATAGTCGAGAAAAGTAATATATAAGTGATTACTATGACCTAACTACTCTCTACTCTCACACAGAACCCTGCCCTGGTGGTGCCTAACCCGAACACTCCCCTTGTGGTGCATAAGCCTAAGACTAACCCTAAGACCCCTGGTGGTGACTAACCCTAAGACCGCCGTGGTGGTGACTAACCCTAAGACCCCCCTGGTGGTGCCTAACCCTAAGACCCCCTTGTTGTGATGCCTAACCCTAAGACTCCCCCCCCTGTGACACCCCCTGGTGGTGCCTAACCTTAATCCCCCACGGTGGTGCCCAATCTTCACCAAATTTCATGCCCACAGTATATGTTATTTTTAACTGATATGGCTAATTTAACTGTTTTAATTGAATTTGGTAACCTGCTTATATAACCAATCTTGTAGACGCCTTTATATAGCCGCAAAAAAACAATCTCAGCTACCAGGCCTTTTATAGCTGAAAAAAACTGACTATATCCAGTGCCCTTTTCTGACCGAAAAAATGTTTTGGGCTATATCCAGTGCCCTTTTATAGCCGAACAAAACTTTGCTACATCCGACTCCCTTTTATAGCTAAAAAACCTTGGGTGTCCTTTTCACCACCTTCTAGCTGAGATTTGCTGCAAAAAACATTTAAATTTATGGCAGCATCCTTTTTACACAGATGGCTCAGATGCCATTTTCAACTGATACCAATTGAATCATACAGTTATCATTTTTGCTTTTGTGCACAAGTATCATTGTATGTTTATAAATTACAAATTACAGTGTATCTGTTCTGAAAGCTTTGAGGAGATAACAGAGGTGCCAAAACAGGATAAAATAATTAAAAACCACTTACAAATGGGAGGTAATTGGTGGTCTTACCTCCCCACAGACAATTCACACAGGGATAATCAAAAAAAAAAGACAATTATTTTATTTCACACTGCAAAAAAAACTGCAACGTGTTTCAAGTGTCCACAGCCCGCTTCCTCAGGCAAAAATACTAGAAGGAGCAACTGTATAATAAAAACATATAAATGACAGATTTAAAAATACAGCTAACAGTTTCAAATCCAGGATTCTGACATAAAATCCTGAGCAAGAACATATATGTCACAGATACTACAAGCGATATATATATACAAATATATGATTAAAATCTATAAAAAATATAGAAACATAAAGAAGTAGTAATCAACCTTAAAAAACAGAGAAAGTACACCCTGGGAACATCACAGCATGTGCTGTTAAAGCCATCATACAATAATATGCAAGATGCTTGTATTATATGTGAATCTATACAATCTACAATCAAGAAGGTGGTATAACAAGGATATCAATAAGATATAGAAATTGATGTGCCAAAGATATAAACTGCAGTGTCATAACCATATGCATTGATTATGATATTATGCACATACATTGTTCTGAAAGCTGCCATTGCATTTTACTGCATAGCTGATTATATATATATATATATATATATATATATATATATATATATATATATATATATATATATATATATATATATATATATCACAAAAACAATCTAGATCTGAAAGAATGAACTATTCTCACAAAATACTTCGCTCTTTACATAGCTGAATGTGCTGACAACAATATCACACAAAAATGATCAATGGAAATGAAGTTTATCAACCTACAGAGGTCTGGATTTGGAGTCACACTCAAAATTAAAGTGAAAAAAAAAATACAGGCTGATTCAACTTTGATGTAATGTCCTTAAAACAAGACAAAATGAGGCTCAGTAGTGTGTGTGGCCTCCATGTGCCTGTATGATCTCACTACAATGCATAGGCATGCTCCTGATGAGGTTTCAGATGGTCTCCTGAGGGATCTTCTCCCAGACCTGGACTAAAGCATCCACCAACTCCTGCACAGTCTGTGGTGCAACATGGCGTTGGTGAATGGAGTGAGACATGATGTCCTAGATGTGCTCAATTGGATTCAGGTCTTGATCTGAACGGGCGGACCAGTCCATAGCATTAATGCCTTCGTCTTGCAGGAACTGCTGACACACTTCAGCCATATAAGGTCTAGTATTGTCTTGCATTAGGAGGAACCCAGTGCCAACCGCACCAGCATATGGTCTCACAAGGGGTCCAGAGGTATTTAGGGTAAATAGTGCTTATGGTAAGCACTGAACTTATGTGGGAAGGCAGTGGCCGGCCTGCTGTAAAATGGATGGAAATTGTAAGAATTAAAATGTGGGAAAGCAGGAGCCTGCTGTACTATGGAAATAGACATTGTAACTAACTGAAATCAAACATGGGACAGAAGGAAGCAGTGGCCGGCTGCTGCTGCAGAATTGATTTTGAAATAATGATGTGTTATATGTCATTAGACTACAGTACTTAACTTCTAATTACCTTATTATTTCTAAATGAATTACAGCTCTGTGACTGTCTTTGCATGCCCTCAGCACATTGTGCACCAAAGCTCTGTAGCATACATCCACGCTGTTGTTCCTCTCCAATCTCCTCCCACTCCATCAGCCCCAACAGGACCTATGCGGCCAATCAGAAGGGGGATCGGAGATGGGAGGCAGCGAGTGGTGCCGACATTGCTATGGTGACCACAAGGCGCTGTCAGCGCAGTGGGGAGGTCCGGAGGTGATTGGGATGCGAGAGGGAGGCACTGCTTGGCAAGCCGCACGTAAGTCACACA
Organism: Hyperolius riggenbachi; assembly: GCF_040937935.1. NCBI lineage: Eukaryota > Metazoa > Chordata > Amphibia > Anura > Hyperoliidae > Hyperolius > Hyperolius riggenbachi. Next base: position 409,617,246 of record NC_090647.1, on the reverse strand, counting down.
TAGTCCCTTTTCTTCTGCGGGGAAGCGGGCAGCATAGACAACACCGCTGGCGGAGAGTCAGCTACATGGGAAGGTGCGTGCAGTACTCGGACGGACATGGACCTGAGGGTTGATTTATTAAATTGATTACTGGGGATGTGCCCCCCAGATGAGGACAAAGGGGCATCTATGGCAGGTGCCCTATGTGCATCCCTAAAAATACACCTCTGAAGGGGTCTGAGGATCTCACCTCGGGTACCTAATGACAGTCAGGCTACCTCTGGCGAGCACATTGAGGGCTGTGCGGCCCCCCAAAGAAATGCCATCACACGCCATAACTGACCAACTGCCAAACCGGTCATGCTGGAGGATGTTGCTGACAGCAGAACGTTCTCCGCAGCGTCTCCAGACTCACATCTGTCAAATGTGTTCGGTGTGAACAATCTTTCATCTGTGAAGAGCACAGGGTGCTAGTGGCAAATTTGCCATTCTTGGTGTTTTCTGGGCAAATGCCAAATGCCCTGCATGGTGTTGAGCTGTAAGTAAAACCTCCACCTGTGGATGTCCTCATACCACCCTCATGGAGTGTTTTTCTGACAATTTGAGCAGACACATTCACAATTGTGGCCTGCTAGAAGTCATTTTGCAGGGCTCTGGCAGAGCTCCTCTTCTTCTTCCTTCCACAAAGTCGGAGGTAGCGATCCTGCTGCTGGGTTGTTGCTTGCCTACAGCCTCCTCCAAGTCTCCTGATGTACTGGCCTGTCTCCTGGTAGCGCCTCCATGCTTTGGACACTACACTGACAGAAACAGCAAACATTCCTGCCACAGGGGTGAGCTTGGGGTGCCTGGCACCAGGGTGCAAGATTTTCTCTGGCGCCTATGGGAGTAGTTAAATTAACCGCACCCAACCACATAACCACACCCATGTCCTGCCTAATCACACCCACACCTTCCACATCTTTACGCATGCATGTGATACCGCATTCCTATCCCTCTTCCATGCATAGCAATGACTCAATCCATTTTCCAATCTAAAGATACATACCGGTGCACCGGGGATATCAAATCGAGGACAGTGGCGCACAATAGTCCACATGGTGGAGGGCCGGCAGACCACAAAATGCAATCTTATTGGCAGCAGATTTCCCCACAAATGCAATCTTATTGGCAGCAGATTTCTCCACAAATGCAATGAGAATTGGCAGCAGATTTCCCCACAAATGCAATCTTAATGGCAGCAGATTCCCCCACAAATGCAATCTTATTGGCAGAAGTGGATTTCCCCACAAATGCAATCTTATTGGCAGCAGATTTCCCCACAAATGCAATCTTATTGGCAGAAGTCGATTTCCCCACAAATGCAATCTTATTGGCAGCAGTCGATTTCCCCACAAATGCAATCTTATTGGCAGCAGTCGATTTCCCCACAAATGCAATGCTATTGGCAGCAGTCAATTTCCCCACAAATGCAATCTTATTGGCAGCAGTTGATTCCCCCACAAATGCAATCTTATTGGCAGCAGTCGATTTCCCCACAAATGCAATCTTATTGGCAGCAGATTTCTCCACAAATGCAATGTGAATTGGCAGCAGATTTACCCACGAATGCAATCTTAATGGCAGCAGATTTCCCCACAAATGCAATCTTATTGGCAGAAGTCGATTTCCCCACAAATGCAATCTTATTGGCAGCAATCGATTTCCCCACAAATGCAATCTTATTATTATTATTATTATTATTATTATTGATTTATAAAGCGCCAACATATTCCGTGGCGCTGTACAAAGTAAGAAACAAACATGGGGTACATAACAATACAGACAATGGTGTACACCAAAATACAAGATACATAATTAGTGACAAAATACAAATTATAGAATTGGTAACGACAGTGATAAAATTAACATGACGAATAAAATGTATAATGGTTACCAAGACAAAAAAGGGAGAGAGAGCCCTGCCCTTGCGAGCTTACAATCTAAAGGGAATGGGGGGAGGGGGGGGAACAGGAGGAGGGGTAGTATGCAGCAAATATATAGAGGATTTGTGTTTTAGGATACCTAGTAGGAGTGCAATTTGGTCTTAGTACAAAAGGAAGTGGCCTAAGGTAGCGTATATGCTTGTCAGAACAAGTGTGTTTTTAGAGAGCGTTTAAAGGTAACAAAGGTTGGCGAATGACGGATGTGTTGTGGGAGGGCATTCCAGAGGAGGGGTGCAGCGCGTGCGAAGTCTTGTAAATGTGAATGTGAGGAGTTGATTCTAGAGGAGGACAACAGAAGATCATGTGCCGATCTAAGATTGCGATTGGGTTTGTATCTGGAAATTAATGAGGATATGTATCGGGGAGAGAGATTGTGGAGAGCTTTATAGGTTAGGGTTAGGAGTTTGAACTGAATCCTCTGGTTAATTTGCAGCCAGTGAAGAGCTTGACAAAGAGGGTCGGCAGAGGAAGATCGAGAAGAAAGATGAATGAGACGAGCAGCTGAGTTTAGTACCGACTGGAGCGGGGCCAGTTTGTTAGAAGGTAGTCCACAAAGTAATGTGTTGCAGTAGTCCAGACGAGAAATTATGAGAGCATGTATTAACATTTTAGTTGGGTCTTGAGTAAGAAAGGGACGGATGCGAGATATGTTTTTGAGTTGGAGATGGCAGGAGCTGGTTATGGAGTGAACATGAGGAATAAAAGAGAGAGATGAGTCGAATATCACCCCCAAGCACCGAGCTTTGGGAACTGAATTTATGGGAGTGTTATTAACATTTATTGTTACTTCAGGCAGGGAGATGGACAGAGACAGTGGAAAAATTATTAGTTCTGTTTTACTCATATTACGTTTTAGGAAGCGAGAGGACATGAAGGAGGATATAGCAGACAAGCAGTCAGGAACACGTTTAAGGAGGGAGTTAAGGTCTGGGGCAGAGAGGTACAGTTGTGTATCATCTGCATAGAGGTGGTATTGAAACCTGAATGAGTTGATTAAATCACCATGACCATGCATGTAGATGGAAAAGAGGACAGACAAAGCATGAGGAGAAGAGATCTGATCTGAGTAGGAGACTGTGAAGGACCTTCCAGAGAGGTAGGAAGATAACCATGTGAGAGCAAGGCCCTTTATTCCGACATTTGAAAGTATTTGTAGGAGTAAGGTGTGGTCGACAGTATCAAATGCTGATGACAGGTCAAGAAGGATGAGTATGGAAAATTGACCTTTGGATTTGGCTGTAAGAAGGTCATTGGCCACTTTGGTAAGGGCTGTTTCCGTGGAGTGGTTAGAGCGAAAGCCAGACTGGAACTGATCAAGTAGAGAGTTAGCAGATAAATAATGGCTTAATTCTGCATGTATGTGGCGTTCAAGTAGTTTGGATGCAAATAGGAGAAGTGACACTGGGAGGTAGTTGGCAAGTGTGGTAGGATCTAGAGAAGGTTTTTTAAGTAGTGGTGTCACAACAGCTTTTTTGAGTGGGGACGGAAAGATGCCAGTAGAGAGGGACAGGTTAAATAGCGTTGTTAGTGCAGGAAAGAGAGATGAGGATAGCTGTGGAATGAAATGGGAGGGAATAGGATCCAAAGAACAGGTGGTTAGATTAGCTTTGGCAATTATAGAGGAGAGAGAGAGTGTTCAGAGAGTGGAGAGAAAGCAGTTAGAGAACAGTCAATGAGAGGTGTGGAGGTGGGATTTGAGGGCTGCGTGAAGAATTCACTTCTGATTTTGTCAATTTTATCAGTGAAGTATGTTGCAAATTCTCTGATAAGCAAGATGAAGGAGGAGGAGGAGGGTGATGGAGAACGGAGTTGAAGGTGCTGAACAAGCGTTTTGGATATTGGCAGCAGTCGATTTCCCCACAAATGCAATGTTATTGGCAGCAGTCGATTTCCCCACAAATGCAATCTTATTGGCAGCAGTCGATTTCCCCACAAATGCAATGTTATTGGCAGCAGTCGATTTCCCCACAAATGCAATGTTATTGGCAGCAGTCGATTTCCCCACAAATGCAATCATATTGGCAGCAGTCTATTTCCCCACAAATGCTGTCTTATTGGCAGCAGTCGATTTCCCCACAAATGCAATATTATTGGCAGCAGATTTCTCCACAAATGCAATGAAAATTGGCAGCAGATTTACCCACAAATGCAATCTTAATGGCAGCAAATTTCCCCACAAATGCAATCTTATTGGCAGCAGTCGATTTCCCCACAAATGCAATCTTATTGGCAGCAGTCGATTTCCCCACAAATGCAATCTTATTGGCAGCAGTCGATTTCCCCACAAATGCAATCTTATTGGCAGCAGATTTCTCCACAAATGCAATGAGAATTGGCAGCAGATTTACCCACAAATGCAATCTTAATGGCAGCAGATTTCCCCACAAATGCAATCTTATTGGCAGCAGTCGATTTCCCCACAAATGCAATCTTATTGGCAGCAGTCGATTTCCCCACAAATGCAATCTTATTGGCAGCAGACTTCTCCACAAATGCAATGAGAATTGGCAGCAGATTTACCTACAAATGCATTTACAAAAAAAGATGGGGGCCAGCACCATGCAAGCCAATTTGTATGAAATATTTATAATAATACCACAATTAGAATGTGCTAGGGGGAGAGAACTTAATTGTATAAGGAAAAGAAAAAAGATATCCCCATAAACAGCACCAGACTAATAGTATTCAAAAATATAAATCTTTATTGTTTTCCAAAAACCATCAGTTATAAAAACCCACAAATGCATTTACCCACAAATGCAATCTTAATGGCAGCAGATTTCCCCACAAATGCAATCTTATTGGCAGCAGTCGATTTCCCCACAAATGCAATCTTATTGGAAACAGTCGATTTCCCCACAAATGCAATCTTATTGGCAGCAGTCGATTTCCCCACAAATGCAATGATAATTGGCAGCAGATTTACCCACAAATGCAATCTTAATGGCAGCAGATTTCCCCACAATGCAATCTTATTGGCAGCAGATTTTCCAAACAAATGCAATCTTATTGGCAGCAGATTTTCCCCACAAATGCAATCTTATTGGCAGGCTGGCAGGCAATTCACTCACCTGAGTCTCTGGGTCTGGGTGGAGGAGGGAGGAGGATATAGGCAGTGGCTCTGCCTCTGGAGGAGGATATCGGCGGCACTGACTCACACACTGCTGGGCCTGGCTCAGTCAGCCCTTCTGCCCGGAGTAGGAGGAGGACTCCGTCTCCTCTGGCGGAACACTCTGCTGGCTGGCTGCAGCTGTGTGACCACGGAGGCGGGCGGGCGGGTGGCACTGTGCTGGCTGCTGGCAGCGCTGGCGCTCTCTCTACTCTGTCCACGGGTTGGGTCTGGCGGGCGGCCGCAGCAGTCTCACACACTGAGCTGTGGCTGCGTATTGGCTGCGCGTCATCGGCTCCTCCCCCGTCAAGCGTGACGTGAGGTCAGGTGGGCTGCCTGTTTCCCGATTGGGCTGCGCCGGCGTCTACGTGTGGCGTCAGGCACAGTGTGTTGCTGGGAGTGGGGAGATGAGATAGGAGGACTTCTTCTGCCCGTCCTTCCTTGCCTTCCGCCGGACCAGCCGCTGGCGTCTGTCAGAGAGAGGCGCCAGGGTGCAATGCACCCGCAGCACCCGCCCAGGCGCGGCCCTGGATGTGCCATCCAGGATGAGCTGCAGTACCTGAGCCACTTGTGTGGGTTGTAGACTCCATCTCATACTACTACTAGAGTGAAAGCACTGCAAGCATTCAAAAGTGACCAAAACATCAGCCAGATAGGATAGGAACTGAGAAGTGGTCTGTGGTCACCACCTGTAGAACCACTCCTTTATTGGGAATGTCTTACTAATTGCCTTTAAATTTCCACCTGCAGTCTATTCCATTTGCACAACACAATGTGAAACTGATTGTAAATCAGTGTTGCTACCTAAGTGGACAGTTTTATTTCACAGAAGTGTAATTGACGTGGAGTTACATTGTGCTGTTTAAGTGTTCCCTTTATTTTTTTGAGCAGTGTATTATTGTTACACTTACCTTCCGGGTTCATGACATCATCTCTCTACGCGCACGTGGTAATGCCCGTGATATTAACGCGATGGCCTGGTGTGGTTATGCCTTGTGTGCGCGTAAAACTGTATGCATGCTGAAAATGGTTTGCGCATGTGCAATTTGCAATGTTCGTGATTGCACTTGCATGGTGAACTTTCAGTGCCAAATTCAAACTCCAGTTCCATAAAAGGCCACCCTGCCCACTGGCTGTGCGGTTCGTTCTGACAGCTTGGGCTAAGTCAGTGAGGCGAATCCCGTGCTTGTTTATTCTGTTTATTGTTGTTCCGGTATACATTCTTGGCTAGTGACCTTGACCTCTCCATTTGCCACCTCTCCTGACCTTTGTCTATTGTTCTTTGACTACGCTTGTTTTTTTTTTTTATAACTCTTTATTGACTGCAAGAGAATGTCATGTACAATGTATTACATATCTCCAGTTCAACACATAGACATTTTTTGCTCAAAAGAGGAACATAATAAACTCAACTGTACATCATCTACGTCTATGTGTGGTTATTACATCAGTGTGTATAAGAAAATAGTACATTGTATAATCCTAGAGAACAGTATGCTTCTCTTCTTTCTTTGTTAAAATGTCCATCACATAAAATGCTTTATAAAAGAGACCCAAAAGATCATATGGGTCTAAAAAGACTACAGAAAATGAAAACGTCTACACAGATTCTCCCATGAGACCAAGATATTATGTGCATCTTTTAAGAATAAAGCAGTGATCCATGTCAAATCCCCCCCCCCCCCTTCCCTCCCCCTCAACATTCACATCCCAGTAATCCCAAATCTTTTTAAATAGTTCTTCTGTCTCGTGGACCAAAGAGGTCAGATATTCCATAGATCTTATATTTCTAATTCTATTAATCACATCCTCCACTCTGGGACATGAATTCCTCTTCCAGAATGCCGCAATAGTTAACCTGGTTGCGGTCAATAGATGATTAAGCATACGCTGGGTATGTGATCGCAATCCTGGGGCTGGTTTTCCCAATAAATATATCCATGGGTCTAATGGAATATGTTTCTTTATGGTTTTGTAAACTAAGGATTGGACTGATTTCCATAAGATAGAAACTTTTGGACAGTACCAAAAAATATGGTCAATAGAACCTATCATCCCACATTGTCTCCAACACAAGTTAGAAGTAGTGATGCTCAAATACCCCTTTTTAAAATTCGAGTTTGGTTGAATTCGAATAGTAAATTATTCGAGGTCAGTCGAATATTCGAGTCGAATAATTTTTACTATTCGATTCGACCTCGGACTTCGAGCTCACTATTCGAGTCGGTATTCGAGCTCACTATTCGAGCTGACTATTCGAATTGGCCTTAAATAGCTTCCAACACTTGTTTTGAGGGTGAATGATGCAAGAAACATCTTTTTTTCCAAGTAACAACAGCAAGTGATTATGTGGGGATGTTCCTTTAAAAAAAAATGTGGAAAGAGAAGTTGTGTCCTTAATTTTGTTCAGTAGTGTTACTGTATATACTTGTTCTTCTTCTTCTTTATCTTTCTTCTTCTTCTTCTAGATCTTCTTCTTCTATATCTTCTTCTTCTTCTTCTTCTATATTGTCTTCTTCATCATCTTCTTCTTCTTCATCTTCTTCATCTTCTTCTTCTTCTTCATCTTCTTCTTCTTCATCATCTTCATCTTCTTCATCTTCTTCTTCTTCATCTTCTTCTTCTTCATCTTCATCTTCTTCTTCTTCTTCTTCTTCATCTTCTTCTTCTTCTTCTTCTTCATCTTCTTCATCTTCATCTTCTTCTTCTTCTTCTTCTTCTTCTTCTTCATCTTCATCATCTTCTTCTTCTTCTTCTTCATCTTCTTCATCATCTTCTTCATCTTCTTCTTCTTCATCTTCTTCTTCTTCTTCATCTTCTTCTTCTTCATCTTCTTCATCTTCTTCATCTTCTTCATCTTCTTCTTCTTTTTCATCTTCTTCTTCATCATCTTCTTCATCTTCTTCTTCATCTTCTTCTTCATCTTCATCTTCTCCTTCTCCTTCTTTTTCAATATCGTCTTCTTCTTCTTCACGTATTTCTCTTTTCAATTTTTTTTTTAAAGAAATGCAGCTATTTTTGAGCGTAACAAATAGCTGGTGGGCGCACGCATGTTGGAAGCGCCATTGTATGTGCTCCCTGGCAGTGGAAACACAAAGACAGCAGGAGGTAAATTCAGCAGCAGGAGGAGGAGGATGAGTGTGTGGCAGCAGGCAGTCAATGAGGCAGGCAGCTCGCCGTGACATAATAGCCCTGGTACCTAGCGGTGATACCAGGGCTGTAAATAAACACAACAGGAGGTCCCAGACAGCGGTCGTGCAGCCCACATTGTGTCCAATACACAACTGGGACAACACAGTTTTCAACCCGGGCACCTCAGAAAAATTAAACCTTTTTTTTTTTTTTTTAATGGTTTGTTTGGTTTTGGTTTTGCAACCAATATAGCTATTGTTTGACGTAATAGCTGGTGGCAGAGTGGCAGCAGAAGAAGGTAATTCTGTGTACCCTGGCAGTGGGAAACACAGACAGACAGCAGCAGGAGGAGGAATGGAGGAGTAGGCGAGCAGCTATTGTTTGACGTAATAGCTGGTGGCAGAGTGGCAGCAGAAGGTAAATCATCTGTGTACCCTGGCAGTGGGAAACACAGACAGACAGCAGCAGCAGCAGCAGGAGGAGGTATGGAGGAGCAGTGTGAGTGTGGCAGCAGGTAGGCAGCGTGACATAATAGCCCTGGTACCTAGCGGTGATACCAGGGCTGTAAATAAACACAACAGGAGGTCCCAGACAGCGGTCGTGCAGCCCACATTGTGTCCAATACACAACTGGGACAACACAGTTTTCAACCCGGGCACCTCAGAAAAATTAAACCTTTTTTTTTTTTTTTTTTAATGGTTTGTTTGGTTTTGGTTTTGCAACCAATATAGCTATTGTTTGACGTAATAGCTGGTGGCAGAGTGGCAGCAGAAGAAGGTAATTCTGTGTACCCTGGCAGTGGGAAACACAGACAGACAGCAGCAGCAGGAGGAGGAATGGAGGAGTAGGCGAGCAGCTATTGTTTGACGTAATAGCTGGTGGCAGAGTGGCAGCAGAAGGTAAATCATCTGTGTACCCTGGCAGTGGGAAACACAGACAGACAGCAGCAGCAGCAGCAGGAGGAGGTATGGAGGAGTAGTGTGAGTGTGGCAGCAGGTAGGCAGCGTGACATAATAGCCCTGGTACCTAGCGGTGATACCAGGGCTGTAAATAAACACAACAGGAGGTCCCAGACAGCGGTCGTGCAGCCCACATTGTGTCCAATACACAACTGGGACAACACAGTTTTCAACCCGGGCACCTCAGAAAAATTAAACCTTTTTTTTTTTTTTATGGTTTTTTGGTTTTTGGTTTTGCAACCAATATAGCTATTGTTTGACGTAATAGCTGGTGGCAGAGTGGCAGCAGAAGAAGGTAATTCTGTGTACCCTGGCAGTGGGAAACACAGACAGACAGCAGCAGCAGGAGGAGGAATGGAGGAGTAGGCGAGCAGCTATTGTTTGACGTAATAGCTGGTGGCAGAGTGGCAGCAGAAGGTAAATCATCTGTGTACCCTGGCAGTGGGAAACACAGACAGACAGCAGCAGCAGCAGCAGGAGGAGGTATGGAGGAGTAGTGTGAGTGTGGCAGCAGGTAGGCAGCGTGACATAATAGCCCTGGTACCTAGCGGTGATACCAGGGCTGTAAATAAACACAACAGGAGGTCCCAGACAGCGGTCGTGCAGCCCACATTGTGTCCAATACACAACTGGGACAACACAGTTTTCAACCCGGGCACCTCAGAAAAATTAAACCTTTTTTTTTTTTTTATGGTTTTTTGGTTTTTGGTTTTGCAACCAATATAGCTATTGTTTGACGTAATAGCTGGTGGCAGAGTGGCAGCAGAAGAAGGTAATTCTGTGTACCCTGGCAGTGGGAAACACAGACAGACAGCAGAAGGGCAGTACACAGCAGCCCACTGTAGGTGTAAAATGTGTGGCTGCAGGCGACGTAATAGTCAAAGTGAACCAGGCTGGCTTAGTGAGCAGGAGCCAGGAGGTGGTAAAGGGTGGTAAGGCACATTAACGATGGTTCCGGCAGCCAGTTCATGTCCCCCTCTCGCCGACAACAGGGGCCAGGAACTCGCCTTCCACCCACGCCTGGTTCATCTTGAGAAACGTCAGTCTGTCCACAGACTTGTGAGACAGACGTGAGCGTTTCTCGGTGACCACGCCACCAGCTCCACTGAAGCAGCGCTCGGACAGCACGCTGGAAGGGGGGCAGGACAGCACTTCCAGGGCGTACTGCGCCAGCTCGCTCCAGATCTCCATGCGCTTGACCCAATACTCCATGGGATCAACAGGGGCATCGCTGTCAAGCCCGCTGTACGACCCCATGTAGTCAGCCACCATGCGGGTCAGGCGCTGGCTGTGACCGGAGGAGGATGCTGCTGCATGCATCTCCTCTCTAGTCACTGCTGCCGGTGCCTCTACAGTCCTGTAGAGCTCGTGGCTAAGAGACAGCAGGTCTGTGGGGCGCTTGCTGCTGCTGGATGCAGGCACCTGCTGCTGCCTCTGTGCTGGCTGCTGGACAGTGGGGGTGGAAGGCTGGGGGAAGGCTTCCTCCAAGCGCTCAACAAGGGCCTGCTGCAAGCTCCTTATTTGTTGCGCTGGGTCTCCTCCTGCAGGCAGCAGGAACTGGCTCAACTTCCCCTTGAGGCGTGGGTCCAACATCATGCTGATCCAGATGTCCTCCCTCTGCTTCATCTGGATCACCCTGGGGTCCCTGCGCAGGCACGTCAGCATGTGCGCTGCCATTGGGAAGAGGCGGGCCACGTCTGCTGGCACATCGACGTCAGTGCTGTCCTCATCCTCCTCCTCTGCCGCCTCATCCTCTCTCCACCCCCGCACCAACTCAGCTGCGCTGTGCTGATCCCCCTCATCAGCAGCCAGGTCAGGGACCTCCACCAAGTCCTCCTCCTCCTCCCCCTCAGAGGTGGACTGCGCAGCTGGTTGCCGCTCCTGCTGGTCCAAGGCTGCCGCTGCCTGTTCCAGCAAAGCATCGAGGGCCCTGTTCAGCAGAGAAACCAGGGGCACCCACTCGCAGACCATAGCATGGTCCCTGCTCACCATGTTTGTGGCCTGCAGGAAGGGAGCCAGCACAAAGCACACCTGCTGCATGTGCCTCCAGTCATCATCGGGGACGATGGACGGGATGTTGCTGGTCTTGTCCCTTCTCTGAGCTGCGGAAACAGTGGCCAGGGCAAGGTACTGTTTGACAGCGTGCCTCTGTTCAACCAGACGCTCCAACATCGCCAGGGTGGAGTTCCAGCGAGTCGGAACGTCAAGGATCAGCCGATGGCGTGGCAGATCCAGCTCCTTTTGCACGTCTTCCAGGCTCGCACAGGCTGCAGCCGAGCGCCGGAAGTGACGCACAACATTCCTTGCCGTTTCCAGCAGTTCGCCCATCCCCTGGTAGGTGCGCAGGAACTTCTGCACCACCAGGTTCAGCACGTGGGCAAGACAGGGGATGTGGGTCAGGTTTCCCCTGTCTATTGCGGCAACCAGATTGGCCCCATTGTCGGCCACCACCTCTCCGACTCTGAGGCCTCTGGGGGTCAGCCAAATCCTCTCCTGCTCCTGGAGTTTGGCCAACACATGGGTTGCCGTCAGCTTGGTCTTCCCAAGGCTGACCAAGTGCAGCAGCGCTTGGCAGTGGCGGGCCTTCACGCTGCTGCTGAGGGGGGGGTTTGGCCAGGTGTGCCAGAGGATGGCAGAGGATCGGAGGAACCTGCTGCAGTTCCCCTGACCCTGCGGGGTGGCACCACCCACTGTGTTGCTGCTGCTGCTGTGCCCGCTGCTGCTCTCCCATCCTCACCCCCTTCCACCAAGCTGACCCAGTGGACAGTGAAGGACAGGTAGCGGCCTGTCCCGAAGCGGCTGCTCCAGGAGTCCATGGTGACGTGGACCCTTTCACCAACCGCGTGCTCCAGCCCTCGCTCCACATTGGCCATCACAAAGCGGTGCAGTGCAGGAATGGCCTTGCGGGCAAAGAAGTGTCTGCTGGGGAGCTGCCAGTCTGGGGCTGCGCAAGCAAGCAGCGCACGAATGTCGCTCCCCTCCTGCACGAGCGTGTACGGCAGGAGTTGGGAGCACATGGCCCGTGCCAGCAAGCCGTTCAGCTGCCGCACGCGACGGCTGCTGGGAGGCAGAGCCCTAACCACCCCCTGGAAGGACTCGCTCAAAAGGCTCTGGCGTGGCCTTTTGCTGACACGGGAATCAGCAGACACAGCAGAGGAGGCCACTGAGGACTGGCTGCCAGAACAGGCCTCAGTGTCGGCGGCAGGAGTTGCAGAGGGGGGAGGAGCAGTGCGTTTCCGCACTCCTGCTGGTGCTGCTGGAGGAGCAGGAGGGCGGGTGGCTGCTGTTGCTGCTGCTGCTGCTGAAGGCTGTGCAGTGATGGGTGTGGTGCCACTGCCAGCACCAGATGCCTTCAGCCTCTGGAACTCCTCATGCTGGTGGAAATGTTTAGCCGCAAGGTGGTTGATGAGCGAGCTGGTGCAGAACTTTAAGGGGTCTGCACCTCTGCTCAACTTCCGCTGACAGTGGTTGCAAGTGGCGTACTTGCTGTACACAGTGGGCATGGTGAAATATCGCCAGATTGGTGACTTAAACATCCCCCTACGGCATGGAAGCGCTGCTGCCTGTCTCCCTGTGGTGGTTGGGGGGGGGGCTTGGGGGGCTTGGGTGCGGCTGGTGGTGGTACTGGCAGATGCTGCTGCTGCTGCTGCTGAGCCTGAGACACCAGCAGGCTGTGGGACCTGCCTACTGCTGCTGCCAATGCTTGCAATGATGCGCCTCCTTGCAAGGCCCACAAGAGCATCCTCCTCCTCCTCCTCAGAGCTGCTGAGGACGACATCCCCTGGAGGTGGTGGCACCCAGTCTCTGTCTGTCACCGGGTCATCATCATCCTCCCCCTCCTGAAACATGTCCTGCTGGGATGAGGACCCCCCAAACTCCTCTCCTGATGCATGGATGGGCTGCTTGACTGTCGCCACAGTCTTGCTGTCCAATCCCTCATCCCCCAAAGTGCCCATCAGCATCTCCTCCTCAAAATCGCCAACAACAGCAGACAATTGACTCATGATGCCTGGGGTCAAAAGACTGCTGAATGACAGGTCGCCAACTGACGGTGAACTGGCCTCCTCCCCAGGCCCTGCTGGGCGGCTGCTGCGAACAGGGGTGGTGGTGGTGGTGAGGGTGGAGGCCTCGGATGCAGAGCTGATGGCGGGCTGCTCATCCTCCGTCATGAGTTGCACCACAGTGTCTGCATCCTTTTCCTCCATGGGACGTTTCCGACCCGGCTGGAGGAAAATGGGAGCAGGTGCTACACGCTGCTGCTGCTGTGTCTCTGCAGCGTGAGTTGCAGATGCTCCTGCTGGGCGGCGCCCAAGGCGTCCACGGCCAGTGGCTATGGGAGGAATGTTAGCCACTGACGCTGCTGCTGCTGCTGCGGAACTGTGCATGGTGGCGCGCCCGCGGCCGCGGCTTGCCACAATGCTGCTCCCTCTCCTCCTGATTCCCTTGCTGCCCTTCCCCTTGCCCAAACCGCGCTGGCTGCCACTTCCAGACATCTTAAATGTTTTGGGCGTATAGACAAAAGTTTTGTAAAAGGGCGGGTGAAAAGTGGGGTACTTTAATGGAGTGGGTTGGTTGGTGAGGTGACTGAGTGAGTGTCCCCTAGTACAGTAAGTAAGTAGTAACAGTCAGGAAGTACAACTAGCAGTTACAATAATCAGTAGTAATCACAAGTAAATTTAGTGTGTGTACACTCAGACAGTGAGTGCACGCACGCAGGAGCTAGTAGCCTATGAACACAGTGACTGAGTGTCCTAGACTCCTAGTACAGTAAGAGTAAGTAGTAACAGTAAGTAGAACTAACTAATTACAATAATCAATCAGCGATCAGAAGGAAATGGAGTGTGGGTGTGTGTACACTCAGACAGTGAGTGCACGCACGCAGGAGCTAGTAGCCTATGAACACAGTGACTGAGTGTCCTAGACTCCTAGTACAGTAAGAGTAAGTAGTAACAGTAAGTAGAACTAACTAATTACAATAATCAATCAGCGATCAGAAGGAAATGGAGTGTGGGTGTGTGTACACTCAGACAGTGAGTGCACGCACGCAGGAGCTAGTAGCCTATGAACACAGTGACTGAGTGTCCTAGACTCCTAGTACAGTAAGAGTAAGTAGTAACAGTAAGTAGAACTAACTAATTACGATAATCAATCAGCGATCAGAAGGAAATGGAGTGTGGGTGTGTGTACACTCAGACAGTGAGTGCACGCACGCAGGAGCTAGTAGCCTATGAACACAGTGACTGAGTGTCCTAGACTCCTAGTACAGTAAGAGTAAGTAGTAACAGTAAGTAGAACTAACTAATTACAATAATCAATCAGCGATCAGAAGGAAATGGAGTGTGGGTGTGTGTACACTCAGACAGTGAGAGCACGCACGCAGGAGCTAGTAGCCTATGGACAGTGACTGAGTGTCCTAGACTCCTAGTACAGTAAGAGTAAGTAGTAACAGTAAGTACAACTAACTAATTACGATAATCAATCAGCGATCAGAAGGAAATGGAGTGTGGGTGTGTGTACACTCAGACAGTGAGTGCACGCACGCAGGAGCTAGTAGCCTATGAACACAGTGACTGAGTGTCCTAGACTCCTAGTACAGTAAGAGTAAGTAGTAACAGTAAGTAGAACTAACTAATTACAATAATCAATCAGCGATCAGAAGGAAATGGAGTGTGGGTGTGTGTACACTCAGACAGTGAGTGCACGCACGCAGGAGCTAGTAGCCTATGGACAGTGACTGAGTGTCCTAGACTCCTAGTACAGTAAGAGTAAGTAGTAACAGTAAGTAGAACTAACTAATTACGATAATCAATCAGCGATCAGAAGGAAATAGAGTGTGTGTTGTGTGTGTACACTCAGACAGTGAGTGCAGTGCGCACACGCAGGAGCTAGTAGCCTATATGAACAGTGACAGTGAGTGTCCCTACGGGTACAGTAAGAGTAAGTAGTAAGTAAGTACAACTAACTAACAATAATCTATCAGTAATCAGAAGGAAATAGAGTGTGTGTACACACAGACAGTGAGTGAGTGCACACACGCAGGAGCTAGCTAGTAGCCTATAAACAGTGACAGTCAGTGAGTGTCCTACTCCTAGTACAGTATAACTACAATACTATTAGTAAAGGACAGCAGAAATACTGGTATAGATGAGAGAAATAAACAGAGGACAGCTGCCCACAGAGGCAAGGCCCCCCTGAGGCCTAAACCTGTAAGCTTGCAGCAGCTGCCTGTCTCTAATGTAACACACAAGCTACTAACTAAAATACAATGTCTATCTAACTAACAACAATATAGGTGTATATGGCAGGTGTAGGTAAGCAAAAACGCTAGGTAAATGATCACAATAGAGCACTTGCTAAGCCAAAGCACAAAGGAGCAACTCTCTCTCTGTACAAGTCTCAGGCAAGCATGGAGAAACGGAACATGGCGGCCGCTATTTATAGGGTAGGGGCTGGCCAGGGTCCCCCTCTGTGATTGGCTGCCGTCAGAGGGCCTGGGAGCCCTCTGATTGGCTCTAAGGACATCAATCTGGGCTATGACGCTATTCGAGCTCGGTACCGAGCTCGAATAGCGCCGAGTTGCTCGAATAGCTCGAATAGTGAATGGGCTATTCGAGTGTACTCGGATAGCCCATTCGAATAGCTCCAGCTATTCGGAGCTCGAATACCGAGCTCGAATAGCTGAAAAAGAGCTCGAATATTCGAGCTACTCGAATATTCGAGCTCTGCTGAGCACCACTGGTTAGAAGTACCCTGATATATCATACTCAACCTATCTGGTGTCAAGTACCATTGAAACAATATTTTGTAAATATTTTCTTTTGTTTGGGTGCATATAGAAGTCTTACGTGCATTGAGCCATATATCTTCCCAATCTGCTAGATCCTGATCTGATCCCAATTTTGATTCCCAGGATAGCATATAATTATGTTTTTGAAAAGAGTAAGCGCCTGGTATGTTGAGAAGAGAATATAGTCTGGAAATCAATCCTGGTTCTCTATCATGATTCAATAATACATTTTCACAATTTGATCTAGGGGTAAGGGAGGCTGACCCATGATTCCTGGTCACATACGAGCGGATTTGAAGGAACTCATAAAATTTATGGTGTGGTATCGAATATTTATCCTGGATTTGAGAGAAAGTCAGCATTCTGGAACAGGAATGATCATATATATCACTCAGTTTATAAGGTGTCGTAGTGGACAGAAGACCTTCAAATTTAGTCAGAGAGTTTTTGGGAAAGGATGGGTTCCCCTTCAGATAGACTAGTCCAGATGGGAAACTAGACAATTTATATTGTTTAGCTGCTTTACGCCATAGTTGCCAGGTGAATTTAATTGCATTGAGAGTTGGTTTGAACCCTTCTGGGATGGTCTCTAATATGCCTGGGAGCGCTCCTATTGCGTATGGGGATATGGATGCCTGCTCTAATTCAGCCCACTTAGTGCGTAGTGGGGTAGCTAACCACTCAGCTATTTGGCGTATATGAGAAGCTAGATAATAAAAACGAAAATTAGGGACCGATAGGCCTCCTCTGGATCTATCTGATAACAGTACTATACGTGAAATTCTTGGCCTCCTCTTTGCCCATATAAATCTTAATACATCTTTTTGCAGCTGATGAAGAGCTCCCGAGGGAACTGGGATTGGTAAGGTTTCGCATAAGTATAGGAATCTGGGCAGCAAATTCATTTTTATAGAATAGATCCTGCCAATCCAAGAGATATTATACTGATTCCACCTATCTAAGTCTCGGCGTATCTGGGTTAATAATGGAGTGTAATTAAGATCATACAATTTCCTATAAGTATTTCCAATCTGGATTCCCAGATATTTTATACTATCCTTTTTCCATCTAAAGGGGAACCCATCACACAGAGCCTCTAAAAGTTCCTTGGGAACATTAAGGGGGAGAGCCTCCGTTTTATCTGGGTTTATCTTGAATCCCGAGAAAAGCTCAAAAGCTTGTATTATCTTCAGTAGGTTGGGGAGGGATGTGATTGGTGATGATAATGTTAAAAGCACATCATCGGCGAAGAGAGATAATTTATAGTCTCTTCCACCGATTGATATACCTGAGACATCCCTGGATTCTCTTATTGCTATTGCTAGTGGTTCTATACATAAAGCAAACAGCAGGGGGGAAAGAGGGCACCCCTGCCGAGTGCCATTGGATAGCTTGAACAGGGAGGATGTCGTTAAGGGGACACATACCTTGGCCTGTAGATTGCAATATAATCCCCTGATAGCTGTAAGGATGAGATCCGAGAGACCAAAACGCTGGAGTACTTCAAAGAGATATGGCCATGCTACCCTGTCGAAGGCCTTCTCTGCATCTAAACTCAGAAGCAGAGAAGGCCTTCCTGAGTTCCCAACCCAGTCAACAATATCTATTGCCCTGCGGGTGTTGTCACCTGCTTGCCGTTTAGTGATGAAGCCTACTTGATCTCCATCAATAACTGTAGGCAGCATAGGAGTCAACCTGTTTGCAAGTAATTTAGTATAAATCTTTAAGTCTGAATCTATTAATGATATGGGACGGTAGCTACGTACATCTTGCGGGTCCTTACCATCTTTGTGTATCATGACAATGTTAGAGATTTTCATACTCCTGGGGATCATGTCACCTTTAAAAAAAGCATTAAACATGTTGCACATGTGTGGGACTAAAACACACCTACATTTTTTATAATAAGCGTATGAGAATCTGTCAGGGCCGGGTGCCTTTCTAGATGGTAAAGCCTTAATAATCTCCCGGATCTCTCCTTCCTCAATCGGTGCATTCAGCTCCTCTAATTGTTCAGCTGTAAATCTGGGGATATTCAGACTATCCAAAAACTCTCCCATTTTAGAGTGCAAAGATTCCTGGTCTCCAGGGGGGTCAGATTGTAAAGTTCTGAATAGTACGATTCAAAGGACGATGCAATATGAGCTGGGTCCGCTGAAGTTAACCCCTGTTTGTTAGTGACTGCATAGATTTCTCTTTTTTTCTTTAACTCCCGTAACTAAAGCTAAAAGAGTGTGGGGTTTATTTCCCCTGTCATAGAACAATTGCTTAGTCCATAATAATGACCTCTCTGCTCTTCGTACTTGTAGGTCATATACTTTGGATTTAGCTTCCTGCCAGTATCGAAAGTTAATTTTTGAGGGAAAAAGCTTATACCTGGACTCCATTTCTCTAAGAGTGCGTAGCTTCCAATCTAAAAGAGCTTTATCATTCCTTTTTTTCTGCACTGCTTCTCTAATAAGAACTCCTCTTGTGACAGCCTTGTGGGCTTCCCAGAGAACAGAGGGGTTACTTACTGACCCTTGGTTCAAAGTAAAATATTCTTCAATTTCCCGTCTGACTATATTGTATATCACCTCATCTTTTAATAGTGATTCGTTCAAGCGCCAGTGAAATGGGCCTCTTGGTCTTATATAACAATTTAAATGTGTTGTGACTGGAGCATGGTCAGACCAGGTTATATCATGTATCTCTGTCTGTGTAATTTTAGAAATCAGTAGCTTTGATGCAAAAAAATAATCTAATCTGCTGAAACTGTCGTGGGGTTTAGAATAGAATGTATATTGTTTAGAAGTGGGGTGGGCCAGCCTCCATAAATCTACCAAATGCAGTCCTCTAACCCATTTTCTAAATTCTCTACACAGAGATTCGATTCTATTTTGAGAAGAGTTTAATCGGAGTGTTGATCTATCTAGAGCTGCTGAAAATGTTAAATTAAAATCTCCCCCTAGAAACCAGGAGTCAGCCGAGAAGGTCTCCAGTTGTCTTTGCACTCGGTTTAGAAAATGAATCTGATGAGTGTTTGGAACATAAATATTGCCAATAACCAATTCAGTGTGGCCTAGTTGACCGTGTAGTAGTATATAATGACCCTGTGGATCAAGGTATGTTTTATAAATCTTAAAAGGAAGATCTTGTTTTACTAAGATGGCCACTCCTCCTTTTTTAGTTTTACCACAAGCATAATAAACAGTCGGAAAATTCTTTAGTCTTAGCTCAGGGTGAGAGTCACATTTGAAATGAGTCTCTTGAAGCATTATGATATCAGGCCTCTGTCTTTCCACCTCTCTTCCAAGCAGCTGTCGTTTAAAGGGGGAGTTTAATCCCTTAACGTTAATAGACAAAATTTTCACCATTAAAGTAGATAAGATCTTTTAAGCTCAGCAATACTCAAATGATGAAGCAGAGAGACAGAGGCCCGGCCAACACAATTCTTAAGCCTCCGTTGTATTAATACATATAATCTCAATGCAATGGACAATAGCATAACAGAAAAAATCAAACTTGAACCGTAAAATTTAGAACTTAAGATAAAATAAAATGAAAACATAACACTATAACCCATCAGAAACACCGTGCATTGAAGATAGCACGGCTCTGCCCATTCCTCTCCTATAGGTTGGGATGGGGGTCCCAGGAGATTAGGCAGCATTGGGGGTAGCACAAGAGCACCGGAAAGTGCGGCCTCCATCCGTATGCTGGAATCAACATTTTCATATTTGTATAGTTACGTGTCCCTCTTCTGTTAATTATACGCAGTTCCTAAGCCATCTTATTCGGTTTCTGCATCTGGTTGTTCATCCATCAGGATCGGGGAGGCAGAAGGCGAGCCCGAGGCGTATGGCCCTCGTTTGCTTGATCCCTGGACAGTCCAGTCTGGCAAGAGTCTCTGACGATCTTGTGAGTCTCGGGCATGTTCAGAGTTTGGAGATTTATTTGGCGAAGTACGCCTTGCAAGCGGTAGGTGTAGGCCCAGGCGTTTTATAAAGTCTGCAGCATCATCAGGATCATGGAGGATGTATATACGGGAGTTCTTAGTGACCACAAGTTTAAACGGGAATCCCCACTTATAGCGCAGGCCCGCATCTCTTAGTGCCTGCGTCACTGCTCTTAGCTGTCTTCGTTTTTCCAAAGTAACTGGAGATAAATCATTATAAAAAGATAAACTGTCCCCCTCAAATTCCACTTTCTGCATATTTCTTGTAACATTAAGAAGAGCTTCTTTACTTTCAAAATAATGAAATCGGAGGATCACATCCTTAGGTGCCTGTGAGTTACGTAAGGGGGTCCCTAGAGACCTATGAGCTCTGTCCATCCGCCACAGAGAGATCTCCCAATCTGGCAAAAGATGTTGGAAAAGTTTCAGTAAGTACTCACGGAGTTGCTCTGGGGTTACTGACATGGGAACTCCCTTAATCCGGACATTCTGTCTACGGTCTCTGTTCTCTGTGTCTTCCTGAGCGAGTCGCAGGAACCGTATGTCCGCTTGCGTCTGGGTATGGTCATCCTCCAGTGCGTTATGGCGGTTAGTGAGATCATCTAATTTATTCTCCAGCTCACTCGTTCTGGTCCCGATAGCAGCGATCTCCGTTTTCAAATCCGTCATCGCCGTAGCTATTAGCTTATGCATGCTGTCGACCAGCGCCAGCTTGTTGCGTTCTAGCAATACCTCGATCTGTTGCAGAGTCACTGCTTGCTGGGCCTGCTCTTGCTGCGAGTTACGAGTCCCGGCGCGGGAGTTCCGGTCGCCATCTTGTGGGCCCGGTGTGCTGAGAAATTTCTCCATATTCTCGGGCGCTTTGCTTTCCCCGCCGGTTTTCTTATTAGCTTTCGGTGGCATAGGTACTCAGGAGCTCAAGTCTCGTGGTTGCCTCAAGTTTAGCATCTGTTAGCTCTTCTAAGGCAAGAAATCACTCGGAGGCTGTGGCGGAGCTCAGATAGACGCCGCCATCTTGTCCAGCGCGCGCATGCGCCCCGACTACGCTTGTTTTGCTGACCGTCCTGACTTCTGGCTTGTGACTCAGACTACGCTGATCTCCGCCTGCCCTGACTTCGGCCCCATCCTCAACTACAATTTATCTCTTCAGATCCTGAACTACTCCACATCACTTCTTCTCCTTGGTCACCAGTGGGGCAATCACAGGGGTTGTGGCCACCAGGCAGCAAAAATGTCTCCTGCCCACTAGGGGTAGGGGCCCATCATTGAGACCCTGTATAAATGTATAACTATGATTCTCCCCTGAGGTATTATCCGTAATTTACCTTCTGTTTCTGCACAAAATGCTTGAATAACGTTGTTTGCCATCTGAATGGGATATACTGGCAAAAATGCCCATATCCAAGATGGCCGATGGACTAGTGATCAGGTGACTCCCTAGTACCATAAAACGGACGTCCATATACCGTGACGTCACATCCTGATGAACCCCAAGACTGGGCGAAATGCATCAATGGGAGGAGCTGTGATGACGGGCTGGGACAACCTCTCTTCGCAAACTGTATCCCTGCTCCCCGCATGGTTACAGGAGACTAGAAGAGATGGGAGGTCCGGATCTTTTCAATGATTCGGATGATTCGAATCGGATCATTGAAAAGATCCGGATCTTTGATCCGAATCTCGAATCATTTTACTAGGGAAGCATTCGGGGGTGAAATGACTAGCAGGACAGGACTTTCCCTGCAGTGGACAGAGAAGGGGAGGGGGGTGGACAAACAGAGAAGGAGGGATGGTGGACAGAGAAGGGCAGGGAGTGGACAGAGAAGGGAGGAGGTGGACGAAGAGGGGAGAGCAGAAATGTTTTTTTGCACACATTACCCACATGTTGCAATCATATGCTTTAAATATATTTCACCTATATGTGCATCTGTATACTTTGAATACAAACGTCTCACAGTGAAAGAAAGCATTCCCCAATGTGTCCTTTTCTCACCTCGAACACTCATCATAAATTTAGGGAGAAGTTAAGTGCAGCTGTTTAGAGCAGAGTGCAGGAGGATCATATGGCACTGCAATCACAGTGCCTGCCCTGTCATTCTAGCCCAGCACGCTGTCTGCAAAGTTACTGAGCTGTGCTTCTGAGCCAAAAGTTTCCCATTTGTTCACTTTGCACAACTACGGAACAGACAGCCTAAAATGAGCAGCACATTACAGCCAGTACGTGTGCTCTGCACATATCTGGTAGTGGCACCCATGTCCCCTCTCTCATCTACCTGTCCCTGCAAGGCTGGCTCCCCTCCAATTGAGCGATCCATCTCTGCTCTGCTTCCAGGATTCCGGTGCCCGCTGAGAGGGGGCGTGGCCCTCCTGGCCCCGCCCCCTTTGTGAACCGAATCATTCATTTTCATGATCCAGATGATTTGACTCACAAAAGAGATTCGGATCAAAGATCCGAATCGTTCATCATGATCCGGACAACACTAGAGACTAGCGGGTGGAGCGTAGCGATATGAAAACTATCATCCACCAGTGTGCACACTGAATTCCAGAATGGCCAGAGCAGTGAGACCTTTTCTTTTGTGGTTACATATCAGAGGCACGCTACACGCCACACGCTGCTGCTGTGCTTACATATATGCATAGCCACCTGCAAGCTTACACGCTTATGCTGATAACGCTTTTTGACTCTGCTGGGACGACTTGCTTGCTCGCCTTCTAGCACAACTGCAGGCAGAGAGGCAATGATGTAACATATCACTGGCAGCACATCTTAATGGCATATTATAAACAGCTAGTCTGGTTATTTAAGTTTGGCAATTGTCTACATATGATCACCACGTGAATGGTGAAATCCACGGTTGCTTTGAGCGACAACAGGAACTGTCATAGATCATACCGCCATTGGGCAGAAGTATGCGACCTAGTAGCAGGACAGCATCCTGGTAGTCTTCAATAGACACTATTTTTATACAACCCTGGGGTCCCCCCTGGTCTGAATGAGAATATGTGCATGACATATAGGGCTTGATTCACTAAACCATGCTAACTCATAGCACAGCGGCGCTAGCGCTTTGCATGGTTTTCACGTTTTTGCATGCAATCACGTATTTTCACATGCAATCGCGATTTTTCACACACAATCGCACATGTGCGTCCGCAAAACGAGCGCAAAAATGCTAGCGTGCCCATGCTAAGAATTAGCACGGTTTAGTGTATCAAGCCCATAGTGTGGATGGGGTCGACCCAACTTTGGATCATCCTGGTATTTTAAAATATTTTAGTGTATGTCCAGCCCACTGGAGCGGCATATATAGTAACACACACTGTATGTATTTTTTGACACAATAACGTGATTTTTTTCTTTCTTTTCAAATCTGTGAGGCTCATTATCATGAACCATCATTCTTTACTTCGAATTTCAGTAGGGGCCCATCATCCCTTGCGGGGTGCTCTGGTGAAGACACATGGCCACTTAGACTCCACGCCGTGGGAGAGCCCATGCATACCGCCTGTGACTGGGTCAACAGGGTCTGCCTGTGCCAGCCTCATAACAATTATAATGTATCCAGTGATAACTTAGTTCTCTCTAGTTCTACAATGTGGGCAGTTCAGTGTG
This sequence comes from Hyperolius riggenbachi, assembly GCF_040937935.1. Lineage (NCBI taxonomy): Eukaryota > Metazoa > Chordata > Amphibia > Anura > Hyperoliidae > Hyperolius > Hyperolius riggenbachi. Next base: position 409,593,745 of record NC_090647.1, on the reverse strand, counting down.
AGCACGCTCTGTATACTAATTGTAGTAACAAAGAGTGTAAACAAAATAAATTGTTATCACCTCTTCGGATGCAGCCAGAAGCTTAAAGGACATCCAAGGTGAAAATAAACTGATGAAAAAAACAATTGTATCTGTCCTCCTTCTCCTAAAAATGACTTTTTTAGATATCCGACAATTTTATTTTATATTTAAATCTAGTTTTTAAGTCTTTACTGTTTCATTGTCTCTGCTCAATGACACCTTCATTGAAGTATGCTAAAGCTCAAATCTATTAATTATTGATCCTTTTTATTCTTTTTCTGCTCTCAGAAGCCACTTACTGACAGGAAAGTATTTTGTGGCTGTAATTACTTATCAACTGATCACTGTAAACCCAGCCTTAAAGAGAAACCGTGACCAAGAATTGAACTTCATGTCAGAGTGTAAATCAGGGAGAGGAAAGGTTTTACAATGGGCAAACACTGACTAAATCATTTATACATAATTACTGTAAAAATGAAGCATTTTTTTATTACATTATTTTCACTGGAGTTCCTCTTTAAACTTCAATAAGTCCCATCAGTATTAACAGTCAAAAGCATTGTATCTGCCCAAAAGGTGGCAGAATTACACCTATATGCCACAAGTTAAGAAAACAGAAAACGTGCTAACAAGCCACAAGCGCAAAATGTCACCTACTGTTTGTAAAGGCATCAGTTTACAGTCTGTGCACCATGTAGTGCACAGGTATTCATTAAGTATTTTTAAGTCTCTGTGGGGGAATACCTCATGTTCATATAGTTTACAGATTTATTTAAAGCTCTTTGAACAGGCTAAAAGTGTTGTCAGCACCGAGTAAAAATATTTTGTTTCTTTTTTTTTTTTTACATGCAGCATTTTACAATGCACATAAACACAAAGTTATGTGACTTACAGGAAACAGATTTACAAATACTATCTTTATTCAGAAGGTCTGAAAACATACTAAAACAAAACTTCAAGGTACGGTTACTTCTCCATCATGACATTTAAATTACATTAACCAGACCTTGCAAATATAAATTAAATATCACACAAATGTTTTGGAACTGCTCATATGTTTTACTTTGCAGAAGCATATGGCTATATAAAACGTTTGGTTGAGTAGCAGGTCAGATTACAGAAATGTTAAAACGCAGCCGAAGTAAAAAATAAACTATAAACATCTCTCAGTATTTATGATATAAAAAATAGTTTTGGGCTTAACCAGCTTAAAGTGGAACTATAGAGAAAATGTTTCATTCTTATTACTCTCTGTGTACAATGGGAGGCAGAGGAGGGAGGAAACAGGAGGTCACAGGAACAGGATCACCAATAAAGGGGCCCATACACTCAGCCGATTTTCTGGCCGACCGATCGATCCCGATCGATCGATCTATTGATCGTTTGCAAATCGGTTGGCCAATCGACCGATCGATGGCCGATTTCGATCGATTTCGATGGATTTCCATCGAACTGGCTGGATGGAAAATTTAGGTCGATCTGATGAGATTGCTTATCAGTTTGCATTGGCCTTGATGGAAATCTGATGGCAAAAAAATGCCATCAGATCGAATTTCAATAGATTTCAAACTGAAATCTATTGGAATTCTATCCTGGTAAAAAATGTTCTAAAAACGCATCAGATAGATCATCAGATGCATTTCTTATCTATCTGCTGCCAATCTGACGAGTGTATGGGCACCGTAAGAGTGCACTTTTTTAAAGGTAAGATTAAACCCTGCTCAAGGTTTTTCTAGGTGTTGTGTCCCAATAATATTTCTGTCACATCCTGCTCCAGTGGCAAGATCATTGATAACCACAGACCATATGAAATCTTCCCAATGCTGTAAGGCCCCTTTCACACAGCAAATGACAGGTGTTGAATTCGCAGCCTGCCAGCTGCTCTTCTGCACTTCCGGACGATTGTTAGTACTCCATGCCGAACATGGCCGCGATGTTCGGGTGTTCGACCCGAACTCCGAACATAATGGAAGTCAATGGGGACCCGAACTTTTGTGCTTTGTAAAGCCTCCTTACATGCTACATACCCCAAATTTACAGGGTATGTGCACCGTGGGAGTGGGTACAAGAGGAAAAAAAATTTAGCAAAAAGAGCTTATAGTTTTTGAGAAAATCGATTTTAAAGTTTCAAAGGGAAAACTGTCTTTTAAATGTGGGAAATGTCTGTTTTCTTTGCACAGGTAACATGCTTTTTGTCGGCATGCAGTCATAAATGTAATACATATAAGAGGTTCCAGGAAAAGGGACCGGTAACGCTAACCCAGCAGCAGCACACGTGATGGAACAGGAGGAGGGTGGCGCAGGAGGAGAAGGTCACGCTTTGTGAGACACAACAACCCAGGCCTTACATGAGGACAAGAAGCGTGCAGATAGCATGCTTTGTACCGCCATGGAGTCATAAATGTAATAAAGATAAGTGGTTCAATAAACAGGGACCACGCGGCAAAGCTAACCCAGCAGCAGCAGACATGATGGAACAGGAGGAGGCGCAGGAGGAGAAGGCCACGCTTTGTGAGACACAACAACCCAGGCCTTGCATGAGGTACCGCCATGCAGTCATAAATGTAATAAATATAAGTGGTTCAATAAACAGGGACCACGCGGCAACGCTAACCCAGCAGCAGCAGACGTGATGGAACAGGAGGAGGCGCAGGAGGAGAAGGCCACGCTTTGTGAGACACAACAACCCAGGCCTTGCATGAGGACAAGAAGCGTGCGGATAGCATGCTTTGTACCGCCATGCAGTCATAAATGTAATAAAGATAAGAGGTTCCATAAACAGGGACCGGCAACGCTAACCCAGCAGCAGCAGCAGCACACGTGATGGAACAGGAGCAGGCGCAGGAGGAGAAGGCCATGCTTTTTGAGACACAACAACCCAGGCCTTGCATGAGGACAAAAAGCGTGCGGATATAGCAGCAATGCTTTTTGCCGCCATGCAGTCATAAATGTATTACAGATGAGAGGTTCAATAAACAGGGACCGGAAACGCTACACCATCCCAGATGTTCATTGGTCATGTTACTTGGTTGGGGTCCTGGAGTGTTGCGTAGTCATTTCCAATCCAGGATTGATTCATTTTAATTTGAGTCAGACGGTCTGCATTTTCTGTGGAGAGGCGGATACGCCGATCTGTGACGATGCCTCCGGCAGCACTGAAACAGCGTTCCGACATAACGCTGGCTGCCGGGCAAGCCAGCACCTCTATTGCGTACATTGCCAGTTCGTGCCAGGTGTCTAGCTTCGATACCCAATAGTTGAAGGGTGCAGATGGATTGTTCGACACAGCTACGTCATCTGACATGTAGTCCTTGACCATCTTCTCCAGGCGATCGGTGTTGGAGGTGGATCTGCACGCTTGCTGTTCAGTGGGCTGCTGCTGCATGGGTGTCAGAAAATTTTCCCACTCCAAGGACACTGCCGATACCATTCCCTTTTGGGCACTAGCTGCGGCTTGCGTTGTTTGCTGCCCTCCTGGTCGTCCTGGGTTTGCGGAAGTCAGTCTGTCGGCGTACAACTGGCTAGAGGAGGGGGAGGATGTCAATCTCCTCTCTAAAGTCTCCACAAGGGCCTGCTGGTATTCTTCCATTTTGACCTGTCTGACTCTTTCTTCAAGCAGTTTTGGAACATTGTGTTTGTACCGTGGATCCAGAAGGGTATAAACCCAGTAATTGGTGTTGTCCAGAATGCGCACAATGCGTGGGTCGCGTTCAATGCAGTCTAGCATGAATTGAGCCATGTGTGCCAGAGTCCTACCAGAATCCTCATCATCCTCTTGTGAGCGTTGTGATAGTTGTTGTGATGCATCATAGTCGTCACCTTCCTCCTGGTCTGCTTCTGCTGACCATTCGCGCTGAATTGTGGAAGTCCAACGTGCACCGCTCTGGCCCTCGTCAGTGGTGGCATGAAATTCCTGCTCCAACTCCAGCTGTTCCTCCTCCTCTTCTTCGTCATAGCTGCTGGGGCCAGCGTTCCCTGAGGCGGATGGCCTGATGTTGGTACCATCACGCTGATCGTTTTCTCCTTCAGATTCCCCCAGTTGCATCATGACAGCTGTTTCCTTGATTTTCAACATTGACCTCTTCAGTAAACACAGCAGTGGTATGGTAATGCTGACTGAAGAGTTGTCACTGCTCACAAGCAACGTGGATTGCTCAAAATTTTGGAGGACTTGGCAGAGGTCCAACATGTTGGCCCAATCGGATCCACAGAAGCTTGGCAGCTGTCCGGATGCTCCTCGGTACTGCGCCGTCATGTACTGGACCACTGCACTCTTCTGCTCACAAAAGCGTGCTAGCATGTGCAGCGTAGAATTCCAGCGCGTAGGGACATCACACAGCAAGCGATGGTGGGGGAGATTGAAGCGCTCCTGCATCTTGGCGAGTGCCCCCGAAGCAGTACTGGAATTTCTACAATGTTTGGCCACTCGACGCACCTTCAACAGAAGATCGGCCACGCCTGGGTATGTCCTCAGGAACCGCTGAACTACTGGGTTCATCACGTGCGCCAGGCAAGGGATGTGTGTCAGCTTAGCCAACCTTAAAGCGCGAATGAGATTACTCCCATTATCACACACAACCATGCCCGGTTTCAGGTCCAGCGGTGCCAGCCACAAATCCGTCTGTTCCTTTATTCCCTTCCAAATTTCCTCCCCTGTGTGCTGCTTATCCCCAAGGCAGATCAGCTTCAGCAACGCTTGCTGACGCATGCCAACAGCTGTGCTGCACTGCTTCCACGATCCTACTGCTTCTGGGTTAGCGTTTCCGGATGAGGTACAGCTTTGAGATGCGTTGGAGGAGAAGGAGTCAGAGAGGTAGGTGCTGCTGTTGTTATCCAGTGGGAGGGACGGCGGTGCAGCTGTTTGCGGCGTGGGCAACACCCGCGCCGTAGCAGGTGAGGAATCGCTGCCAGGCTCCACAAGGTTCACCCAGTGCGCGGTAAGGGAGATGTATCGACCCTGTCCGAACGCACTCGTCCAAGTGTCAGTGGTGAGGTGAACCTTGCAGGCAACGGCATTCTTCAAGCTTCGGGTTATTTTGCTGACCACGTGCTCATGCAAATCAGGCACTGCAGAGCGCGCAAAGTGGTAGCGGCTGGGAACCACGTAACGTGGGATGGCCACTGACATCATGCCCTTGAAGCTGTTTGTCTCCACCACTCGATATGGCAGCATTTCGCAGGCCAGAAGCTTGGCTATGCTGGCTGTTACTGCTACGGCCCGGGGGTCATTTGCTGGCAATTTCCTCTTGCGCTCAAACATCTCCGACACAGACAACTGAACCGTAGCGCTGCACACGGAAGGGCTGTTGGTTGTTGTGTTTGATGAACACTGGGAGACCTCAAGAGCACTACTCCGGAAGGTGACAGTGTCAGCGTCGTCTGATGTTTGTGAATGTTGTGAACCACGCAATGGCTGGGCTACTGCTGCTGCTGAGGCGGGTCTGGTGGTGAGTCTGGTGAACCCAAGGGAGGCAGTGTTGCTGGTACCCTGTCCTGCCGCGTTTGCCCACAGAGTGGGATGTTTGGATAGCATGTGGCGGCTCATGCTGGTGGTGGAGAGGTTGTTAATACTTTTCCCCCTGCTCAGGCGGGTCTTGCACACCTTGCAAATCGCCATGGTAACATCCTCAGTGCAGTCTTCAAAGAAAGCCCAGACTTTGGAGCACCTGCCTCCTTGCTGGCGATTTCTGTTTGCTCCTCTTTTGCCTCTCACTTGAACTTCCACGCTTGTGGTGCCTGAAATTGCGCGCCGCCTACCTTGTGGCACAAGGCGAACTCGTGCAGCAGTGGGTTCTTCAACAGACTCATCTGTGCTGCTGCTACGACGGCGATGTTCTCGTTCAGAAACAAAATCTGGGTCTATGTCCACATTGTCCATACCCTCCTCTTCCATCTCCTCAAACTCGTCATATGTCATTGTGGGGGGCCGCCGCCGTGGAGTAGAGCTCCCCAGAACAACCTCTGCGCAGCTCACTCCAACGTCGTCTTCCAGATCTTGTCGGCCAACCTCCTGCAATTGCAACCCCTCCTGCCCAACTTGCTCTGGGATTTGGGTTTCCGAGTCCTCCTCGGACTCGCCTTGTATTTCAGTGCGCGGTGCATTTCCCACAGTTAATGGTTGTGAATCCGGGCACAACATTTCTGGCTGTTCCTCCATTGACCTTTGAAAGGTGGAAGTTTGTTGGGCTGGGAATAGCTCCTGCGAATACCCCATTGTGTCCTGAGGTAATTCATCGGACTGGTTATCTGGCAGTTGTGTGCGTGGTGTCGCTGCCGGTTGGGTCAGCTTTATGCCCACTGGCTCCTGGTAACTGGCTGAAGACTCGGACCTCGTGCGTGATGTGCTGGTGCTGCTTAACCCACTGCTGGACGCTTGAGAGGTCATCCAAGTAATTATCTGGTCCTGTTCTTTTGGATCTGTGAGGGTTGTTGTCCTGGACAACATGGGCGGTATTGAGTGGGTTTTCTTGGGTGCTCCCCTGTGGCCTGTACGTGAACCGTCAGGGGAAACACCTCTTCCCTTGCCCCTTCCTCTTTCACCGGATTTCTTCCTCATTTCACTTATCCTTACAGTACACGCTGACTGGCAGCAGTACAGTGGCAGTACAGAAATGCTATACAGTACCACTATTCCCAGCAGCGACACAGAGCACAATGCTATACAGTGGCGGGTGAGCGGTGTACCACTATTCCCAGCAGCGACACAGAGCACAATGCTATACAGTGGCAGGTGAGCGGTGTACTACTGTTCCCAGGCCCAGCAGACACAGAGTGGAAGTAAACACAATGCTATATAGTCTGGCTGAGCGGTGTACACAGAGTGGCAGTACACACAATGCTATATAGTCTGGCTGAGCGGTGTACACAGAGTGGCAGTACACACAATGCTATATAGTCTGGCTGAGCGGTGTACACAGAGTGTCAGTAAACAATGCTATATATAGCGTGGCTGAGCGAGGTACACAGTGGCAGTACACACAATGCTATATAGTCTGGCTGAGCGGTGTACACACAGTGTCAGTAAACAATGGTATATAGTCTGGCTGAGCGGAGTACACAGAGTGTCAGTAAACAATGGTATATAGTCTGGCTGAGCGGTGTACACAGAGTGGCAGTACACACAATGCTATATAGTCTGGCTGAGCGGTGTACACAGAGTGGCAGTACACACAATGCTATATAGTCTGGCTGAGCGGTGTACACAGAGTGGCAGTACACACAATGCTATATAGTCTGGCTGAGCAGTGTACACAGAGTGGCAGTACACACAATGCTATATAGTCTGGCTGAGCGGTGTACACAGAGTGGCAGTACACACAATGATATATAGTCTGGCTGAGCCGTGTACACAGAGTGGCAGTACACACAATGCTATGTAGTCTGGCTGACCCGTGTACACAGAGTGTCAGTAAACAATGCTATATATAGCGTGGCTGAGCGAGGTACACAGTGGCAGTACACACAATGCTATATAGTCAGGCTGAGCCGTGTACACAGAGTGTCAGTAAACAATGGTATATAGTCTGGCTGAGCGGTGTACACAGAGTGTCAGTAAACAATGGTATATAGTCTGGTTGAGCGGTGTACACAGAGTGGCAGTAAACACAATGCTATATATAGCGTGGCTGAGCGAGGTGCACAGTGGCAGTACACACAATGCTATATAGTCAGGCAAAGCCGTGTACACAGAGTGTCAGAAAACACAATGCTATATATAGCGTGGCTGAGCGAGGTGCACAGTGGCAGTACACACAATGCTATATAGTCAGGCTGAGCCGTGTACACAGAGTGTCAGTAAACAATGGTATATAGTCTGGCTGAGCGGTGTACACAGAGTGTCAGTAAACAATGGTATATAGTCTGGCTGAGCGGTGTACACAGAGTGGCAGTAAACACAATGCTATATATAGCGTGGCTGAGCGAGGTGCACAGTGGCAGTACACACAATGCTATATAGTCAGGCTGAGCCGTGTACACAGAGTGTCAGTAAACAATGGTATATAGTCTGGCTGAGCGGTGTACACAGAGTGTCAGTAAACAATGGTATATAGTCTGGCTGAGCGGTGTACACAGAGTGGCAGTAAACACAATGCTATATATAGCGTGGCTGAGCGAGGTGCACAGTGGCAGTACACACAATGCTATATAGTCAGGCTAAGCCGTGTACACAGAGTGTCAGAAAACACAATGCTATATATAGCGTGGCTGAGCGAGGTGCACAGTGGCAGTACACACAATGCTATATAGTCAGTCTGAGCCGTGTACACAGAGTGTCAGTAAACAATGGTATATAGTCTGGCTGAGCAGTGTACACAGAGTGTCAGTAAACAATGGTATATAGTCTGGCTGAGCAGTGTACACAGAGTGGCAGTAAACACAATGCTATATATAGCGTGGCTGAGCGAGGTGCACAGTGGCAGTACACACAATGCTATATAGTCAGGCTGAGCCGTGTACACAGAGTGTCAGTAAACAATGGTATATAGTCTGGCTGAGCGGTGTACACAGAGTGTCAGTAAACAATGGTATATAGTCTGGCTGAGCGGTGTACACAGAGTGGCAGTAAACACAATGCTATATATAGCGTGGCTGAGCGAGGTGCACAGTGGCAGTACACACAATGCTATATAGTCAGGCTAAGCCGTGTACACAGAGTGTCAGAAAACACAATGCTATATATAGCGTGGCTGAGCGAGGTGCACAGTGGCAGTCACACAATGCTATATAGTCAGGCTGAGCTGTGTACACAGAGTGTCAGTAAACAATGGTATATAGTCTGGCTGAGCGGTGTACACAGAGTGTCAGTAAACAATGGTATATAGTCTGGCTGAGCGGCGTACACAGAGTGGCAGTAAACACAATGCTATATATAGCGTGGCTGAGCGAGGTGCACAGTGGCAGTACACACAATGCTATATAGTCAGGCTAAGCCGTGTACACAGAGTGTCAGAAAACACAATGCTATATATAGCGTGGCTGAGCGAGGTGCACAGTGGCAGTACACACAATGCTATATAGTCAGGCTAAGCCGTGTACACAGAGTGTCAGAAAACACAATGCTATATATAGCGTGGCTGAGCGAGGTGCACAGTGGCAGTACACACAATGCTATATAGCCAGGCTAAGCCGTGTACACAGAGTGTCAGAAAACACAATGCTATATATAGCGTGGCTGAGCGAGGTACACAGTGGCAGTAAACAATGCTATATATATAGTGTGGCTGAGCGAGCGGTGTACTACTGTTCCCAGCAGTGACACACAATGACTGGGGGGGACCCTGGCTAGCGTGGCTGGAGAGCGAACTACCCTGCCTGCCTACCCAAAGCTAAACCCACAGAGAAATGGTGGAGATATGACGTGGTTCGGGTATTTATTTACCCGAACCACGTGACCGTTCGGCCAATCAGAGCGCGTTCGGGCCCGAACCACGTGACCCGTTCGGCCAATCACAGCGCTAGCCGAACGTTCGGGGAACGTTCGGCCATGCGCTCTTAGTTCGGCCATGTGGCCGAACGGTTTGGCCGAGCACCGTCAGGTGTTCGGCCGAACTCAAACATCACCCGAACAGGGTGATGTTCTGCAGAACCCGAACAGTGGCGAACACTGTTCGCCCAACACTACTCCATACCAGCACTAGACTGGTGGCCCCCCATGGAGTCAAATCTAGCGATGTATGGGAAGATAGACCCAGGGGCAGATCTCTCTCTGACCGTATCTGCCCATACACCGCAGGACGACTCCATATCTATGTCAGCATAAAAAGTTTCAGAAATTATTCTTGTGACGCTCTTTTGCCACCTCCGTTACTGTCCCCCCAAGTGTAAATGTGCTCCCCATGCCAGTGCATTAAAGGGCACCTTTATGGAAAAACAAATCTTGGGATGGAGAAGCCTCTGAATCCTAAAGAGGCTTCTCCATCATCCTTCACAGACCCCGTCTACCACTGGGCAGTGCCAGATTTGGACATTTTATTGCCTAAGGCCCACAGTCACCAACCCCCCCCCCCCCCCACCCACACACACACACACACACTACACACACACCGCCCTATCCTTAAGGGTACAAAAAGGCTGTTCCATCTATTATGAATCCATTATCCATGGATGAGTAGAGAAACAGGTTGTTTTGCCTAACCCACAAAAATCTGAGTACACAACAATAGCCGGCTCATATCCCTTCTGCTTCCGGGTTATGAGTTGTTCTGGATGTGCTGTCTAGGCTATATGAGACTAGGCTGCTATCTAGGCTATATGAGAAATGCTGCTGCAGCCTTTCATCTGTGTGCTTTCATTTTGATATGATGTGCAGCTGCCTGTAGGAAGTGTCTCTCATAGGAATGAAACTGCAGTCATCATCATTATCTAGTGCACACAGAGCACACAGGGATCATATTGCAGCCACACTTGTCTGTTCAGAGCTTCTCTCTCAGCAGCAGCAGCAGCCCCTCCCATGTCATCACAGCTCTCAGTATGCAAAGAAGGAAATCTGAGCCAGGAGGTGGCAGGCTTGGGCTTGAAAAGACTCCACAGAAGAGTGACTCAGCTATAATGATTCCAGGTCAAACCTAGACTGAGCCAGTTGGGGATTCTTATCACAGCTACTAATAGACTAATTAGGCAGATAAGAATGAAACTAAAAGCAGGGTAGGTGTTTACTGTCATGTTCCCATTGATAAATGTAATAAAATACATGAGGGTGCTTCGTCTCTGGTTCTCTTTAAGGTGTTTGTGATAGCCCCTGCTACCTGTTGCAGCACACAAACACTTTTAGGCTTCTTCCATACTGCAAATCACAATTCCGATTTCCAATATCGACATGTGATTTAAATTAGCGATTTTCGTATAAAAAAAATCGGAATCGGAATTGCATGTAAAATTGCATCAAAATTGGAATCAGAATCGTATGTACTGAAAAAAAAGAACCTGGTAGTGGGGTGGATTTGCAGTTTTTAGCTCCTTAACATTCTCTTGCTTCAATCTACAATACTTTTTGCGGGGTCAATAAGTGAAACTTTTAAGGTTTAAAGTCACAGTACACATTTATCAAAGAACAGTGTGTAACTCCCACCCAAGCACTTGTAACCTCTTGCTCCTCATTGAAGCTGGTATTCCCCAGGGAATCTAGAGCTCCTGAAGCTCTACCCTAATGGGGTTTGCCTTATTTACGTTAAAGGGACCCTGAGCAGGGGCATTCATTGAAAATCTGTACTTACCTGGGGCTTCCTCCAGCCCCCTATAGCCCGCGAGGTCCCCCGACATCCTCTTGGTCCCTTCTGTGGTCTCGCTGATGGCTCTGGTAATCCGGCGACTTTGGCTGAAGTCGCACATGCGTGGCTCGGTGTGCGTATCTGGCGTGTCATCACTCCAGTTGCCATAAGCGTCCTACGCATGCCCGGTTCTCTAAAAACTGAACTGTGAATGCGCAGGACACTTACAGCGACTGGCAAGATGATGCGTCGGGTGTGTACATGGGCTTAACATGTGCAACTCCACCCAAAGTTTGCACATTACCAGAGCCACCAGCGGGACCGTGGAGGGGGCTAGGAGGATGCAGGGGACTTTGCGGGCTACAGTGGGCTGGAGGAAGCCCCAGGTAAGACCAGTTTTATTTTTTATGACACTGCTCAGTGTCCCTTTAACTACTTGCTGCATGCCGTGCAGTATATTCACGGCCCTTTAAAAAAGACAGGATGCAGCAGGGCCGTGAAAACAAGTCTGCAGCGGCATGCAGCCGACGCTCGCTCCCGTTCGCGCGTGCGCGCGCACCGCCGTTACCGCTGCTTAGAGGGGAAGTTAATGAATGGGACCGCAGGTCCCATTCATAAATCTAAGTCCCCGATTTAATGAATACCAGCGTCTACGAGACGCCGGCATTCATTGTATCTTCCTGTGTTACACAGCCACGGATTACTTCCGATTCACGTGCTTACGTACGTGAATCGGAAATGACGACTGAGGACATCTTGTGGCCAAATAGTATATTGCACCAAAATTGCTTTTTATTTAATAAAAATCCCCACACTGACTGATATAATTAACTATTTCCCTCCCACACCCTCCCATAATACCCAAACTTTTTTTTTTATTTATAAAAGGGGGGAAAAAATTACATCAAAAAAAAAAAAATATAAGTAGTTACCTTAGGGACTGAACTTTTTAAAAATTTATGTCAAGGCAGTATATTACTATTAATTTTTAATTTATGGGCTTGTAATTAGTGATGGACGCAAAATTGAAAAAATGCACCTTTATTTCCAAATGAAATATTGGCGCCATACATTGTACTAGGGAAATTTTTTGAACGTTGCAATAACCGGGACAAAAGGGCACATAAAATGTGTGGCTTTTATCCACAGTAGAATGTTTTATTTTAACACTATAATGGTCAAAAACGGAAAAATAAATCATTTTATATTTTTTTTTCTTATTATTCATGTTAAAATGCATTTAGGATAAAATAATTCTTGGCATACTGTACCTATCAAAGAAAGCCTAATTGGTGGCAAGAAAAACAAGATATAGATCATTACGCTGTGATTAGTAGTGATTAAGTTATTGGTAAAAGAAAGGGAGGAGCGCTGACAGGTGAAAATTGCTCTGGTCAACAAGAGGAAAAATGCCTCAGGTGTCAAGTGGTTAAAGGGAATCCGAAGTAAAAATAAACTTATGAGATAATGATTTGCATGTGTAGTACATCTAAGAAATAGAACATTAGTAGCACAGATATGAGTCTCATATTGTTTCCAGGACAGAAAGAGTTAAGAAACTTCAGTTGTTATCTATGCAAAAGAAATTCTCTGAGCTCTCTGACTAATTTAGTCAGAGAGGAATGCTATTTTCTGAAGCACTTTTCTCAACCTGTTTCTCACTGTTTCTTGTTTGTTTAAGGTTTTTCTGCCAGGAAGTTCAAATGGTCATCAGCTCTGCTCTGCTTCATCATTTAAAATATAGGGTGTGATTTGTAAACTGCATATATTTGAGAATGAATCTTCATTATTCTAGGAGATTTCAACCACGCTAACCTGCGACAGGAGCTCCCTCGCTACAAACAACATATCACCTGCCCCAACAGAAACACCCTGGACCACTGTTACACGGTCCTGCATACAAGGCCGCCCAAGGAGCTGCTCTGGGGAACTTTGACCACAATCTAGTCCACTTGATCCCCACCTACAGGAGGCAGCTGGAGACTACCAAACCAGCAATCAGGAACTCCAGGCATGCTTAGATAGCACAGACTGATCGACCCTGGTGGTACCCAATCTTTATAAATGGATAGAGAACATACCTCCTATCCTACATCAGTTTCTGTGAGAAGTCATGTATCCCATCCAAGACCATCAAAGTCTTTCCCAACAATAATCCCTGGTTTAACAGCAAACTGTGGTGGCTAAGGAAGATCAAGGAAAAGACGCACACATCTGGGTCCATGGAAGAGTTCAGGGTAGCTAGAAACTCCCTGAACTGGGAGCTGAGAATCGCAAAGAGGGTCTACCTTCAGTCCAAAAACCCACAGGAGGTATGGAAAGGCCTTAGGGCAACTACGAACTTTAACCCTTTCCACTCATATGTCCCGCATAGCGGTACATACGGAAAAACCCGATGCGCTTGTATGTCCCGCTATGCGGAACATCCCTGCAGTGGCGGTTTGCAGCTCATCGGGACTGCTGAACCCTATGTGACTATTTGTGGACATGTAATACTACATGCCCACACTGTCAGTGCCCCCCAGCCCCATACCTAGTGGCTGCCATCGACGCTAGAAGGAAGTGACATTTAGATTTAAATGTCACTTTCGTTTCTTTCCTGTTTTTTTTTTTGTTTGATTTTTTAAAATAAAAAATAGCTGCCAATTCATTTTTGCAGATTCCATTCTGCAAAAAAAATCAAAAAAAAAAAATCATTGCAGATTAAATTTTATTTTTCTAGCAGATTGCCTGCAAAGTAGTAAATAGAATGAATGACATCATATGGGATGGACTGGGGGAGGGTGTAAATAGTAGCCAGTATTTTATTGCTAATATGCCCAATCGAAATTCCAAAGATTGCAACCTTTGATAACTTGTAATTGTCATTTTTTTATTTTTTCATAAAACATTTTATTTGGGTAATTTTTGGTGTAGTAGGTAAACAGTTAATTTTAAATGTAATAATATGTGTTTATTTCATTAAAAAGTGTATGTAGATGTAGTATTACTATTTGGCCACAAGATGGCCACGGTGAGCATTTTCTCTTTTTTAGTCCTGGAAGCGAGATCTCGCTTCCAGGATGTACTAGGGTACGTGTCATCATGCAGATGACGCGTACCCTCGTTCGCGTCATCGCGGTACTTCTGCGCCCTCTTGACGCGACTTCAAATGTAAACAGGAAGTGTGTCAAGAGAGGGCGGAAGCACCAGATGGTACTAGTGCCCAAGAACTCCGGCTTCCCTCTTCCTGACCTCCTCCTCCTCAGGTACTTTTGGGCACTTAAATTTAATTATAGGGTACCGGCAGAAGGGAGAGCTTAGCGGGGAGGGGTGGGGGCATTTCCGACCCCCCCCCCCCCCCTGCGCTCGGGGCATGCTCTCCTTTTATGCTGGGACCCTATAGGGGCCCCAAAGGGACATGTTCGGGTTGGGTTCGGGGTTCGGCTCGAACATGCCGAACATCAGGGGCATGTTCGGCCGAACCACACCAAACCCGAACATCCAGATGTTCGCCCAACACTAGTGAGCATCACGTCCAGGCGGCATAAATGGTTAAAGGGGCACTATGGCAAAGTATGTGCAAACAGAGACAATTAAGAAGTAAGTTTTTTTCCAGAGTAAAATGAGCCATAAATTACTTTTCTCCTATGCTCCTGGACTTGGATTATCTTGTACTTCTATCACTCACCACCAGATGTCCTCAGCGGGACTTTCCTCTGCAATTATGCAGTCAGCTGCAGAGAGCCTATTTGAAGACTCCACCCTGCTGCAGACATTGCCAGAGCTTCAATTGTACTAGGCCTCTGCTTGCTGCCTGAACTCCTGGTCCCATTGCCTGTTTCCTGATTTCCCTTCTCTGACCTCTTGCCTATTGTCTTTGGATTCCGACTCTGTACTGCATTGTTCTCCTGGTTCATGATAATGCGCTTTGTCTTGACTTGCATGTGGTGTGTGCATGTGGAATTGTTGACTGTGGTTGTATCGTTCATACTGACCACTTTTCACTGTTGTATATAATTATTGCACTTTTCAATAAATATTATTGTCGACATCAGCTATCTCATCTCCTGTATGTGCTGCTGAGAGTGGTCACTGTAAGAATCTAATATTTAGTCTCTGTGTGTGACTACCTGTCAGCTTCAGTGCTTGTCCTTATCACCTTCGGAAAGTATACAGCAGTTAGCAGATTTCCACAGAATTGGAACGCCAGAGCAATTAAGAGTTTTTATTGTATCCAACCGGGATACTCTGTGCAATCTTGGTTACAAAACTTATCTTGAAAATGGCATTACTTTAGCCCAAAACACACGAAGCAAAGCAAACATCAGCATGTAACTGTAAGGATCCGCTCCTCTCGGCCGCAGTATGGTCTGAGGCGACGATTGAGGTAGAGTCAGCTAACACTTAGCAGGGGTTTATTTTAATAATATAAAATTATAGTTTGTGACCGTGCCTAGGATTGAACCCTGGTCTCCCACATCAGAGGTGGTGAGCTTGACCACTGTGCTATGGTTAATACACTCAGAAAGCTTTGCTGGTCAGCATTGGGTGGGTCAGCTGACCTGTTGTGGTCATCTGTTCAGCTGATCTCACTGTCAGCTGATTTATGCCTGCGTGTGATTGGCTGCTGTATGCATGTGGCCGGCCACTGATTGGTTGCATGTAGTATATAAGTCTGCTGAGTGCTTCCTGTCATTGCCCGTGATAGCGTTAGCTAGTCTAGCTGCTGGGTGCGTGTATCCTGGTTGGAAAACTATTCTTTGTTGGATTACTTGGCTTTTTGACCTCTGCCTGATTTTGGACCTTCCTTGCTCGCTGCCTGAACTGACCCCGGAAACTCTCGACTACTCTCTTGCCTGCTCCTTCTGTACTGCGAATCTCGGATACCTGTGTTTGACCCCGGACTGTTATTGGACTCTGCTTTTGTTTCTTGTTTGGTGTTGGTGATCTATCTATACCCACCCTGCATTCAGCCTCAATATCTTGCGCCCTAAAGGCCTGGGTGTAACCGAAGTCGGGTAGGTGTTGTCTCTCACCTCCCGTTCAAGCGGGGACGCGCCACACAAGGTGAAGACGGCGGAGGTAGATTGGGACATTGAGGCTGATTCGTGGGTGGATAGGTTGCTAGGCCTTACAGTAACAATACGGATAGTGAGCAAAGCTGAGATTAATATGAGCGCGCTACCACAGACATTTAGGGATAAACCTTATATATGGAAAAACCTCAAGGTCCACAAGTGTTAACTAACCACACGCCCCCGAAGGTGGGATATGAGTGGGTTCCAGGTGTCACCCCTATTTAACACTTGCTATTGGCTTATATAACTCTGTGATTGACAAACGGTCCTGTGCAAGCGCAAAACCTCGGTCCATATTAGGAACATCTTATGACCTGTACTCTAAATACATAGAAATACATGTTTAGGAACAACAGGTCGTTGTTTATAATTCACAACTCTAAGCTGAGACAATCAGTCTGCACATATGCTAGATAACGATGCATTTTGACCTTACTCACTGAGGAAACTGTTCACTCTTCTACTTCAGAATTATATTTTAAATATATATTAAACCAGACCTCTGCATCTCAGTCTTTTCAGAAAACAATGGTTCATTTAGAATACGGGCAATACCTGGCAAGAACCTCTCAGGATCTTACAGTCACCAGCTCTGCTGTCAGTGAGGTTCATAACAGGGCCTACAGTACATAGATGATACACATAGAAGAGGGGGCTGCACATGGATGAGAGGGGCGCTGCTGCACATGGCAGGGGGCCAAAGCATACTTGGCCTAGGGGCACAAAAAGAATAAATTTGGCCTTGCATTGGTGTACTCCATGTTTGTTTCTTACTTTTGTACAGCGCCACGGAATATGTTGGCACTTAAAATAATAATAATAATAATAATGAATCAATATACACTTCTTCAGGAGCCAGAAGGGGGCTGGAAATTATAAATGTCTATTAAAAAAAAAAGTAAAGCATGCCTCACTCACAAAGGTAAGTGAAGCATGTTTTACCTTTTTTATCCACAGTTAATACAGCTGTTTCATCTACATGTTTTGATTTCATTTCAAGTCACTAAGATGTGATTCTTCTAGACTGGTAGCTCATGCTGAATTTTCACTTTCTCTCATCCTCTATTACGTGCATAATGCATGTACAAACGCTTATGTGAAAAGAATAGATCCTGAAGTGCAAGTCGTACTTCCAGCATCTCCTCTGAATCACCGCTGTCCAACTTCAGTCCTTGAGGGCCATATCGATGCCAGTGTTTAGGATGGACAGAGAAATGCGATCTGCTCAATGAACCACACCTTTCCTGATTCAGTCCCATCAATGAGTTTGAGCTGTGCCAGAAATGTGTGAGGACCTCAGCCCTTGTAAACTGGAGTTGGATAGCCCTTCTCTGGATTAACCACTTGATGACCCACCCTTTACCCCCCCTTAAGGACCAGCGCTGGTTTGATTGATCTGTGCTGGGTGGGCTCTGCAGCCCCCAGCACAGATCAGGGTGCAGGCAGGGAGATCAGATTGCCCCCCTTTTTTCCCCCCTATGGGGATGATGTGCTGGGGGGGTCTGATCTCTCCTGCCTGCTGTGGGTGGCGGGGGGGCACCTCAAAGCCCCCCTCCGCGGCGAAATTCCCCCTCCCTCTCCTACCTGCTGCCTCCCCCTGGTGTTCCGGGCTGCACAGGACGCTATCCGTCCTGTGCAGCCAGTGACAGGATGTGGTCTGTCACATGGCGGCGATCCCCGGCCGCTGATTGGCCGGGGATCGCCGATCTGCCTTACGGCGCTGCTGCGCAGCAGCGCCGTACAAATGTAAACAAAGCGGATTATTTCCGCTTGTGTTTACATCTAGCCTGCGAGCCGCCATCGGCGGCCCGCAGGCTATTCACGGAGCCCCCCGCCGTGATTTGACAGGAAGCAGCCGCTCGTACGAGCGGCTGCTTCCTGATTAATTAGGCTGCAGCTGGCGACGCAGTACTGCGTCGCTGGTCCTGCAGCTGCCACTTTGCCGACGCACGTTATGAGTGTGCGGTCGGCAAGTGGTTAAAGATGTAGCATGCAGAAAGCAGGTGGAGTGTGGTAAAATGGAAAGTTTGTTATTGGTACAGTGCAAAGAGTGCACATTTCCTATAATAACTTGAGATGTATTTATAGAAAATTGTCAACACACACTACATTTTTATTATAATATCCACCAATAAAAGCCTATGATGAAGTCAGACTAACACTTACATTCTAAGTTTGCATGTAAAAATGTATTTTACATTACAATATATGCTAACAATCTTATTCTGCCAAAAGTAATATATTTTTATAGTGGAAAGCAGTCCAGGAGTGTCCATCAGGTCTCATTGTCTAGGCAATCAAGCTCAAGGTCTGTCTTAAAGGTGTTGAGTGATGTAATCTGTAGTATAGTTAGAGGAGGAACAGGCATTGCACATTTGGAAAGAACTCATTCATGTTGAATATAAATTTGTACTTTCTGAGGTCTACAAAACAACCACTCAAATGGCCTAATTCAAACTCTAGTTCTTACAAATGATTGGTACAAAATGTTTATTATTACCATTTGAGATATATTGGGATGCCAAGGAAATTGATAGGCAGGCATGCTGCTGATAGTGGGGTTGCAGGTTATTTAACCACTATTGCCTCCTGGAAGTAGTAGCTATGTCCAGGAGGCCATGTGCGCGTCCGCTATGGTGCCCGATCACTGATTCCTCTCCCCTGCAGAAAAAGCAACAGCTTCTCTCGGAAGCTTTGCTTTTTCTGGCTCTTGCGTCCCCATGTGTCCCTCTAAGTGTATGTAAACAAACGCATGGCTGCCATCTTGTGGCCAAAAAGCAAAACTACAACTAAGTGCAAAAAAAAAATAGAAAAATGAATGCACCGTTATTTCCAAATAAAATATTGTCGCCATACATTGTGATAGGGACATAATTTAAATGCTGTAATAATTGGGACAAATGGGCAAATACAATACGTGAGTTTTAATTATGGAGGCATGTATTATTTTAAAACTATAATGGCTGAAAACAGAAATAATGAATTTATTCCACTTTTTTCTTATTCTTCCTGTTAAAATGCATTTACAGTAAAGTGGCTCTTAGCAAAATGTACCACCCAAAGAAAGCCTAATTGGTGGCGAAAAAACAAGATATAGATCAGTTCATTGTGATAAGTAGTGATAAAGTTATAGGCTAATGAATGGGAGGTGAACATTGCTCGGATGCATAATGTGAAAACGACTGAAGGCTGAAGTGGTTAATGGACTAGTCTGTTGCACAGAAATTTTGCATTCCTATTTTGCATCTTAATGTTAGCTATTTGGTCACTACTATTGATGACACTCCCTTACAGCTAAACCAACCTATGACTATTACTCCTGAGGTTCAGTCTAAGGTGGCGGCTTTCTATTTTGAATTGTTTTGTGTTCAAAATGCCTACTACCTCTTTGGTCTTGGGTCTGCCTCGGTTGCAAATGCACAATCCAGTTTTAGACTGGCAGACTGGTCAACTTGTCCAATGGTCTAGTTTTGGTAACAAAAATTGGTTGAAATGTATCCCCTTGCATGCTATTGACTTTAAAGGACAACTTTAGGGAGGCTGCCATGTTTTTTCCTTTTTTGCAATACCAGTAGTAGTCCTGGTAGTCCTGCTGATCCCCCCCCCCCTAATACTTTTAGCCATAGACCCTGAACAAGCATGCAGTCAGATAAGCTGACAAGATTAGCTGCATGCTTGTTTCGGGTGTTATTCAGACACTACTACATCCAAATAGATCAGCAGGGCTGCCAGTTAACTGGTATTGCTTAAGGGGAAATAAATATGGTAGCCTCTATATACCTCTCACAACAGTTGTCCTTTAAGATTAAACCTGAACCGTATATCATTTTCTGATACTGGGTAGGCCATGGATGCTTCTAAACTATTTGCCATATTGAATTGGCCTCAGGCCCATGACTTAAAATCCTTGCAGTGCGTTTTGCGTTTCCAGGACTCTGGACCCTCCAGAGGCTTCCAACTACTGACGTTAGTAATTAACTTTTTCCCCTCCCCACTTCAGATTTGCTTTAAGAATTTATTTGGGCACAGGCTGCTGTCAGGGTAGTACAAACAGTACTCCTGTATAGGGCACATGGGGAGTCTGGGGCCTGAACGGTGGCTGCACCACACAGGTCCCAGCTGGTAATCACTGTGCCTGGCATGTAAGCTCCCACAGCATGGCTCCTGACAGAGGAGTTTGGCCTGAGCCAGCAGAGGATATTTTGGCGTCTACCCTCGACCCTTCAGTGTAAACTTCGCCCTTCACAAGTATGGAGGAGAGTGGTGCATGCAATGCCTGAGAAGTTCCCAGCACAGCTGCAGAAGCTCTGCTCCCCACACTAGAATGGAGTAGAGTGGTGCAGTCGGAACCCTGGAAAAGTGCCAGGAGCTGGTTGACGTTCCTGCTCAAGGATGTAGGAGAGCCAGTCAGACCACTTACCACCTGGGAGTTCCTGCACCAGGGGTCATGTAAGCCTGTCTGTCACTTCTTGTCAATTTCTGTCTGTCTCCACTCATCATCTGCTTTCTGTCACTATTATCATCCACTATGTACTGCTGCTCATCATTCACTATGTACTGCTACACGTCATCCGCTATGTACAGCTGCTCATCATCCGCTATGTACTGTTGCTTGCATCTACTATGTACTGCTGCTCACCATTTACTATGCACCACTACTCACCATCCACTATGTACCACTACTCGTCATCCACTGTGTACTGTTGCTTGCTATCCATGATGTACCACTGCTCACCATCTGCTATGTGCCACTACTCATCATCCGCTAAGTACTGCTGCTCGTCATTTACTATGTACTGCTACTTGCCATCCGCTATGTGCCAATACTCACATCTGCTATGTACCACCACTTGTCCTCCACTATGTACTGCTGCTCGCCATTCATTATGTACTGCTACTCATCATCCATTGTGTACTGCTTCTTGCCATCCATTATATACCACTACTTATCATCTGCTATGTACAACTACTACCCATCCGCTATGCACCACTACTCAAGACACATCTTGTAATGTAAGTAGTGCACCCCTTCTTATTTGTATCATGTATTTTTATACAACAGTTCTGTTGATTGTGAACGCAGTAGGGGAGGTCACTTGGGTTAAGACTGTGGGTTATTCCGACTTTATGGGCCCTCTACTGACTATACTGCCCCAGGACATAATATATCTCCATCCCAAGGGGCATATCTATAACCATAGCAACCATATCATTGCCATTTGGCCCGCTGTCCACAGCCACAACAGGGGGCCCACCTGCCCTGCTCCCTGTTTGTGCAGTTTTGTTTTTCTTTTGCATTCATGGGCCCACCACAGGCCACACCCTGCTCCCCTAGCCCCCCCCCCCCCCCCCCCGCTTATTTCAGAGAGCCTGGCAGGGACTATTTTCAACCTGATGCCTGTCTGCACCTTGATTGCCGATACTTACACCACAGTTCTGGCCAGGTCCAGAATACAGAAGAGCAGTGCTGGTTGTAGCTCTGCCCCCCAGGGCTGACCAAGGCCCCGCCCCTCCCACCCACGATTGATGTGGCTCCACCCCCTTACCGCCTGTTACCGTTTGGAAGAGAAGGCACACAGAAAGAGAGAGAGGAGGGGACTGTCACACTGGAGCTGCAGAGGGACTCAGTGAGTGGCAGCCAGCAGCAGCCACCGCCAGCAGGGCATTAAAAGGTACACGAGGCAATAATTAGAAAGAAAATTTTTACTCACCTAGGGATTCCTCCAGCTTCTATAAGTTTATTAGGTACCATGCCAAAGTTCTGCTCTGCTCCCGTTGCTGGGTCATGGTTTTCTGCGCATATACGCCGCGTGTTTCTCATGATTTTGCTCCTGCCGCTAGGAGTGCACTGCGCTTGCATAGTTCACAAAGATATGCAGAGTGCACCTGGCCATGGGAGCGTAATCTTTCTTATTCTTGCTTCATGTACCCTTTAATGTTCTCTGCTGCATCCAGCCTGTGAGTCTAATCTCAGTCACAGAGTCACCTGCCTGCCTGGCTGCCAGTGTCCAACCTCACATGGTGGCAAGATGGACTCTGGAGAAGGGAGAGTTGTCACCACAGACATCAAACCAGGGGCGACAGCAGCACACTGTGCCACCGCCCACTCCACCAGGTCCAGGGAGCCGAAACACAGAAGGCACAGCAGTATCATCACCCACCCCACCCACTGCCAGCAGGTAAATACATACCGGGAAAGTTACCAACCAGGGATAGTTACTTGATCCCTTGGGCAAGATTGCAGGGCCCACAGGCTAGGGAAGCATTCTGTTGCTATGTAAGTGGGGGGGGGGGGGGGAGATGAAGGAGCGGCACAGGAGTGACATCATGCGGCAACGGGGTAGGTGGAGAGAACAATGCTCTTGGCCAACTCGATCTGCCTGGCAGATCGCTTGCTGAGGGGATCAGGTGCTGATGTAAACACTGGATTCTCAGCCGAGGCAGTTGTTTGCAACTGCCCCAGTCAAGTTTTATCCCGCCCCACTGGCTCCCCATTTTAAGGGCTCCTGTAAGGGAGATCGATTTTAAAATTTCTACAGCCAAGGCAGTTATACATTAATAGATTGACACTGCAGCAGTGAGATTGATGCAGCAGAGAGATTGATCCCTCTCAGATCAGAATCTGATCAGAAAGATCGAATACTGCCACTCACTGCCCACAGTGATTCTGTATAAATGTAATCATGAAACCTATAGAGAATCATTTGAGCCTAAGCACTACAGTATTTGATTCAGTGAAGAGCTATAGAACTTCTGCTCCTGCTTCACCCCTGATCAATGAAGATTTTCCATCTGATCCGAACATTTTCTTTGATTGATTTTTGGTTAAAATTATTTGAGATTCAATCAATCGCGCATGTGGGGGCAATAGATTTCTAGCAGAATTGATCAAAGTGATTGAATCTATCAGGATTAAAAAAATTGATAATATCGATAAACTTACATATATCTTAATAGTGCTTAACTCCACTTATTCAAAGGAATTTTCCGTCCAGTCTAATTGAATTTTGATCAATATTTAACCTAAAGTAAAATATAAAATAGACGGAAAAATCTCTATCGATTGGGGGTAGGGGCAGAAGTGTATCGATCAGCCATTGCACTGCACTGAATTGAACTGTGCAATGCTGTGGCTCTACTTATTCTCTATAGATTTCATGCTAAAATCTATAGAGAATTGCTGGGCAGTGTTTGGCAGGAATCGATCTCACTATGATAAGATACTGATTTGAGAGAGATCGATCTCTTTGCCGCATCTGGTGGCCATTAATAAGTGGAAGTGGGACGGGAGGTCTAGAAGGGGTGTGGGGGTTTTGGGGCGGGAGGTCTGAAATGTGCGTAGGAGTGGGAGGTCAAGAATGAAGGGGGAGGCATTAAAAAAATTGCCCAGTCACGTTTAGCTATGCCCCTGCTCCATCCCACAAGCATTCAATAGACAGATAGGTACAGGCCATCTGGAAATACACTGTTTGCAA
This sequence comes from Hyperolius riggenbachi, assembly GCF_040937935.1. Taxonomy (NCBI): domain Eukaryota; kingdom Metazoa; phylum Chordata; class Amphibia; order Anura; family Hyperoliidae; genus Hyperolius; species Hyperolius riggenbachi. The sequence continues at coordinate 409,569,982 of NC_090647.1, read as the reverse complement.
AAGTATTCGGCCCCCTTGACGTTTATCACATTTTGTCATACTATTGCCACAAACATGAATCAATTTTATTGGAATTCCACGTGAAAGACCAATACAAAGTGGTGTACACGTGAGAAGTGGAACGTAAATCATACATAAATCCAAACATTTTTTACAAATGAATAACTGCAAAGTGGGGTGTGCGTAATTATTCAGCCCCCTTTGGTCTGAGTGCAGTCAGTTGCCCATAGACATTGCCTGATGAGTGCTAATGACTAAACAGAGTGCACCTGTGTGTAATCTAATGTCAGTACAAATACAGCTGCTCTGTGACGGCCTCAGAGGTTGTCTAAGAGAATATTGGGAGCAACAACACCATGAAGTCCAAAGAACACACCAGACAGGTCAGGGATAAAGTTATTGAGAAATTTAAAGCAGGCTTAGGCTACAAAAAGATTTCCAAAGCCTTGAACATCCTACGCGATCATTCAGAAATGGAAGGAATATGGCACAACTGTAAACCTACCAAGACAAGGCCGTACACCTAAACTCACAGGCAGAACAAGGAGAGCGCTGGTCAGAAATGCAGTCAAAAGGCCCATCGTGACTCTGGACGAGCTGCAGAGATCTACAGCTCAGGTGGGGGAATCTGTCCATAGGACAACTATTAGTCGTGCACTGCACAAAGTTGGCCTTTATGGAAGAGTGGCAAGAAGAAAGCCATTGTTAACAGAGAAGTATAAGAAGTCCCGTTTACAGTTTGCCACAAGCCATGTGGGGGACACAGCAAACATGTGGAAGAAGGTGCTCTGGTCAGATGAGACCAAAATGGAACTTTTTGGCCAAAATGCAAAACGCTATGTGTGGCGGAAAACTACCACTGCACATTACTCTGAACACACACCTAATACACCTAACGATTTTCCCACCGATATACAGCCGATCCGATCACAGTGTTCGAATCGGATGTGAAATCGCCGTGCACACTGCTGACAGAACGATCGATTTCTGCCCGAAATCAATCGTTCCCGTTGATTCCCGTTGATCCGTCCGTGCGGAAGATTTTTCTCGATCGCCGGCGGGTCGGGAGTGCATCGATATTAATGTTTGGAATCATGCATGATTTTCGTTCCACTTCTCACGTGTACACCACTTTGTATTGGTCTTTCACGTGGAATTGCAATAAAATTGATTCATTTTTGTGTCAGTAAAATTAAAAATTCAAGGGGGCCGAATACTTTTGCAAACCACTGTATACATTGAGGAAATCTAACTAAACATAGTGTGGGACATTTATCTTTTTTTTTCACACATTTTGAGGGATAGCTGCACCCCATCCAAGCCCAAGGATTATGACAGTGTGAGGACGAGCAAATAACCCCTTACAAACTGTGTGTGTGGGTTGAGGCCAAGACCCCTGGCATCTCAATCCCTACAAACTTTTTATACTTTATATTGTACTCATTAACATGACCTATTCTGTATACTAGACTGCATTTAGGTACATTCAGAGCGTAGTCCTGTGGACCAAGTGTTGTATGTACCACAACTCACCATTTGTGATGTAGCGAACATCAAACTTTCGGTTCGCAAATGTTCACAAACCGTCAGTTTTAATGGCAGGTTAACAGCTGCCAACTTCAAAGGGACACTTAAGTCAGGAATGTAAAATCAGTTTTACTTGCCTGGGGCCTCTACCAGCACCCTGCAGCCGTACCGTGCCCTTGCAGTCACTCACAGAGCCTCCAGTCCCCTACCAACAGCTAGTTTTGTTTTCGCTTTTTGGATGGATTGGACAAGGAGTCTGGGGGAGATGGGGAGGCTTGGTCGCCCCTCTCCCCCAGAGCTCCCCATACCATTGCCCAAGCTGGCTGATATAACTCAGGGTTTGAAGGCCCTCGCGGGTGAGGCTCTGCATTCTGGCTCTCCCAGCCTGCATGGGGGACAAGGCGTTAAAGAGGCTCGAGAGAGGGGACCTCAATTCATTTTTTTTATATCCCTGGCCAAAGCATACTTCCATAGGGTTTCCATGGGGTCTTTACGTAAGGTGAAAATTGCTCTGGTACAGAAGGGGAAAACCCCCTCAGTAGTGAAGTGGTTAAAGGACTTTTTCATGGTTTTGTTTTTATTTTATTTAACTGTTTGTGAAAATGGCTTAGAGGTACCTTGTACCCCTAAGACCTCACACAGCTGAGGCTCCGCATTCTAGCTATCCCAGCCTGCATGGGGACAAGGGGTGAAAGAGGATCTGGAGGGGGACCTCACATCATTTTTTATATTTACCACACTCTGAACAAAAAAAATGTTCCTAATAGGTTTCAGGTAAAGTTGCTGTATAGCGATCCCTGGCCAAAGCGTTGCCACTTCCACAGGGTTTCCAGGGGTGCGTATGGACCCCCTGGAAACCCTATCATGAAATTCACTGCTCTTTCTTTTGATATATATAAATTACACTACCATTACGTTGATACAGTATTTGTCATTTACCGCATTTAAATGTATAGTTTTTTCCTATCGTAACTTTAACCACTTCACATCCAGACCTTGTTTTCCCCTTATTGACCAGAGCAGTTTTGACGATTTAGCTATGTCCCTATTTAATCAGCAATAACTTTATCCCTGCTTATGACACCTAAATGATATATATCTTGTTTTTTTCACCACCAATTAGGCTTTTTTGAGGTTAGATTTGTTTTCAGTAATTACTTCATTTTAAATGCATTTTAAAGGGAAAAACAAGGGAAAAAATGAAAAAAACACACTTTTTCTCTAATTCCATCCCCTATAGTTTTAAAATAAACACTGGTACTGTGCATAAAACCCACACATTTTATCTGTCTATGTTTCCTGGTTATCACGACATTTAAATTATGTCCCTAGTATAATGTATGCTGACATTATTTTACTTGAAAATAAAGGTGTATTTTTTCCATTTTGTGTTTTTGGTCTTCTCATTGTACTCTTTCAGTAATTACAAGCTCTTATTTTAAAATATCACAGTAGCACACCCACATGACATACATATTTAACAAGCTAAGTCTCTAAGGTAACTTTTTATGTATTTTGTTTTTAATTCTGTCTTTTTGGGTTTTTTTTTACAAGTGTTTCATTTTGGTGCAGAGTATAGGAAAATAACACTTTGATTACTTTTCATTCAGTTTGCTGCTAAAAAAAAATAATATGACACAGGACTAAACTCACAAACCTCACACATTCTATTCTCTCGCTTGTCATGTTTAAAATGATACCCTATATACATAATCATATAGCTTTTTGGGCACACGGCACACTGTTAACCACATGTAGCACCAATGGATTTTTCAAGGCTATTTTTTGAACCAAAAGTAATACAGTCATTATTTCTTAGCAAAGCCCATGGAGCATCTGAGCAATCAAGAAAAGCCATAAATGTCACCATTCTGAAAACTAGAGACCCAGGCCTACTCAGATATATATATATTGTAACATTTGGACTTACGTGGTTTTGCTAAAATTGCACCATAACTTTGAAAATGGTATTTTTGTACAATTTTTTACAATTTGTCACCAAAAATAATTCGCATGACATAGGCCTCAGCCTAAAAGCATCTCAAATTATATTCTCTTGCTAGTTACGGTTAAAATGATATATCATATACATAATCTGATAGTTTTTTGGTACACAGCAGACTGTAAACCACAATTAGCACCAATGGCTTTTTCAAGGCCATTATTCTCACCAAAGTGACATTCTTTTTTTCAGCTTAGTACACACTTTCAATTATAATTGGCCAATCGCTGACCAATTTGACCACATCCATGTAGTATGAGAGTCAACAAATATTGTATATTACGAGCAGATTGTGTAGGTAAACCCTCATACTACATAACATTAATAAAATTGGTCAGTGATTGGCCAATCATAACTGAAAGTGTGTTCCAGCAAAGCATACTGAGGTACATACTGGTACATGCATTGAATTTTGATTGGCTAATTTTAACAATGGCATATAGTGTGAGGGCTAACAGATTGTGAATACTATGAACAGATTGTACAGGCAAGCTCTCATACATGCGAGTACAGCAAAGTCTCTAAACAAAAACACAAACACAGTGGTACTCACCATTGTAGAAACTGTAGAATCCTGGAAGCTAGAGGTTGGTTAGCAGCCATTACAGAGGTCAGCTGATGTTTGGCAGCCATGCCAGGGGTCTGAGGGTGTTCAGCAGTCATACCAGGGGTCAAAAACCAGAGAATCGTCCTCAGCCAGGCCAGGGGTCAAAAGCCAGAGAATCTTCGTCAGCCAGGCCAGGGGTCAAAAGCCAGAGAATCATCTTCAGCCAGTCCACAAATCAAAAGCCAGAGAGTCTTAGTCAGCCAGGCCAGGGGTCAGGAGCCAGAGAATCGTTGTCAGCCAGGCCAGGGGTCAGGAGCCAGAGAATCGTTGTCAACCAGGCCAGGGGTCAGGAGCCAGAGAATCATAGTCAACCAGGCCAGGGGTCAGGAGCCAGAGAATCGTTGTCAGCCAGGCCAGGGGTCAGGAGCCAGAGAATCGTTGTCAGCCAGGCCAGGGGTCAGGAGCCAGAGAATCGTCGTCAACCAGGCCAGGGGTCAGGAGCCAGAGAATCGTCATCAACCAGGCCAGGGGTCAGGAGCCAGAGAATCGTTGTCAGCCAGGCCAGGGGTCAGGAGCCATATTGTCAAAAGTATCAAGTTTGCACAGTTCATTTGAAAGATGAAAAATGAAATAATCATTACTTATGGAGTGTGTGGTAAACTTCAAAGCAGTCTTTAAGGCACAGGGAAGGTTTGGATGCACATTGTGGACAATAATATCTGGAATCTCTTCTCATGTGATGTTTGCTACAAATTTTACATCTTCTTTGAGGATACGGTTTGGATGGAGTAGGGGGGATTGGCGCAGGAAAATGCTTGTCACGAAATCGTGCAACGTCCTCACAATCTTGGTCTGTGGTTTGGGCTTTATATCCAGATTCGAAAATCAGTGAAGTTATTATTTGTTCTTGGAACTTAAGATAGGAGTCCCCATGGCCTGATTTTTTGAAGATAACATAGGAATTATACATGGCCATTTGCAGGAGGTAAATTCCTACTTTTTTGTACCAGGCCCTGGTCTTTCTTAGGATCAAATATGGTGCCATCATTTGGTCTGAAAAGTCAACAGCACCCATATATTGACTGTATTCTGCAATGGCCACTGGCTTTTGGATTTGCTGTCTTCGACTTTGACATGTCATGGTAGCCTCCGTGTGGATGGTCGATAGCATCAGGACATCCCTTTTGTCTTTGTATTTTAAAGAGAGAAGCTCATTGCTTCGGAGACTGCAGGATTCCCCCCTTTTTAATTTTGTGTTTAGGACCTGTGATGGCAGACCTTTTTGATTTAGCCTCACAGTGCCACAGGCCATAGTCTGTGCTGTATAAAGAAACTTAAAAAGTGGAACACCACTGTAAAAATTATCCTCGTACAGGTGGTACCCTTTATGTAAAAGGGGATTAACCAGGTCCACAACTATTTTTCCGCTGGTACCCATGTCTGGCGGGCACCCAGCAGGCTCCAACGAGCTATCTTTTCCCTCATATACCCGAAAGGAATAAGTGTATCCAGTGCCACTTTCACATAATTTGTACACTTTAACCCCGTACCTGGCCCGCTTACTGGGAATATACTGCTTAATGGCGAGCCTGCCGTGAAAGGGCACAAGGGACTCATCCACTACAATTTCTCGGCCGGGCATATAAACTTCAGGAAATTTTTGGTTGAGGTGGTTCAGAAGAGGTCTTAGTTTTAAAAGATGATCAAAGGATGGGTCACTGCGCTTAACGGCGTTTGCTTTATTATTGAAATGCAGAAACCTCATTAGCTGTTCATAACGACCTCGGGTCATTGTTGCCTGCTAGATGGGCATAGAGTGAATCGAGTCTTTACACCAGTACAGCCGTAGTTGTGGTTTGTGTGTTAGGCCCATATTGAAAGTGAGTCCGAGGAAAACTTAAAGCTCAGGTACTGTTGTTGGTTTCCATTTAAATGTGTAGTAAGCAGTGGGGTTGGCAGCTGAAAATTGTTCAGCATAAATATTAGTCTGGTCAACAATATCTTGCAAGAAGGATTCTGTTAAAAACAGTTGAAAATAGTCTAGTGGCGTCATATCTGAGGTGTCCACTAATATCCCACTTGCTGCAGTGAATGGGGGAATACTGGGTTCTTCCATGTTTGCCGGAAACCAGAGTAGGTGAGTATTGTCACGTGGCACATCATCTCCCTCAGGTACCCTTGGCTGTGTGGTCTGCCTCACTGCCCCTGGACCATCTTCATTATCGCCACTGGTTCCAGCCAAACTGCCTGCTGTCCTCCTTTCTAGTAGATTTGATGGCCCTTCATCCCCAGAGTCGCTGCTGATGGCAGGAACAGCGATCGCAGACTGCACCCCTCTCATAACTTTCTTAGCCGGTGGCCCTGCGTATTCAGAACTGGAGTCACTGCCTGTTAGCGACTCATTGTCAGGGAGCCAGTCAGTGCCCGACTCCTCTCCACTTTCCTCTTCACTAGTACTGCTGGTTTGGAGAATGACCAGTGCCTCCTCTACGGTATAGTGCCTCTTCGCCATTTTTAGTGGTATGCAGGAAAGTACAAAAAGGGTTTTTTTTTGGGGGGGGGGGGGGGGTAGAGCTACACTCTACGTCAATCTAAAAAAATGTGGAGGAAAAGATGACTGACTCTGGGAGTTATGGGGTTAATTGGTATAGGGTATGGAAGCTGGTATTTATAAAAAGAATGTACCTAAATCTCTGCAAATACACTGCAGCATCTCTTCTGTCACCTCAGTCACCTCAGAAGACAGAATGACAGGCTTCTGAGGTAACTGAGCACTTGAAGGTATTTTGTAAATATTTTTGTTACTTTTATAAGAATGATTACTGCCATTGGCTGCAGCAGCAATCAATCTTATAAGAGGCAATCTGATTGGCATTTCATACTTGGGACAGTAGGTGGGGCTGCATCACACAGAATGCTCACTGTGATTGGTCACAACAGTGATCATTCATATTTACTATGATTTGATTGGTTCTGGGAAGAAATTCTCCCAGTAACCAATTTAAGGGGAGGCCTGGAGGAGAAACACTTGTGCACACTATGGCACAACACAGGGGCCAGGATGGGGCAGATCCACAGGTACAAGGGGCAGGATCGATCACTGCAGCAGTGATTGATCAAACTTTATTACATGGGGACACTCCAGAGTGACAGGCGCGCACGGGAGCACGCGTGCACGCCTACTCAAGCCAGGCAATGTTTACTTTTGATCGATCACTGCTTTTGGCTGTAGCAGTGATCAATCCCCGGGGGGGGCAACTTTGAATACAGGGAACAATGTTCCCACACCAGCGGCAGCATGCGCACGCGCAGGCACGCACCCGATCGCGCGCAGAAGCGCAGCAGTCTATTTTTACTATGATTGATTACTGCTTCTGGCTGCAGCGGTGATCAATCATGAAGGGGGGCACTCTGAATGGTTTTGGGAGCTTCAGTTCCCAACAACCATTCATTCTAGATACATAGGAACGTGGGGGAATACGTTAGATCATGCACAGCCTGTGCACAAGGCATTGTTTACATCCTAATGAATGAACACTGCTATTCGCTACAGCAGTGTTCATTCATTTCTCGGGAGTGTTCTAATTGGCTCAGGGAAAGCTTTTTCCCTTGGACCAATTAGTGATGAATAGTAAATGCACGGGGGCGTGCCTGATCACTCCCAGCAACAGTTTAAACTAGGAACGTTTATCTACGTGGCTGTGGCTTGGGGGAAGCCACAGCTGACGTAGATATACTGTAGTAAAGGGGAAAGTGGTTAAAATTGATTTTCTCCAAAACGATTAGTTATTTTTGAAAAAAAAATTCTTCTTGTTCTCACCGTCCCCCTTAACATACCCTGCAAATTTGGGGTTTCTAGCACGTATGGGGGCTTTTTATTATAATTTATTATATAAAATATTTTTTTCGCTTCAGTATCACTTGAAATATGCAGTGTGTCCATTATGCTTGTTTGTGTCCTCCTTCTTCCCCACCCCCTTTACATGGCTCTGTTCAGCGCATACATCAAAAAAGGGCGTCGGGAAAAAAGGGCGCGTGGTGTAAACGATAAACAGTATTATCGTTTATTGAAATATTGTGTAGAATTTCGTTTAGAAATAGTGTTTTAAGAATTTATAAATCACTAAATAATGTGTATGAGATCGGCAATTCTTAAAACGTTAATCTTCCGTATTTGTAAGCTGAAACGTATATTTACGTTTGTTAAAACCCTCCCTGTACCTATCCCTAACCCCTAGACCCCCTGTTGGTGCCTAAACCTAAGACCCCCCTGTTGGTGCCTAAACCTAAGACCCCCCAGTTGGTGCCTAAACCTAAGACCCCCCTGTTGGTGCCTAAACCTAAGACCCCCCTGTTGGTGCCTAAACCTAAGACCCCCCTGTTGGTGCCTAAACCTAAGACCCCCCTGTTGGTGCCTAAACCTAAGACCCCCCTGTTGGTGCCTAAACCTAAGACCCCCCTGTTGGTGCCTAAACCTAAGACCCCCCTGTTGGTGCCTAAACCTAAGACCCCCCTGTTGGTGCCTAAACCTAAGACCCCCCAGTTGGTGCCTAAACTTAAGACCTCCCTGTTGGTGCCTAAACCTAAGACCCCCCTGTTGGTGCCTAAACCTAAGACCCCCCTGTTGGTGCCTAAACCTAAGACCCCCTATGGATAATAATGTTTTACAGACATTAATAAATAAAAAATGTAAATAAAAAAATGTAATTAATTTTTTTGGGCGAAAAATAATATTTTAGAAATGTTTTAGAAATAGTGATTTAGTATCTTTATAAACGTTATTCGTCACGGGCTCATTTTGTAAAGTTAAATCATCACAAACATAGTTATAAATCCTTAAAAATCTCCGGGCGCCGTTTGTTAAAACGTTAATAATCTCCGGCGCCTTTTTTTCCCTGTTCGGCGCCCGGTAAACGATATTTATAATAGGAGTGAATGGGGCGCCCTTTTTGTCCACTTGTCTCATGCGCCCAAATCTCCTGCTTCCCTGTTCAGCTGCAATTTGGCCCAGAATAGGCCCTGACCCCCTTTGGTTGGAGCATATAAACCAGAAGTCTTTGCCCCGCATGCGCAGTTTGGCCTCTCATGCACTGCTGCCACTGCTGTGACTGTGCGTGCCATGCACAGGAGCCCGCCGGAAACAGGGCCACAGGCAGCATCCTGGACAATCACACTGCACATGGGCATTATGCAACCAGCCTAATCTGCATATGCGCGGCAAAGACCGAAGGATGAGTATGGAAAAATTACCTTTGGATTTAGCTGTAAGAAGATCATTAGCCATCTAAGCTGTTTCTGTAAAGTGGTTAGAGCAAAAGCCAGACTGGAACTGATCAAGCAGGAAGTTAGCAGATAAATAATGATATATAATGATAATAATAATATAATGATATGAATTGTTATATGGGGGTGGATGTTAAAACTAAACTAGAGCTAAATCTTCCTCGCTTCCAATAAGTGAGACTGGTTTAGACTTGAATTTATTGAAATCACAGGCGGTGAAACTAAAAAAGAAACAGATGAATGTACAATGAGATTATCATAGACATAATGATTACAACATGTACAGTGCATTAATGATTAAACAATATTGCAGTTTAACAAGGTACATGAACTCATTCAGGCTACTGATATACATTGTAAGAAAATAGCAGAGGAGTGCTCTAACAGCACACTAACATACTTGGGTTGATGCTGCAGCCATCATTAGGTGCGTGTCACTAGGTCATGTAACAAGAGATCATTTACCAAGAATGCTGCTACTAGAGGAGAGTGTAGATAGTGCTTCTTCTCAGTTCACAGACACGGTTCTAAAATGGTGGAAGCAGTTTCACAATGCATTTCAACTTTCTATCCCAAGAACCCTTGCAGTTAACTAATAATATAAAGTCTGGCCACTAGAGGGCTCAGTGAGTTATGAATCTATGACCAGCAATTGTACACATACAAACAGCATGATATACAGTGCTGCCCATAATTATTCATACCCCTGTCAAATTTTGACTTAAAGTTACTTTTATTCATTTTTTTTTATGGGAAATGACATAGGGGTCTCATAAACGATAGTAAGACAATGTACAAGAGCAAAAAGTGTCCAGTCCAAAATTATTCATACCCTTCTTGATAATTAATAGAAAACCTATTACAGATATCAAATGCTTCCTATAAGTGCAAACCAGCTTTTTTCACTTCTCCACAGGTATTTTTGCCCTTTCATCTTTAGTAATGAGCTCCAAATCTTTCAGGTTGGAGGGTCTTCTTGTCCCCACCCGGATCTTTAGCTCCCTCCACAGATTCTCAATTGGATTCAAGTCAGGATTCTGGCTGGACCACCTCAAAACGTTAATGTTGTTGTCTGCTAACCTTTTCTTCACCACTTTTGCTGTGGGCAGCACTGTATATCTAGGGCTGAGCTGATTCCGAATTTCGAGTTTGGCATCGGAATTTGGCAGTTCCGAGTACACACTCTAAACTCGAAGATTCGGCAGTTCCGAGTATCGAATTCGGATTTCCATTGAAGTCAATAGTGCCAAATTCCGCGGTTAATTGTGAAGCCCCCATACATGCTACCATCTCCAAATTTGGCATGTACATGAATCTGTACTGTAAAATTCTTACAATAAAAAGCATACCATTCTATTCATTATGTTCTCCTGGGCCACTCTGTGCTGTTTCTGCCACTCCCTCCTGCAATCATGGCTTGTAAAAGACATAGCAAGTGATAGGCTGAGAGTAGCTCAGTGTGTGATTCATACAGAGTGTGCAGGGGGCCTGGAGAGGGTGTATATAGCTTCAATCACAAGCAGCACAGCATATTCCAGCCTGACTGCCTGAGCCCAACAGACCCGACAGAGGAGAGAAGATTAGATCATATAACAGAGATAACACAGCCACTGTGCAACTAGGAAAGGCTGCAGTAAGACAGAGCAAATTAGAACAGCTATAGGAACTTATAGGATAGAAGAAATAAGGCTCAAAATTTTGTTACAGAGTCTCTTTAAGCAGATGAGTAGGAATATGGTAAAAAAAAGAATTGTGAAAAGACCTTACAGTTTTTGAGCAAATCGATTTCAAAGTTTCATTGGAAAAATGGTTTTTAAACTGTGTAAAATGACACTGCTGCTGTACAGGTTACTGCATTCCGAGTTCTGTATACATATTTTCATGAAAACAGACAGCTTGGGGTCCCCCCTACCAAGCCTCCTTAACCCCTTGTCTCCCATGCAGGCTGGGATAGCCAGAATGCGGAGTCCCGGCCACGTGGGGTTACGTACCCTGAGCTATACCAGCCCGTATGATCCATGGTATGGGGGGGCTCTGGAGGAGAGGGGCGGCCAAGCTTCCCCCTCTACCCCAGAGCCCTTGTCCAAGCAGCCACCACCTCCTCCAAACACTGTCTGTTTTCATGAAATGTATACAATATGTATACAGAACTCGGGATGCAGTAACCTGTACTGCAGCAGTGTCATTTTACACAGTTTAAAAAACATTTTTCCTATGAAACGATTTGCTCAAAAACTATAAGGCCTTTTTACAAAAAATGTTTTACCTTGCTCCTACTCATCTGCTTAATATACATGCCAAATTAAGCTTTACAATTAACCACGGAAGTTGGCACTATTGAATTCAATAGAAATGCACTCAGAACACGAAAATTCGAAACACGAAATTCGGTTTTCGCATGCAGTACACCGAATTTCCACGAAATCGGAATTCAACTGTTCTGATCAGCCCTATGTATATCCTTTACAAATATTTCTAAACCAAACAAGACACCTTTGCAGAAACATTTTAACCCTGAATTCCTGAACTTAATTCCCTTGGGCCACAAAATAGTTAATATTTTTTTTCTTCCTAATGTTAATAGATGAGAAAGTGGGGTAGTGGTAAAATCCCCTAGGTGCGATCAGGCCCCCACACAAAAATGCTTGGCTGCTCCCAGGATGTGCCACTGGAAGAAAATATAAGAAAGGAGAGGGGCGCTCAGAGCTTCCGAAGACTGCATACAATCCTCCTATCGGGCAGGTCTCACCTGGTTCTCCGTTGGCCGGCACAGCGTACACAGTCAAGGATGTGCTTGTGTCCCACTACGCCGAGCCGGGGACCGGGCTCTCACCTCAATCGCGGGGCAGAAGTGACATTACGCTACCAGGATCCTCCTGATGCTGTTTGCTATAGAGAACCAGGATGCTCGCATGTAAAGCGAGCAATACCCGGAACTATTCAGTATTCTAGGGATTATCAACCCCACTTATGGGAGAGTAATTACTAAAAGTTACTTAAGGAAAAAGAAATGTATTTAAAAAATAAATTTCTTATTAATTAAGTAACCAGCATAGCATATTTCTTATTCTATAGCAACCAGCATCAGGAGGATCCTGGTAGCGTGACGTCGCTTCCGCCCCGCGAGTGAGGGAGAGCCCGGTCCCCGGCTCGGCGTAGTGGGACACAAGCGCATCCTGGCTGTGTATGCTGTGCCGGCCAATGGAGAACCAGGTGAGACCTGCCCGATAGGAGGATTGTATGCAGTCTTCGGAAGCTCTGAGTGCCCCTCTCCTTTCTTATAAAGTTAATAGATGTTTTTAAAGTACTATTCTGGGTATACATGTAATTAACCTCCTGAGCGTTACACAGCTCAGGAGGTTTTGTTAGCCCCCAGTCTAAATCTAATAGCTTTAGTGGCTTTATTGTAAGTTTATTGTAAGTTAGCGAGCACTAGGCTAGCTTGTTTAGGTTGCCGGCACCCCCTGACCCCCCCCCCCCCCACCCCCGATAGAGCCGTTATATACATTACCCAGCCTCTATCCAGTGATCACGCAGCCTCCCTGCAGAGCTCTGTTCTTCTCTATGGGGGGGATTGTACATGATGTCATGACGTCACCGACATCATGACGTCATGCGCAGTCCCGATCCCCCCCATAGAGAAGAGCGGAGCTGTGCAGGGAGGCTGCGGCATACGCTGGAGCCAGGCTGGGTAATGTATATAGCGGCTCTATCGGGGGGGGGGGGGGGGTGATCTGGGGGTGCCGGCAACCTAAACAAGCTAGCCTAGTGCTCGCTAACTTAAAATAAAGCCACTAAAGCTATAAAGCTATTAGATTAAATCTGGAGGAAACTTGAGGCCAGCACAACCTCTGAAGCGGCATGCCCGACACTGTGGTTAAAGCATCAAAATTAAGGCCACAATTGATTCACAAATCGGCTTCCAACAGCTTATTGCTGTCGGCTGAGAATTACGCTGTTTTTATCGTAATTATTGACCGAGCGCCACTACAGCCATGATTCACATTACGACGTACGTCCAAATTTCCGGCACCCTTTTACCTGACTCGTTTCTCTGGGACCTCAAGCTTGATCCACCACCATGTGGCTAGAAGTCTTCTACGCTTGCTAGAAGTCTTTTTTGCTTTAATAATCTTTTCATCTTGCCTGTAGCCTGCCATCCCTTGTTGGTTGAAGTTTTATTGTATGCTGATTAAAGAGACACTTCTTTAAGCACTAAATATCCCCCATGTTTAAAGTAAATTGATATATGATGATGAGCTCATTTCACAAAGCAGTTATTTCACAAAAAAATGTGCTATTATGTTGCGAAATTGTATGTAAGATATCAAACTAACTGCAACTACAATTCATAATTTTGCAATGATTGGTGATTTGGAGAAAATATAACAGCTTTTCACAAAACACACACATTTTCACAAAAAAAGAGAACTTTCTTAGGATTTGGAACACTGTTTCAAATTTGACCGCTCAGCCCAACCAGCCAGTCGCACTTCTATAAAGTAGGTAATGTGGCACACTTTTTTTTTGTGTCTACCAAGGACACTATGTCACTATGCCAAACCCATGAGTTGAAACCACAGGTCTTTTTAATATGAAATTCATTTTTATTATTTTTCCTCTAATTATTTTTTGTTTATGTAGCACCCAATATCTTTCATAGTGCTGTACAGAGTACCAAACTAATAGTGGGAAGCATATATAGTGTGAAGCATAGATACATGAATACTGTAGCTCAACAACACACAGTAAAATCAGGACATCCAAAAACACAAGTACAAATACAGTACATACATAGTTGTTATGTGGTTTACAACATCACCAGTATTAGTACATGTTCATTTGATAAAGTACAACAGAAACAGGAAGGGATCTCTGATGACTTCCTCACAAAGTACCGCGATCGCTTGAAGTCTCATTCGCGTCCATTGTGTAACATCACGTGATGTTGCGGATACCCGCTGGCCAGAAACTGTAGAAAGATGGATCAGGGGAGCTCTCATCATCCGTGAGACGTCACTGGATCCATTTCCCTGCATCGTGAGGTGAGTATGTAGCTTTAGGAGACTGAACAGGATCCTTTGGCAAGGTTTGGTAATTGGCAGACATTGGATGAATTGACAGAGAGAGGCAGAATAAAAAAAAACAGGAGGAGTGATGGATAACATGAGCAGACCCAAACCTTGTCCCAAACCATGTATGTAGATGCAGAAGAGAAGAGGTCCAAGAATGGAACCTTTTAGTACACTAACAGACAGTGAACAGGTTCTAACACTAAAAGTATAGTGCTAGTTCACTAGTGTGATACTAATTATGCAAGCTCTGCTACAGCAACCATTTATTTGCTCTGTTTTTCCTATAAACCAATGGAAATGTTAGAGGATACGCTAACTGGTGGTTTGGAAAACAAAACAGCTTGTTCTTTAAATGCTTTTATGTCTGAGACTTAGGCCTCTTTCACAGTGCGACGTTAAAGTCGCACGTTAAAATAACATTTAACGCAGAATAACTCACTGCAATGAAAAATCAATGCCCCATTCACAGTGCACACGTTCCGTTGGTGACTAACGCTGCACGTTAAGTGAAAGTACTGCATGCAGTGTGTTATACATGTTATTAGCAGCGTTGAACTGTTTGCACATGCTCAGTAATGACTTGGAAACATACTTTTCATTGTCTGTATGCTCTACTGTATGCGACCATAACGGGGTATTAAGTTGCTTTGCGACCTCTTTGGGGCATTGTGTTGTAATTTGTGTTGTGACTTTAACGTCGCATCAAACCGCAACCTCCTACTGTGAAAGAGGCCTTAGAATGATTTGATAATATCTGAAACACTTTCAAACATATTTGGCTCTAGCATTGTATTTTTATAACAGCTGACTACTTAGTATTTTAATAAAACAAACTGTAACACAAGAATCCCCTAGAAAATGCAATTCTGGGATATCTAATATAAATAATATTTTAAAATATTAATAATTTGTAGAATGTTTTACAGGTTCAGATATTGAATTAATCATTTTAACAGGACTAGGCTACTATTTACTTTAAACCCAGTACAATAAACCATTTTCCCCCCTAAATGAATGTGGTCATATTCCAATACTTTTTCGTAAAATAGGAATTTAATTTAAACTTGTAAGATGAATTTAAACTTAATAAGCTTGTGTGCTGGAAGGCTATGTTGTAACTAAAGGTCCTGGACAACTGGAACATTCTGAAATTAAAACAGATGTTAAAAAAAAAAAAAGTGCAAGCACGCCAAAGGGACATTCTGGTTTGCCACTAATGGAAACACTGTTGTATAAACATAAAAGTGCTTGTCATTTCCAAAAATATGAGGATATTGCAACTGGGCTCCCAACAAAACATTAACATATATTGTGCTCATTTCATCATTATTGTTAAACTAACCTGTTATTGTTCAATAGACAAACATATGCATGCTCCATGGTACAACCATTAGTTGAACTGGATGGACGTATGTCTTTTTTTAACCCAAATAACTATGTAACTATGTAACCAGGACTAAATTACAGCGGGATGCGAAAGTTTGGGCAACCTTGTTAATTGTCATGATTTTCCTGTATAAATCGCTGGTTGTTACGAATACGATAAAAAAATGTCAATTAGAATGGATGGTCCTCTAACCCCATATCCTGGTTGGGCAAAATTAACTCAATAAAGATGATGTACCTACCTAAGCTTCTCTGCTACTTTCGCACCCTCCCAATAAAGGTACCTGATCACTACCTTCGAATCTTCCAGGCCAGAGTCATGTCCTTTATTTGGGGTCATAAGGGACCTCGGGTTAAAAAATCAACTATCTTTGAACACAAATTGGATGGCGGCCTAGGTGTCCCCCAGATCAGCTCATATTACAAAGCCGCAACTATTAGTCAATTATCCAGGCTTTTTCAATCCCAAGACACTCCTCTTTGGGTATTTTTGGAGATCCCAGATTGCACACCCTTGCTGCCTAGCACTTTATTGTGGCTTCCACATAAACTAAGACCCTCCACAATCAGTCCTCCTCTTGCTCACAACCTCCAGGTATGGGACTCCCTACGTTACTCAGCTAACCTGCAATCCCCCCACTTACCATTACTCCCACTTGTCGGTAACCCCTTCTTTCTTCCTGGCCTGGAAAGCCCCGGGGCATTTTCCCGGTGGACAGAGCGCGGACTAACCTGCGTCACCCATTTCCTTTCCTACAGAGGCATTCATACCTGGTCTGACCTCCGCGAAAAATATCAAATTCCTCAATCTGAATTCTTCCGGTATTTCCAAATCAGGCACTGGATCTCTACACCGACTAAAGATAGGGATCTCTCAACCGACCTCACCCCATACGAGAACATCTGCCTTCGCCACCCTAACACTCGAGGCTTAATCTCAACACTTTATTCCTTTCTTACTCGTCCCAAACAGCCTATTCAACACACATGTTTCCAGATGGGAAGCAGACCTATCAGAAACCAGAGACAGGGAAGATTGGGTGGACATCTGGGGGAGGGTCTCTAGCTGTTCCAGTAATCTACACACGGTGGAATCAGCATACAAGGTTATGACTAGATGGTACCTGGTCCCGGCCAGAATAGCCAAAGTTTTCCCCTCAACTAACACCTTCTGTTTTAGAGGCTGCAGAGTAAGTGGAGACATGCTACACACTTGGTGGTCATGTCCTCACCTTTGGAGGTTCTGGCACAGAGTGTTTAAATTACTATCCTCTCTTTTTCATAAACCGATCCCCAAGAACCCCTGGCAAGCCCTGTTACATGCAAAAATAGACTCACTAATGTTCAGGCAAAACAAATTAGCCTCTTTTGTTCTCTCAGCAGCAACCATGACCATAGCTAGAAATTGGAAGAAACCCTCTGTCAAATTCGAGGAAGTCAGAGCTAGAGTGAACCAATAAATGATTAACGAGAAACTCACAAGCATACTTAGTGACACCCACCAAAATTTTGAGAAAATCTGGGATCCCTGGATCCAAATGGAACATCCCACCTTGGACAACGCACTCATCACTAGGCTGTGAGATGGTCTCCTCTCTTTCTTTCTTTCTTCCTCTTTCTTTACCCTTTCTACCTTCTTCCTTTCTGGTGTTTCTATCTCTGATTCCTGCTCTCTTCTCTCCTCCTGAGGATCAGATACAACATTTCTGTTGTGCAGAGGCTTCTACTCACTGCTTGGAGCTAGCCTCCACGGCTCCCCTCAGCCCGACCTCCTCTCTCCCCAGGTCGGCCTTCTCTTCCCATACCCTCCATTACATACCCCAGATAGCTGGATTATATCATCTGGGGTACACTGTACCTCTAGCTGAGAATAAAGAACTCTAAGCATGGCCCTCTACGGACCATGAGCCCTGGTTATTCCCTCATACCCCCTCCCCCCCCATATTTTACTCAATTTTGTTTCTGTGGCCTCACCCTAATTACGCTGGACGACTCTCGAAACTTCGGGCTGATGAGCATTTGTTATATTGCATGTTGTTGCCTCACTGTTTACTACAGTTATATTTTCCTCCTGTTACCCTCATGTGATTTGTCAACCTGTAAAAATTTCTAAAAAACTTCAATAAATACTTTGAAACAAAAAAAAATGTCAGTTAAATATATCAAATAAAAATATATCATATAGGATATATACAGTGGTGTGAAAAACTATTTGCCCCCTTCCTGATTTCTTATTCTTTTGCATGTTTGTCACACTTAAATGTTTCTGCTCATCAAAAACCGTTAACTATTAGTCAAAGATAACATAATTGAACACAAAATGCAGTTTTAAATGATGGTTTTTATTATTTAGTGAGAAAAAAAACTCAAAACCTACATGGGCCTGTGTGAAAAAGAAATTGCCCCCTGAACCTAATAACTGGTTGGGCCACCCATAGCAGCAATAACTGCAATCAAGCGTTTGCGATAACTTGCAACGAGTCTTTTACAGCGCTCTGGAGGATTTGTGGCCCACTCATCTTTGCAGAATTGTTGTAATTCAGCTTTATTTGAGAGTTTTCTAGCATGAACCGCCTTTTTAAGGTCATGCCACAACATCTCAATAGGATTCAGGTCAGGACTTTGACTAGGCCACTCCAAAGTCTTCATTTTGTTTTTCTTCAACCATTCAGAGGTGGATTTGCTGGTGTGTTTTGGGTCATTGTCCTGCTGCAGCACCCAAGATCGCTTCAGCTTGAGTTGACGAACAGATGGCCGGACATTCTCCTTCAGGATTTTTTGGTAGACAGTAGAATTCATGGTTCCATCTATCACAGCAAGCCTTCCAGGTCCTAAAGCAGCAAAACAACCCCAGACCATCACAAAAAAAACTCCAAATCTACATGGCCCTGTGTGAAAAAGTGATTTCCCTCCTTGTTAAAAAAATAACTTAACTGTGGTTTATCACACCTGAGTTCAATTTCTGTAGTCACCCCCAGGCCTGATTACTGCCACACCTGTTTCAATCAAGAACTCACTTAAATAGGAGCTAGCTGACACAGAAAAGTAGACCAAAAGCACCTCAAAAGCTAGACATCATGCCAAGATCCAAAGAAATTCAGGAACAAATGAGAACAAAAGTAATTGAGATCTATCAGTCTGGTAAAGGCTATAAAGCCATTTCTAAAGCTTTGGGACTCCAGCAAACCACAGTGAGAGCCATTATCCACAAATGGCAAAAACATGGAACAGTGATGAACCTTCCCAGGAGTGGCCGGCCGACCAAAATTACCCCAAGAGCGCAGAGAAAACTCATCCGAGAGGCCACAAAGGACCCCAGGACAACATCTAAAGAACTGCAGGCCTCACTTGCCTCCATTAAGGTCAGTGTTCACGACTCCACCATAAGAAAGAGACTGGGCAAAAACGGTCTGCATAGCAGATATCCAAGGCGCAAACCACTTTGAAGCAAAAAGAACATTAAGGCTTGTCTCAAGTTTGCTAAAAAAAACCATCTCAATGATTGCCAAGACTTTTGGGAAAATACCTTGTGGACCGACGAGACAAAAGTTGAACTTTTTGGAAGGTGCGTGTCCCGTTACATCTGGCGTAGAAGTAACACAGCATTTCAGCAAAAGAACATCATACCAACAGTAAAATATGGTGGTGGCAGTGTGATGGTCTGGGGTTGTTTTGCTGCTTCAGGACCTGGAAGGCTTGCTGTGATAGATGGAACCATGAATTCTACTGTCTACCAAAAAATCCTGAAGGAGAATGTCTGGCCATCTGTTCGTCAACTCAAGCTGAAGCGATCTTGGGTGCTGCAGCAGGACAATGACCCAAAACACACCAGCAAATCCACCTCTGAATGGTTGAAGAAAAACAAAATGAAGACTTTGGAGTGGCCTAGTCAAAGTCCTGACCTGAATCCTATTGAGATGTTGTGGCATGACCTTAAAAAGGCGGTTCATGCTAGAAAACTCTCAAATAAAGCTGAATTACAACAATTCTGCAAAGATGAGTGGGCCACAATTCCTCCAGAGCGCTGTAAAAGACTCGTTGCAAGTTATCGCAAACGCTTGATTGCAGTTATTGCTGCTATGGGTGGCCCAACCAGTTATTAGGTTCAGGGGGCAATTTCTTTTTCACACAGGCCCATGTAGGTTTTGAGTTTTTTTTCTCACTAAATAATAAAAACCATCATTTAAAACTGCATTTTGTGTTCAATTATGTTATCTTTGACTAATAGTTAATGGTTTTTGATGAGCAGAAACATTTAAGTGTGACAAACATGCAAAAGAATAAGAAATCGGGAAGGGGGCAAATAGTTTTTCACACCACTGTATATATGTAGTGATATTTGAGAAGTGAAATGAAGTTTATTGGATTTACAGAAAGTGTGCATTATTTGTTTAACCTATTTTAGTTCCTGGACGTAGAAACTACGTCCAGGAACCATGCATGCTCCCACGGCCGATCGCGTGCGTGCACGCGCGCCCCCTGGCTCGCGGTTCGTTAGCCAGGTAATCAGTGAATCGGGCTATGGTGCCCGATCACTGATTCCTCTCCCCCGCTGAAAAAGCGACAGCTTCTCTCGGAAGCTTCGCTTTTTCTGGCTGTAGCGTCCCCCATGCGTCTCTCTAAGCGTATGTTACGCTTAGAGTGACGTCATGTAAACAAACTCATGGCTGCCATCTTGTGGCCAAAAAGTAATACTACAACTAAAAGTAAAAAAAATAAAAATCAACACACATTTACATTATAAACCTATTATTTACATCCCACCCTCCCAAAAATACCCAAATAAAATGTTTAATATGAAAAACAAAAACATTACAATAAAAAAACAAACAAACATGTAAATATTTACCTAAGGGTCTAAACTTTTTAAATATCAATGTAAAGATGAAATATTTCTATATTTTTTTTATTTTAAACTTGTAAATAGTGATAGATGCACAACGGAAAAAATGCACCTTTATTCCTAAATAAAATATTGTCGCCATACATTGTGATAGGGACATAATTTTAACAGTGTAATAACCGGGACATATGGGCAAATACAATACGTGAGTTTTAATTATGGAGGCATGTATTATTTTAAAACTATAATGGCTGAAAACTTTTTCCGTTTTTTTCTTATTCTTCCTGTTAAAATGCATTTACAGTAAAGTGGCTCTTAGCAAAATGTACCCCCCAAAGAAAGCCTAATTGGTGGCGGAAAAAAACAAGATATAGATCAGTTCATTGTGATAAGTAGTGATAAAGTTATAGGCTAATGAATGGGAGGTGAACATTGCTCAAGTGAAAACGACGGAACGAGAATGGGTTAAATAAAATGAGGCAGGTGCATGTAATTTTATTGGTTCCAAAACCTTTAGAACTAATTATTGGAACTCAAATTGGGTTGGTAAGCTCAGTGACCCCTGACCTACATACACAAGTGAATCCAATTATGAGAAAGAGTATTTAAGGGGGTCAAAACACCTACAACATCATCTTGCTGCAGATGAAGTCACTGTTCATCGTTTAACCATTCGGTGCACTTTACACAAAGAGATGCTATATGCGAAGGAAGCCTTTTCTCCACCCAAAGCACAAACATAGCCAATTGAGGTATACTAAAGCACATTTGGACAAGCCAGCTTCGTTTTGGAATAAGGTGCTGTGGACTGATGAAACTAAAATTGAGTTATTTGTGCATGACAAGGGCAATTATGCATGGAGGAAAACCCTACCTACAGTAAAATATGGTAGTGGTTCCATCATGCTGTGGGGCTGTGTGGCCAGTGCAGGGACTGGGACTCTTGTCAAAGTTGAGGGATGCATGGATTCCACTCAGTATCAGCAGATTTTGGAGACCAATGTCCATGAATCAGTGACAAAGCTGAAGCTGTGCCAGGGTTGGATCATTCAACAAGACGACAACCCTAAAAACTGCTCAAAATCCACTAAGGCATTCATGCAGATGAACAAGTACAACGTTCTGGAATGGCCATCTCGGTCCCCAGACCTGAATATAATTGAAAATCTGTGATGTAAGTTAAAGAGCTGTCCCTGCTCGGAAGCCATCAAACCTGAATGAACTAGAGATGTTTTGTAAAGTGGAATGGTCCGAAATACCTTTAACTAGAATTCAGATTCTCATTGGAACCTACAGGAAGCGTTTAGAGGCTATAATTTCTGCAAAAGGAGGATCTACTAAATATTGATTTCATTTCTTTTTTGTGGTGCCCAAATGTATGCACCTGCCTAATTTTGTTTAAACAATTATTGCACACTTTCTGTAAACCCAGTAAACTTCATTTCACTTCTCAAATACCACTGTGTGTGTCTCCTATATAATATATTTAACTGACATTTTTTAACAAACAACGATTTATACAGGAAAATCATGACAATTAACAAGGTTGCCCAAACTTTTGTATCCCACTGTATATAATATCCAAAGCTAACCAATTCTTAAATGCCAATGTCAGACAATCAAAGGAGGAAAGGTAGCATCCAGAGCAACTCTCTCAGTGGCATGATTTGACAGGTGTCTACGTCAGAAAAATGAGAGAGAAGAGAGCACTTGTGTGGTACAATACCTTTAATTCAGTTTGAAAATTGAAGATTACAAACATTTGCAAGCATATATCAAATGCCCAATGTTCCACTCCTAGGACGTCAACAGTGGCCAGAGAGAGACATCATCAAGGGTACCTGGTGCTGGGTGATACTGATAATGATGATGCGTTTTGATACACCAGTGTGTTTTTGTCAAGTCAGAATAACAGCACTGGAGAGGAATGGCACCTATATAAAAGGTCTAGCCTGGTAATGTGATTTCAAGGCAATAATTTGCATATGACCCCAGGGAGACAGAGAAGGGAACACTGAGTCATGTCCAAAAGAACAATATAAAATGTATAATTTCTGTACATTAAAGGCCCATACACACGGCGGATTTTTGCGAACGACGGGTCATTTGAACGTCCCATCGTTCAGTCGTCCGCACGCCAAATCGGGCGTGTGTACAGACTGTCGTTCGGGTGATAAGCCTGCTTTTGAGTGATCCACCGGGCGGATCGCTCATAAGCAGTCTTATCACCCGAACGACAGTCTGTACACACGCCCAATTTGGCGTGTGGACGACTGAACGACGGGACGTTCAAACGACCCGTCGTTCGCAAAAATCCGCCGTGTGTATGGGCCTTAAGAGTAACAGAGAAGCACATATAAAACTACAATCATTACTGTGTCCATATCAGCAGACCACAAATAGGAAGTGTGAGATAATGCAAATTACCCTAGTCACTTTTCATTAAAAAACAATTGAGCACTTATCTGCAGTAATTAGTTAGTCCTGCAGATCTTTACAACACAGATAGGTGGTAAAGCTTCTGACTACCTGCAAGGCTTTTCACAATAAGGTCTGTTTGTTCTACAACCACTAGATACAGTTGCAGGCAGAGCTACGATCAGAAATTTCTTCCCCCCATACTGGCGATTGGTGAACCTAGTGTGACCCCTAAACGAAACAGGTACAAAGGAAGTTGAAATCTGCAATAAGCAATGATTTGGACGCTGAAGGCTTTAACCTAAAAGAGTGGGCGCCGGGGTCCGCTATGACAAACTGTGACTACAAGTAATGGGCGCAAAATTACTACTTCTAGGCGCTTATCACGGCTTTTAATATTGCTGTCTGTGGTAACGCCAGAGGGAGGGGGCTCCTCAGTGTTAGGCATCGGCAGGGGGGAGATGGCCCACGCCTGCACAGTAGATTGGACCCGATTTGGTCACTAGCGGCAGTAAGCCGCTAGTGTGCTTGCACAAGGCGCATCACAGGCTTGTTATGATGCAGGAGCCCGATGACTGCTAGTCGAAAAGCCTTTGTTGGTATACTTTTGGGGGGTCCCGGGCCACCTAGGGGCACTTTTTTCACTACAAGTTCACTTTAAACATTGGCTGGGTTTTATTTAACCACTTCCCGACCGCCGTATATACAATTGACGGCCGGGAAGTGGACCCCGCAAGGACCGCCGTATTGACAATTGGCGGCGGTCCTTGTAGGGGCATGGGCGGAGCGATCGCGTCATCAGTGACGCAATCCTCCGCCTCCGCCTGGCGCCGCTCACCCGCCGCAACATCCCGCCGGCCATACGGAAGCGCCGGCGGGATGTTAACCCGACGATCGCCGCATACAAAGTGTATAATACACTTTGTAATGTTTACAAAGTGTATTATACAGGCTGCCTCCTGCCCTGGTGGTCCCAGTGTCCGAGGGACCACCAGGGCAGGCTGCAGCCACCCTAGTCTGCACCAAGCACACTGATTTCCCCCCCCCCTGCCCCAGATCGCCCACAGCACCCATCAGACCCCCCCCCCTGCCCACCCCCCCAGACCCCTGTTTGCACCCAATCACCCCCCTAATCACCCATCAATCACTCCCTGTCACTATCTGTCAACGCTATTTTTTTTTATCCCCCCCTGCCCCTGCTCCCTCCTGATCACCCCCCCCCCACCCCTCAGATTCTCCCCAGACCCCCCCACCCCATGTACTGTATGCATCTATCCCCCCTGATCACCTGTCAATCACCTGTCAATCACCCATCAATCACCCCCTGTCACTGCCACCCATCAATCAGCCCCTAACCTGCCCCTTGCGGGCAATCTGATCACCCACCCACACCAATAGATCGCCCGCAGATCCGACATCAGATCACCACCCAAGCGCAGCGTTTACATCTATTCTCTCCTCTAAACACCCACTAATTACCCATCAATCACCCCCTATCACCACCTGTCACTGTTACCCATCAGATCAGACCCTAATCTGCCCCTTGCGGGCACCCAATCACCCGCCTACACGCTCAGATTGCCCTCAGACCCCCCCTTATCAATTCGCCAGGGCATTATTTACATCTGTCCTTCCCTGTAATAACCCATTGATCACCTGTCAATCACCCATCAATCACCCCCTGTCACTGCCACCCATCAATCACCCCCTGTCACTGCCACCCATCAATCAGCCCCTAATCTGCCTCTTGCGGGCAATCTGATCACCCACCCACACCAATAGATCGCCCGCAGATCCGACATCAGATCACCACCCAAGCGCAGCGTTTACATCTATTCTCTCCTCTAAACACCCACTAATTACCCATCAATCACCCATCAATCACCCCCTATCACCACCTGTCACTGTTACCCATCAGATCAGACCCTAATCTGCCCCTTGCGGGCACCCAATCACCCGCCTACACGCTCAGATTGCCCTCAGACCCCCCCTTATCAATTCGCCAGTGCAATATTTACATCTGTTCTCCCCTGTAATAACCCACTGATTACCTGTCAATCACCCATCAATCACCCATCAATCACCCCCTGTCACTGCCACCCATCAATCACCCCCTGTCACTGCCACCCATCAATCACCCGCTGTCACTGCCACCCATCAATCAGCCCCTAACCTGCCCCTTGCGGGCAATCTGATCACCCACCCACACCAATAGATCGCCCGCAGATCCGACGTCCGATCACCTGCAGTGTTTACATCTGTTCTCTACCCTAAACACCCACTAATTACCCATCAATCACCCCCTGTCACTGCTACCTATTAGATTAGACCCCTATCTGCCCCTAGGGCACTCAATCACCCGCCCACACCCTCAGAATGCTCTCAGACCCCAGCCCTGATCACCTCGCCAGTGCATTGCTTGCATCTATTCCCCCCTCTAATCACACCTTGAGACACCCATCAATTACCTCCTGTCACCCCCTAACACACCTACCCATCAGATCAGGCCCTAATTTGCCCCGTGTGGGCTCCTGATCACTCGGCCAAACCCTCAGATCCCCCTCAGACCCTCTTCCGATCACCTCCCCAGTGCATTGATTGCATCTATTTTCCCCTCTAACCACCCCCTGAGACACCCATCAATCACCTCCTGTCACCCCCCTAGCACTCCTATCCATCAGATCAGGCCCAATACAACCTGTCATCTAAAAGGCCACCCTGCTTATGACCGGTTCCACAAAATTCGCCCCCTCATAGACCACCTGTCATCAAAATTTGCAGATGCTTATACCCCTGAACAGTCATTTTGAGACATTTGGTTTTCAGACTACTCACGGTTTTGGGCCCGTAAAATGCCAGGGCGGTATAGGAACCCCACAAGTGACCCCATTTTAGAAAAAAAGACACCCCAAGGTATTCTGTTAGGTGTATGACGAGTTCATAGAGGATTTTATTTTTTGTCAAAAGTTAGCGGAAATTGATTTTTATTGTTTTTTTTTCACAAAGTGTCATTTTTCACTAACTTGTGACAAAAAATAAAATCTTCTATGAACTCGCCATACACCTAACGGAATACCTTGGGGTGTCTTCTTTCTAAAATGGGGTCACTTGTGGGGTTCCTATACTGCCCTGGCATTTTAGGGGCCCTAAACCGCGAGGAGTAGTCTAGAAAACAAATGCCTCAAAATAACCTGTGAATAGGACGTTGGGCCCCTTAGCGCACCTAGGCTGCAAAAAAGTGTCACACATGTGGTACCACCGTACTCAGGAAAAGTAGTATAATGTGTTTTGGGGTGTATTTTTACACATACCCATGCTGGGTGGGAGAAATTTCTATGTAAATGGACAATTGTGTGTAAAAAACATCAAACAATTGTCATTTACAGAGATATTTCTCCCACTTAGCATGGGTATGTGTAAAAATACACCCCAAAACACATTATACTACTTCTCCTGAGTACGGCGGTACTACATGTGTGGCACTTTTTTACACCCTAAGTACGCTAAGGGGCCCAAAGTCCAATGAGTACCTTTAGGATTTCACAGGTCATTTTGCAACATTTGGTTTCAAGACTACTCCTCACGGTTTAGGGCCCCTAAAATGCCAGGGCAGTATAGGAACCCCACAAATGACCCCATTCTAGAAAGAAGACACCCAAAGGTATTCCGTTAGGAGTATGGTGAGTTCATAGAAGATTTTATTTTTTGTCCCAAGTTAGCGGAAAATGACACTTTGTGAAAAAAAAACAATTAATATCAATTTCCGCTAACTTGTGACAAAAAAATAAAAACTTTTATGAACTCACCATACTCCTAACGGAATACCTTGGGGTGTCTTCTTTCTAAAATGGGGTCATTAGTGGGGTTCCTATACTGCCCTGGCATTTTAGGGGCCCTAAACCGTGAGGAGTAGTCTTGAAACAAAAATGACCTGTGAAATCCTAAAGGTACTCATTGGACTTTGGGCCCCTTAGCGCAGTTAGGGTGCAAAAAAGTGCCACACATGTGGTATCGCCGTACTCGGGAGAAGTAGTACAATGTGTTTTGGGGTGTATTTTTACACATACCCATGCTGGGTGGGAGAAATACCGCTGTAAATGGACAATTGTGTGTAAAAAAATCAAAAGATTGTCATTTACAGAGGTATTTCTCCCACCCAGCATGGGTATGTGTAAAAATACACCCCAAAACACGTTGTACTACTTCTCCCGAGTATGGCGATACCACATGTGTGGCACTTTTTTGCACCCTAACTGCGCTAAAGGGCCCAAAGTCCAATGAGTACCTTTAGGATTTCACAGGTCTTTTTGAGAAATTTCGTTTCAAGACTACTCCTCACGGTTTAGGGCCCCTAAAATGCCAGGGCAGTATAGGAACCCCACAAATGACCCCATTTTAGAAAGAAGACACCCCAAGGTATTCCGTTAGGAGTATGGCGAGTTCATAGAAGATTTTATTTTTTGTCACAAGTTAGCGGAAATTGATTTTAATTGTGTTTTTTCACAAAGTGTCATTTTCCGCTAACTTTTGACAAAAAATAAAATCTTCTATGAACTCACCATACTCCTAACGGAATACCTTGGGGTGTCTTCTTTCTAAAATGGGGTCATTTGTGGGGTTCCTATACTGCCCTGGCATTTTAGGGGCCCTAAACCGTGAGGAGTAGTCTTGAAACGAAATTTCTCAAAATGACCTGTGAAATCCTAAAGGTACTCATTAGACTTTGGGCCCTTTAGCGCAGTTAGGGTGCAAAAAAGTGCCACACATGTGGTATCGCCGTACTCAGGAGAAGTAGTATAATGTGTTTGGGGGTGTATTTTTACACATACCCATGCTGAGTGGGAGAAAGATCTCTGTAAATGGACAATTGTGTGTAAAAAAAATTAACAAATTGTCATTTACAGAGATATTTCTCCCACCCAGCATGGGTATGTGTAAAAATACACCCCAAAACACATTATACTACTTCTCCTGAGTACGGCAATACCACATGTGTGGCACTTTTTTGCAGCCTAACTGCGCTAAGGGGTCCAAAGTCCAATGAGCACCTTTAGGCTTTACAGGGGTGCTTACAATTTAGCACCCCCAAAATGTCAGGACAGTAAACACACCCCACAAATGACCCCATTTTGGAAAGTAGACCCTTCAAGGTATTCAGAGAGGGGCATGGTGAGTCCGTGGCATATTTCATTTTTTTTGTCGCAAGTTAGAAGAAATGGAAACTTTTTTTTTTTTTCTCACAAAGTGTCATTTTCCGCTTACTTGTGACAAAAAATAATATCTTCTATGAACTCACTATGCCTCTCAGTGAATACTTTGGGATGTCTTCTTTCCAAAATGGGGTCATTTGGCGGGTATTTATACTATCCTGGAATTCTAGCCCCTCATGAAACATGACAGGGGGTCAGAAAAGTCATAGATGCTTGAAAATGAGAAAATTCACTTTTTGCACCATAGTTTGTAAACGCTATAACTTTTTCCCAAACCAATAAATATACACTGAATGGGTTTTTTTTTATCAAAAACATGTTTGTCCACATTTTTCGTGCTGCATGTATACAGAAATTTTACTTTATTTGAAAACTGTCAGCACAGAAAGTTAAAAAAAATCATTTTTTTTGCCAAAATTCATGTCTTTTTTGATGAATATAATAAAAAGTAAAAATCGCAGGAGCAATCAAATAGCACCAAAAGAAAGCTTTATTAGTGACAAGAAAAGGAGCCAAAATTCATTTAGGTGGTAGGTTGTATGAGCGAGCAATAAACCGTGAAAGCTGCAGTGGTCTGAATGGAAAAAAAGTGGCCGGTCCTTAAGGGGTAGAAAGCCCTAGGTCCTCAAGTGGTTAAGAATCTCCTCAAATCGAAGTTAATGGGCAGTTGACATGTATATTAACCCTAGCTGCCAGACTTACTGGCTGAGGCCTCTCACTTGATGCTTATTTGTGCAAATAAAAGTATTTCTTAAGTCCCCAATCGAATAATGTTCTGTATAGGGGAAACGACCCAGTGCTTGCATGCTGCCAACTTATGCGAGTCAATGCGAGATTATCATATCCTTAATACCCTCTTGGGCAAACAACCCATTAGTAACTTCTCTGTTAGGGTTTGTCCAGGCTAATGTCCCGCTGTCTGTGGTGACACATAAGCCACCCACCAGTGTCTAACATGATCTTGCCAACTCTGCACCCACCTCCAATTACTCACCATCAGAGTCATTATGCAAGGGGTGATACAAGGGCCCCATCTGCCTGTGTGTGCTCCCGACACAGGAACAGTGAGTGAGCACACTGTGCTAGCCGCCCAATACAATGCTGTCAGCAGTAGTGGGCATGTGGGGGTACTATTCTACATGAAAACTGCATAGACTGAGAGGGAAGAAAAATGGGAGCTGACCTGAAAGGGGTGGAGTGGAGTAAATCTAACCAGAGGCCACAGGGACTAAAGACACCTGGGAAGGAATGAGACAGGGAAGAGGAAAAGAGTCATTCAGATAAAGGAAAGTCCAATTGATGTAGGAGATGGAGTAAGGCTAGGGGAGGGGTTAGTGTAGAACTCAAAGGTATGCGCTAGCCCCCATTTCCTCATTCAGGCCCTGAGGGGTTAAATAGTTAAGTCTGTAAATCCAATAGCAATCATGTTTCCACAGTTGTATTTTAAATCAGGTGGCAAATCACTAGAAATCGTTTCTAACCTCATAACCTGCAAGGAATCTACTTGAGACTAATAATTGGCTTTGAAGCGTTTGGGTACACTGTGATTTTAACATTTTGCCACATTACACTTGTGTTCACCAAAGTGTTTTTGAACGGGTGGCTCTGCCTACATAGGGTTTAGAGCAGTGGTCCTCAAACTAAGGCCTGCGGGCCGAATGTGGCCCCCAGAGGCATTTTTACCGGCCCCCCACACACAAAATGTATTACTTAAAGATGCGATCAGCTACATCTTTAAATATCGGTGGTCCGTATAAAAAATAGCAGTACTGGCACCACCCATCCACATGGAAGCCAGAAAGCAGTAATTCGCTGGTTTACAATCAAATTCCACATCAGGTGACACTGCTGTCCAATTGGACTGCAGGTTGTCACCTGGGTATGCTTCACTGTCTGGCCCGCAAAGACTTCTACATCATTTTATATATACTCCGGCCCCCCAGCAGTCTAAAGTATGTTGACCCGGCCCTCGACCCAAAACATTTGGGGACCCCTGGTTTAGAGCATCCACACACCAAAAGACCACACACCAAAAGATGAACTAAATACCTAGATGCACAATTAATGAGCTGTTTGAGTGGTATTTCTGTGTCACAAATACCACCGATGGTGCATTTTTTGTGCATCATGAAGGCGCATTTGCCACATCTGAAGTTTCTCACCAATCCTCCAGTAAATATTCCATCATGTTTTCTAACTCCAATTTTGCTAGGACCAATCTGTTTTTTTTTAGGGATCTGGCTTTCTTAAGGTGACCACTAACGATCCAATTTCTAGCAAAAAAAAATCATTCAAGCGATCATATAATTCTGATCCGAAGTAAAATATTGTAATACATTGTTCACTACACCATCAACAAACCAATCATTCCTTACTATCTATCACAACCAACAAGTCAGACGGTTTTTTTTATAATTGTCGATAATTGATTGTGCCTATCAATGGAGATTATTTATAACCAATCCAATCACATCCGATTAGAATTATCTGATTGTTTAAACACTTTTTTGCTAAAAATTGGAGCGTTAGTGGCCACCTTTATAAATAATATTTGGACGATTAGGAAGGACCACCACCAGGTGAACTAATTTTGTGCAGACGTGGGGGCAAAATTAAAACCCTTCTGCCACAATCTGAAGATGATTATGACAGATGACAGAAACATGTACATGCATATGGTTTTATTTGTTTGACGGAAAAGTCTCTGAACATGTCACCACCATGCTAAAAAATTTTTTTTATAAAAGGTAAATGTTTTTTCCAGTCTTAATAAGTCCTATAAAGTTTGAATATTCTTCTAATATTCTTATTGTGATGCAAAATAATCACTTAGTGATTCTAAATAAAGGTACTCATTAACAATAACATTTTAGTGAATGATCGTATTTTTGATCAGATTATACAGATTGTATTTTATGAAAACAGAAAGGCTGGCAGACCCAAAGAAATCCTGAATGATCACAACATTGTTTCCCTAAAGAAATGTTAGATTGATGTGGTGTATTTTTCATAGATACAATCATAACTAGTTTACATAAAGTCGCATGTTTACATTTTTAATGCTTTGGATCAATTAACCATTCCTGCCGCCTGGACGTGCTGTGCTGTTGCGGGTGTCTGAGTGCTCGCGCGCCGCCTGTGCCGCCCCCGTTATCCCGGAGATCAATGAATCGGAACATAGTTCCGATTCATTGATCTAAGTCACTAGCAGAAAAAACGACGGCTTCTTATCAGAGGCCGCGGTCTTTCTAAACAAAAAAAAGTTCCACGTCCTCCTTATGCTTCCTGGAAGCGAGAGCGTTCGCTTCCAGGGCTAAAACATTTTTTTTTTACTGTGGCCATCTTGTGGCCAAATAGTAAAACTACATCCACCTACATTTTGTATTAAATAAACACATATTATTACATTTAAAGTTAACTGTTTACCTCCCACACCAAAAAATACGGAAATACATTTTGTTGTAAAAAAAAAAAAATTACAATAAAAAAAAAAAAACATAAATAGTTACCTGAGGGTCTGAACTTTTTTAATATGCATGTGAAGAGGGTGTATTACTAATATTTTTTAAACTATAAGGTTGTAAATAGTGATGGACGCAAAACTGAAAAATGCACCTTTATTTTCAAATAAAATATTGGAGCCATACATTGTGATAGGGACATAATTTAAATGGTGTAATAACCAGGACAAATGGGCAAATAAAATACATAGGTTTTATTCATGGTAGCATGTATTATTTTAAAGCTATAATGGCTGAAACCTGAGAAATAATGCATTTTTTGCCTTTTTTTCTTAATATTCCTGTTAAAATGCATTTAGAAAAAAAATAATTCTTAGCAAAATGTACCACCCAAAGAAAGCCTAATTGGTGTCGGAAAAAACAAGATATAGATCAATTCATTGTGATAATTAGTGATAAAGTTATTGGTGAATGAATGGGAGGTGAAAATTGCTCTGATGCACAAGGTGAAAAATAACCGCGGGCTGAAATGGTTAAATATGATCTTTTATTTCAATCTGAAGGATCTTATCAAAAATAAGATTGTGCACTAAAAATCGCACCTTTAATGGGTACCTTTAGGTAAGGTTACCAATAGCTCTCTCTGGGCCTGATGCATGACTTATCAGTAAACATATTAGGCATGATTCACTAAGACAAATAGCATGCCTTATCAAAGTTAGCACGCCTTATCAAAGTTAACGTGCCTTATCAGAGTAGCATAGCAAGTGCTACCAACCCGCAGGGGCTCAGGGCAGGATGAGTGGAGCTTTCGTCATTGCCAATTAGCAGGCATAAGTTTCTATGCTATTCTGATAAGGCGTGTTATCTCTGATAAGGCATACTATTTGTCTTAGTGAATCAACCCCATAGTGTGCAGGCAGTGCACAGCAATGTTACCAGTACTGGCACCAGGGGAGTAGCACATGTTACTTGCATAAGTAGAGTCCCACAATTACCATAGCAATGTGCACGTTACCCCAGTAATGTGAGTTGCTAACTGCATAATGTGGCATGTGTCTCCTGGCATTAATACCGACAAAATTGGTATGCGCTTCTTGTGCGTGGCAAATTTACAGTTTGACGGTTTGTGCATCAGGCCCTTCCACTCTTAAAAGTTCAAAAGTTCCAGGGTTCTTTATACCTTCTATTTCACACAACGCTCGTTCACAAAATAAAACTACCTGCACAATATTGAGTGAGTAGCTTCCTTGTGCCACCAAAACTGATATGTCAAGGCCTGCATTCCAATAAGACCTCATTCTGTGGTACCTGGCATGGCATAAGCGCTGCGTAATATGTTGGCGCTTTATAAGTACAATAAATAAATAAATAAATGGAGACAGACAGCATCAGATCCTTTAAGTTGTATACATGTCAGGCTGTGGTCTCCATGACTCACACATGTTTCCAGCACCTTTCACAGTTGCTTGGCTAGCATGAGATCTTGGGATATAAGGAGGCCAAAGAAAACATGATTCATAAGACCAGGCCACTTTCTTCCATTATTTCTTGGTTCATTTTTTCACCAACTGTATGTGCTTTTGGAAGTAGACAAGGGTCAGAATGGACATATCACATGTTGACCGATGTAAGGCTATGCAACAAATTGGAATGCACTCTGTTTTGGCTCATATGGTCAGCATCAAATTTTTCAGCCGTCTGTGCTATTGTATTTCTAGAACTGGACCTTTTTTACGGTCACTTTTGGTAGATACTAACTACAGAATACCAGTAAGAACTGACATTTTGGAAAAGCTCTGACTAATTCACCTTGTCTTCCCAATTTAGCTCTTGGCAAAGTTGTTCAAATACTTATGCCCATCTATTTTTACTGCTTCCAACACATCACCTTCAAAAACGTACTATTCAGTTGCTGCCTTATATATCCCATTGCTTGACAGCTGCCATTGTAACCAGATAATCAGTGTTATTCATATAACCTTTCTGTGGTTTCAATGTTGTGGCTGGTGGCATAACTAAACTGTATGTATTCCTGTTAACCCCTCTCAATAGCAATACTTACCGGTATATTGTTTATACAGCGTAAAACTCAGGGATAGCACCACCAGTAGTTCACTCCTAATCAACGGGAGTGTGCAAGCAACAGAGGTATACTCCACCTCAATATAAAAAATAAAGTCAGATGGATTGCAGCACACAATGCTCTCCTTTACTGAGTCACATCTTACAGCAATGGCTTTGGGTGAACCTAACCCTTTGTCAAGCTGATATATAAATGAATAATTAAGGAATAAACATCCTCTAGACAGGAAATGACATCACAGCTGTCATGTAACCAAACAACAGGGAGTTAATTAAAAGAAAGGAACATGTTGTGCATTTACTTATCGGAACAATAAAGTCCATACTCCATGCATAATTTGCAGTGAAGTACTCATCATGATTTCCTACAAGGAAACCATTCCTGTAAACTGAGACTGAGGAGAGCATATATATATATATATATATATATATATATATATATATATATATATATATATATATATATATATATATATATATATATATATATATATCACACATTATATATGTGTAATTACACACATTATATACACATTATATATATTTATATCACTCATTATATAGATAGATAGATAGATAGATAGATAGATAGATAGATCACACATTTTTAATCGCTGATACTTTTGTATTTCACTTTTTTCTATCTTTGGACTGTCCAGCTCAATAACTCAAATCATGATTTGGACTTTCTGGGCTAGACAGTAAACACTTATTTGGTGGAGGATTTATTACTTTCCTTACCTTGCGAGGAAATCCAGACATAGAGACAAAATATCCACAGGTACAGACTGACACGTGTCGGGCTTCAGAATACACCCTTAGTCATAGTAGGTGACACGTGTCAGTCTACTCTGTACCTGTGGATGTTTTGTCTATATGTGTGGATTTTCTCCAATAAAGTATACCAGATTTTTTCACTCCACTGCAGTCTGTGATGAGGATGCCTTCTCTTCATGTACATCCATGGCTTGGCTAACCCGATCCTGCACCAGTGGGTATGTGTGTTTTGGGGGTTTAAGAGCATTTGGATTCCTCCATTTTCCTTACATTGCACTGTATAAACCCATGACAAAACCCCTTTCAGGTAAACATGTTGGGTTGATAGGTACTTGTTTGTGAGTTTGACAGCCTATGTATGCATGTTAGTTGCACTTATGTGGGTTTATCATTCCCATGCAGTACATACCTTTATTGGTCAGGTCAGGTGTAGGGGACACTGGATAGACACGTGATGAATTTACCTCTCTCTTAACCATATTATTTTGGGGTCTACCTATAGTGTGTGGTTTCAAGTAGAGACATCTAGGAGTTGTATACATGCAACAAATTTGTGCTGCCCCCCTTTGTGGTGATTGTCACAGGAGCCCTCAGTGGCTGACCGCACTTAGCCTTCTAAACGGTGCCAGCGCACAGATCGTGCGAACTCTGGTCGCAGTCAATGCGCAGGAACCGTTAAGAATTAGCCGCAGACAACTCAGAAGGGAGCCTGTGAGACACTGGTGATTACAACGTCACCTACTGGTTCAGAGTAAACTGCCACCACCGCGGTTACTATGGGACCGTGGGGCCCACTAACTGACTGACTAATCCTGCGAATAAAACGGTTAAACACACGATATTCTGTCTAGCCAACAACAAACAAACAGTAGCGTATCTTCAGAGACCCGGGATCATTTCTGTGTGTGCTGATAAGCAGGGTAGCGGAAAGTGAATGACTTGGAGAAAGTCGTTTATTCACGCAATATAAATAATTAATATATACAGACAATTATGAAAATCAACAATTATGAAAACAGCAATAGCCAGTATGAAAAATAAAAGAAGGGAGAAAAATACTTAGTTCTGGAAAGATGTCCTTATTGTGGGAAGAATCATAAAGTCCTTGGTTTCAAAGTCCAGAGTTCAGAGTTCAGACCAGGTGGATGCCAGCATATCCTCAAGCTGGCATCTGATGAGTGCAAGATGGTTCAGTGTGGAGGACTCTGAGTTTTTGTCCTCAGCCATTCTTATGCCCCTGCTTCAGTAGGAGGGAGTGAGGGCGGGGAGCTATACACCTCCTTCAAAGATGAGATGAGCCCTCCTCTTGTACTGGGGCTAGAAATCATATCTACCCATATATGGGCTCTATCTCACAGAACCGTACAGGTCAGGGCAGATTTACTAATATTTCCAGATCTGCCTCGATGTACCCAGCAGTCTGATACCAAACATGAGGGGTGGGACCCCTGTGGTACCATTAGGGCACTGTTGGACTGCCTAACGGGCAGTCTTTACCTCAGAAGGTTCTGAAATGTGCTCAGAACCAACGCCAGGCAGGGCCCTACCTGCTCTGTTAGTTTGGAGGGTCTGCCAGCCTGGCAACACAGAAAATATGATACATATAGCAATTTATGGAATATGAGAGACCCCTGGGATTTATACCAGGTCATTCCCAGGCAAAGGTTCTTTGAAGTTGGCAGCAGCAAGCCACATGTCGGCTCCCTGCTGGGAAAAGGAGTCGGAGTGTCTGAGTTCCCTCACTCTAAATTTGGTTCTGTCATGGTGTTTGTCACCTTATACCTGATGGATGGGCCATCAGCACAGCTTGAAGCCAGGGACTCTCTGGGCCCAGGCTCATTAGCATATCAAAAGGGCCAACCAGCATTTGGAATGGTGCTCTCTTTGCTAAGAAAAGGACTGCAGACCTCCTACACAATAAATCCAGATTGTACCGATTTGAAGCGCAATCGACGCAGGAATCGAGTGCGATCGTTCTTTTCTTCACGGGCGATTCCAGGACGCGCCTGCGTCCCCGCAATCGTCCGTGACAGCCCCCCCCCTTGTCCGTGGCTTAGCCACTCATCCGCAAGATGTGTGGCGGCGCCGCTAACCTGGCTGACGGGCCTCGAGTTGCCGGTACGGCGGGAAAACCTATTGGAGCCTGTGGCTCGGTTCCCCTGGACCGGTCGCGGTCGGCTACCCTCAGGGTTGACCCAACATGGACCGTTCTGGACAGGGCGTTTGCGCCACTGCAGTCGGACGTGGTGTCTGCCGGGACTGCGGACAACGGGCAGTGGGTTGGTTAGGTCAACAGCCAGCCCACGCAGGGTTCCCCTGCTGAGTGGCTGTGGACCTAAGGGAACCCCGCGGGAATCCCTGGACCTTCCCAGCTCCTGACAGACGGCACATGCCCCGCAGTAGTTGGCTACATCCCTGTTCATCCGGGGCCAATAAAACTGTTTCCGAATACCGGCGAGTGTCTTGCGGACACCCGAGTGCCCGGTCAGAGGATTACCATGTGCGGATTTCAGCACATGTCCCCTGAACGCACTCGGGACCACAAGCCATTTGGTATTCGCGTGGGATCTACCTGTAGGGGGCTGTACAGACTCACTGTACAGTCTCCCACCTTCCCAGTACACCTTGAAAGCGGCCCCGTCTGCGAGGGGCTCAGCGGCTTGCTTCCTGAGCACCTCCAGGCTTGGGTCACTTTGTAGTGCGGCCGAGAATACGGCGCTGTCAGTTTCAGCCAACTGGCTCATGTCACACGAGGCCAGCGGCTGAAAGGTCTCATCCCTGCGGTCAGAGGAGGGGGAGGAGGCCGGAACCCCCTCCACCTGTTCTGAGCTCGGGTTCTGAGCAGTGCCGCTGCGCGGTATTGCTAGCACAGGTACACTGTCAGAATGGCACAGACGGACATTACTCAGATCATCATTGCATGCAGTAATGACATTGACAGGTATAGACATTTTTTCATTACAGACAGGTTGTACAGGAGACTCAGGTACAGTTACAGCATCATCACAACAGACAGTCTGTACCTCAAACTCAGGTGCCTTTGAAGCAGGCACTATTGAACCTGGTACCCTTGAACTGGGCACATTCAACCCACCTCCCCCTGGTGCTCCCCCAAGTGTATAAAGTACCTGGTGGTGGGTGGAGAGTCCGTCTCCTTCCGTGAGCGACAAGGCGGTCGTGGCAGGTTCATAGTAGGACACAAGCTTGCCCAAATCAGTCCCTAGCAACACAGGGACTGGGAGATCCTTCATAACCCCAACAACCCTTTCGTGGACCCCTCCCACTCCCCAATCCAGCTTCACTCTGGCGTGGGCTATGTGGAAAAGGGTGCCCTCTACTCCAGTAAGGGCAAGGGATCGGCTGGAGCTGATGCTCTCCTTTGGCACAAGATGTGAGTGAACTAACGTGATGTCTGCTCCGGTGTCTCGAAATCCGGTGACAACTTTGCCGTTCACTCTAACAAGTTGCTGCTGGTCGGTTCGGTCGCGGATTTCCTGTCCGCGTGCAAACAGGACAAAATCCGATGATCCAGGCTGTGGTTCGCTGGCGGGTTGCCTCTGCTGTGGGTGAGGTGCAGGTGATGCAGATGATCCAGGTGCTGGTGGTGTCTGTCTCCGCTCCGGACAGTCGAATTTCATGTGTCCGGGCTGGCGGCAGTAGTGACAGGTGACCTCTCCAGGCGCTGCAGGCCTGGGTGCAGCAGCTGCGCTGGGTGGCCTCTGTGGAGGACGGCTCACAGGGGCAGGAGGGTCTGCCGAGGTATTGGGCTGACCTCCTCTCCAGCTGGATGGGACAGTTCTGCGGGTATCAGCCACCCGGGTAGTTGCAAAAGTCTCAGCAAGGTCTGCAGCGACAGTGGCTGAAGCCGGCCTGCGTTCTAACACAAACTGTCGTACATCAGCAGGGCAAATGTTCAGAAATTGTTCGAGGACTATCAAGTCCTCCAGGACGCCATAAGACCCTTTGGTGAGGCCTAGTGTCCACTGGCGGAGTGTGGTGAGCAAGCTGCTGGCCACATCTCGGTACGAATCAGAAGACTTTTTCTGCCAGGCCCTGAACTTCTTCCGATAGGCTTCTGGCGTCAGCTGGTACTTAGTAATGATAGCGTCTTTTATAGCAGCATAATCATTATCCTTCTCCGCAGGCAATTCTGCGAAGGCATCAAGCGCTTTGTAGCGCAGCAAAGGTGTCAGATGTCTGGCCCACTGGTCTTGGGACAGACGATACTGACGGCATGCTTTTTCAAAAGACCGCAAAAACAAGTCAATGTCTGTGTCCTTTTCAATATTAGCAAATTTAAATTTTGCACTTACGGGTGCTGCAGCTCCTTCAGCAGGGAGGCTGGGCGGTGAACTCCGGCTGGCCTGTTGAACCTTTGCCATGTTGAGCTCATGCTGTCGTCTCTCCCGCGCCTCTGCGGCATCCCTCTCCGCGTGGCGTTCTGCAGCAGCAGCAGCAGCCTTGCGTTCTGCAGATTGGCGTTCCCGTTCCTCTCGTGCTTCCATGTACTGCATGTACTTTTCCAGGTCAGTCTCCATCAGCTTTTGTAATGCCTGCTGCATTACCGGGTCAGCACCCATGGACAGTCCAGTACTGGCCAGTTCCAGGCGAGTACTGTCAGAAACTCTGGGATTGGGGTCCACACTGACATTCTCCGGCGTAACTGTTGATGCAGGGCCCTCAGGATGCACAACCTCTGTACGGTCAGGAGTCTCAGTCTCTGGTTCCCCTCGATTGTCAGATGGGCTGGTATCCACCTCAGCGGACACTCCCGGCTCCCGCAGTTGCTGGGTATCCCATCTGGACAAGTCGGCTATCAGGTCCCGTTTTGTCTTGCGGAGGATGCCAATGCCCCTCTCTTCGCAAAGATTTTCCAGGTCTGCTAGGCACATGTTCTGGTAGTTCCCGGACATTTCCATGCCAAATAAAATAAAACTTTTGGGGAGGGGTACTGGCTACACAGTCTCTCTGTATATATAAAAAATATATTGCCTTCCAGCTACACCAACGAATTAGTTCGTTTCTCGATAGCGCTAGCGCTATCGCAGATACTTTCAGCACAACACAGATCCCACCGCTGCCTAACACTGTCACAGGAGCCCTCAGTGGCTGACCGCACTTAGCCTTCTGAACGGTGCCAGCGCACAGATCGTGCGAACTCTGGTCGCAGTCAATGCGCAGGAACCGTTAAGAATTAGCCGCAGACAACTCAGAAGGGAGCCTGTGAGACACTGGTGATTACAACGTCACCTACTGGTTCAGAGTAAACTGCCACCACCGCGGTTACTATGGGACCGTGGGGCCCACTAACTGACTGACTAATCCTGCGAATAAAACGGTTAAACACACGATATTCTGTCTAGCCTACAACAAACAAACAGTAGCGTATCTTCAGAGACCCGGGATCATTTCTGTGTGTGCTGACTCTGAGTTTTTGTCCTCAGCCATTCTTATGCCCCTGCTTCAGTAGGAGGGAGTGAGGGCGGGGAGCTATACACCTCCTTCAAAGATGAGATGAGCCCTCCTCTTGTACTGGGGCTAGAAATCATATCTACCCATATATGGGCTCTATCTCACAGAACCGTACAGGTCAGGGCAGATTTACTAATATTTCCAGATCTGCCTCGATGTACCCAGCAGTCTGATACCAAACATGAGGGGTGGGACCCCTGTGGTACCATTAGGGCACTGTTGGACTGCCTAACGGGCAGTCTTTACCTCAGAAGGTTCTGAAATGTGCTCAGAACCAACGCCAGGCAGGGCCCTACCTGCTCTGTTAGTTTGGAGGGTCTGCCAGCCTGGCAACACAGAAAATATGATACATATAGCAATTTATGGAATATGAGAGACCCCTGGGATTTATACCAGGTCATTCCCAGGCAAAGGTTCTTTGAAGTTGGCAGCAGCAAGCCACATGTCGGCTCCCTGCTGGGAAAAGGAGTCGGAGTGTCTGAGTTCCCTCACTCTAAATTTGGTTCTGTCATGGTGTTTGTCACCTTATACCTGATGGATGGGCCATCAGCACAGCTTGAAGCCAGGGACTCTCTGGGCCCAGGCTCATTAGCATATCAAAAGGGCCAACCAGCATTTGGAATGGTGCTCTCTTTGCTAAGAAAAGGACTGCAGACCTCCTACACAATAAATCCAGATTGTACCGATTTGAAGCGCAATCGACGCAGGAATCGAGTGCGATCGTTCTTTTCTTCACGGGCGATTCCAGGACGCGCCTGCGTCCCCGCAATCGTCCGTGACAGTGATTATTTTTATTGACCCATGAAAGGGTTTCCTTTTAGTGCATTGGGAGCTTATCCTTGTGATTCATGTTACATGCCATTTCCCGGAGTACTCTTATGAGTGTTAACAATCATATCTTCCATGTCTTGGAGGCTTCAGTACTGCAGTAGGAGCCTTTAAATGCTCCCTGTGAATGCAAGAGGGAATGCTGCTTAGAACTGCTGCTGGTAAATGAAAAGCTGCTTATTCAGTATAAAAGTGGCCTCATCTTTCCATCTGGTGTGTATAGCCTTTAATGCCTGACGGAAGCAGGAATGGTTTTTATTATCAAGGCTGCAGGCCAGTAAAAGCCCCAGGGAATGGAAATGAAGATTATTTAAGAATGAAGGTAATTTTTCTAATTTGCTTTACTGCTGCTGCCTTACAGAGTAGTTAGAATTTAGAAAGAGCAAAACTTTTTTGTAACGGTTGCCCTGAGATCAAGTTACTTTACATCACTGACTGACTAAGGAAGGATTCTTTATCTATTCTTACATTATATAATTATATAAACCAGTCTGCCAAGTGGTATACTTGCTAAGCGCTACGCATGAGCTTTGGCTATCTAACAATAAAAAAAAAAAAAAAAAAAAAAACATGGCGCACTAAGAAAAATGTGTAGTAAAACTAAACCCTGTATTAAAAATGTAGGTGTCAAATTTTTGTTTTACATAAAGCTTCAGTTTTTACACATACAAAATACAATAAATAATTAACATTGCTAACTGGTGTGTCTGAAAGCTGAATATAACATTCTCAAACCTGGTAACAATATAAAGAAAACATATGAAGTATATTAGACTTAATGTACAGATTACATATTTAGGAAATACACAAATAGCACGCAATACCTTAAATAATATTTTATTGTTCTTGTCAGTCCATAGTAGTAGAATGTAAGCCATTGTTGGCTAGCTCTGTAGTAACAAACAAACCTGCCATTAAAATGTACTACTCACCCATACTGTTGAATGGTAATATAAAAGGAATGAATTAGTTAAAAAAAATACGTAGATGAACAGAGTGTGGAAAAGTGACAGGTAGACACAAGTAGAGAAAAGACTGTGATCTGGCTTCCATTAACTGAAATATATTAAATTCAATCTCAAATCTGGTTACTTTTTTTAAATATTCAGGATGTCTACTTTTTTTTTTTTTTGGGCTGACAAAATATTATGTGAATTGCTTACAATTATTTCACTTCATAATTTTAGCACACAATAAAAATATATCACATATTACCAGAAAGTCCATTTTACAATTTTTCAATCCAGTTGTCTTTACGTAATGAGTCTTTAAGAATTGCATTCCTCACAGTGACAGGAAAGAATATAACGGTATGTAGCTGTAAGGCGGAGTCCTCCAGAACAGCGGAGGCGTATTGCTTTTAACTTGGAAGTCTGAGGCCTGCAACAATGACATGTGGAACGAAATGGTTGCTTTAAAACAGTGCTGAAGGACACAAGAGGGTCAGAGCGGGAAGTTTGACTGCAGCGTCCTTCACAACGAGCTAGCAGTACCATCTGCAAGGACAAAAAGACATGCATTAGAATTTCAATTGCCACATTCATGAGGTGCTTATACTGATAGTAAACATGAAAAAGCATATATTATATACAGGTTTTCTAAACCATATTTCAGTATATATCAAAACACTGTAGGAGGCGCCCTCAATTTTGTTATAACATATACAACCAAATCATAGGTAAGCGTAGTGTGTCTTACCTGTTATGAAGGCTCGTACACACGTAATTCATATAAATTGGGTTTATTTTATAGCACTAAGAGCTAGACAACGCGTTTCGCGACCACAAGTCGCTTCTTCAGGTCAAATTAAGTGCTTAAAGAGAAGATAAAAAATGGCGCTCAGGCTAAAACATTTCATATCAGAAACAATTAAAACAGTAATCCAACAATACATGTATAAATTCATAAAAATCCACATACGTATATACACATATATACACATATACACTCATCCTTACTAACAATAAAAAATAAAAAACGTATACGTGACTAGCAAATTAAAATAGAATAAAATTCTACGCATAAACTTCATCAATAAAAATAATCCTATTTCTAACAGTAATCCATATTCATATACCTGTGTAATTAATCACCAAGGGATGTGAAAACTCGGTACCAGAGTTGGGATAAAGTATATCTATATGAATGCAGCAGGGTGCAGGGGATTTACAGATTCAACCTTACTATAGGGTCTCCAATTCAAAGCAGAGGCTGGTAAAGGATGGACATACAACGTTGTACATAATCAAGCATATAGCATTATACATGATCCATCATAGGGTTACTTCTGGTAGAAAGGGGGGACTAGGATGGAAGTACAGAAGGTCCCATGTTTAAGTGTAACTGGAGAATGTATGTAACCAGGAGTATTCGTATAATACAGTCCCCGGCACCTAACACTAGTTGTTTGCAGTAGAGGGTGGCAGAAAGTAACCAGATGTGAGGGGCTAGGTAAAGCTTACCTGTTTGACAGAAGATGTGCAGCATGGGCGCCATATGTGCGCTCCGCCACGCAGCCCCTTAAGAGGCAAGTGGCCGCAGCCAGAGCGCCTGTGGGCGCGGAAGTCCGAGATCCCCATGACATCACTTCCGTTAGGAGTTTGTCATGGACAGGGGGAATGTACGAGCGGCCGCCATCTTGCGTGTGGCGGCCGCTCCTGATGACAAGAGTGTGTTGTGGATAGGGGGAGTATACGAGCGGCCGCCATCTTGCGCGTGGCGGCCGCTCCCAATAACAAGAGGAGTATGTGTCATCGAGAGGGGAGTGCACGAGCGGCCGCCATCTTGCGTGTGGCGGCTGCTCCTAAATGACTAGAAGAGCATGCGAGGGCGTCCACTAGATGGACGCCCTCGCATGCTCTTCTAGTCATTTAGGAGCAGCCGCCACACGCAAGATGGCGGCCGCTCGTGCACTCCCCTCTCGATGACACATACTCCTCTTGTTATTGGGAGCGGCCGCCACGCGCAAGATGGCGGCCGCTCGTATACTCCCCCTATCCACAACACACTCTTGTCATCAGGAGCGGCCGCCACACGCAAGATGGCGGCCGCTCGTACACTCCCCCTGTCCATGACAAACTCCTAACGGAAGTGA
Organism: Hyperolius riggenbachi; assembly: GCF_040937935.1. Taxonomy (NCBI): domain Eukaryota; kingdom Metazoa; phylum Chordata; class Amphibia; order Anura; family Hyperoliidae; genus Hyperolius; species Hyperolius riggenbachi. The sequence goes on along the minus strand of NC_090647.1, from coordinate 409,525,974 downwards.
TGTCATGGGGATCTCGGACTTCCGCGCCCACAGGCGCTCTGGCTGCGGCCACTTGCCTCTTAAGGGGCTGCGTGGCGGAGCGCACATATGGCGCCCATGCTGCACATCTTCTGTCAAACAGGTAAGCTTTACCTAGCCCCTCACATCTGGTTACTTTCTTCCACCCTCTACTGTGAACAACTAGTGTTAGGTGCCGGGGACTGTATTATACGAATACTCCTGGTTACATACATTCTCCAGTTACACTTAAACATGGGACCTTCTGTACTTCCATCCTAGTCCCCCCTTTCTACCAGAAGTAACCCTATGATGGATCATGTATAATGCTATATGCTTGATTATGTACAACGTTGTAGGTCCATCCTTTACCAGCCTCTGCTTTGAATTGGAGACCCTATAGTAAGGTTGAATCTGTAAATCCCCTGCACCCTGCTGCATTCATATAGATATACTTTATCCCAACTCTGGTACCGAGTTTTCACATCCCTTGGTGATTAATTACACAGGTATATGAATATGGATTACTGTTAGAAATAGGATTATTTTTATTGATGAAGTTTATGCGTAGAATTTTATTCTATTTTAATTTGCTAGTCACGTATAAGTTTTTTATTTTTTATTGTTAGTAAGGATGAGTGTATATGTGTATATATGTGTATATACGTATGCGGATTTTTATGAATTTATACATGTATTGTTGGATTACTGTTTTAATTGTTTCTGATATGAAATGTTTTAGCCTGAGCGCCATTTTTTATCTTCTCTTTAAGCACTTTATTTGACCTGAAGAAGCGACTTGTGGTCGCGAAACGCGTTGTCTAGCTCTTAGTGCTATAAAATAAACCCAATTTATATGAATTACGTGTGTACGAGCCTTCATAACAGGTAAGACACACTACGCTTACCTATGATTTGGTTGTATATGTTATAACAAAATTGAGGGCGCCTCCTACAGTGTTTTGATATTTACTAAACACCCCACTAAGTGGGGGTATACTTACTGTAAGCCTATTTATAGTAGTACTTTTGTTGGGAGCAGCGACCGGACAAGGCCGAGTGGAGACGGTACTTCTCCACATGTTCTGATGGTGGTTGCTTGAACAGCAACCCAGAATTGTGAGTATATCTTGTCTCTAATAGACCATCTCACACAACGTTAATACACGATATTGGGCTCCCGGTGTCCCTGTGTTTTTTTATCTCTACTAGTCTGATTACATATTTCAGTATAGACATTTATGTGAGTTTCAGGACATTGCAATGTACCTGAGGTGAGAGGGATATGGAGGCTGACATATTTTCATTTCCTTTTAAATAATGTTGCCTGGCAACCCTGTTGATCTTTCTGGCTACAGTAGTGTCTAAATTACACACATGAAATAAGCATGCAGCTAATCTTGTAAGATATTTGTCAGAAACCTCTAATCTGCATGCTTTTCAGGGCCTATGGCTAAATGTATTAGAGGCAGTGGATCAGCAGGACAGACATGCATGTGAATCTAGACAGAGAAGGAGCGCTCCATAGTACATTACCATAAAACCAGCTTTATTCGCAAGAAATACTTACAAGATGTGCAAATTAAAATCGCTTATCAGCGGTGAGGCTAGTCCGGTAGCAGATACACACACGCTGTGGCCAGCAGCGCGGTCTCCGGTGTCCCAGGAGCTCGTCTCGTAAGGGAATGGGCGTGGCCTACTCACGGCATGCTTGTGATGTCATTACGCGTTTCGGCGATTTGCGCCTTCGTCAGATGACGTCACCAGCACAGGCACGCCTTATTTATGCTCAGCCAAAGCCATGGTCATGGTAACCTGTGCGGCGGCTGTGGGGAAAAAGTGCAGGTGGTTTTGGGCTTTGCTACATTAGGCTTTGCTACATTATTGTTTCAGTTGCTAGGAGTAGAGATGGCCCGAACCTCCGATTTTCGGTTCCGCAAAAGTTCGGTTCGCACAAACTTTCGCGAATCGCAATAGACTTCAATGGGGAGGCAAACTTTGAAAACTAGAAACATTTATGCTGGCCACAAAAGTGATGGAAAAGATGTTTCAAGAGGTCTAACACCTGGAGGGGGGCATGGCAGAGTGGGATAGACGCCAAAAGTCCCGGGGGGGAAAAAACGGATTGGACGCAAAGCAGCGTTTAAGGGCAGAAATCACATTGGGCCTGATTCACAAAGCGGAAAAAGCTGCTGAAAAGCTTTATGGAGATGAAGATTTCATTTTTCAGCACCACCTGGCACCTGCTCACAGTGCCAAAACCACTGGTAAATGGTTTACTGACTATGGTATTACTGTGCTCAATTGGCCTGAAAACTCTCCTGACCTGAACCCCATAGAGAATCTGTGGGATATTGTGAAGAGAAAGTTGAGAGACGCAAGACCCAACATTCTGGATGAGCTTAAGGCCACTATCGAAGCATCCTGGTCCTCCATAACACCTGAGCATTGCCACAGGCTCATTGCCTCCATGCCACGCCGCATTGAAGCAGTCATTTCTGCAAAAGGATTCCCGACCAAGTATTGAGTGCATAACTGAACATAATTATTTGAAGGTTGACTTTTTTTGTTTTAAAAACACTTTTCTTTTATTGGTCGGATGAAATATGCTAATTTTTTGAGATAGGAAATTTGGGTTTTCATGAGCTGTATGCCAAAATCATCAATATTAAAACAATAAAAGGCTTGAAGTACTTCAGTTGTGTGTAATGAATCTAAAATATATGAAAGTCTAATGTTTATCAGTACATTACAGAAAATAATGAACTTTATCACAATATGCTAATTTTTTGAGAAGATCCTGTACTTCCGCCCTTTCTTATATGGATAGTTATGCACAGGCGCGCCGCTCGCTCCGAGTGAGATGAGCGGTGTCATTGCGTACATGCGTGGCCACGCATGAGGGATAGGAAGCAATTATGAATTGTTACGTACGGGGTACTATTTAGACGCGCACTTTGCACCATACAAGCCCCTCTTGAAAAAGCGGCAGGAGCCGCGATACGCGTGGAGGGGGCCCTGGGGACCGCGTGCATCACCACACTTACGGGCAGGTAATACCTAGATCCTTTTATTCTTATTCACTGTCTCTCTGGGAGCGCTGACTGGCCAGTGTTATTTATATGGAGCACCATTATTATCTATGCTGTACAAGAGGTCAGAGTACTGTTTCATTGTGCTAGTCATTATGTTTTCGCTGATCAGGGAGCTGTACAGCTATTTATGTTATTGAGTCTTTCTTGATGTGTACAGATTCAGTTACAGTGATATTGACAGATATATTTGTATTACTGCCTTATGATTGTGTTAGCTGCCTTTTGTTGCAGCAACTATAGTACATCTTGATTTTGTATTTATGCTACTGATTCCCCAGGGTCTATGACCCATATTTTAAGTGTTTTTATTGTTATTGTTTGGTCTTTGTGTTTGAATAAAGATAATATTTTGAAGTAGTATTTGGCATTGTGGACATCTACTTATTCCTCATGCAGATGATATTTTCTTTTTTATTATATAAACTCAGTTTAGGCGTGATAAGTTTAGGTGTGATAAGTTTAGGTGTGATAAGTTTAGGCGTGATGACTATAACACCAACTGGGTTAGCACCGCAGTGCACAGCTGATCAAAAGTTTTGCGCTAGGAAAGTCTGGTGCACTTCGCATAGAGTTTAATGGCGCTGCTTTGCGTGCGGGACTTTGCGCGCGATCTAAACTTATCTAAACTTATCACGCCTAAACTTATCATGCCTAAACTTATCATGCCTAAACTTATCACCAGTGGTGCTCAGCAGAGCTCGAATATTCGAGTAGCTCGAATATTCTAGCTCTTTTTCAGCTATTCGAGCTCGGTATTCGAGCTCCGAATAGCTGGAGCTATTCGAATGGGCTATTCGAGTGAACTCGAATAGCCCATTCACTATTCGCGCTATTCGAGCTAACAGCGCTATTCGAGCTCGAATAGCGTCATAGCCCAGATTGATGTCCTTAGAGCCAATCAGAGGGCTCCCAGGCCCTCTGACGGCAGCCAATCACTGAGGGGGACCCTGGCCAGCCCCTACCCTATAAATAGCGGCCGCCATGTTCCGTTTCTCTGTCCTTGCCCGACTTTGCACAGAGAGAGATCTGCTCCTTTGTGCGTTGGCTTAGCAAGAGCTTTATTGTGGTCATTTACCTAGCGTTTTTGCTCACATACACCTCCTATATACACCTATATTGTTGTTAGTTAGATAGACATTGTATTTTAGTTAGTAGCTTTTGTGTTACATAGAGAGAGACTCAGACAGCTGCTGCAGGCTTACAGCTTTAGGCCTCAGGGCCTTGCCTGTGTGGGCAGCTGTTCTCTCCTGTCCTCTGTTTATTTCTCATCTATACCAGTATTTCTGCTGTCCTTTAGTACTGATTGATTGTATTTTGTATTGTAGTTATATACTGTAACTGTACTAGGACACTCACTCAGTCACTGTTCATAGGCTACTAGCTCCTGCGTGTGTGTGCACTCACTGTCTGTGTACTGTACACACACTCTTTTTCCTTCTGAATAGTTATATACTGTAACTGTACTAGGACACTCACTGACTGTCACTGTTCATAGGCTACTAGCTCCTGCGTGTGCGTGCACTCACTGTCTGTGTACTGTACACACACTCTATTTCCTTCTGAATAGTTATGTACTGTAACTGTACTAGGACACTCACTCACTGACACTGTTTATAGGCTACTAGCTCCTGCGTGTGCGTGCACTCACTGTCTGTGTACTGTAGTGTACACACACTCTATTTCCTTCTGAATAGTTATATACTGTAACTGTACTAGGACACTCACTCACTGACAAAGTTCATAGGCTACTAGCTCCTGTCTGTGTACTGTACACACACTCTTTTTCCTTCTGAATATTTATATACTGTAACTGTACTAGGACACTCACTGTCACTGTTCATAGGCTACTAGCTCCTGCGTGTGCGTGCACTCACTGTCTGTGTACTGTACACACACTCTATTTCCTTCTGAATAGTTATATACTGTAACTGTACTAGGACACTCACTGTCACTGTTCATCGGCTACTAGCTCCTGCGTGTGCGTGCACTCACTGTCTGTGTACTGTACACACACTCTATTTCCTTCTGAATAGTTATATACTGTAACTGTACTAGGACACTCACTCACTGACACTGTTCATAGGCTACTAGCTCCTGCGTGTGCGTGCACTCACTGTCTGTGTACTGTAGTGTACACACACTCTATTTCCATCTGAATAGTTATATACTGTAACTGTACTAGGACACTCACTGTCACTGTTCATAGGCTACTAGCTCCTGCGTGTGCGTGCACTCACTGTCTGTGTACTGTACACACACTCTATTTCCTTCTGAATAGTTATATACTGTAACTGTACTAGGACACTCACTCACTGACACTGTTCATAGGCTACTAGCTCCTGCGTGTGCGTGCACTCACTGTCTGTGTACTGTACACACACTCTATTTCCTTCTGATTACTGATTGATTATTGTAATTTATGGTTGTACTTACTGTTACTACTTACTGTACTAGTAGGGACACTCAGTCACTGTTCATAGGCTAGCTCCTGCGTGTGCGTGCACTCACTCACTGTCTGTGTACACACACTCTATTTCCTTGTGATTATTACTACTGATTATTGTAACTTCTAGTTGTACTTACTGACTCTGTTACTACTTACTTACTGTACTAGACACTCACTCAGTCACCTCGCCCACCAACCCACTCCATTAAAGTACCCCACTTTTCACCCGCCCTTTTAAAAAACTTTTGTGTTTACGGTCAAAACATCGAAGATGTCTGGAAGTGGCAGCCAGCGCAGTTTGGGCAAGGGGAAGGGCAGCAAGGGAATCAGGAGGAGAGGGAGCAGCATTGTGGCAAGCCGCGGGCGCGGCCGCGCCACCATGCACAGTTCCGCAGCAGCAGCAGCAGCGTCAGTGGCTAACATTCCTCCTATAGCCACTGGCCGTGGACGCCTTGGGTGCCGCCCAGCAGGAGCATCTGCAACTCACGCTGCAGAGACACAGCAGCAGCGTGTAGCACCTGCTTCGATTTTCCTCCAGCCGGGTCGGAAATGTCCCATTGAGGAAAAGGATGCAGACACTGTGGTGCAACTGATGACGGAGGATGAGCAGCCCGCCATCAGCTCTGCATCCGAGGCCTCCACCCTCACCACCACCACCCCTGTTCGCAGCAGCCGCCCAGCAGGGCCTGGGGAGGAGGCCAGTTCACCGTCAGTCGCCGACCTGTCACTCAGCACTCTTTTGACCCCAGGCATGATGAGTCAATTGTCTGCTGTTGTTGGCGATTTGGAGGAGGAGATGCTGATGGGCACTTTGGGGGATGAGGGATTGGACAGCAAGACTGTGGCGACAGTCAAGCAGCCCATTAATGCATCAGGAGAGGAGTTTGGGGGGTCATCATCCCAGCAGGACATGTTTCAGGAGGGGGAGGATGATGATGACACGGTGACAGACAGAGACTGGGTGCCACCAGCTCCAGGGGATGTCGTCATCAGCAGCTCTGAGGAGGAGGAGGAGGATGCGCTTGTGGGCCTTGCAAGGAGGTGCATCATTGCAAGCATTGACAGCAGTAGGCAGGTCCCCCAGCCTGCTGGTGTCTCAGGCTCAGCAGCAGCAGCAGCAGCATCTGCCAGTACCACCACCAGCCGCACCCAAGCCCCCCCCCCCAACCACCACAGGGAGACAGGCAGCAGCGGTTCCATGCCGTAGGGGGTTGTTTTTGTCACCAATCTGGCGCTTTTTCACCATGCCCACAGTGTACAGCAAGTACGCCACTTGCAACCACTGTCAGCGGAAATTGAGCAGAGGTGCAGACCCCTTAAAGTTCAGCACCAGCTCGCTCATCAACCACCTTGCTGCGAAACATTTCCACCAGCATGAGGAGTTCCAGAGGCTGAAGGCATCTGGTGCTGGCAGTGGCACCACACCCATCACTGCACAGCCTTCAGCAGCAGCAGCAGCAGCAGCAGCAGCAACAGCAGCCACCCGCCCTCCTGCTCCTCCAGCAGCACCAGCAGGAGTGCAGAAACGCACTGCTCCTCCCCCCTCTGCAACTCCTGCCGCCGACACTGAGGCCTGTTCTGGCAGCCAGTCCTCAGTGGCCTCCTCTGCTGTGTCTGCTGATTCCCGTGCCAGCAAAAGGCCACGCCAGAGCCTTTTGAGCGAGTCCTTCCAGGGGGTGGTTAGGGCTCTGCCTCCCAGCAGCCGTCGCGTGCGGCAGCTGAACGGCTTGCTGGCACGGGCCATGTGCTCCCAACTCCTGCCGTACATGCTCGTGCAGGAGGGGAGCGACATTCGTGCGCTGCTTGCTTGCGCAGCCCCAGACTGGCAGCTCCCCAGCAGACACTTCTTCGGCCGCAAGGCCATTCCTGCACTGCACCGCTTTGTGATGGCCAATGTAGAGCGAGGGCTGGAGCACGCGGTTGGTGAAAGGGTCCACGTCACCATGGACTCCTGGAGCAGCCACTTCGGGACAGGCCGCTACCTGTCCTTCACTGTCCACTGGGTCAGCTTGGTGGAAGGGGGTGAGGATGGGAGAGCAGCAGCGGGCACAGCAGCAGCAGCAACACAGTGGGTGGTGCCACCCCGCAGGGTCGGGGGAACTGCAGCAGGTTCCTCCGATCCTCTGCCATCCTCCAGCACACCTGGCCAAACCCCCCGCCTCAGCAGCAGCGTGAAGGCCCGCCACTGCCAAGCGCTGCTGCACTTGGTCAGCCTTGGGAAGACCAAGCTGACGGCAACCCATGTGTTGGCCAAACTCCAGGAGCAGGAGAGGATTTGGCTGACCCCCAGAGGCCTCAGAGTCGGAGAGGTGGTGGCCGACAATGGGGCCAATCTGGTTGCCGCAATAGACAGGGGAAACCTGACCCACATCCCCTGTCTTGCCCACGTGCTGAACCTGGTGGTGCAGAAGTTCTTGCGCACCTACCAGGGGATGGGCGAACTGCTGGAAACGGCAAGGAACGTTGTGCGTCACTTCCGGCGCTCGGCTGCAGCCTGTGCGAGCCTGGAAGACGTGCAAAAGGAGCTGGAGCTGCCACGCCATCGGCTGATCCTTGACGTTCCGACTCGCTGGAACTCCACCCTGGCGATGTTGGAGCGTCTGGTTGAACAGAAGCACGCTGTCAACCAGTACCTGCCCAGGCCACTGTTTCCGCCGCTCAGAGAAGGTACAAGACCAGCAACATCCCATCCATCGTCCCCGATGATGACTGGAGGCACATGCAGCAGGTGTGCTTAGTGCTGGCTCCCTTTCTGCAGGCCACTAACATGGTGAGCAGGGACCATGCTATGGTCTGCGAGTGGGTGCCCCTGGTTTGTCTGCTGAACAGGGCCCTCGATGCTTTGCTGGAACAGGGAGCGGCAGCCTTGGACCAGCAGGAGCGGCAAGCAGCTGCACAGTCCATCTCTGAGGGGGAGGAGGAGGAGGACTTGGTGGAGGTCCCTGACCTTGCTGCTGATGAGGGGGATCAGCACAGCGCAGCTGAGTTGGTGCGGGGGTGGAGAGAGGATGAGGCGGCAGAGGAGGAGGATGAGGAGGACAGCACTGCCGTCGATGTGCCAGCAGACGTGGCCCGCCTCTTCCCAATGGCAGCGCACATGCTGACGTGCCTGCGCAGGGACCCCAGGATGATCCAGATGAAGCAGAGGGAGGACATCTGGATCAGCATGATGTTGGACCCGCGCCTCAAGGGGAAGTTGAGCCAGTTCCTGCCGCCTGCAGGAGGAGACCCAGCGCAACAAATAAGGAGCTTGCAGCAGGCCCTTGTTGAGCGCTTGGAGGAAGCCTTCCCCCAGCCTTCCACCCCCACTGTCCAGCCAGCACAGAGGCAGCAGCAGGTGCCTGCATCCAGCAGCAAGCGCCCCACAGACCTGCTGTCTCTCAGCCACGAGCTCTACAGGACTGTAGAGGCTCCGGCAGCAGTGACTAGAGAGGAGGTGCATGCAGCAGCATCCTCC